>NC_140228.1:8463967-9663967 GCF_951802725.1 Rutilus rutilus
TGATGGACTCGATTTATGTTTTGATCATCGTTCTGAATCTGATTTGGACATAGTCTTTGACACAAACGGCATTTTCTAAAAGATAAAAGATTAAAAAAGAATGCATGAAGCTAGAATAAAAAGTTTTTTGTTTGTTTTGTTTAAAAGCAGATGCTCTGTTCTTTCTTTTGATAAGAGCTAAAAAATTATTGACATATTCAATGCAACAAAAAATATTAATATACACTCACCTAAAGGATTATTAGGAACACCTGTTCAATTTCTCATTAATGCAATTATCTAATCAACCAATGACATGGCATTTGCTTCAATGCATTTAGGGGTGTGGTCCTGGTCAAGACAATCTCCTGAACTCCAAACCGAATGTCAGAATAGGACATTTTGAGCGTGGCATGGTTGTTGGTGCCAGACGGGCCGGTCTGAGTATTTCACAATGTGCTCAGTTACTGGGATTTTCACGCACAACCATTTCTAGGGTTTACAAAGAATGGTGTGAAAAGGGAAAAACATCCAGTATGCGGCAGTCCTGTGGGCGAAAATGCCTTATTGATGCTAGAGGTCAGAGGAGAATGGGCCGACTGATTCAAGCTGATAGAAGAGCAACTTTGACTGAAATAACCACTCGTTACAACCGAGGTATGCAGCAAAGCAGTTGTGAAGCCACAACACGCACAACCTTGAGGCGGATGGGCTACAACAGTAGAAGACCCCACCGGGTACCACTCATCTCCACTACAAATAGGAAAAAGAGGCTACAATTTGCACAAGCTCACCAAAATTGGACAGTTGAAGACTGGAAAAATGTTGCCTGGTCTGATGAGTCTCGATTTCTGTTGAGACATTCAGATGGTAGAGTCAGAATTTGGCGTAAACAGAATGAGAACATGGATCCATCATGCCTTGTTACCACTGTGCAGGCTGGTGGTGGTGGTGTAATGGTGTGGGGGATGTTTTCTTGGCACACTTTAGGCCCCTTAGTGCCAATTGGGCATCATTTAAATGCCACGGCCTACCTGAGCATTGTTTCTGACCATGTCCATCCCTTTATGACCACCATGTACCCATCCTCTGATGGCTACTTCCAGCAGGATAATGCACCATGTCACAAAGCTCGAATCATTTCAAATTGGTTTCTTGAACATGACAATGAGTTCACTGTACTAAAATGGCCCCCACAGTCACCAGATCTCAACCCAATAGAGCATCTTTGGGATGTGGTGGAACGGGAGCTTCGTGCCCTGGATGTGCATCCCACAAATCTCCATCAACTGCAAGATGCTATCCTATCAATATGGGCCAACATTTCTAAAGAATGCTTTCAGCACCTTGTTGAATCAATGTCACGTAGAATTAAGGCAGTTCTGAAGGCGAAAGGGGGTCAAACACAGTATTAGTATGGTGTTCCTAATAATCCTTTAGGTGAGTGTATATATATTTTTGCATTCAATGCACCAACGAACATTCTTATGTAAATTGATGCGTTCATTAAAAACATAATAAGTCCATGGTATCAAATGATTAATTTAAATGTTAGTACATAGTAGTTAAAAACACCTAATATAAAGTGGGGGTGAATATTCATATATAAATTGTTAATGCACTAACAAACATGTAAATTGCTGCATTTAATTCAACAAAAATTAAATAGTCGAATTCAATGTTCTTTTTTAGAAATTGGGGTTACACTTTATTTTACAGTACGTGTACTTACAGTAAACTTACAGTGTAGTTACCCAAGAAAGTACTGGTATTATAAGGTAACTACATGGGTTAAGGTTAGGTTTAGGGTTAGCACCCAATTATTGTAATTGCTATAATAAGTACATAGTATGTACATGCGGAACAGAACCGTAAAATAAAGTGCTACCGAAATTAGGCCAGTTTCATGAATGAGTCAGAGACCTTAATGAACTGTGATATCTACCTCTCCATCAGTGTAGACTCTACATAAAGCTCATCTCATGTCCTCTGAGACAGTTTTGATCGTCATCTCAATCTTCGACTTCAGACCATCAAGCGTCTTGAGTTAATGCGTGTATTTCCACTGCAAAAGGTGAAAATCTTGTAATCACCCCCCTTAAGCTTGCAATTAGATCCCCACTTAGTCACAGGCACTCTTATCGTTTGTCCTCCCATTTCGGAGCAGACACGCTCTGACCTGGCCCATCGGCTAATGTCTATACTAGAGGATGTTTCTGTGGCACAGCGGGGTCTCGGCCATCCTCAACCCGCCACGCTACGCTGAGAAGGGCGGTGACGTCGCGCATGCTAATGTTTGGAGAAGGCCTCAGCAGCCGCCGGGTTTGTCTCCCCCTCCATCGCTATCTTCCTCCGATCCCGTGGTCAGAGAGGAAGCAGGTGGAGAGGTCAGAGCACTAATGAGATGCTCAGGGAGGGAACGACAGGAGTGTGCATGTGTAAATAATCTCTTAATTACAGGGAGATGCACACTGAATAGGAAACCCTTGGCTGTGATATCTTCATTTTCTTCCTTCAACCCCTCCACCCTTCCTCAGCTGTCCTCCCGTTTGCGCAGCGAAATCACATTTATGCAGTCATTAAAGCAAACTCTGCAAGATTGCTGTATAAAAAGATAATTTGCGATATTAAACTAGCTTTTATCTGTATGCAAATTCCACCCTCCCCACACATTCAGAGGGGGGGTATGTTTTTGTACATAAGCACGTAACTTGGTTAGGCTTGTGATGGAAATGATTAGCTATTTATTTATTTAATATTTGCAATAGTTCATTTATTTTAAGGGCACCTATTTTTCAAAATTCACTTTTACCTGGTGTTTGAACATAAATGTGTGTCGGCAGTGTGTGTACACAACCACCCTATAATGGTAAAAATCCACCCACTCCTTTTTTTTTTTTATCCCCATAAATCATAAGCAGTGTCTCAGAACAAGCTGTTTGCAGATTCTATCAGTATGACGTCACATATGCTTAGGCCCCGCCCACCACTGCTGACAGACTCCGCCTTATTAGCATAGACCCTGTCCTGAGTGAGCTGTACACAGCCGCCATGTTTATCTCCATGTTTTTATGTATTCTTATTAATCAATTTTTGATTCATATTAACAGCATATACAGCAGTAGATACTGTATATTACACTGCTGTCACTTTAATACAAATATCTAATACACACATGTGATTTATTTACTTGTTGTTTGCGTTCACAGACATAACCTACTGTTTATGTGAACTTAACACATAACCTGTATTTGTGTGTATTTGACAGTTTAAGCGCAATAAGACGTGAAAGACAACTTAGTTTAATACTCACAGGACGATAGAGATGATAATCAAAACCAAACAGATGTTTTTGACAGAGTATCTGAGGCATGAGCTGTACAGGCTCCGCCCTCTTCTGGAAAGGAGCAGCAGCTCATTTGCATTTAAAGATACATGCACGAAAACAGCATGTTTTTCCTTCTACTCAAAAATGGGGTATAATAAATTATCTATGGGGTATTTTGAGCAGAAACTTCACAGACACATTCTTGGGACAACTGAGACTTATATTACATCTTGTAAAAAGTCATAAGCTGAGCTATGAGATCTAACATGAAGATAATTCCAGACTATTATTTTTCACCGAGTTGATTTTCGCCCAAGGGCTTACCCGGAATCATGTCCATATCAAGGGTTGAGCTCATTTTTAAGGTCTCCCTCCAGCTTGTGATGGTTCCTTGACATTGATAGTTCTAGATTAAGTTGAGGACTCCTGGCAGACATACGATTCACCTAAGGCATTAGCTGATTCAATGTTGTCGAGAGTGACATAAAGAATGAAGCTAACCAGAAATATCAAAGAAAGAATATCCTGGTCAGGTTTGGTTTAGCAATAGCTTAAAAAGTTATCTGCGTAACACGTTCCTGGTGCCTCATTTATAAAAAATTTGTGTAGAAACATCCTACAATTGATCTAAGATCATTCCTTAAATGTGTGTATGTGTGATACAGAGCGTACTCATAAAAAACTTGCGTATGCCTCTCTTCCAGATGTGAAATCTATACTTGCATTATAGGCCATTTTATAGCCTATAGATTGGCTGAAATAATTTACAAGTGTGGAATCAAAGTGAACATACAAAATTGAACTTTAATGCTGTGTAATTATGCTAACACCGTTTTATTATTATTATTGCTGCTCCAAATACCTGCAGTACTCCGACTGCCACAAGGAAAACAAGGGAAGACCACGAGGTCTTGGTGTGTATGTGATTCCAAAGAGAAAACTTCTGCTTCTGTGATACTGTATCTTGCTCTGCTCCATTCTGTTATGCAACAGCCATTTTTCATGATTCAACCAATTCCCAATAGCTGAAACTCCTCACTAAATATTCAGATTCACCAAAGACATATACAAAGTGCACTCCAACTTATGAATGGGAGAAACTGCATCCCGCAATATGCCGGAATACGCCCCGCCTTCTAAATAAAACAACCAATCACCAACGGTTTTGGTAAAGTCATTGCGTCACATGTGCATTGGCTGCTCTAGCCTGAGAAATATGTTTTTTTTTTAATGCTATTTGAGCATAAGAAACAACATTTATGGGACAGTTCATGTCAGATTTTGTTGCTGATTTGAAATATGTTATTTAATTGTGAGTTCAGCAAGCAGTTTTTGAGATTTCAGGATTCCCCTAGATTCCAATAACGGATGCCCGAAATAGTTATGGATAATATAGAGTGAACAGACTTTCTTTGAAAAAGATTTAGAAAAATGGGCTGTGAATACTGTTTCATGTTAACTTAAAATTCATATCTTTGTCTTTATCCTAAATTAGGATATGAACTTTTTAAGCTACTAATAAAAAAATAAAAATGATAATAATATTATTTTTGACAATTATGACTTTTTTTCATTAGTGGAATAAAAAAGATTTTCATTACGGCTAAAATATACGCATGATGAAATGCATGAAGAAAATTAAACTCATTTTAGGACGCCTTACTGCATTATATACATATATATATATATCATATAAATGATAATTTTCCATTAATGCGCAATTGATAAGTTACTACGATGAAGAATTCTAACAGTTGGATATAAAGTTTCCACTTCCCTCTGTGCCTTTCAGTGTTAATTAGCTGAACTTTCTTCTGCTTGTGTGGTGTGATTCAATAACCTCTTTGTTCTTTTTAAAGAGGCAATTCACGTAGTTCTGTAAATTTAGAGTCTTGAAACTAATTCTTTCTCAAATCCCCTCCAGAGGTTAGTTTAACACCTCTAGTATCTTCAGCATCTCTGTGTCCTCTAGTTTAATCATACAGCAGGGCCAGGAGGAAAACCTCTGCAGATTTATGTTATGAGTGGGCACCAAAAACACAAATCACACAACCTTAAGCTTTCTCTGCAGAATTACACGTCTTCCAAGCAGAGAGGAATCCTGTAGGTGCATAACTAAAACCCTTCCAGCAACCGCAATTTACCAAGGGTCAATGGGGTCCGGCCACAAAGCTGTGAATTTTCTGTTCTCGTCTGTTTGACTTCAGTCCCGGCAGCAGAAAGCAGAAGCACTACTCTTGTTGCTCAAGGTAAAACGTCTGAGACAGACAACAGTCAGACTTAACACCCTATTACCATATATGAGTAAAGCTGCTAACTGGAAATACGCAGACAGCACATTATGCCATCTGTTTGCTCTTGGCAGGAGAGCAAGAGATTGTTTTTGTGTTTCTTCAAAATCACGCCTGTTAGATAATGCATAATGTGGTCGGGAATATTGGGGTCACTGATTCATATTTTATTCACCCATATTTGACAGCAACATATAAACAAAAGTTGATCTCAGGAACAATCCTTGCCTTACAATAAAGTACAATGTATTACCATAAAACTACACCAGGGAAAACACTATAATAATATTTTTGGACTATACAATGATATTCTTTGAATATATATATATATATATATATATATATATATATATACACATATACATATATATATATATATATATATACACATATACATATATATATATATATATATATATATATATATGTATGTATGTATATATATATATATATATATATATATATATATCCTATATATCTTAAATTATTTTGATGAGTTAAAGTAATGTAAAAACAAATTCACAAATCATAGTAACTTATGTTTTTACATTACTTTAACTCATCAAAACAATTTAAGCAATTTCAACTTTTTTAAAATGAAGTTATATGAGATTCAACTTGATTTTTGGTCATTTTAAAGGTTGTGTTTTCACAGCTCTCATTTGCATATATCTTAACCCACAAAATGTATTCATGTGAAGTGTTTAATGTTCCCCCTGTACACAGGTCACACATGTAAGGTACATCTTCAATGCTGCAGCTAATAGGTGATTATGCTCATGATTCCTGCAATGTGATTCATTTAATGAACAGATTATTGGCATGATGACATACGGCCGATGAGACTTAGCTTCCCTCTGTGGACTCAGTCAGCACTGGAAATGACATCAATGCAAGAGCTGAGGTCACTTTTACTGATCTATTCTCTCCCTAAAGGATACATTACGGAGCCAACACACGCTGAATGTCCTGCACACTATAGTTCCTCACGGCATAGGGAACACATAAACAATGTCACAGTGGGTTGAGATAAGGAACTTATCGTATGAACTGCAGCACACACACAATGTCCTCATTTGACTGGTTAGCTTCATTTGTTAGCCCATGCTGCTAACTACATCATTATGCTAGTTTGTTTCTCCCTTGATGGCTATTCAAAATAGCAACAAAATTAAACTTTTTGCAAGCTAGATAAAAGCTAAATCATAAAAATGTGATTTTGACATAAAAGAGTGAAATAAGCTTATGTTGTAATTTGTGATCTGTCCATAACTGAGTGAACATGAAGCAAAGATGGCATCACTGAATTTGTCCAGTATATAGTGTCTTTCTCCAGGTATTATAAAACTCCTTGAACACAAGTACCAGACCTCCAGTAAATCACTGAAGCATGACTGAGTCTATTTAAAGCCTCGCTGGATAGGGGACAGTACATCTCTCAGAGCTTTATATTCTCCGGTGTGTGTGTTTATTTGTCATAGAAGAATAATCATGTCTTTAAGTGGATCACTGGATTGGATGTTTAGATTACAGTGAATATTAGAGATATGAGTTTATTGATTGTCTTATGCCCTAAAGAGACATATTTTTTCTCACGTACTATGTCCAAGACAAAAGTAAATGCTAAACAGGTTGATACTTTATGGATAATACTACTAATAATAAAGGATTCTCTAGTGAATGCATCCATATTCATTGCTTGCTTTTATATAAAGACATTTAATCAATTTCTTATGACAAAGAATAATAAGGTTGAGTGTTATTTTAGTATCATTGAGATATACTACTATAGTTTTTAATTCATATTTTTAAATAATATTTTGAATATATACACAGAATATATTTCCGGTTTGATTTTAGTTCAAGTTTTAGAAATGTTGTTTTTGTACATCATATATATAATTATATATACAGTATATATATAATATCAGTTATAATGTATTTCAAGTGCATTTCATTTATGTTTGAAGTGCAACATCAAATATGTTTTTGCCTGAACGGTGCAGTCACAACATCCACCAGCAGGGAATAACAGCTCATGCTAAACAGCCAAACCAGGATGCACTGCATAAGGCCAGTGAATATTTTTTGCAAAACAAGTCTCAACCGGGCCAGCAAAAAAAAACACCTCTGCAGTTCAGCCCTGATCTGTAGACCAAGACTCCAAACTCTAAATAAATAACAGAGGAAAGCTACTGCTGCAGACATAAGGAATTGTTGAATCCTGGACAAGTATTGATTGTTTCCAGCAGGAAGAGCCAGAGTGAAAGTGGCACATTTTCAGTTTGCTCCAGAGATCTAGAGATCTATGATACTCCGGGATTCTGGAAGCCCCTGCCGAGCGACTCCGAGCTCAGGGTTGTTTGCGCACAGGGTAGGGAGGATAATCCCAGGGGTATTTTCCACCTCCTATAGGTTCCGGATCCAGCTCCCTCTGTCTCTCGATGCACCCAGCGGCGCAGACGGGATCAGCGGAGTTAGTACGTGCTCCGAGTTTGAGGGTCATTGAATGCACAGCGGAGCCCGTCTCCATCGGTCCACACAACATTGCGTTTCTCGCAGTGATCTGTAATGGTACACGTCTCATTTATCTTTTACATGGACTGTCTGCAGGAACAGACACTCTTTTGCTTTAGCAAAGCTGTTGAGGTCCTGGAGATCCTAAATAAAACTGCACAGGATAATAAAAGTATAACTAGATCTTTGTCTGTGCTGGTTGCTGCTGTAAGCTGCTGCTTACTGGCCAAAAGAGTCAAAAGAGCAGTTAAATTTAACTGAAAATCATGAAAGAGGGTCTTCTCAGAGGTCAGAAACCCTTCGGTGGAAGATTCTGTCATGGCAAATGTCATCTGATATTTGCAGAATATGTAAAACACATTTAGTTATTGTATTGTATTTTAAATGTAAAAGTGTCTAATGCAAAAATGCGTAATGTCATATATTCAGTCAAAATTTCATTGCAAATAGTCGCACCATGTAGAAATTAACCCCAAAAGATCACACACACACACATATATATATATATATATGATATTTTGGGGTTAATTTCTCAGCCACATTTAATGTGTGAATTACTTGGTGAATAATTCGCTTGACAGGCCTAATTTTTAATTGAGAGTATGTCATATTAACAAACAAACTATGCATTTAGTTTGAATTATTTCACTCAGCTGACTTATAGGTTATGATGAATAATGGAGATCTTTGAAATGTACTAATTTACATTAATTATGTGAGTTATTAAATAATTATAATAATTATTAAATTAAATAATGAAAACTCAAGCATAACATATAATCAAATCCAAATAACATAAAATCAGCAACAATATGGCACTGGGGGCGGTCATCTAACCTTTTTACTTCAAAATAAAATAAAACATTTGTGACCATACACATCAAAAAGAATCAGTGAAGTTCAGATAAAAAAGTCAAGATTAATAAGAACATAACCATTCAATAAAGGTGGGATTTAGTGATGTCTATTGGCCTTATACAGTATAATTAGTTGCATAAATTATTGGGGAAATACTTGCACCAGCGATATAAATATATTTTGAATGTAACAACATGGATTCACTCACACATTTAACACCGCTCTTTCTTGCACTCTATTGGAAAGGTCCACCTGAGGCTAACAATAAAGTCTAATCTATGTCCATCCACCCCTCCACTCCCAGCCGACCCAAACTGCACCCATAAGCTTGTTTTGGCCTGTGCCGATACTCTGTCAAAAAGGTCCATTTGCTGTCTGAGGTAATCACTTCCATTAGCATTTATCAGCGTGCCCGTCCGGGGACCACTTTAGAGACATCTGCTTTCTGTAGCGCTCTAAAAGGCTGTCCGCTCCGCCCCGCGGGCCTCGCCGCGCAGACACCAGAGCACCGGGGCTTTAATTGATGTCTTTTAGGGTTTGCTAAGGTATTAGTGGCTAAACCACCCTTTCTCCTGAAACAATCCTCCATTCCTGCTTCTTCCCTAAAGGGTCGACTCGAGACCGCGGTGGGAGGGGAGTGGAAACCCGACTGCACTCCGGCTGTCGCTCCAAACAGTGTTCCCTTGGCCCGGCCACTCTCTTCGGGAAAAAAAAACAAAGCATTTGCCAAAAAGTGGGAAATTCCAGAAGCTTTTTAATGGAGCGTGGTGCCAAACCCTTGACAGGGACGGCTGATGCCAGCTCTGATGAGGCATGGTGGCACCGGGCACGTATCCGAGCAGGGCCCACTGGCAGACTGGCAAAATTAAATTGCGGGATATAGGATGCCATTGACAACCTTCCCATGCCAGATGTCTTCCGTATAGGAGAGCTAAATGCCCTTCTCTAAAAATGAAGAGTGATTTAAACCGGTTTTGATTATAAATGTGCACATACTCTTAAAAATAAAGGTTCCAAAAGGGAGTTTCGCATCACATGCCACAGACCATCTATTTTGGGTTCTCCAAAGAACTTTTCAGTGAACGTTCTTAAAACAACCAGAAGAACCTTTCGTGCAATGGAAATGTTCCATGTTCTTCATAGAACCATAGATGCCAATAAAGAGCCTTTTTTTTTTAACAGTGTATAAGCAATGTTCCAAAACCTAGTAAGCATATAATGCCTCGTTTCCACTGAGCGGTACGGTACAGTACGGTACGGTACGGAACGGTACGCATTTATTTGCGTTTCCACTATCAAAAGTTGTGAATGGTACCAAAATGCCGAACCGTACCGTACCACTTTTTAGGTACCCTTCCATTGGGGTACCTAGCACAGTGGAACGGTACTAAAAGGTGGAGCTAGACTCACTGCAGGACGTTGATTGGTTGACAGAGAATCGTCACTTGCGTGTGCTACAAGAGGAATGACAACATAAGAAGCGCTATTTTTTAATATACAGTTTAATATAATACTACTGTTACTGTATCACGAAATGTAATTTTAAGAGTTTTTCAGGCGAGAATGTAGTTGTTTATGGTTGTGGTTTATTTATAAAGATGATTTTTTTCCCCCCGGTTGTGAGATCCATGCGTTCAGCGGGCGCTCGGCGCTCATGTTTCCCGGCTGGATGAGCCTTTCCTCGGCGTTCGTCGCGGACTCCGACGGTAGTGGTTAAACATAAGATATAATTCGTTTTGTGTAGACCTAACGGGCGATCTTTGGTCTCGTGAATATATAATGAGTTCCCTGTCAGTCGTTTTGGCTGAGGGCTAAGTTTAGTTTTATATTAACGTTATTTGTGTTTAACTACTTGTAATGTTAGACTAGAGCGCTGCATTTGGATATTTGACTGAATTGTTTGCTTTATTTCTTATTGTATAGCTTCTTGTACTTTACTTAAACTTTTATATAGGCTATTATTGATAAAACTGAAATTTTACAAAAAGAAATATGGTTTCTTGTCATTTTTTATTACAAGATTATCACTGATGTTTATTGCAACATTTGTACAAATGCATATATTGCCTGGAATATGTTTATTTTATTTATTTTTTTAAACGAAAAGAGGTAACGTTAGGGTTGTGTTTTAAATTTCGTTTCGTTATAAATAGAATAACGTACAACGTGCAGTGAATAACGTTGCGCATGAACCACATTTGTGTCCCTATAATGTTTAATTTATTTAAATGAAAACGAAAAGAGGCAGAGTGGTGTTTTATAACATATTTCGTTTTATTGTTGCTTAAAATGTACATACAGAGTAACCGAGATAACGGTGGATCAGCGACGCTTTTAAGAACGCGCAGTAGCCTACCATTTGCATGTAGGAGTCGCACATGGCAAGTACAAACTTTGCGTAGGCTACTTGATATTGAGAAAAGCCTAATGTCGGCGCTTGTCTTCTTGTGACAAACATGTCGAGGAGCAAGAATAAGATCTGCTGCATGTCATCCATTGTAGTTTACTATGTTCTTCTTCGCGCGAAAATGACGTCGATCGAAACACCACGCCTATCAAGTAAGGGTAGCCTACTGTTGGCAGTGGAAACGCGAGCCAGATCATGGTTAACAGACCCGAACCGTACCGTACTGTCCCGTACCGTACCGTACTGCTCAGTGGAAACGAGGCATAAGACATTTTAGGTGACCTCCCAGATTTTTCAAAAATTAAGTTGTCTTTTAAGTTACCGTATTTTGGGCAAATCCTATGGCAGCATTGCAGTGACGTCAATCCCGAAAAAATACATTCTAATCATACAGATATCATTCGAACGCTTAAAAGCTCAACATTCATCCTGTGAAAACCATTTTGAAATTGGATATCGCATTACCATGAAAATGGTACTTTAAAACCCAGTGGGCGGTGTCATGTTTCATATTACAACATTTAGGCTATTTGAACTATTTTATAATCAAGAATTTTTTCTAATCTTGACCGAACACATATCGTTGGAAAGGTCTGAAACTAAAGATTCCATATTTGGTGACTGTTTTGTGATAGAAGTGATACTGTAAATTCTGATAAAACATTCAAATGCTTTCAAATGATCTTTAAAAGTTAACTATACTATTCTATTTATACGTAAGATATTTATGCTGTATCAAGAGGATCGATCCATATTGAAAAGTGCTCA
The DNA here is from genome assembly GCF_951802725.1 of Rutilus rutilus. Classification (NCBI taxonomy): domain Eukaryota; kingdom Metazoa; phylum Chordata; class Actinopteri; order Cypriniformes; family Leuciscidae; genus Rutilus; species Rutilus rutilus. The sequence goes on from NC_140228.1 coordinate 8,476,116, forward strand.
GAGACAAGTAACTTTATTTAACAAGAAATTGAACGTGCATCATAAGCTTTGAAGTGGAAAACATGGACTGTTAGCAAATAGTTGTGTAGGAGAGCAGAACTATTTGTTCTTCCGCTCATCTGAACATGAGCAGAAATGCTGAATGACAAGCAGTCAGTGTTCAGTCACAGCACTCATTCAAACAACGAGAGCGAATAATATCCACGCAGAAACATCATCTGGATGCATCATTTTAATGCGATGTTGTTAAAACAAACAACACAGACCCAAAATGTGTTTATAAATCCAAACTTTCTTACATTTAGAATAAATGTATTTGAAATGTTTTATTTAAATTAAAATTGATCATGCTCAGTAAATGATAAACAAAAACGTTATTATGTTTGATTATTTGCTGGTTAGGAATAAATGCTAAAAATTATGCAAGGTGAATATAGTGTCAAAGGGCTATATTGCAAAAAATCTTCCATAGTTATCACACTGTAAAAAAAAGTTTTTACGTACAATCAACTTAAATTACATGAATATAAATTACATTAAGCTGACTTAAATAAATGAGTTGAATCTTGTATAACATCATAAAGTTGAAAATGGCTCAACTTATTTTGATGAGTTACAGTAATGAAACTTATTCACAGAGTATTAGTATCAATATTAACCTTGATGTTATAAAATATTAAAACTGGATTGAAAGGAAAACAGTTCAGCTAATACAAGTGTGTACATGCATTGATCAATAATTTACCCCAAAACCAGATCTCCAAACCACATTTGATAACTCTTCTGATGGTTGTCTTAGCCTTACAGTGTTTAGATGCTCTGACAATACAGCGAGGAGCGTCAGGCTAAAGGGAACACACACCGTACTGAGTGTCGATCCCGTGAGGGCATTAACATGGCGAGAAAGTTAAGAACCACCAAACCGAGGGAATCGAGACTTTCCGGAAAAGCAATTACAAATACTCAACAAGACAAGTGTAGCAGCATTCAGGAGACGTCTGTGGCAAATCTGCAGTAGACCTTACATGGCTTTAAAGAGATGTTAGGACCAAAAGATTCACTCTGATCAAAGCCTCGCCACGCAGGAGAACACGGGACATGGTGCCGAGGCAATTCTCAACAGCGCTGTTCCTTCAAAGAGACATGACTGTGAGTGGGGTTGTCGAGCCTTTGTGAGACACAAAAAGGGACCAACCTTTGGTGGGCTAAAAATATCCTTCAGCCCACAAAACAATTACACTGATGGACCAAGGTGGCGCGACCCCCAACCTCCCCGCTTCTCCTGCCTCGTGACATCCGTCTCAGAAGAGCAGAAAGGAAGAAGTTCAAAACAAAAACAGGATCTCCTACTGGCACAAGCGTGCTCGGAGACGTTAGAACAGCTTTACTTCCTTTGAATGCTTGAGATTACACGGAATAATCGATTGAGAGATGCAAAAGCAGCCAATGACAAGCCGTCTTTGACACAAGCGCAATCCTTTTAACATTTTTGTTAATATAATGGTTGTTTCTAAACCTAGAGATAATACTGTCTACTTATAGGAAGCTGCCTTCCAAAGGGTTAACAGAAATTTACAGTGACTAAACAACTGGATGATATTTTCAAGAGTTAACCCTTAAATGCTTTAACCCATTAAATGCCAATCATTATTACATATTCGGGTCTTTAGTGACCCAGATCTAGGCTATATCTAACACGGGTGGATCTAACTGCCGCATTATTATGAAACTCCCATATTTTAATAACGACACATAACGTCATTACCTTTTAGAACTTGGACCTTTTTACCATCCTCACTGTCCTCGTCAGAGCTCATTTCCCCAGTACATTCAGTATCTGGCTCATATTCGTGATCTCTGACATATTCTCTCTGTCATTTTCAACGTCTGAAATATCAATATTTTGATTGCTGACAGCGTCTTCACCAGATCCACCATCAAATGACAGTGACAGTAATATCTGATTGCATTCAGTACTTGCTCTGCTGTAAAACGCTGAGCTATTTCAAGTTTTGCCGACGATAGGCTACCTGTGTATTCTTTTGTTTTATGCCTGTGCCCTGCGGTAATGAGTGAAATTCATTCGAAAACAGACTTTCTTTTATAATTTTTTTCTTGTTATATTGTTTAAAATTAATAGATTGAGGAATACTAAGATGATTGATGTGTAACTTTTGCTATCTCATAAGAACTTCAATTTTTGTGACACCAACTTCAAATTTGGTACACAACTTCGTAAGACACATGGCTTTCATTTTATGGTAATTAAGGGTAAAAAATATTTTGTATAAAATAAAAGATGTTTGGGACAGTACATTCATTTTTACAGTAAACAAACTTTTTACGCTTCACTTTAGCAATAATCTGCTGAGTGTCTTCTTTAAAAAGAGACCAACCAGGTCTGTATTCCAAAGCATTCATGTATTACAACCATTTAAGTCTGGATACTGCATTTTCTATGTCTATGCTCAAAAGGGGGGGGGGGGGGGGGGGGGGGTGACAGTGGTTAATGTTACTATGAGAGATTTCAATGTTTAAAAAATTGCTTGGAAAATGCATTTTGAGCAAGTTTGATTCATGCATTGATCGTTCATCTTATTCACGAGATGATGCCTTATATACTGCTGTAAGTTAAATACAAATGTTTCCCCTACATAATGTTAGTTTTTAAAGCAATGCAAGAATTGATTTCTTAATTAGAACAGCATATTTTTAACAGCAATCTTTTGCATTCCTGATTTTGCATTCCAGCCAACCATTAACATTAGCATTAGGAATGCCTGCTTCGGTCAATAACCACTTGGCGACAAAATTGCTGTGTGTGTGAATGGCTCTCGAGGCAACGTCCTTTTCGAAATAGAACCTCACAAGTGACAAATTTGGAATCATCTATAGGCAGCAAAACCATTGATTACGGTTGATTCAAATACAGTTCGACATTAGCGCTATGCTAAGCTAACAGTGTGATGCTTTAATAAAGCATAAAAATGCATAGCACACAAATGTTGGGTGAAATAATTGTAATTACACAACACTATTATTAATATAGATGTTCCAGTTTGGAATTAAATATTTCTGGTTAGGTGATTTATTTTTCATGGATCTTAATGAATTCTGTGATTGCATTCAACACTGCTTTGCTTGGTCAAACACTTTGGACTTCACTGCAAAAAACAAACAAAAAAAACACGTATATAAGTACTGTATGTATGTATGTCTAAAAATAATGTTTAATTAAGAAAAAACCCAATCCCACATTTTAGAAGGGAAGTTATTGATGTTTTGCAGAGTTAATGTCTATAAATGTGATGCTTACAAAAAAGATTGAAAGATTGACTTTTTAAGAAATATGAGGATCCTGGATAGTCAAAACACTTTGAGTAATACATGTCTCAGGCTTGATAACAAGATATTTGAAAATGCCAGAGATGGACACAGCGTATGTGGACACCTGCTTTAGAACATGTCAGTTTCTCAATACATGTGAATCTTGTACATGCAATAAGCCGCTGCAAATTTAAATAATTACGAAATCCCTCACAGACAGCAGTGCATTCATATGCAGAGAGGAAACATATGAATATATACAGTGTGTTTATTTGATGAAATGACTGACAGTGCTGTTTCCATGCAAGTCTGCGAGGTTTGATTACGTGCTGAGACCAGCCCACAGGACAGAAAGTGATGTGCCTTTATTAAAACACCGCCGCAGTCACTGAATGCATACAGATGCCATAATGTAATAGATAGCATCACACGTCGAGTAACAGAGCGGCAAGAAAGAGCGAAAGGGAGGGAGAGTAAAAAATAAAGTCTGTCGGCTCAGTTCATGTCGCCGCGCTGGAATTTGCATGTTATCAGAGGCAAAATATCTCAATCAAAATGTCACCCGCCGCCTGCAGTCCTCGGCTGGGCTTTGATGGCGCAGAGGCCAATTTCTGTAAAGTGGAGCTCAATGCAAGGACTCTCCAAGGGACAGAACAACTTCCGTCTTAGAATTTGATATGAAGAAAGAAGGAAGTCGGGGAATTGTGTGTAGCTTTGCTTAGGTTTAATGCACACCGGCTCACACAGTTGGCAAGCAAATGTCAGAATCAAAAGATCAAACAGTGGCTTAGCATATGCCACCAATATAGATTTATATGGTTTTGTTTTGAAAGTATATTTTTTGTCATTTTTGCCTATTTTAAAGGAACAGTTCACCCACAAGTAAAAATTCTGAGCCAGGAAATGCCTCCATATTCAAACTTGAGACACCAACATGAGCACCAGAGCTCAATCTTATCAATTTCAAGAGGTTTCTAAAAACCTGACTGACTTTATACCTATAACATATACAGAATTGATGAAATTCCCACATTCACACACCAGTCAGGATACTTAGCACTTTCTCCAGACTACCTCTGTCTCCCTCATTACCAGAGTGTGAAAACGCCTGTATCTGTGATTAATTTTAACGCTTAAACATTTCACTGGACCCAGATATTAAAGTAGCAGTTTAGAAAAAGTGCTAAAAACTTGCAACACTTGTATAACAGAATGATGAATTAGTCTAGCTGTGTCCATCTGTCTGTGTGAGGGGATTTGTCTAGCGCCCTCTGTTGAAACTCACTGGTACGATGCTCAAAGTTCACAGTGAAACACACATGATGAGATCAAGTCCTGAATCATCAGGACCAAATACCATCCTGTCCTTCCTCCTTAGGCTCTGTTCACTGGTATTTCCATCTCATCTCAGTGACCTTTACCTGTTAAGCTCTGGTATCAGAGTGTCCTCAAACACACACACTCAATGGACTTACATAACCAGTCAAGTACACACACACACACACACACCTTCTTCCAAAACATGCACCCGCACAAGTAAAACATCAGGTTTATGGGACAAATTCATTATTATACTATTTAAGTGACTGTTGTCTGACAAAGATGCTCGCATATACTTTATTTCAAAAATATGTTTTCTAAGATTCAAGCTAGGATGTTTGAAAAGCATAAGCAGGTCCAATTAGATTCTGTGGCCACAGAATTCCACAGAAAGTGAATTACTGCCATTCACAAATGTATTCACATTACCAGTTCCTAGATAGATAGATAGATAGATACTGCCACCACACTTACAATATTCAGTTTACCCTGGGCCGTTCCCCCTCTCACTCCTGCCTTTGAAAGGAAGATGAGATCGCTTCTGCTCACACAGACTCACTCACACTCACACACACACGAAATCAAATTGATTATTACACAGTACAGTGGATAATCTATTACTATCAATGTTCTGGGGACCGTGTCCTTTTGAAGCATAGCTAGAAATGCTTTCTCAATCTCACACCCCACTCTTCATGCACAAGCACGGCACAACAAAGAAGCTTCACAATGCATGTCAAACTCCCGCTCCGACTGCACGTGCAAACGCCATGAAACAGTCAACCGGCGACAACAAACCCGCGGTTAGGCTAAGTGTCACCATCAGAAAACGGCACAGACAACAATGCGGCCCGCCAGCATGTTGTGGGTCTTCATAAGTCCTGTCGGTATTGGCTCAAAGCTCCAGACTCTGGCAGCTCTTTTTCTTGTTGGTGACGTGATACGAGGCTGTTTTTAGATTTAGGGGAGGTGTGGGCCGGCTCGCATCCATTAAAGAGAAGGTGCTGGGAACTCTAATTCATTTGTCACTTTAGCCTGGAAGTTCTAAATGTCAGACACCACGATTTCTCAGCACACATCCCTCCTGCTCAGTAAAGACAGAGGCGAGATATTGTATCGAACGACGGTTGGGAACAAATACAAAGCTCTGAGCTAATGTTTCTGTTTATTACAGCTGTCCTGATAAATGACTTCTGCCACAGAAGTTTCAGTCCATCGCACAAGATCCCGCCAGACCTCACTCTTGTCGAAATGTGCACTGAAAGAGAAGACAAAAATGCTGAATTTATACTTCTTGATCGTACATTACATTACGTGTTGCTTTAGTGATGTAGTGCATTTCCATTTCAATGCATTCGGCGTTGCAATTCAAGTATGCATTTTATTAGTTCATGCATTCCCTGAGAATCAAACCATGACCCAGACCCTGCTAGCACCATGCTCTACTGTATGAGCTACACGAATGCTAATGCAGTAAATATAGTTGAGCATCACCACCCTGAGCATTTATGGAGTATATACGGGTCATTCAGATCATAATGGTTCTGACATCACCTGTGTGAATTAGCATGATTACATATCAATGCCTATACAGCATTCAGCAACTTTTTGAAGAACAAAAGTATGAATTACTACGGTCTGTAAATCATATTGTTTGTTTGTCTTAAAGGTACAGCAACAGAAATAGCTGATTTAAAAGGATAACCCGGTGAATGTGATTTCACCAAGTAGCCTACTTCCACAACTTCCAATCAACCAATCAGATTTGAGGGACAAGTTTACAGTTTATGTCAAGTTTAGGCTTACAACCAGGGTGAGGTGCTTCAACATCAGTGTTATTCACCTATCATTTCCCTCTAATTTTAGGGAAAAGTTATGGGTAGGGTTAGGTTTAGGTGTAGGGATAGGGTAAGGACTACATTTTGGGACAGGAATGTTATTGTCTTGGCAAAATCACGGTGACCAGGATGGCCCACCAAAAAAAATGGAAATTCTGTTAGCATGTCGTTTCAAACCAGCATGACTTTCTTTTATCTTTGGAACATTAAACATGATATTTTAAGAAAATATGTTCTATTTTTTAAAGACTCTTCTTTTGTGTACCTCAGAAGAAAGAAAGTCATACAGGTTTGGAATGACATGAGGGTGAGTAAATGGTCAAATTGATAATATTTGAGTGACAACTTTAGGGTCAGATGTTAAATTCTTGAATAAAAATCAATTTATGTATTTACTGGTGTAAAGCATGACCTGAGATATTTTCAATTGCGATATCATTTTCTTGAAAATTAAGATTCTCATTACTGTATATATATACTCATTATATATATACACACTCTTATATTTATAGATTTAAATTACATTTAATTAATACTGCATGTTTTTGATTGCGAATTATAGTTAGGCCTACTGTTTTATAGTAAAAAAATAAATAATACAAATCACATTATTGTAATGAGAATTTTGTGTTTAACTCATTGAAATAACATTATAATGTAGTATATTTTTAACTATACCTGTAATTCGAAGGCTCAGATGGTCAAGTGATCATGGAGAACTGGATAAAGACCTCGACTAACATCTCAGATGCATATAAATACGGTACACTGACACACACAGGCATTGAGTCTTTTAAATGTTGAAATGTGAAGCAGTCTAGTGGATCATCATTTAAATTCCACTCTGACTCTTGGCTCAAATCCAGAAGTCAGACAATGGATTGAAATTAAAGCCAAAGCTAATTGGAAAACATGCCTGACAAAAACCTCACGGTTAGCCATGTTCAAGCTGGGTGACCCTCACTCGCCAAAGAGTGGATACAGCTGTGACCTGAACAGAAGAGCAATGTTTTTCAGAACATCATTAACATTAATGGAGGCACAATCAATCAAAGAAGATTTGAATCTCAAATTGTTTAATATTCCATTTACCTGAACACTTCACACTGCATTTCTGTGGCTGGCTGTAAATCCTGATAAGTTGGCTGCGTTTCCGCGTAGCTACGCTTCCTCGCCTAGTCGGGAGAATGCATTAATTAATACATTTGTTTGCGACAGGCACAATTATGCTGTTGTTCAGTGTGTACTTTAACAAGCAGCAAGGACTTTTCAGAAATGTCTGGCTGCTGAAGTGAGCGCTAAGGCCAGCACCCTCGTCATCCCTGCAAAGGAGACATGTCAGCACACCCCCACACGCTTAATACGCCACTGATGATCGTTTGCACTGGCCTCGAGTTCACACCACTGGTGCGAGATTGATGCCATGTTGATTTTTAATGATGTGCGCTACGACACAAGCGGAGAAGGGGGGAGCGCCATGCATCCTGCACTGCGACCATGCAAAATGTCATTCTAATTATCTCACCAGCCAGCCAATGAGGAAGTAAACATTTACACTAACCTGTAACCCCTGAAGCCGAGACACGGGGCCCGCATTCGGAGTGGAGCCCGATTTATTGGCAGACTCTGATCTGCCCGGCGACTAATCAAACCAGCCGGCAGCGTTTGGCTTCCATCCGTCTGTAAACAACACAGACTACGTGACATCTACATAACAAATATGAACTATCACCCTCGTAGGTGAACGCATGAGACCTCAATTATTCCAGTCTCCTTCAAATGTTTTTCGCGTGTTGCCGATCTGCAGATTGCCCTCATTAACCCCAACCGGTATTACTGTATTAATACAGTACACAAGGGAATTACTTACAACAGTGCTAGTCAAATAAGATTGACAACAAGACTTTTTATTAATATTCAAGTTCACAAGTGTGCAATTACAGATAAGTACATGTTACTATAAGTAGGCTTACAGATAAGTATAAATTTTTAGGCAAAACAATTAGATCAGTGGTATGAAAAATTATAAAAAAAATCAACGTAAGAATCAATGTTATTTTCCAATATGTAGGGTCACAATTTTTATGGGTGTGTGTGTATGTGTATTTCTGTAATGTATGTATGTATGTATGTATACTGACTATACATATCAAATATTTATTTATTTATTGGTGTAAAGTATGACCTGAGATATGTAAGCATATTTTCCCCATAATTCTCATTAATTTGTAAATAATGGTAGTATTTGTATTACATTTAATTACTGCTGCTTTAAATAAACAAAAAATGTATTGAGGATAGTATAATTGAGTAACTGTTTTAAAGTAATTTTATAGAATTTTAGGCTTAACTGTCATTAAAATAATGTTACAATGTAAAGGGCTAAAATTTTCTCTGTTTTCTTTTGATTTTGAGCTGAAATATGAGCCAGTATTGACCCAGTGCACTGCTATCCTGACCGGTCATCAGTGTGTTAGATGGTCTGTAGAGAGCGAGCGAGGTGCTCATATGTGCAGTACGGATGGGCCCTGTATTTGTTGAGATAGCGGGAGTCAGACTTGACCTTTTGGGTTCAAGATGAGTAACAGCTAGTCTTCATCTCTAATGTCTGGAAATAGTCATAGATGACCTTTACTTAAATGTTCAGTATATTTCTAGGGTAAAATGACCCTGTCCAGATGGCTAATGCAATCAAACTCAACCACATTTGTTATTAAGGGTTAAAAGGACATTAATGCCAATTAGAAATTAAAGTGGGTAACTAATACTTCGGGTTTAGTTTTAGAGGTATGCTGGCTTTTTGGATACAATATAACATATTATATAACATAAAAACAAACCTTTTCTAATCATCATATGTTTTGGAAAACAACGCTGAGTGTGATTCCGTGGCAAACCATCCACCATTCAATTAAAATCCATTCATCTCCTCATTCCCCATCACCACCTCTTGTATATGTGATTGCATTCTGTTGTGGATGTAGTGGACGATCCATCACTGTGGCTCTTGTTAAAGGATACAGCGTTCTTCCCACATCTGCATAAACAGCCATTATTCCCTCTGCTCAGATTCATTCCCATCAGCCCTCAGAGAAAGAGAGACAGGAACTTCACCTCGACAAATTGCCTTGCTATTGTTTCAGAATAACACCACGCTTTACACCCTCTAAGATTATTTCTAGATAATTGGCTCCTGGAAATAAGGCAATTATTATTATTTTTTAAATCTAATTATTTGCGTCCCCCCTCCCCCCCAGACAACAAAGTTAATTCTTCACACTGCAATTACAAAGTAAATTCGATGCTGTGATGTAGACATTTTTATCTTTTTTTTGTCCCGGATTTCTCTCAGCACACGGGTTCCACGACTTGAGGGAGGCCTCGCTTTGGCACGTAAGCCGTTGTCCTGGCAACCATCTTGATGCAGTGGATGATGGGGCAGACGCTGAGGCAGAGAGTACAGCCGGTGCAGCTGTCCTGAATCGAGGGGAGATGAGTCTCGGGGTCAAACACAATGGCCTGCCAGACACAGAGACATTAGAATCATTATATCCTTACCAGGGGCGACAACCTGCTACGGCTGGACGTCACACAGTACAAACGCAACAAAGACTGTGTGCTGCCCGTACACTGAACGACACAGATGTGTGAGAGCTGTCAGGAACATGTCATGTGGGTCATATTTCACACATTTCCCAAAATCAAAATAAGAAAATAATATTTGGCATTTCAGTGTTTTAGGGTTCAATTCTCATTACAGTATTGAAAAAAACAATGAAATAATATTCAAACTGTATTTATACATCATGGCAGTATTTTTTAGAATCTGCCTTTTAATGTATTAAATGTATGCACATTGAAATATAATATAATATAATATAATTATGTATTATTATATTATATACATCGTGATAATATTTGGAATATCTGCATTTAAATTTTTTTCAGCTGGTTTAAAAATGAGGATGATTAATAATAATAATAACAGCAACAACAATAATACATTTAATTATTTCTACTGTAATTATAATATTGTACAAAAACAATAATATAATATATAATATAATATATATAATTGACAAAATTCTGAAGTATTTATACATAATAATAATAATATTTATAGTATCTGCCTTTTAATTTTTTAAGCTGGTGATGATTAAAATAATAATGACAGCAACAACAATATAATTATTTTAATGTAGTTATTTTCACTGAAATACAGTACACAAAACTGTATTAAAGTAATTAAAATGTAAAGCGAATTATCTTTTACTTTAAAAAACTTAGTAATGCTAATTAATGCATTACCAATGCATTACAGTAATGAGAATTTGGGAGGGAAATTTGTGTAGTTTGCATTGTGGCAATAGTGAAATATTTCCATAATGCAAAAAAGGCTTCAAATATAATTTCCTTTATGTAACTTTTTATACATTTTTGTTTGATATTGTAGTGAAATGTGAATACACTACGGAGCAGAGGAAGGAATGGCCATCCATCTAAACATTATACTAGACTGTTAAAACAATCAGTAAAATATTGTGTTTGTACGACAGGAAGATTAGACATTATTTTGGCAGTTGAAATCGAGTATGGGCACCTTTTCAAACATAAACGGATTGCCGCCGGCGCGTCAGACTGCTGTTTTGTATTGCTTGATGGGCCACCTATTTGATCGTGACACATTATGTTGACGAATGCTCCTCTATATTAGAAAGCATTAATAATGTGTAATTCCTCTTAGAGATCCACTCACAGACAATGAGCGTCACTGTGAACAATTACTGCTTTGATAAAACCCGCACTCTACTTCATCAATACCCTTATGATAAATTGCAAGGGACATTTATTTAACAGGAGAGGGTGAGATGAATACTTTAATAAAACTGTCAGAGCCATCCCACTTGCTGTACTTCTGCAGGCTGAAGCACAAGGGGACATCACCATTTTCAGCGCTAATATTCATTAGAGTCTCTAAAGGGAAAATCACGTGCGCTAATAAGCCATCTTTAGCCTGCCAGTAAGAGGCGCCATAGCAGCATTTGGTTTTTTGTTTGTTTTTATGGCTTTTTATGCATCTTTTTATGTCAGACTAGACACTAGGTATGACATAAATGTTGGTATATTGGTTTCACCAGCAGCTATCACCCTGTAGCCAAAGACTGGTTGGCCACTGAAGCTAAGCAGGGTTGAGACTGGTCACTATGGATGGGAGACCTCCTGGGAAAACCAGGTAGCTGCTGGAAGAGGTGTCAGTGAGGCCAGCAGGGGGCGCTCACCCTGTGGTCTGTGTGGGTCCTAACACCCCAGTATAGAGACGGGGACACTATACTGTCAAAAAAAGCACCGTCCTTCAGATGAGATGTTGAACTGAGGTCCAGACTCTCTGTGGTCATTAAAAATCCCAGGATGTCCTTTGAAAAAAATTAGGGGTGTATCCCGGCATCCTGGCTAAATTTGCCCATTGGGCTCTGTCCATCATCATGGCCTCCTAATCGTCTCCATATAAATACTGATGGTCTTCATCACTCTGTCTCCTCTCCACCAATAAGTTGGTGTGTGTTCTGGCGCATCATCCAGGTGGATGCTGAACATTGGTGGTGGTTGAGGAGATTCCCCTCTTCTATATGTAAAGTGCTTTGAGTGCAAAGATTGGTTTTAGTATTGACTTCAGTATAGAGGGTACGCATTGACGTCACTTTCCCGCCGGAACACGTTCCCTCAGCCGGACTGAGTGGCAAAAGAGCTGCTGGGAAACTGCGAAAACGCCATGAAGTAAAACGAACGATTATCAGTTTAAACTAAAGGTTGGACTCGATATAGAGCTCCTTATAACTTACCAAAGATCCAGTGATCCATGGATATTGACAGGAATCGGTTTTCCTGACTTAATATGTGCCTGATTTCGACGCCAGGGAAATAAATAAAGCAAATTTGCCTGTGAACGCTTTATATAAATACAATATAGGTATGTCTAAATCTGGGTGATCATTTATATCAATGTTATATATATCATCATATCGTCCAGCCCTAAAACTTGTATAGTTTTTTTTGTCAGTGTTTGTTTAAAACCGATCCAGTTAAGCAGAATATACGATGGTTTTAGCCCAAAATTCTGCTTATTGACACAAATGATACCTGCAAATGTAGCTTTCGGCAATCTGTGAAATTATACCTCAGATTTCTTGTCAAATCTATTTGTACAGTCAATCTCAAAGCTCTTTCCCATTTTAGTTTTGTGTGTTTTTTGCGGCATTCACGCTGAAAACCAATGCTGCCGCTCCGTCTTTTTGCCACTCAGTGGGTATAATCGCTAGCCTAGAAATCTAGACGCACCCTGGCGGCAGCAAATTTAATTTTGAAGCCAATGTCGTCTTGCAACTCTCCTTTGGCTTGCGAGCTGGAAAAAACAAACTCTAGTCAGGCCAATCACATTGTGTATAGAGTCGGTGGGCGGGCTTAACATAATGACGGCAGAGTTGTGACGGTTCCGCGTGAATTCCCTGCTACTTGAAAACAAAGAAGAGCTGCTGCTGCTGGCGAACAGCGGTCTTTCGAAACGGCTTTGGCCGCGACTCTAAGAGTTAAGCTTTTCTTTGAGAAAAGAACAAAGAACGGCACTGAAGTCATTCTTAAAAAAAGGAAGATGTGTTCGGAGTTTTGCCGAACGGATACGGCAAAAGTTGAATCTATCAACTAGCTCCGCAGGTGGGAAAACGCTCTGGTTGGTTGTAGCGCTATCCTATTGCGTGCAGAGGGAATTTGAAAGACAACCGTTTATCCCGCCCCTCGGATTGAGCCCTGCCAATGGTGTGTTCCCAGACCCAACATCTTTATGTGGGGTCTGGCTTGTCAGGCTACGTAATCGCAGTCACTCCGGCCGACGGTGACTTTACGCTCTATATTATTTGAAATCGTACAGAGCGTTAAGCATGTACGCTAACTGCTAGGCCACATTTTTGCCCATTCTATGGCATATTTTCATTGTTTTTGCAAACATAAACCTCATTCTGTTAGCATGAGATGAAAAACTGCTAGTTGCTGAGAGCAGGACATGTTTCTTTTTTAGTTAATAAACCTACTAGCTGAAGACTTGGAGCCCTGGAAGGGCCAGGAGCTGTAATTTAACAGCCAGAGGCTTGGAGCTATTGCTTTGTGTGGGAACAAACACACAGTTGGTGTGTTTCTGTATGGGTGGGAGGACAGAGAGAGGTGCGCACCTGGTATCCAGCATCGTTACAGGTCATGTAACACTTCCCGCAGTTAATGCACATCTCCGGATCGATCAGAGCTTGCACTTGCTCCTGAATGTTTAGCTCTTGATAAGCACCGATGTGTTTCAGAGCTTTGGCTATCACATCCTGAGCACAAAAACACAAACATATGGGAATTTCAGGTCTTGAGGTTAGAAAACGTTTCTGAGCTACAACTGTACACAAACAAGAGTATAATTTAAGCAAACCCACTTTAACTCTTGGCACAGGACCCTTGGGAGTGTAAACTCTTGTTCCTTCAGTGGAAATGGCGTCGTCACTGCAGTCTTTCAGTTTCTTTTTGTGGTTTGCAATCGCCTCTTTCTTTTCTTTCAGATACAGGCCAAAACTGGGCAGACTCTATGGGGAACAAGAAACACACACACTGAATTGTACCCGAATTGTAACATTTCAGCCATTTTTGTCATTGTTAACTAAAACTACAATTGAAATAAAGCTGGAATAAATAAAACATAAATAATAAAATAAAAAATAAGTTGAAGTACTAAAATTAAATAAAAAAATTTAAACTGAAATATAAAAAAAAAGCTAATTCAAAAAAACTAATACTAATACAATTTTATGTTTTTTTTTTACCAATACCTATTACTCAGAATGGTATCTGCTGATACCGATAGTTTGATTTTCTTAAGGAATAAAAATCTCTCCAAATAAATCTGTAAACCATACAGGGGACCCTTTAATTTGGTACATTACTATAATATAAGGTTGAAATTAACAACAGAGCCCAAATTATTACATTCAACTGCTATTTGTTTTTAGATATAGGCTTATATTTATACTCAAATAAAAATTGAAAAGTACATATACAACTCAGTTGCACTTAAGGTAGCTTTCTGCTTCCTTGTGATTGACAGGATATAATCGGCCCTGATCATCGGCTGTTTTTAAACAATCGGCCAATGGCCAATAGTCGGCCGATACCGATTATTGGCCTATACATCTGTGCATCCCTTATAAATACTATAGGCCTAATAGTAAAATAATTTACCCCAAGAACCAATATTAATTTAGTATTATTTATTGGGTTCTACCATCCAATTCCCTAAAGGAATAACTAGTGGGATACGTTCTTCTCACATTCTTCTCTGGACATTTGTTATACTATATGCTCTCCAAAAACAGATGCCTGATATCATTTGGTGATTTAGTTGAGTTTTCTTTGAGGTAACCAATTATATTTCCTGTCAAACTCAATTACGTTGAATTCTGAAGCATGCTCTTCCTTTCACGCAGTGCCATGTGTTCTCCTTTAAGATGCTCTCACCAAGAAGACCGATATTTATGCTTACTAGTGATTACTGATTCACCGGGCTTCAGATGCCATGTGTGCCAAAGCATCAGCGCTACATCCCTCATTAGACCATCAGAGAAGTACACACGCTCACAGGAGAGGAAAACAAAGGCATTAAAGACACACGCTGCTCCCTTTCGAGGAGTGGCTACTCTTTTTCATCTTTTGAAAATTAATGAGATCCCTTCTGTCAACATACAGCGGTTTAGAGTCTAATCTGCTCCGGGCTTAACCGCTTTCAATCCACGCAGAGGTGAGACTTCAGGTTTGTGGCGTTTTGCACGAGGCAGTGTTTTAATGCTAAAAGAAAGAAAACTTATTGGCAAGCACACACACGATCGATATTACATTCGCGGTCCCCGAAGCAGATGCGCACGTTGTCAAAATCGCTTGTGCATAAAAAGTAAAATGAAAACTGATGTAGGTCACGCAGAATGATTTCTGAGAGATTATTGTCCTTGGTTTACCACTTTTGTATCTTTTGAAGGCCCTGTACTGTAAAATCATGCAATATATTTGCAAAAATATTCATTTGCCATTCAGGCTTAAGACATTACTGTGGCGAACGAACAGGGATTGCCGGGCTCGCTCGGAATTGTGTGTGGAAGATTCTCCCGTTGATGGATTCAGGAGGAGTGTGACGACAGGAAACATGATCTTGGCCACTTCACACTCTCTCAGTGAGCTTCTCATTTAGAACCTGGATGGCTTCACATATTTAATTCTCAAAGCCAATTCTCACCATGCTTTAAAAAACAGGTCTTAGCAGCTTTCTGAAACATGGTGGATGGATTTTTGCTGGTCTCTCCCAGCTCTACCCATAGAATTCCTACACATTTGGCGGCTCTATGTCAGCGGATATTAAGGGCTTTGTCTGGACCTTTATGGATGCATATGGAGAAATCTTTAGATTAAATAATGGAATATTAAATACTGTAAAATAAATGCTGAAATGTTACATTTGAAAAGCATAATTTTTATGAAGTATGAATCTTTTGTCTCATATGCTCACCATGGCTGCATTTATTTGATCAAAAAACAGTAATGTTATGAAATATTATTAAAATTTAAAATAACTGTTTTCTATTTAATAGAATTTATTCCTGTAATGTCATTTCTGCAGTATTCAGTGTCACATGATCCTTCAGAAATACTTCTAAGCAGAAAGCATTTCTTATTATTTAAATGTCAAAAACAAACCTTTTTTCAGGATTTTTGAATAGAACGTTTCATTTATTTGAATTAGAAATATTTTGTAACATTATAAATGTCTTTATTGTCAATTTAATGGATACTTACTGAACAAAAATATCTAAACATCAAGGGACCTTAAAGGAACAGTTCACCCCCCCCCCCCCCCCCCCCAAAAAAAAATCAATGGCATTCCAAACATCTATGACTTTTTTCAATGAGAAACTTGTAATAATATATGTTTAAAAATGTCTGTCTAGAGTATTTTTCCATTGTTGCTTTGGACCCCACTGACTTTCACTGTACGGACAGACACAGTTGAAACAGTATCTTCTTTTTCTTTCTGAAGAAGTAAGTCATATGACATAAGGGATTAATAAATGATGACAGAATGTTCATTTTTACATGAACTATCCCTGTAGCGCTTGAAGCCGAACCTGCGAAACATGCATCGCATAATCGCATTACAGATCAAACTACAATCAGATCTGAAGATATTCCACATTAGAGAGGATGACATTTCTTGGCGAGCGAGTTAGGCTGTGCATTTGAATACCGTTTTTCGTCACATATACACAATAAAACCTTCATTTAATGTCGGAGTCGATGTCAGTGATCAAAAGATGTTAATCTTTCGCTCTTCTGATTTCTTCAGGTACAGCGAGCGGGTGTCAAGCAACAAGTCTGAAGGTGAAAAACTCAAAGACGGGCAATGACAAGGGTACCTACATGAAAGAGCGACGCGGGTTCAAAGCAAAGCCAGGCGTCGTTTCTCAGCCGAGCGCTTCCATGCGAGCCAACTATTAAGTCTTATTGCTCTTTCAACTGCTCATTGTGCCATTAAGAAAAGATATCAACTCATGAGTCAAAAATAAAAGTCATAAAGAATGCTATAAACAACCCTGAAGCATAATAATCATGTGATTTATCCACACTCAACCGTTGCAGCAGGCTATAATTAAATATGAAAACCTAAATTTATCTAATAATATTCAACCCTCATTAATTTGAAGACAGGACAGCACAAAGACTTTTTACAACCACAATGTTTTCCCGTCATCTCGTTCCTACTTCTTCATGACACTGCGAGAGGCTTTCGGGTGAACCGGCATAAACCGCAGCGAGAGAGTGAGGTCCTGGGAGACGGCGTAAAGTTAAGAGCCCGGCCCTAGGTGCGACTCCAAGGGAGGAAGACATTCTTTCAAGCTCATTAAGGGGAAGCTTTTGTCTCCAAACTCCCAGCATGCTGTGCATCATCCTCGCTTATTTGTTTTGTAATAATTTAGTGGCCCGCTACTGAAAAGTCATCGAGCTGTGTCTGGTTTAATGAAAAGTACCGGGTGGCGTCCACCACCCTACGTGCCGGTCCTGTGTCTTCAGCTATCACACAGACTCTCCTAATTGGATGCGGGTTTTTTTTATAGTACACACACATTTTCTCACTTGTACAGTCCTCTCAAATTTGTAAACAACACATAGCACACATCAGCCGCGCAAAGATTCATTTATGTTACAGACGGGCTGCTTGATTCAACTTGTTGTTTACACAGGACACAATATTACAAAGAGGAGACAATCACTGAAACAACTACTGTCATGTCTTACGTCACCGACGTTATAAATAACTACAATTTAAAGGTGAATTGTGTTATTTTTTTTATTAAAAAAATAAATAAATAAAATTGATGAATTGTAGTAAAATGATTAAAAATAGTCAATTTAAATAAAAAAATAAAAAATAAATTTATTATTAAAAAATATTTATAGAATGTTTAGAATATATCCAGAAATATTTAATTTACTCCATAGAAAATATTTGGAAAACAAAAACTAATACAAATGGCAAAAGCGCTATGACATTTAACAGTATATAAATATACTATAAAATAGTATATAAATAATACTAAAATAGCACTGGTTAAAATTCAACAACAGCAACACTGCCACAACCAATGACACGAGTTTAGGACGGGAAGTCTTTTTGACCAACCAATGGATGACGAGGGTGTGTTCTAGAAACCTGTTTGAAAAGCTTATTATTTTTATAATTCAATTTTCAATTCGCTTTGTACTGTTACAATGTCAGTAGTATATGTAAATCAACAATGTTTACTCATTCTCTATGTTACCTGTACAGAAAAAAATAATCACGTTTATTCGTCAGCAAAACGTCACCGGATGACAAAACGTATGGATGGCAACCCAGTGCATTATGGGTGTTGAAGTTTTCCTACCTATTTAACGGAAGACAACAGCCTTTTTTTTCTATAGTCAGGTTGCACCAATTCCAAAATTTGGTGAATGGCCCTTTAAACACTTCACATTTAACAAGAAAAAGTAATATTAACTATTATTTTATTTTTACATAACGCAATAATTTAAAGGGATAGTTTACCCAAAAATGAAAATTATTTTATCATTTACTCACCCTTATGTTGTTCCAAACCTGTATGAGTTTCTTTCTTCAGTTAAACACAAAAGAAGATATTTTGAAGAATGCTGGTAACCAGACAGTTGACGGTAGCCATTGACTTCTATTGTTTTTTTTTTTTTCCTTGGCCATACATTTATTCAATTGTAATTTCGTGTCAAACCCTTCCTTTTAGCCCTTTTACAACACTAAGGCTTCCCGGAACAACGCTAGCAGCGTGTTATGCATTGTGATTGGCTATTGTCTCGTGGGTCAGATCTGAGAGAGGGCTAATGAAAGACCCCATTGAGCAGTCGGACAATCGCTTGGCAATAACAGTACATCTTCACTCTGGTCAGGCAAACCTTCATATCTAATGTGCACTAAAGCAGTGCTCTAAACTGTTCTCCACAGGCCTGTTCATATCTCTACGCACAAATGACCCCATATGTCACCTAAAATAAGTGGGGGCGGGGGTTGTGTGATTTCTGTGACACTAACATCACCAGACAGAATTGCAAAAACAAGGAATGCGTTCAAACTAATTTCCCAAAAACTCTGTTTGTCATTGGTTAGGTCAAACAGGTCCAGCCCTAAACTCATGCCACTGGTTGAGAGAATATTGCTGAACCTCATTAAGTATGATCTCTTTATAAACTTTTTGAAGTGTCAAAGTGTCAGTTGCGAAGCAGCCAATGGAGGGACAGAAATCTCTCAGATTTCATCAAAAAGATCTTCACTTGTGTTCTGAAGACGAACCAAAGTCTTACGGGTTTGATACGACATGAGGGCGAGTAATTAATGACAGAATTTTCATCTTTGGGTGAACTATCCCTTTAAGCTGGGATACCAGAAGGAGTTGTGTCAGCCAGTGAAGGCCTCCAGACTGATATTACCTGTCAGACCGCTTTTAGACATCAGCTCCTTTGACTGACAGCTCACCTGTGGCAAGCTCGATGAGACTGAAAACAGCGAGCAGCCAAGCACCATACCGGACAAGGTTTAAATAAAGCTTGAAAGACAGAGAGAGAGAGAGCAAAGGAATAAAAAAGACAGAGAAAAACAGTGCAGAACTGAAGACAGAAGAGATAAGAAAGGGTGATGGAGGACAGCGAGGGGTATGAGAAAATTTGTTAGCCACAAAGAACAAAAACGGCAGCTTGATCACTCCACAATGTAAAGGAAAGAAGACAAGAGCACAGAAGTCGCTGTGGTTTATAAAACGGAGCCTAAGGGAGCGTTCAGCAAAAGACGAGTTTGTTTTTCTCTTCCCGCCGAGGCAGCGAGCATCGTTCTCTCAGGGGATGAGCAGTTGGGTTTCCTCTGCCATTTCTAAAACGCTGCGCTTAGGCAGTGCAACACCGAAACTGTTGCCTGTTTGTGTGTCCGCTGGACATCTGATCCGCTTTCTCTCAGCTAGGCTGGACCGTGGGGGTATTAACACTTGTAAACAGCGCTCTGGCTGCCTGTGCAGCTCACTGTTGCCTGGCAGGACTATAATGGTAATGAAGCCTTCAGCAAGGTTGTCTTGCCTCACACTGTCAGGGGCGACACAACGCCCTGGTTAGGGGAGAAAGAGGAACAGATGGAGCCTGTGTGTGTGTGTGTGTGTGTGTGTGTGTGTATGTCACAGATAAATACCTGTTTGTTTTAAACCAGATGCTTCCAAGTATGTTTTTCAAACCTTAGTTATGTTGGTATATGAACACACCTTGAATACAGTGACTGAAATGGTCCAGATACACTACTTGTGATGGTAATGATATTTCTCACTTTTTGGGGGAAAGTCTTGGACCTGCTAAATGTTAGCTAGCGGTCAATTAACTATAAAAATAATGCAAAACAAATATGAAATAATATCGGGACGATAATACCAGTAGCACTGGAGATAGATTCTCCATGAAAATATGATTTAGAATTTTACACACTGTAGGAAAGAGTAGGGAAAAGTATGTTAAAAGATGCAATAAAATAGCTTAAAAATATAAAGCCAGAATGATGGTAAAATGAACATCCTTCAGAAAATGTGAATAGATCTGTCTGATCTTTCCCTCTTTGGTTTGAATGGTTGAATGAATCAACAATAGATGGAATTTATGCCTCTAATGCTTTAAAAATACATTTCAAGTAAACTAGCTTGTATGATCACATCTATCAGTGCAGAAGAATTTTCTGCCATTTTTTAATTAAATGACATTTTAAATTAATTGAATAAAAATAATAAATTATAATGTATTTTTTTTACAATGTATTTAAAATATACAGTAAAATTGAATTTTATTACAATTTAAAATAACAGTTTTCTATTTGAATTTATTTAAAAATTTCAGTGTCTCATGATCCGTCAGAAATCATCCTAATATGCAGATTTGCTGCACAAGAAACATTTATTATCAATGTTGAAAACTGTTGTGCTGCTTAATATTTCTATAGAAATGGTGATATTGTTTCAGGATTCTTTGATGAACAGAAAGTTCAAAAGAACAGCATTTAATTGAATAACGTAAATGTAAGTACTGTTTAAACGAGTATAAATGTGTTTAAATGCATTAATGTTAGTGTATAAATGTGTTTACTGTAATTTTTTATCAATTTAATGCATATCAAAAAAAAAATCCAATGTTGGTGTAAATCAGAAATACATTTCTGATAAAACACCCTATTTTACTGAAGATCAAATGTTGAAACAAATCTTTTTTGTACCAGCAATGATGTCATAATGCATGCATGATGAATTGTGATTGGTCTTTATCACATCTCCCCTTGCAAGCAATGCAAATCTATTTTTCTTACATATCCACCTGACAGAGAAGTAGCTTGCCAGAACTGTACAATAGCGGACGTGAAGTACAATGCTCACGCGGTCTACTGTTCATTGATTTTTCTTCTCCTCTTTCGGTTTACAAAAGACCACCTGTCAAGCATACATCGCCGTGACCCGTGCGGTGAGCGACTTTTCCTTCTCTTGAGCAGGAACCTCGAACGTGTTTCTGCTCCGCCTGGGGACGCGTGGACCGCTGTGATGTTTCTACACGACACTCCACGGCTTCCCTCGGCTTTCCCATTGTTGCCACAATTCCAGCACTAATGTCCTGTCGACATGGAAATGACTTACACTTATCAGCCTGCTTCTCCTTCGTTTTATTCCTTCATTCCCCGACGCTCATTTGGCATTAGCATTTAAACTATTGCGCTGAGCCGCCTTGCAGTCAGAAGCTGAGAAGTCGCAGCTAGCGTGTTAGAAAACACTAGGCAGGCTTCAAAGCTTTTCCCTCGGCTGGTGTATTAGCAGAAAGGCTGTGATCTGATAAAGGCCTTTAATTCGCTGCTTTGAAAGGAGTTTACTGAAGTTTTGCTCATTTACATGCCGCCTAATATTCCTTGTGCACAAATAATGAGGGAGATTACCGAGGGCTGAACGTACACGTGAAGTACAAACCATTAAAAGCGTGAAAAGCTGCCTTTGTCAAATCTCATTTTCTGATTCTATATTATTTTGTTGCTGCTATGTAAAAGCTGTGTGCGAGGAATAAAAGTTGAGATATAAAACTAAACCAATTATTATTTTCTCCTGGAAGTCAAAGCTCCTTTGGTCATTCAAACTTGGGAAAATTCGATCCATCTGCAAGACCTTGTGCACACTTTAACCTTACCCATGCTAAAACTGCTCAATTTAGTCCAAGTGCAGAAGAAACAGTAAAACAGGGCCATAACGACTAAGCGCTGCACTATAATGTTCTTTCACCTTTGAGATTGCACTCTGTGTATTGGACAGCGCTGTTATTACATGGAATTTTACGAACTAACAACAAGTAAATGGATGGATGCAAGTCCAGGGTGTAACACTAATGCTGCATTAATGAGCACTTGTTCCTAAAGATGTAGAATTATGGGAATTGCGTTTAGCTCCTTAATGGCGTGTCAGAGAACTGTAATAATGAAAGCAGTGTGAGAGGAAGTTGGGGAGGGGTAATCATCAGTAAAAGGGTGTTTTAATACAGCTGTGAAGTCTTTTACCCTTCCTTTGAGTTCCTCCAGCGTAGGCACAGGCTTCCCATTCTGATGGCGGGCCGTAGGAGGAGACTGGCCGTCCCAGTCCTGGAGCTCCTCGATGCTTTTCAGGTAGAGCAGGGCTTTCAGACCAGTGCAGTAGTCCTCGATCACAGTGAAGTCCTGGTTTTGTACCGCACTGCACACCTGTGGGAATACACAAGTTGAGCCAGATTCTTTAATAACGGTTCAGGACGGAGCTGTGGTTTAGTAATTAGTGCACATATGAGCTGACTTGCAGCATTTCCCAATTCTTATTACATTCATGTCCTCTCGCTACTATTATGCTATAAATAAAATGGCAAAATGTCTTAAATAAAAATCACAATACACCTCCACATACACGCAACATCACGACAGAATGACACCATGTTAAAGCTGCTGTAAGCATATATTTTTTAATACCCATGGTTCGAATTACGTGGGAGCCAGTGGGAACTGAGCTCCCATAGAGAGAGGATGAGCTCCCATGAAAGCAGTAAAATCATACACCTGTGGGGGTCTCTAAAAATCACCAGCCCCATTATTTTAAATTACAAATAAAGCACTTTTTCCTTCAGACTACTGTAGCGTGACTTAAAAGATAGGACAAGATGCCAAACACATGGATCTCGCGGGATCTCGGATCGTCATCACACTACACCCTTATGCTTCGCTTTCTGCCAGGACTTTTACTGACTTTTCTCAACTCACAGAAGTGACGTCAACGTCCGATCTAGCAGTAGCATAACCCATCAGGCAAGTGTTATTTTAACATAGGCGTAATTTGCGGGTGGGACATGTCCCCACCACTTTTTGCTAAGGTCGATATTGTCCCCACCACTTTGGAAACATCTCGTGGCACTAATATACCAATACAAATAAATAAAACATCTTCAGTTAACTAGCAGAGCAGTCATTTAGTTCATTTGTTAAATAAGAGGCGATCTAGCGCTGAAATGTGTTGTTTTTGAAATCAAGTGATCAAAGTGCTCGTTGCCGCTGCGATCAGTGGTGCGGATACTGTGTTCTGTTGTGGCTCGCGCACAGTCTTCACTCGGACGCGCGCTTCAATCCGTTGTGGAGACACACTATTCGTTCCGGTGAAATTACAAAACAAAATGCACACAAACGTGTCTTTGCCTGATATACAACCACTGATAAACATAATCGGTTTTGATGAGAAAAAAAATTACCTATACAAGTGCGGATTAGAACCCAGAACCTCTAACATGCTTGGCAAAAGTTCTGCCACTGGACCACTTAAATATGAACATTCTCACCACTAACAACATATATTAGACCTCATTAAATGACAAATTAAACCAAATGTAGGCTACTATTTAAATTGAATTGTGTTAGCAAAGCTTTTTTATTAAACATTTTTATTTACATTAGTAAGCTACACCGCGCCTGCTCATAGGCTACTTTTTTTCCCTTTTTTTAAAGAGACCTCCACAAAGATGAAATCATAATTCGAACCCTGTTAATAATACCACATTTAAAATATTTCTACAACCAACAAATATGACTGAAATAGGTGCACTGAGAATTCACGTCTCTGTGATAGCCGTAGAATCTGTAAATAGCACAAAAATAATTATAAAAGTAAAAAATGAAATGAAATAATAAATTTTTTAACTATAAAATAAATTAACTAAAATACAACAATAATAAAATAAATAAATAAAAAATAAAAATAAGTTAAATAAACAAATAATAAAAAATTAAATAAGAAGTAAATATTAAATAAAATGTTTGGAAGACTCATTTTTACTGCTCTTTTTGATACCCTCAACATTTTGGAACAACTTAAGGTCTTTGGGTATGCAGCAGAATTTTTTTTTTTTTTTTTTTATATATTATTATATATATATATATATAAAATATTTATTTTTTTGTAAATATAAAAAAAAAAACAATGAAAAAAAAAATACAAATGTGTTTTAGAAAACATTCTGTCATTATTTCTGAAGATATGTTTAATTCCATCATAATTTTGGAACACAAAAGAAGAAATGTTGCTTGCACTGACCACTCTTTCGCATACAGTATAACGAAAATCAATTTACAGTACATGCAGCTTCTGGTTTGCAATATGACCAATTGTTACTTTTTATTTATGATACTTTTTTTCATAATTGTGCTTGTCAGTCTGGATTTACTTGAGTAAATTAGTAAAATAAGGCCGCATTTTAATTTCTAGGTGAGATATCCCTTTAAGTTGTAAAAATGTAAGGTTTGTAGCCTAGGGTTCAAACCTACAATCCTTCAGATACCAGGTCACACCATTAACCACTAGGCTGCATGCACACTAACAAAACCCATGCAAATAAATATACTGTATGCACACATACACATGCACATCCAGAGAGAGAGAGAGAGAAATGAAGGTCATTAAAACATGTGCCATCCTTCAAAAGACTAACGTCAGCATGCTGAATCAAAGCAGTATTACAACGCACATGGTCTGAAATGCAGAATACAATTGACCTTAAGAGAAATCTAATTCATTCTCTCATTACTGGCAGGGCAGAGACGAGTCCGATAACGCAGAGCTTATGCTCACTCATCAACCGCACGTCAGCGCGCGCCCGAGCCCTTTCCATTGCTCAGAGACTGTGATATGTGCGGAGCGCTTGAAGCCTGGCTTTGTGCAAGTGTCTATGGCACTTCAGATGGCAGTCACACCGCGTCTTAAGGAAGCAGATAAGACACGCTTATCTCCTGGCGCTATCACCGATCTGACATCAGCCAGAGTCGGGCCGAGAACTGCCTTCTTTCACAGGATTAGCATTCAGTCGCTTTGCAAACGCTCACAGCTGGTTCCTGACTCGACACGTAGACCTTTGGATCTCGACTCTCTCGGAGTTTGTATCTGATATCTCGCTTTTAGTTTTAGGATTGGGTTTGATAAAAGGTTCTTATTCGTAGCCAGTTCAATTTTTTAGATTGATTTTCATTCCTTTAACAGTTCTTGAACGTCTGCAGTCCTCCATCGATGCAGATGAAAAAGTGCACTAAAATACAATAGCCTGCTTAACTATATCATATCATATCATATCATATCATATCATATCATATCATATCATATCATATCATATCATAGCAAAACATAACAGAACATAACAGAACATGACAGAACAGAACAGAACAGAACAGAACAGAACATATATCATATCATAAACTTGCAAAACTTGCATTTTTGCTGTGATATCTTGAATTTTAGGGCCATCCTAACTGCATTCTATAGGCTCTTTTACACAGTGAGCTGTTGCCCTGATGTTCGTCACCAATCAACTTTATGAAATGTAAGAAGTACTAGGTCGGGTATGGGTGCAAAATTATTTTAACGCGTGTTAAATCGAAAGCCCTATCGAGTCAAACTGTCAAAAGTTTCATTACTATTTTTATTGTTTTTGAAAAAAGTCTCTTATGCTCATTAAACCTGCATTTATTTGATCAAAAAATACAGAAAAAAATGTAATATTGCAAAATATTATTTCAATTTAAAAATTTATTTTATTTTATTTTAATATAATTTAAAATATAATTTATTTCTGTGATGCAAAGCTGAATTTTCAGCATCATTACTTATCATCAGTCTTCAGTGTCACATGATCCTTCAGAAATCATTCTAATATGCTAATATTTCTAACATTCTAATATTTTTTTGAAACCTGTGATAATTTTTTCAGCATTTTTTGATGAATAAAAAGTTAAAAAAGAACAGCGTTTATTTAAAAAAGAAACCTTTTGTAACAACATACTCTAACGTGCAAAAGTTTGGGGTCCCATTTTTTTTCTTTCTTTTTTTTTTGAAAGAAATGAATACTTTTATTCAGCAAAGATATGTTAAATTGATCAAAAATGATAGTAAAGATTTATATTGTTCGAATTTTAATTTTTTAACTTTTTATTCATCAGTGAATCCTAAAAAAGGTATGACAGATTCCAAAAAAATATTAAGCAGCACAACTGTTTCCAACATTGATAATAAATCAGCATATTAGAATGATTTCTGAAGGATCATAAATTACATTTTAAAGTATATTAAAATAGAAAACCATTATTTTAAATTGTAATAATATTTCACAATATTACTGTGTTTCTGTATTTTTGATTAAATAATTCCTTCAAAAACTATAAAAAATAGTAATGTTTCCATACAACAACGTTTTGTTTAGTGAGAAAGGAGGGGGCTACAAATGGAATCATTAAGGAATCCAAATCGTTAAGTGGAATCGGAACCAAATCATTACATTCCTAACAATTCCCAGCCCTATTCCCTCCTCCTCACAGTCACAAGAAAGACTTTCTCAGGGGGAGGGTGGGGGGGTGCAGATCATTGGCCGTGCTTCGTCATTTGTATATTTAAAAATTAAATCCCACGCGGCATACCTCACGCTGAGAAAATGGAGGCATTTACCCTGGCTAACGCATCTCTGGGAGATATGTTTTCATTAGAATTCTAATTTGCATAAAACTTGTTTCTCTCCCCGCATATGCCACAGTTCGTATCTACACATCACAAACGAATGTTTGTTTTTTTGAACGAGGCCAATTCAGGTCGATGTCATTTCACCTTGATTTAACATCAACAAATACGCGAGTCCACCGATGCCTGCCGCAGTTTAACAATTGATTCGTAATTATTGCAGTTAACAGAGCAGACGACGTCAACTGGACACCGTTTTAACAGGTTTGTGAGGATCAGTGATCCTACGGAGGAAGGATGGGTGGTCTATTGCTCATCAAAGAAAAACTATGAATAGATACGCATGTGAGCTGGGATGCAAACCTGGGATTTGAGCTAACAAATGATTCATTATGATTAAAAGAAGAGCAAACAAAACTAAACGGCGTGATCCTATGTCTGATGAGGCCGTAAAAGCCAAGGCTTGTTGCTCTGTGAGTCGCTGCCCATTATTGCTTTTCATTTGATGCAGAACATCAAAGCTATCCTGACCCGGAGTATTTAGCGCTAATGTGGCCGAGTCCTGAAATAAATTTGAAGTGAGAATTTGTAAGTAGTTTCCAGGCAATTGAGACGGCAGGTCCTTTTTATCTGCGCTGAAAACTGTGGTGGTGCATTGATTTCGACTCCTTCTGAGATCTCAGACGCTTTTAGATTCAGCGCTCCTGCTCTTTCCATCTCCCTCTACCCTCATCTTGCTCTCTTTCTCGCTCTCTCTCTTTCTGTCTGCTCTTTTATTTCCTGCAATAAAATCCTGGCATTTAGCCGCGCATCTCCCCCCAAAGAGATTTAGTTTGGCATCCAAATGTTACAATGACTATGCATGAAGCTCTTGTCCTTTTTGATTCGCACCGATTGACCAACACACCGGGAAAATACGAGCAACTGATATTTTGTCTAGCGCTTCAGGTAAAAGACTGCATCTTTGTGGAAGTCACTGGAAGTAAATACGTTTCACAAGCCACTGAACCAGAGGACTATATTTAGTCAATACAGTCTAGTTTGGTATCTAACAAGTGGATGCAACCTTTAGCCTATTTTTCTACAGATATAAGCATTCTTTCTTTTCTTTTTTTATGTGTGGTCGCACAACTGAAATCGCATGCGAGTAACGTTGCAACATGGCCTTGTTGTATTTTTTGCATAAACATACATTCGGTCAAACATTCGGTTTTTAATTTTGATGTAAAGTTTGTTATTTTAAAACTAAAATAAATTCCGGGTTTCCTTACATAGTCAAATCATGTTTTATTGACATTTTGAAGCTACTTAAAAATCCTGTTTGTTCAGAACATTTCCAATATTTTTATTTTGGTTGTATATAATTACATTTGTATTTGCAACTAAAATGTACTTTTCTCCAATTTGCAGTACTGATCATTTTTTGTCTTCAAATACACACTGTAAAAACTTATATGATCAAGAAGTTATGCCAACATGTTTGTACATTGCTTTAACTCATCAAAATAAGTTATACAAAATTCAGCTCATTTTTTAAAACCAGTTTAATGTCATTTAAGTTGAAATTACTTAAACATATAAGTTGATTGCACTTTTTTTTTTACAGTGCCTTGCACATCACGTTCTGGCTGCAATTTTCTTTTATATTTCACATCTAGAATGTTGTATAGATTCAACTTAACTACAACCAAAGCAACATTATAAAAACGTTTTGTGGTTTCTGAGGCAGAATCTAACCTTGCTGCGTGTTAAACCTCACCATGTTGTAAACAAATCATTTGTTTCCTCTCTATGGAAACATTTAGCAATATGAAACGAAATTATAAAATCCTGTTTCCTTTAATTAAATGGCATTTTAGAACTAACTTAAATGTTCCAAAAACGTTTTTTTTTTTTTTTTTTTTTTTTTTGAGAAAACACATTAAATTGACGGTTTGAAGCTAAAGTCCCCCTGTGGTGAAAATCAAGTTTTTAATATTGTTTATACAGACCCTTTCCAAAAAATTTGAATATCATGGAAAAGTTTATTTATTTCCATAATTCCATTCAAAACGTTAAACTTCCATAGATTATAGATTCAGGGCCCACAACTTCAACGATTTCAAGTATTTAGTTGTTTATTTGTACATAATTTGGGCTTCCAGCTCATAAAACCCACGAAAACAGGATTTAAATTTTTTTGAATATTACATGAAATCACACAGTAATTACACAGTGATACCATGGTCATTGAACCAGGTTTTGGTTATTTTGGCAGTGTGGGCAGGTGCAAATCCTGCTGGAAAATGAAGGAAGCATGAAGTGCTCTGAAAATGTCCTGGTAGACGGCTGCGTTGACTCTGGATTTAATAAAGCACAGTGGACCAAAGTCCTCTTTTCTGATGAGAGCAAATTTTGCATCTCATTTGGAAAGCAAGGTCCCAGAGTCTGGAGGAAGAATGGAGAGGCACACAATCCAAGATGCTTGAAGTCCAGTGTGAAGTTTCCACAGTCTGTGTTGGTCATCGGCTGGTGTTGGTCCACTGTGCTGTCCACTCAACGCAGCCGTCTACCAGGACATTTTCAGAGCACTTCATGCTTCCTTCATTTTCCAGCAGGATTTGCACCTGCCCACACTGCCAAAAGAACCAAAACCTGGTTCAATGACCATGGTATCACTGTGTAATTACTGTGTGATTTCATGTAATATTAAAAAAAAATTAAATCCTGTTTTCGTGGGTTTTATGAGCTGGAAGCCCAAATTATGTACAAATAAACAACTAAATACTTGAAATCGTTTAAGTTGTGGGCCCTGAATCTATAATCTATGGAAGTTTAACGTTTTGAATGGAATTATGGAAATAAATAACCTTTTCCATGATATTCAATTTTTTGGAAAGGGTCTGTATGTATATGTGGTGTTTTTAATATTCTATTAGACAAACCATGTACAAATTCATAAGTCAACACCATTGCTGAGTGTTTTCTCTTTAAAACTGCAGTGACCCAAAAACGCGGTTAGAAATCGCTGGTGTTTCTGAGGTCACAAACTACCTTGTAACCAATCAGGTCAACGTGTGATCGTCAACCAGTGGATCTCTGAGCTGGTGTGAGTGAGTGGAGGCGGGGATAATTTGCATATTCATGGTTCCGCGTATACTAAATGAAGCAAGGGGTGCAGAGTTACATTCAAGCTATTTTAAGGTAAGAAGAAATTGTATATGTCATTTTGGTGATCAAAGATGAGTTTTAAGGGATACAATTATTGACTACAGGGGGACTTTAAAGAAAACCAAAAAGATATGCATTTTCACAATGTTTCCATAACATTTCATTTGATTATATGAAAATAAAATGAACTAAAATGATCTACAAGCTGATCTACAATTATCTAAATACGTAAACAGTACGTAAACATCTAGAACGTTGTACTAGAATGTAACCTAACTGCAAGCAAACAGCAACATTGTGAAAATGTGGTTTCTGAGGTCGACTCTAACCAGGCTGCTTGATGAAAGCTCGCTTCGTGTTGTTGTAGACAAATCTTTTGTTTTACACCCCTCTCTACGGAAACATTTAGCAGTTTGAAACGAAATTACAAAATCCTGATGCTTTCTTGGCCACAAGTCATTTTTACTACTTGATGACGGTCTCTTTATTGCTGCTCGCAACTGTTTACATGCACCGGGAAGGACCCAAATTACAGTGTGGATCATTAAGATTGAACCAGCTCTGCCATTAGTGAAATATTGCTCCATTGCCCCCAAAGACCTCCCTATGAAAACGCTGTCCTGATCTCCTACAGCTGCCACTAAATGCAGCTATTTTACTGTCTCATTATGACAGGCGAAAATCTATCATAACAGCCCAATCTTATTAAAGGAGCAGACATTACACTTTACAACAACACCGTGAGTGTGAACGTTTGACATCATTGCTTCAGTAAATGAAAGTATTTTGACTGTGTTAAGCTAGTAGCATTCCAAGATCTTGGGATTTTTCTTGAATAGTAACAGGCTCTAAACACAGGTAGGTTACTTTTACACTATCATCACACATGAAAGTCAATACGGCACCATGAGGAGCCCCGGATCCCCTACAGGGTGATTGCAAAGCGATGTATTTGGTAATGAATCAACTAAAGAGTATTGATTGACAAGAGGGCCACATTAGCTGCGGTAGAATAAAGTACATGCTCGCAGAAACCCAGTAACGTTTCAGCGATGTGGGTTATTAGCTCGCCTGGTTTGTCAAATAACGCTATGTAATTTGAATCAAGACAAAAAGGAACAAGCATTTTAAGGCTAAGAAATTCTGTCATTATTTACTTACCCTCGATATTGTTCCAAACCTGCATGACTTTCTGTCTTCTGAGAAACACAAAAGAAGATATTTTTGAAAAATATCTCATTGCTTTTTGGCACTAGTGTTAAATGGACCTCAATATTTTCCAATATACATTTTTTGTGTTTTGCAGAAGAAAGAATGGGTGAACTAAGTCAGTATCGTGGAAGACAAACATACATTCCATAAGCACAAATGCTGCATTCAAAATCGAATACTTTCTTACTTATAGTAGGCAAAAAACAGTACACCAAGTAGTATGTCCGAACGCATAGTGAGCGAAAAACAGTGGGCAAAAAGTACCCGGAAGACCTCCAACTTCCTGCGAGATTCTGAAGTGTGGAAACAATGGACACTTTACTTTCCCATGAGGCCACGGGAGAGGAGTTGTGAATGATGGTGAAGCGACGCGACTGACACCATGGGCCCTATCTTGCACCCAGCGCAATTGACTTTGTACACCGACGCATGTATCATTCCTATTTTGCACCCGCGCAAAGCGCGTTTTTTCCTCCACAGAAGCACGTCGCTAAACTAGGGAATGAACTTGCGCTCCCTGGGCGGTTCAGCGCAAAAAAGGAGGCGTGTTCCAGCGCAAACGTTCCTTCATGCTATTTTGCAGGTTTAGAAAACAGTTGCGCCACTAACCAGGAAAAAATGGTTTAAAGTCAGTGGCGCGTTGCGCATGTTATTCATGCTATTTTAAGGGCGCATGCTTGGCCATAATCAATGTAGCGTGTGCACAACGCGCATATACTTTGATTCTCTCATCTACACAGAAGCAGCAGTTTTCATTTTTGCAAATCATACATTATTACGATAGATAGATAGACAGATAGATAGATAGATAGATAGATAGATAGATAGATAGATAGATAGATAGATAGATAGATAGATAGATAGATAGATAATTTATTATAAAAGCATACATCTACATACATCAGCTAGCTTACACATTTACCCAAATTATCATACGCCTTTTTAACCGAAGTTAATTTGGGTGGGTTTCTCCATCCCCAACGTCCCTGACGAGAGCGTTGCTCTCCTCGGCTGTGAACCGCTCCTCGCGTGCGTCTGGCAAACCCGCCGTTATAATAGGAATCCGCTTTAGAACAAGCGCGCCTGCTCTTAAAGGGAATGTGAGATGACGCTCTGATTGGTTTATTTCACGTTACGCCCAAACCACACCTATGAATAATGAAGCTCTTCAGACCAACCCATTTTAGATTTGCGCCTGGCGCAAGAGTCATTTATCCCGCCGGGAAAATAGCAACAGCGCCAAGACCCGCCCACAAAGTTACTTGCGCTTTGCGCGTTGACACTTGCGTTTCAGATCGTTAAAATAGGGCCCTATATGTCACATGACAATGGCAACATGGCAAATGTAGTACGTCAGAATTTCGTTCAAACTACACACTTTCATACTAAATAGAACACACTTTTTTAGCTGTCACAAAGTAAGTTTCAAACCACATATAGTACTATAGAGTATGTGATTTTGAATGCAACTAAAGACTTTCACAGTTTTTTCAACTCAAACATACCAAAAACATTGCAGTTTGTTCAGGATTTCAGGATTCAAAGAGAAATGTAAAAGTGCTTATTTTATTTGACAATATTTTGGATTTAAACCCAATGCTAATAGGGAACCTGCAAACATAATCATAAAGAATAATCATGAACCCACCATCCAAGCAATTGCCGCCCCCGAATTGGCAAAAAAAGTAAGCTATTTAAAAGTAAGGTGGAAAAGAGTGGAAAAACTAGGAAGCCAAACAGAAAACCAACCAGGTAGGCATTTTTACAATGTTTCTAACACATCTTATTTTGGTTTTATAAAAATAAGATGTATTTGCACCTAAAATTGAATCTTTTTTTTGTAATTCAAATTAGTCTTGCAATTTTCAAATGAATCATTCTTTTGAACCAGTTCTCTGTTCTGCAAAACATTTGTACATCACTCAATTGTAAAATTGGGTTGATTCAACAAGCATTTTTAAGGGGATAAACCATCCTAACGAACTGATTTTCTAAAACAAATATTTTCAGAGCTAATCTAGACATCCTAATGCTAATCTGAGCTCTGTATCAGAGCGACACAGACCGCCGGTGTATGCGACATCCACAGTCTGCGCAGAATGTGGAAGAACCACAGCCATGAACTTTGAGTTATGATTTTAATAAAGGATCTGCTGTTCTCCAGGATGCCGTGGATCATTTGAATGGAATGATTTGTCTTTTTTTGCACACATTTTCTTGACTTTTAGGGACATTTACACCAGAAAGACTGCAGGTATCACCGAAGCTCTACACGATTATCTTTACGGTTTCGCAGTTCTCTTAGTTAATGGGATAAATCAGGCTCCGCTTCCAACGTACCCTATATCTCGTCTTCAATAACCAAGGGAAGTCAAAACTCCACAGGTTCAACACCATTCGATCCGGAGAAATCAATACAGGATATGAATGGACTTCATTATATTATTTGTTCTTGGGAGAATACTTTTGATGCGCCGTCGAATCGATGTGTCTGCTTAGAAACAATAGCGCGAGCGCCTACAGCGTTTGTGTTTACACTGAGACGTTTTGTGTCTTTTGAAGAGCCTGATTCTCCCATTCAGTCCTTCCAAGTCCCTTCAGTTCTGACTACAAGTCTCGCTGATTGCAACAGTTCGAATTACAGCGCATTCTTTCAACCGCTACCGTTCCCAAACCAAAAAGGTGGTTCGTTCTCCATTGACCCAGACCTGACCTGAATTCGGCAGGCGTGCGGGGAACGAAACCAAGCCAGGCCCGGTTGAGCGGGTTTTATCCTTGAGGATAAAACACTGCAAAGGAAGCAGCAATCAGAATCAGTTTTCGGCGGTGCTGATGAAGCACACAGATGTGTGTTGCATGCAGTTTCTCAGCAGTCAGACTCTTTGATGTGTTTGAAAGGACGCGCGTCACAGCGGGTGTTCTCGACAAACTCATCTTCCAGATCCAAACCCCACGATTCACAACACTAATCCTCCACTAAACCCAAAATATTAACACAAAAAAGCATTTTCTTTCATCACTTGCAAGAACATTTCCAAAGCAAGAAAAGCATCACAAATAGTGATTATATTGAGTAAGATGAAATACAAATTACGGATTTTTAAAGCGGAGGATCTGTAATCGAAAGCATTATGATTCTATTAAGAGCCCAAGATATTCTGTAATTAAATTTTCATATTAACTCAAAGGACAAATGTCTGAATGCAAAAAGGCTCTTCAGATCCCAAGTGTTCCCACTGAACAGGTAGGAGAGGGAAAGACATTACCGAAACATTAAATCAACCTTTAAAAATAGTAAATGCATTTATTCAAAGATAGAGATTCAATTTGCATACAGATTCTCTATTTGATTACTCCCCAGACACAAGCAAGCCATGATGTGGAGAGTTTAGAAACACTTTTCAATCTGCAATCTAAATATTATGCTTAACTATACTGTATCTCATTTACAACAAAGTTTTCTAATTAAAACTTTGTATACAGCTGAGACAAATGCAGGGCTGACGATACCAATTAAAAGTAATTGCGTATCAATGCACACACACAATGCACACCATGACAAATTGTGTCATAAACTAGAAACATATTTGGACTTGAGTTGCATAGATTATTAATTGTGGTGACGTCACACAACAAACCAGGTTCTGATGATGAGTTTGAGCAGCACTGTGGTACTAATGAGCTATTAAGTGTTTTATAAAGTAATTATAATGTTTGTTAATGTTAATGAAATTACAATGTTTGTTAATGTTAATGAAAGCTATGATAAAGCAAAACACTACTGAAGTGAATGAGAAAAATCTTGCATATAAAATAAAAAATCAGACGTGCAATATGTATCTTTATTAAAAAAAATGTAATCAAACTTAAAGGGGTCCTATTATGCTTTTTCACTTTTTCAACTGCAGTTAGTGTGTAATGTTGCTGTTTGAGCATAAAAAAGATCTGCAAGGTTACAAAGCTCAATGTCTACTCCAAAGGAAGATATTTTATTTAAAGTTCTGCTCTAGTCAATCATTTTATCCCTCAAAACTCATCTTTGATCACCAAAATTACATATTTAAAATGTTTTTCTCCTTGCCTTAAAATAGCTTGAACGTAACTCTACACCCTTGCTTCATTTAGTATACGCGGTTCTATGAATCTGCAAATTAGCCCCTCCTCCACTCGCTCGCACCAGCTCAGAGATCCACTCGTTGACCTGATTGGTTACAAGGTAGTTTGTGATGTCAGAAACATCAGCGCTTTTAGTTCACAGCAGTTTTAAGGAGAAAATAACTCAGCAATGGTGTTGACTTATGAATTTGCACATGGTTTGTCTCAAAGCATATGAAAAACACCACATACTGTAGACATATAAACAACATTAAAAGCTTGATTTTCACCATAGGGGAATCCACTTTCCATGAACTACAATGAACGGCTCGTTTGGACTACAACACGATTTTTCCAGGATTTATTAAGTTGTGGATGACAACTTTTAAGTATGTCTTATTATTTGTAGTTGCGTTTTCTATTAACAGTTCTAATTATAAGTTTTATGTTGTTGCTACGCTCGCCTGCTAGCCAACATTCGTGTTGATATAGTGTTGTTTACTACAGTTTTTGTAAACTCTCACTTTTGTAAGGTTGTTCACCGCTCCTTAGGAAAATTAACCATGGTTTTGTGATCGATTACTTTTTGTATAACCATAGTTTTCCGACAAATATCACGATTAAATGGTGGATAAAATCCGTTCTGGATGCTCCTATTGTTTGTTAACATTGTCAGGGTCTGAATTGGGTTCGAAATTGCCGCCATCCTTTATATTTACACTAGAGCAGAACTCGCGGTTATGGAGGGGTGGGACATTTCCCGAAACGCACGCTAAGCGCTATCAAGCACAACACACTGGGCCAGCTAACCAATGACAGCACATTTCGTATTTCGGAAGGAGGGGCTTCCGGGACAGAACTAAAGAGAAAGGAGCTGTAATAATGTAAAATATGTGACAAATAATGTCTTTTGATCAATCAAGCATGAAAGCATATTCTAATACACCCCAATAACAAAACCCTGTGTCGATTACCTGTATCATTACTGCAACTTATCAGTATTTTTTTTGTCCTGTTTGATCTTTTATGGTGGTCTTATTAATATAAAATCATCATTAGATAATATTTGACTTCATATTTGTAAAAGTACATGGATGCTTTCCCGAAAAAAGAAAACTGTTCTTATTATACCAAGTGATTGGTTTTTCAGCCCACTACA
This sequence comes from Rutilus rutilus, assembly GCF_951802725.1. Classification (NCBI taxonomy): domain Eukaryota; kingdom Metazoa; phylum Chordata; class Actinopteri; order Cypriniformes; family Leuciscidae; genus Rutilus; species Rutilus rutilus. The sequence goes on from NC_140228.1 coordinate 8,512,853, forward strand.
GAGCATTTTTGTTTGATTTGAATAAAGTGCTAATATATAACAGCCTGATCTAATACTGCACACTGTCTTGGACAGAGACTCTGGCTTCATCTGAAATCGCCATACTTCCTTACTATGTAGTAGACGAAAACGGTATGTGACGAGTAGTATGTCAGAATTCATAGTACTCGTAAAAGACTAGGCAAAGAGTACCAAGATGACTAATTAATTTAGACGAATTTCTGAAGTGTGCATATGATGGACAGTTTACTATCCCATGAGGCCACGAGAGAGGATTTATGAATGGGAAAAAGTGCAACTAACACTGGTAGGTCACATGACGACATGGCAAATGTAGTCCATTCATACTACACACATTTGTACTATATAGAACATACTTTTTAGCGGTGGAAAAGTAATTACTTATTACTTAGAGTATGTGATTTCGGATGCAGCCTCTATCACTTACCTGTAACACTGTGGCTCCTGCATGGAGGAACTGCAATCCGGACTCTGCAGAGTCGATGCCCCCGGTGGCCAGAATGGGAAAACCAGGCAGAGCTTTCGCTATAGCGGACACTGCTCGCAATGCGATGGGCCGAATGGCATTTCCTGCACAGATGCAATTTAATAAAAATAAATAAATATATATATTTCAGTCAGGACCACTTTGAGAATTAAATTTATTGACAATCTTTGGATTTGGCGAGAGGCTTAGGCTCTAAGGTGCTCGAGCTGCCATACTAGACAGCTTGAGATACATCCTTGAGACACAATTCCCCCAAGCCTTTTAATACCCAAATGTTTCTTAGCATATGTTTACAGAAGGAGATACAATGATTATGTACATAGAGTTTCTATACAGAATCCACTGCTCTATTATGAAGGTGAAAAAAAAAAAAAAAAAAAAAATGTCCAGCGTGAAGATCTCGGATCTCAGGTGGAAGGACTACAGCAGATATAAATTATCTTCGTTAAATGGCATCTCATCCTCTAAAATTTCAGGCTGAGATTCTCAAGGGAGCGCGGTGCCTCCTTACATTACACCCTTTATTTATTTACCTGAGCCGCAATGTCTTGAATAAAATTAAAACCTCTGATCTGATCCCGCTGACAGACGGGGCCGTTTATCACATTAGATTTAACTTCATTTCACTGACAGCATTTTTTCCCCTCATTGATCAGTGGGAGACATTGTCTCTCCTCATTTGGCGCTGGTGTCACTAAAGACAAAGAGCGCGGGCCAGCGCTCTCTACCACACGCTAAATGACCCTTATTAATGATACGTAGGACTCGCGTTAAAGGAACACCGTCTCAGTCGATCTTCTCTGAAGCAGCATGTAAAGTTAATGGTGGCATTTCCACGTATATTACAGCAAATAGATTCAAACACAGGACGCACATTCATCCTACATAACATAAATAAGGGATATTATGTGTTTCCATAAAAAAAAAAATATATCTTTTTAACATCTCCCCTAGACAGCAGCAATGAGATTAAATGGAAAGAATACAAAGACTTTTACTGATGTCTCTTGATTCTCAGATTTTTATCCCAAGAAAAAGACATAAGCAATCTCATATGTACTTTCTCTAGAGCTAATAAATCTAAACACTGTCTCAAAAAAGTGGTCAGATTTGCTGAGCCTGAGACACCAAAATTTGCAATTTAAAGTCAGATTTTAGTACGATCTCAAACATTTCTCATCAAATTCTTCCAAAATATTTACTGCAATTTGCTCCTAGTAAGGATTAAGGATTTGAACAAACACTTCTCTTCAAAAGCTAAGTGAGTGCAGAAAACGTTATCGTCATAGTTGTGGTGTGGACTATTCTTTTATATTTGTAACGATTTTCAGAATTATATTTTTTACAGATATCATCCTTGGCCTTAAATGTGTTACTGAATTTTCAGAGAAACATCTGAGACAGTCGATTCATCTTTTTGCAACAACATTCTGTGCGCAAGCCAATGAAAATAATATACTGACACACATTTCAGTCTACTTAGTCAGGGGACACTTAGCAGGTCTGCCAGCTGACACTCAAATCTAATCCAGCGGATTTAAATGGAAGGAGGACCCATATTCAGTGGCCACGCAGGAAGCGCTTCTCAGGAGGAGATACTGACACCTCTAATTGCATTAGAAATGGATGAGCTACTCTCAGCGACTGCAGCCTCTCCACAGGTAGAACCCTGTCACCCCAGAGCTGTTTACAAACACATGGGGGGAAAAAATTGCTTTTACGAGACTCATAAATGGACCAAAAAGAAATAAAAAAGGAGCAGGGGAGGGGGTTGAAAGATTGACAGATGGTGTCAAACTCCTTCACGACCCTCGTTTTCTTATTGGGAAACAACAAGCCTCATTGTTTCCATATGATGTGGAAGCATGTTGTGTGGCGTGTTGTCATGGTTAGTCTTGCAGAAACCGTCGTCGGGTCACGAGAGGGTCTGTGTTTGAGGGATTGGGGGGGGTAGGCGAGAAAGCTTCTCATCTCTGGTGAGTCCGAGGCGCTTGCTAAAACGCTGCACGTCACACCTGCTATTCCGATGAATAATTCTGAGCACAGACGGATGTACGGAGGAATCAGGCAGGACACTGAGGCCTGGAATTTGGCATCATCAAACAAGAAGAAGAAAGGCAATAGGAGAAAAAAAAAATCACGTACAAGGAGAGGCAATTAGGGAAATACACACAGACCTGACCTATGGTATGATAATGAACATCCTGTCTAACTCCCTCAAGCGTACACACACACACACACATACAAAGAGAATGCTGGGAATGGTAATTGAAGCTGAGGAAATATAAAAGAGCTGTTCATTTGTTTCAAAAGAACATAAGCTATTGACACAGAAAGGTTGCACAAATCTGTATTTTGGGGATGAAACTGAAATGTGGAATCAGATGCGAGAGGAATTAGAAGTCACGGAGAAAGAGATGAAAAGCAGGAGCTTGAAGGCATGGTGGAGACGTCAAACATGCACACCCATCATTACCATACTGTGTTAATGACTAATGGGTAATGCTCACAGAGAACGGCCGAGCTCCACTGGGTTTGCCATAAATATTCGTCTTCCATATATATATTTATATTCAGATTTCCATAATTAATGGAATTTGCGAAGGCAAGTGATGCTTCAATATTACTGTCGGTCATTCTTTGAGTTGGGGATTTGAACAGACCTCTAACTCTAAGTATTAAACACACACCGTTTGCACTACTACTTTAATTCTTTAAGGAGGACCTATTATGCCCCTTTTTACAAGATGTAATATAAGTCTCAGGTGTCCCCAGAATGTGTCTGTGAAGTTTCAGCTCAAAAGATATTTATTATTACCATGTAAATGTAGAGAACATAGAGTTTCACTGCAGGTGGGACCTGAGCCCCATCTAGAGAAACAGTAGAATACCATATAATCTTACTTAAGTGTGGACTTGTTTGACTTAGGCCAGTAAGAAACCATCCAGAACACTAGAAATCATTTTCACTAGCATCATTGGGGGTTGCCAGAAGGCCTTTATTAACCCCCTGGAGCAGTATGGATTACTTTTATGATGGATGATGTGCTCTTTTTGGGCTTCAAAATCTAAGGTACCATTCACTCCCATTATAAAGCTTGGAAGAGCCAGGGTATATACCTAGGATGGCTTTAGGGTGAGCAAATTATGGGATAATTTTCTGCCACTGGAAACCATATAGCAACATGCCAAAACCACTTAGCAACAAGATACTAGGTAAAAAAATAAAAAAATAAAAAATCAGCATTTTTGTCTTGTTTTCTGGTCAAATTTAACTTTAATTTAGAAAAATGTATGTCACAAATAAAACCTCACAAACTGTGACTGGTTTTAAGAGGAAAAAATACATTCTTTGAATATAATTTGAATGAAAATGAATAAAATAAATAAATACAATTAAACTGATCTTGTTTTAAGGATGTTCAAATATTTTTAATAGAAAACTAGACAAAATACAGATCAAGAACACTTTGCAGTGCGAACGGAGCCGGACTGGACAACTACAATAGTTGTCTGTCACAACATTCTGAAGAACTACATCTTCTTCATAAAATGTACAAATCTAGTTCAAAATTATAATTCTGGTTTATTTGGCCACACAAACCCCACACCTAATCACCCTGACGGACCCATCCGCTGTCTTTCCTGACAGTCACATTAGTATAATAAGCAATTTCTGTGAATGCCTGATTGTATGTTACAATAATAGCATCAGGAGATGGCGAATGTGTGTCCTCGTTTAAATGTGATGTAATAAAAGACTTAAGATAACTCTGACATTTGAGAAAATGTCATCAGTTCACCTTTTCTCTTTGATGAAATGATGGCATTACATTTATACAATTATCCGATTAAACAAAGTAACGTGCCAGAATCTGCTGAAAACGGCGAGGGGCACGAAGCCATCGCCGCCAGCCTCAAAAACATCGGCTGACACACTGAAAACTGATAGCAAACTGTAAAAAAAATACTCGAATTATTTGTAAACATTACATCCCAAGTCAAGATCATCAAGGAATTTACCTCGATGCAGGTTACAATGATGCAAAATAGATAAAAAATTAAAATAAAAATGTGTTTATGAACCTGCAAAGGCAGAGCACTCCTTAAAGCATACTTACATGGTGTGTGACACTATGGAAACTGTGTCTGGTATCATTGCGTACTATCTAGTGGTCAGGAAGGGACTGATGCATAATTCAGAGATCTGGTCAGAATGCTGTGGTCAGTTAAGGCCACTGCACATTGTGAAGTGTGTGACGACCTCAGCACAAATGCCTCCTTTCACATCACCACTGCTGGGTTTAGACACTGACAAAGCACATCGCCTCCTACAGCTGAGAAACTCACTCAAATAATGATTAATGAATGGGAAAAGGATAAAAAAAAAAACACATGGTACACTCTACTCTACAACCACAACAATCAAGCATGCCTTTGCTTCAAGGTACAATGGCTCTTGTATATAATGGACAGTGTTGGACGCATGAAAAGCTACGTGCATTATGTAATCAGATTACTATTTTGATGTAATGAGTAACTTAACACATACATTTACACATAAATATTTCACATTATTTTTCAGTTTAATTAATTAGCTTAACAATTTTTTAAACAACGGAGTTAAAATTCTCTCTCTTCTCTATAACATTGTCACTTAGACGTGCACTAATGCCTACATGGGAACAGACTAACCCCCGTGTCAGGAATGGTAAGAATATAATAATATTCTCAATGTGTTTTTAAAAGAAAATGAAGATGTATGTTAATAGATGTTAAGTTCTTGGTAAAAAAAGAAAAGAAACACCCGCAAGGCCTGGAAGATAGCAAACCTAACGCAACACATTACTTTCCATAATAAAGTAACTAAGTAACGTAACTAGTTACTTTTATAGGGAGTTATACAATATTGCAACACATTACTTTTAAAAGTGACTTTCCCCCAACATTGATAATGGCGGAGGTGGTTTCAAAGCATACAAATTTTCACATTCATACAAAAACAGACAAAATAATTTGGCATATTGCATCTAAAATGTAAGATATCCAATATTCAATTCTTGTATTACTGTTGAATAAAAGCCATATCACACTTGCAGTGTGAACCCCTCAGCCAAATGCCTTTTCCCTTCAAATAATCTTTTTCAGCATTATTTGTTTTTATTTTAAGCTTCACAAATAAATGCATGCATTTGGCAGACGATTTATACATTGTATGTTATTGTTCAACTAACTGGGATGCGTAAGCATGAAATTAAATGTATCAAAAAGAATACATAACATCATAGCCTGTTTAACATATTTATTCATGGCTTGAATGCCCTGCATTACAAACCCTGTACAGGTTGCGTAGAATAAGAACACAACCCTTATTATCTAACTGATCTTAACAACATCATGTTGCAGATATCTGAAAAGTTACGGTACAAGTTAATACACCGTTGTTACATCTAATCAAAGCAGGTTTTTGTAATTAAAAAAACCAGCTCACAAAGTAAGGTATGGGGGCGGATGATGTGCTGTAATTAACGCTTAAACTACTCATTATTACTTTTAGATGTGCAAAGCCATGTACTGTAACCTGTTCTAAATTTCCCACCTATTTAATACTAATCCAATTATGATGCAAATGAGGACAAAGCATGCACTGAAATCACTTATGCCGCTGCATTAATAAATCACAAAGATATATTTATCGATCACTGACTAAAAAAAGCACACAAAAAAAAGCTCTTTTGCAGATACTGCTAAATGTTCATAATGTTTCCTAGTTCAAAAGTTTTCAATATCTTAAACCTTTTATTTTGAGATGATTATTTCCAGGTTTAAATTAGATTTTGAAATCCAGATTTTAAACATGGTGTCAGACTTTCGGACTTAACGGTATCATAGTATAATATATGTAATGTGCACTACATTGTTACAAAAAATATATATTTTAAATAAATGCTGTTAAATTTGGTTTATCACGGTTTCCACAAATATATGAAGGTGTTTTCAACATTGATAACAAGACACCTTTTTTTGCAATATGCAATTCAGCATATTAGAATGATTTCTGAAGGATCATGTGACTCTGAAGACTGGAGTAATGATGCTGAAAATTCAGCTTTGCATCACAAGAATCAATTACATTTTAATTGAACAAGAATAGAAAAGGTTATTTTAAAGTGTAATAATATTTCACATTCAAAGTGTTACAGATTTTACTGTATTTTTGATTAAATAAATGCAAACTTGATGCGCATAAGAGACTTCTTTCAAAAATATAAAAAAACGTTAACACTTTATGTAACCCAGTTCGTTGTTATGGGAAGGAGGCGGCGGGAACCGGCGAACATTCAAATGCTTTAATAATAAAATAAACTAATACAAAATGAAAGTAAAGACAGCAGTCGTCCGTGAGGGGCACATATAACAAAACATAACATAAATCCAGGCCTGTCCTCTCTCGTCCTTCACCATCGTCGCTCCTCCGTGAGAGATACGAGACCGGTGCGTCCCGCAGGTGACACTCATCATTAATCACGCCACCTGCCTCGCGCCCTCGGCCTCGTCCTGCTCGCCACACTTTAAAATAAGGTTCATTACTTAACGTTAGTTAATGTATAAACTAACATGAACTAACAATGAACAAAACATTTGTTACAGTATTTATTAATCTTGGTTAATGTTAGTTAATAAAAATATAGCTGTTTATTGTTTGCTCATGTTAGTTCACAGTCCATAAATACATCTAACGTATTAGTAAATGTTGAAATTAATATTAACTAAGATTAATAAATTCTGAAAAGTTTTATTCATTCTTAGTTCATGTTAACTAAGGTACTTAAAGCTGCAGTCCGTAGTTTTTGCTCTTTGTCGCCATCTCTGTCCGAAATCTGCAATTGCAGTTATTCGCGGAATTATCAACTTTACGTGGGTTGTGCCTCGGAGAACGTGCGGCTGTCAGTCACCGCGTCGGTGTGGATCCTGTCATTCAGAATCACAGATTCTATTCTTTGGAAGTATGACCAACATAAGAATTTTCACCGGAAAATGTCATCTGAAGTAAGTTAACATCCACTTTTGTTCTGACCAACTAAGGGGAAAAAAAGCATTTCAGTAAATCACGCTGATTAAATCTAACGATCGCTTATCATATCACGTCAAACCGTGCAAATTATACTTTGTTGTCAAATTGTTAATGTTAACAACATCAGCATTGCGTGACTACATTTAATGCCCTTCCGATATTCATTCTTGTTTTCGCATGGGCCGGTTGCAGTCTCTTTTATTCTATAGCCACTCCGAAGTCTTTTGCATTTTACAACGGGTGAATCTCCAGTTGTCACTGGTGAGTGTCGTTTGAACCTTTATAGATCCGCCATCAAATTGATAAGTTTAGTTATATCAAGTGCTGTGAGAAAAGGCTATAAATCTCCACCTCCAACATCCTCACACGCAATATAGCCTATTGGCCGAGACTCCTCCTTTATGTGTACAGATGTGACGTAATGACACAAAGACATGCTCGAATTTCCCGTGGAAATCCACCAGGACCACTGGAATTAAAAACATTATTACAAGCGTACCGTTTTGAATCAAACTACGACAAGCAGATCGTTTTGAACACTGACTGGTTGTGTACTTGCTCAAAAATTTATTTTGGATCATTTTTAACCCAAAAAAGTTACGGACTGCAGCTTTAACTAATGTTAACTAATGAACCTTATAGTAAAGTCTGACCAAAAAACACTTTTGAATGGTAGTGTATGTATCATTATTGATTATATTGAATATATTCCCTTTAGTAACACGTTATAACCCTTTAAGCTACTTCATTTAACCTAACACATTAATTAGTTTATGATGAATAAGACATCTATTTATGCACTGAATACTGACACGCTGATATCAAAGTCTCAAGCTCATGTTTGACTGTCCTTTACTAGGTCGATGGACACAAGAGTGATTGACAATCTAATCCAGCGAGTGTGTTATAGATGCCTCTTCTGGTGCATGTTCTTATCATTAGCAGTTAGCCTATGGTTATGTTCACAGCCCACTGCCGCTCTCCGCCCATAAGATTTAAGGGCCTGCCCTTTAGAGAATATTTAACATAAAATTGAAATCTTGACAGCGGTGAGAAATCCGTCCTGAGCGAGGCGAATTTAATTAATCAGACCTACTGTACCGTGCTCTGTCCAACACGGCAGGCCACGAATTAAACAGCCGAGAGCTCCCTGCATCTTTACCATATCACCTCCGCTCCGTACGCACCAAGCAGGAGGTAATGCACTGATCTAGCTAGATGCAAATACAAAAAAAGCAAAAAGCAAAACACAAGCAAACAAAGCTCAACATATTTCCCAAGAGAGCCCCTCTCACACAGACGATGCATTTATGACCTGAGCGAGAACCACAGCCTCAGAACTGGGACTGTATTTCTTCTTTATGCAGCACCGCATCTGTGTCGAAACTCTCGGAGGATTGTTTAACTAGTAAACTAAAACAGTGTGTACTCAGAGTGTGAGCTTTTGCATTTGACGGTAATGTGGCTGAACGTACAGCGGGTGACCGCGGCGCTCAAACGTGCCGGGAGACGAGCGGCGTTCTCTCACTGTCATTACAGAAAGATCACGCTTCTGTTACCTTCAGCATGGCAATCACCACAACAGGCACGTAGAATGAGGCATTATGGGTATGTTGGGAAAAGATGAGGTGAGATTGGAGCTCCAGGGGTTAGAAACCGATGCACAGGTGTGTTTTCTCTGAGGGTTGAAGGAATAAAATCTTAGTGATACATAAAATGTTGAAAAAAATCACCCTTCCAAATCCATATGAATCTACTCTTTTCAATATAGTAAAAGTGAATAAAGATCCTCAGGCTCCAAAATGACAAAAAAAACACCATTAAGGTTTTATACAGTACAAGTAATCCATTCCCTAGTTTCACAGACAAGGCTTAAGCCTAGTCCCAGACTAAAATGCATGTTTAAGATGTTTTAACTGAAAGCAACTTGCACTGACAGATCTCAAAATATTTCAGTGACATTGTTTTGTCTCAAGATGCACACCGGTAATATTTCTTCCAAGGCACATTTATAAAAGCTTGTCTTAATTTAACTAAAACCTAATCCTGGCTTAATCTAAGCCCTCTCTGTGAAACCAGGACCATATGACTTGTGCGATAATATGACTTACTGGAGGAGAATATATTATATTATGAATGTGACTTCAGAAGAGAAGACCCAAATTTAAGTCATATTCATAATACAATCCATTCTCCTCCAGTAAACTGTAAACTGCTTTCAGTCATTTTGAATCATTGCATCATTAAAGGGATAGTTCACCCAAAAATGAAAATTCTGTTTTTAATTACCCTCATGTCGTTCTAAACCCGTAAGACTTTCGTTCATCTTCGGAACACAAATGAAGATTTTTTTGATGAAATCTGAGAGCTTTCTAGACAGCTACACAAACACCAATTTGATGCTTCAAAAAGTTCTTAATGAGATCGTTAAACTAATCCATATGAATTGAGTGGTTTAGTCCAAATTTTCTGAAGAGACTCGATCGTTTTATATGATGAATAGATGGCTTTTATATTCACATACAGAAAGTTCATTTGTGTTCTGAAGATGAACGAAAGTCTTAAGAGTTTAGAACGACATGAGTAATTCATGACAGAATATTCATTTTTGGGTGAACTATCCCTTTAAGTTAAACTAGAGAACCAAAACAATTAGATTCATGAACAAATCATTCGGAACGGTTTGGCAGTGGGTCCGACTCCAAAGAATGATTCATTCACAAATCGGACATTGCTAATGAATAACAACATAAAATGTAGTTTTTGTCTTATTGAGAATAACATTGTTTAATGTAGCGCCAATAGAGTCTCATGAATGCGCAGTCGAGCACAGAAGACCAATGGCCACAGTCAGGATTTTTGTTAAATAATACATTCAATTTTGGTTTGTCTTTCACCAAACCCTATCGCAATTCCCCAGAACACTTGGAATATGAGATACGTGTTGCATGGGACCACTCTGTAATAGTTTTTTAAAAGCTTGATGATGGTCGCTATTCACTGCCATTTAAATGGACGAGTGCTAGCGGGACATTTTATAAAAAAAAATGTCTCTAAAAAAAAAAGGAACGGCATACTGCATTAGAACAACCCCAGGGTGAGTAAATGATGACTTAATTTTCATTTTAGGATGAACTATCCCTTTAAGTAAACCGAATTTGTTAGAATTGTTTGCCTTGCAGACCAGTTTTATGAGACTTTAATTGCACTTTTTTGGGGGGTCATTTTAAAGCTTGGTGGCTTCAGTCCTCATTCACTTATTCATTATTTTGGAATGAATTGTCAGGATATCCTTTAAAATTTTTGATTTCCACAGAAGGCAGAAAGGTTTGGAACAACATAGCCTACGGGTGAGTAAACAATGACAGCGTATTCATTTTTTGATTGAACTATACCTTTAAAAGAAGTGAAAAAGTAGTAGAGGGGCATAACTTACACAGCGAGGGTATCTCATGGGAACAACCGAGTGATACATTCTCTCTCTCTCTCTGAAAATGGTAGGCAGACAGGCAAACACATCCATGGCCACATCCTGCAGCTCTCAAAGGGGTCCTGATTCCACCCACTCCATGACACTGTGCTAATGCACTCTCAGAAAGGTCAATACTCACACAAACACACACACGTACACACGTCTCAGCGTTCAGCTCAGCTATTGAAAGGAACCTCCCAGAGCACTTTTAATTGTCAGTCGCTACAAGCCACATACAGACACTCTGGAGTGAATCTAAAATCCATTAAATGGAAAATTTGACTTGCAAAAAGTGAGGGTTGTTTAAAAAAAACTTTAGTTTGGTAGGTCAGCGGGACCAAAGATTGACCGAGGCCTTAAAATTCAAGCCCAACAACTTAACTTCTTTTTATGTTTTGTGGCTGTGTGGGAATATAAAATACTATACTATACTATACTATACTATACTATACTATACTATACTATACTATACTATACAAATAGGCTTTCCAATTAAAAATGTTAATTAAATAAATGATGTGAGAACGCATGATATGATGATTAATTAATCAAATTATTTGTTGAGAAAAAGCTGTAGCAATAAGTAAACACAGACCAGTATACAATAATGAAATAAAAAATAAAATAAAATAAAAGCAAAGTTAAGGAAAAAAATAAAAACACTTTTAAGAGTTTCTGTATGTTGGAATATATGCATATGTTTGTGTGTAGGTGGCATGTACATGTATAGGCATGTTAATGAATATGTATATGCGTGTGTGTACAAATGTATGTATAAATATGAATACATATAATTAACAACTGCAGATCCTGTTAGATTTTGTATGCATAAGGAAAAGACAGAGGATCTTCAGATTTAAATTTTGATAAGCCTATCTGTACTCTTTATATTTCTCAAAAAAAAAAAAAACCTCTAATAAAATAAAATAAAATAAGATAAAATAAAAGCTAAGAAAAAAAAAATCAGTTATACTTCCAAAATAAAATAAAATAAAACAAGAAACTTAAATTTAAAAATGGAGCTTGACTGTATGGAACTACTGTACTTTAAATTATGAGTAGCTTGCAGAAAGCTAGTTATGAAGCAGCTTACAATGTACTCACTGCATGAACACAAACTACACTAAACTACACTGCAGTCTGTTGAACTATAACTCTAAACCAAGAGTTACGAATCCAAGTATCGGCACACTGTAGTAATACAAATGCTAACACAAATACTGAAACTACTCCTACTGTATACAACAGTAGCACTGTACTGTAATACACTCCACTGTACCGTAAAACACTACAATAACAAGGACCATGTTTTGTCTGAGAAGTAGAGAAATTGAATTTTGGATGAATATTTCATGTTGGATTTCTCAAAGTTCGGGTGGTTTTCAGTACAGTGTTTGTTTTTCTAAAGCATCATTAGTCTTTGCCATTCATTCAGTGAGAAAAATATGTTTTCCATGTCTATTTATACAGTACTGCACTTTAAAAAAGCAGTGTGTTCTGTCAGAAGAGCACTAAATGTAAATGTGAGAGTGTTCGTTTATGCGTCCTGCATGAGCGTGTGTGTTGTGCACGAAAAGTGTGTCGAGTTGTCTGTGAAATAAAAGTCAGAGCCTGTGATCTCACAGGTATATGATCAGCTGTAACACACACAAACACTCTCTCTGAGAGACTGTGAAGTGTGTATGTGTGTCTCTTCCTACGAGGACAATGTGTGTTTACACAAATGGGTTAAATAACTACAATCACTACAGATAAGAGGTGGTTATTTGGCTCAGAAACAGCATGTGAACCACAGCTCTTCATCCTGAAGCTTAAGTCTAATCTAACGCTTTGAGGTCTTCGCTGCAGGTGAGGACAAAATAACTACACATAAAATCACTTTCTGACAACTTACATGAACAATTTCTCTCTCCCAAACACACGTGCACTAATTTTATCCATTCATACATTTAGGTAATAGGTACTATTTGTTAAAGGCACACTATGTAAGATTTTTGGATCAAATTATATCCAATGTTTTGAACAATATGTTTAGTTGATTTGTGTACTTACATTATCTCAAATGTTTCTAAGAATGTTTAAATTCGGAGAAATAAGCAGTTTTAACCAGAACACGGACTGTGTCCGTCCGTCGCCTATCAATGACATCAAACCCGCGCTACCCTCGATTTACGGTTTTATTTTGTAGAAACCATGGAAACATCAAAAACGAATCATTGTTATACAGCTCAACAGTTTAAATCTGGTTTTCTTGATTTACCGCGAGTACCATATTTACCATGCCTAATATGCTTTGCTCCACTGCTCTCGAGCCGCGTGTCGTGCTTGTCTCTCATTAGCAATCGCTCCAGCGGTCTCGTTCTGCTCCAAAGGATTTCGTAACTTTAATACATTACTGGTCATCCATGAATATGATTTCTGCCCGAGTCCCATGATTCCACGAAATCAAGGCATCATCAAGCTAAGCCTTCGTTTTGAATAAACGACCTCTAGTGGCGAAAAGTTACATAGTGTGCCTTTAACATTAGTTGGCTTTAACTTTAATTTCATTTTCCTGTTCTATCGTAAAAGAGGGTTTCAACATACTGTATATGGCTATACATTTTGGGGTATGGGAGTCAGGTCAGGCCATATCTTGCTTAGACTACCAGTATCACCACCTCAAAATCCCAGTTTAATCCCCTGCGTGGGCGGTAACATGTTAATGAGCTCATGACTGTGCATAGTACATCAAACTGTTTCCACAACGGCAAATCAGTTTTTCCATGAGACGTCCCCTTTAAATTTAAGCACTGCGGCTAAAGCCCTGGTGAACAACAGTACATCATAGGTATATTTGTTTCCAGGCTGTTGGCAGCGTCAGCGCTGGCAGCTCGAAGGCCTGCAGTCAGAGCGGAGGGTGATGGATGTTTGGTGGGCGGAGCCGGGGAGACCCTTGCAGTCCGGGGGCCGGCTCCGCTCATGGGGGATGTCACCGAGCTGCAAACTGCCACAGCTTAAATGGGAAAAAGATGACATTGAGTAGTTCTGCTAACATAAAATACTGCTGCAATAGTTTCACGATTAATTTTTAATGTTGCACCTCGGCTAGCCCAGTTCTTGTCTCCAAAACCAATGCACTTTTTTTTTTCCTGGTTTTCAGGGATTGTATGAGAATGAAATAGAGGAAGATATGGATAGGAGGCTAGCAGATAAGACAGACTCTGGCCCTTGTCAATCTGTTCAAACACACAAACAAACATACACATACACACACACACACACACACAATGAAAGAATGCCTCATAAAAGGCATTAACTATGCAACAGCACAGCAATAGCACAGTGATACAGTACAGAGAACCAGAGAGCAACTGCATCCACATGAATTATTGAGGAAGGGAATGAACACACCGCTGGTCTGAGAATCCCTGAAGAACGGTGTGTGTGTGTGTGAATATAAGCCTTGTTAAGGCACAAAACATCACACAATAGTGAACGCACAACACTTGATACTTGATCACACTGTCTGTTATCAGCATGTTTCCATGAAATTAAAGATAAAACAATGATGAATAAACAGATTTTTACATTTTCTTCAGAAGGCGTTTTCCATTGGTTGTTGCCAAGGTGTTGCAAGGTGTTCTGAGTGGTCACATTGCTTTGCAGTTACTAAGCAACTAATTTGCATAAAGTTGATCTTATTGCAACTTTGTTGCATAGCCAATGGTCTCTGTTGTTCGTGCAGACAGAAATCGCCAATCACCTCACTTTAAAGGGGACATATTATGCTCCTTTTTACAAGAAGTAATATAAGTCTTAAGTGTCCCCATGTGTCTGTGAAGTTTCAGCTCATAATACCATTATGCAAAAACATGTTGTTTTTGTGTGTATATCTTAAAATGCAAATGAGCTGTTGGTCCCCGCCCTCCTTTACAGAAGAGGGCGGAGCCTCTACAGCTTGTGCCTCAGATACTCAGAGTGTATGGGGCAGTTTCCACATAATGCGTTTTAGCATTCCACTGCGCTGCTTTTCCATTGTTTTCAATATAAACACGTGCTAAACGGACCTAACAGAAGTCATTACTTTTTAAATTCATGAGCCCTCATAATCTTTAATCACAATAACTTCCCCACATCTCTTTTCTTCTGAGATGACGTGTTTACTGGCGCGACGGCGGGACAACCTGTCACTCACACGAGACTGACCAATAGCAAACCACAACCATCCAATCAATTCCCTTTATCGCAACTTCTGTTTAATGCCGACTTTAATTTTGATGCTGAATCATGATCGCATGATTTGAGGTAGGGCTGGGCGGTATGACTGTATATATCGTGGCAACGGTATAAAATGTCTAGAATAATTGATTTTGCTATATTTTGTTTATCGCGGTATGTAAATATATACATGTAGCACAGCACTATTGACACCTTAGAATGATGAAACGCATGAATGAGACACTAGAGCCGCACATGATTGATGTTAAAAATAGTTACTTAACGCAATAAGTTGTGGAAAAGAACGTGCTCGTGATGACTGGCTCACTGTTAAAGTGTGTGCATGGAAAGCTGCATCTCTCAGAAGGCGATCACGAATTTGGGATGAGCTTGATGTTAAAAAGAGCTATTAAGTTCAATAAATTGTGAAAAAGAACTCAAATGCAAA
The DNA here is from genome assembly GCF_951802725.1 of Rutilus rutilus. Taxonomy (NCBI): domain Eukaryota; kingdom Metazoa; phylum Chordata; class Actinopteri; order Cypriniformes; family Leuciscidae; genus Rutilus; species Rutilus rutilus. The sequence goes on from NC_140228.1 coordinate 8,528,556, forward strand.
GCCCTGCTCACGCTGACTGACACAGTGCGCAAACAAAAAGCCACGTCTCTTAGCATTGCGATCGCAGTCCTCTTTCACATCTTGTTGCACTTGAATGGTTGAATACACACAAAATGGTGTCAATTTTTTTTTGTATAGCTGTTCACATTTTTGCTTTAATGCGGCCAATATCAGATTCAAGTGTGAACCAATCATGGTCCTGAACTGACCCACATGCGTAAAAGAACTATAAAAAGACCTCATGCAGCACTCTATGGAAGTAAACACAGAGAACATTAAAGTAATTGCGCGTTTATTTATAGTGGGATCTGCCATTGAAGCCAGTGAATTTATGCACAGGCAATATAAAAAAACAAAGGTGAGGATGCGAAAAAAGAGAGCAGAGTTTTTAAACATTTATAATACGAGCCCTCAGGTTTTGCTTGTATATAGAGCTGTCACTGTAATACTTATAAGTTCTGACACATCATTGTCCTTCCACTGACTACCGTTCTCAACTATCTTGATAACTTCAGGTATGTAAAATCTTTCAAGTGACTCCCATGAGCGCAGAATTGTGACGAATGTTGCTCTAGAGTGACGTAAAAGTCGCATGAACTCCTATATGACTGTTCAGACTGAGGTCGCATTGCAAAACATCTGACCTGTATCGAATTAAGGATCACACGTGGAAGTGGCCCAAATCAGAATTGAAAAGATCAGATTCCATGTAGTTTGTGCCGTTCACACAGATCTGAGTCACATATGAGCAAAGAAATCGGATTTGGGCAACATTTACCTGCAATCTGAACATAGCCAAAATGCCCATAAAGTGGAGTATTTATGGAAACACAGTCGGTTATGTCTCAAGTGTATGTATTTGTTTTACCAGTCTATTTTCGAGAGCTTGATTAGCTTGATTAGATATGGTATTACTGCACGGTATGGTAATTTGTCTGTCCAATTAAAATCAAGGTTAGGACGTTTGGTGCACACCGCCTTTAAAATTATAAGGGGTGAGGAGAGACGATCACCACAAGAGTTGTTTGATGCTTCAATTTTAAACCATGCCAAGAAAATTGTTGGAGACGATACTCATATCCTGAATGCCAACTTTAAATTATTACCATCAGGAAGGAGGTATAGGGTCTTGATGTGCAGGTCTAATCGACTGAAAAATTCCTTAGTTCCTACTGCAATCAAAGAGTTAAAGGGATACTCCACTTTTTTTGGAAATAGGCTCATTTTAGTTGAGTTGAGTTTTACCGGTTTCGAATCCATTCAGCCGAGTTTCTGATATTTAGAAGAATATCAGTAACCAGACAGTTTCTGGTCTCATTGACTTCCATAGTATATTTTTTTTCCTACTATGGAAGTCAATGAGACCAGAAACTGTCTGGTTACTGATATTCTTCTAAATATCAGAAACTCGGCTGAATGGATTCGAAAACGGTAAAACTCAACTGTTTAACTCTGGGGGAGTTGTAAAATGAGCCTATTTCCAAAAAAAGTGGAGTATCCCTTTAAACAGAGATAAAATATTGTGAATTGCCATTGTGTCTTCTATGTATTTAACTTCACTTACTTTCTATTTGTTTTTAATGTATGTTCTATTGTATGTATTAACTGCCATTATGTTTTTATGTATTTAATTTCACTTATTTCTATTCGCTTTTAATGTATGTTGTTTTGTATGTACGGACTTTGCACAAGACACATTTCCCAGTGATGGGACTAATAAAGTATAAAGTAAAAAACTAAACCGTATATGTATCAGTATAATGTATCCTGTGTGTTCGCTCTTAAAATGACAGCAGCCTAATAAACCTGCTTTGACCTGTCTGTCAAATCAAACAAAAGAGAAGATAACTTACTGCTCTTTACTGAATAACCTTTGCAGTTTTAATTAGAATACATTTATATATCTTATTCATACAGTCAAGATGCAGTATTTTATTTTTACATTTGATTATTCCATTTCTGCTCTATTAAATAAACTTTGTGTAATTCATATTTTAGTTATAATGAATTTGTCCTATAACACAAATAACACAAATAAAATAACAGAATTAACTATATTGTGATATATATATTGTTATCTTGAAATATGATTTTGGTCATATCGCTCACCCCTAATTTGAGGTCTCATTCATGTTGGTAGCCCAAACAATGAGCGACGAGTAACACACTGGTTTAATACTTTGCTTAGAAAAATATTGCATTCAAATCTCTAACCCTAAGTACGGGCAACACTAAGTGAATCTTAGCTTAGTAAGTACCACTAATAAATGGAATGAAAATGCTCTAAAAAAAAAAAAAGTGCCACAGTCAGAATCCTTCAGATGTCAGTGGACAGATATCAGTGTGAAACCCATCAGCATGGTCCCTGTAGAGTGGTGAAGAAAAACATTATTCTTTTGAAGACACATCTGTCTAATGTCTTCATAGAGAGCCGTACGGTGACAGAGAACGTCAATATGCCATGGCAACCAGAGGACCGCATTTCAAAGCTCTCTGTTTCTCCTGAAAATCTGCTCTCCTGAAAGCTCTTGCTACACACTCATAAGACAAAATATCCATACTCTAAAGATTTTGGTGAGGTTATCTGGGAACATCTTGAACAACTACAATATCTTATCCTCAGGGCCTAAAATACTAAACCGAGCTCTCTTTCACGTCTTCTTGCACTTGAGAGGACAAATTCACAAAATGATGTTAAGAAAGTAAACGCATGTGTACAGTATCATTATATTAGATCTGTGCATTCGCTCTTAAAGTGACAGCAGCCTAATATTCCTGAAACTGTCTGTGTTTTTATAACAAAGGACAAAGAAAAAAAATTCACTGCTCTTGACTGAATAACTTTTGTAACTTTAATAAGGATTAATTAATGAGGATGATTAATTTATACAGTGAAGACTATGCATTTTTATTTTATATTTGCTTACTTAAAGGTTGTTTCAGTGATTTCATTTTTTTTTTTATCACATTCATCTAATCTTTCCTAACGATCCGCTAGCTGCCCGTCCCATAAGCAGCTGAAGAAGAAGCTGGCTCAAAACCTCACAACACCCTCCCCCTGTCGGTGATTGGTTGGAACACTATTTGTTTTGGTTTTGAGTGGTTGGTGAAACCAATTGTTTTTGTGTGCAGATCTCAGAGCCTAGGCTGCCTACAGAGACGCGTTTTTTTGACGGCCTGCTTATGGGGCGGGCAGCTAGCGGATTGTTAGGAAAGATTGGATGAATGTGATTTTTTTTTTTTTTTGGGCCTGAAATCACTGATACAACCTTTAATTAAATTTCTGTACCTGAAAACTACTGTAAGAAAAACGTGAAAAGCACTGTTTATTTCATTTATATCGTTGTTATATTGTAATTATTTGTGCTTTTGCTTGAAATTGAATTATTTGTTCTTATTTTATTACTGGCTGTTTACTTGTCTTTAATAATGTTTTAAATGTATATTAGTTAGGCTAATAGTTTTTGCTGTGGTATCGAAATTGGAATAGAGAATTGTGAATTTTCACTGGTATATAACATTTTGGTGTCATAACTGTCTGTTTCAGGCCAGTAAAAAATATTTATGGCCTGTACATTTTCTTAAGTCACTGGCCACTGGCAGGTGTGGGACTCATATGTGCCCATAATCACCAGCAGAACCAGACAAAAGTGCACCACTGCAATGGAAAGGAAACAATATCTGACTAAAGCAATTATAATGCGACAGCTGCATCCAATTTCATATACTATGCAGTAAAAGTACGTACTTTGCTGGAGATGGGAGATTTCATACAGTGAAGTCTAAAATCTAGGATTTCAATCTGGGATTGAAAACTATGGTAACTTATTTAAACCTAGAAATAAAAAAGAGGTTTAGTTATATAAATAAATATGCTTAATATTTTTTTATAAAAAAAAACAAAAAAAAATTATTTATAATTGATCAATTATAATTATAATATTTAATTTTAAATTAAAATACACACACACATGCTCACAGTTCCACATTATGCTTATATTTCCAAGTTTTCCATGACCTGAAGATAATAAAACACAACGTTTGAAAGTGCTCATGTGCTCATGGTCACCTCATGGCGTAGAAAATGAGCCGTGCTGCTACCAAACCTTGTATAATATATGCTGGCAAGATGTCCATATTTCAAATTATAGTGCACAAACTGTTTTATCTTGTAGCAAAAGCCCTGCAGATCAGCTGTTCTACGATTTCAGCACTCCACCAACCTCCATTCCATCTGTCTGCTCTATTAGAGCCTGTGACCAGAGTACACACACACAAACAAACATGCACATGAATTCACATGCACTCCTACACACCTTTAACAGGGGGGGGGGAAAAGTAGATGTGCACACATAGTCTGTCTGTGCCACACACCCGTTAAACCTCAGAGGAGAAAGGAATGGATCCAGTGAGGTGGGTGACACTCACCAGACACTCCACCATATGTGGTGCGCCTTTCTCGACCGATGCCAGGCCAGGGAGAGCCGTCTGCCTTCAGTCCCATCAGCCCTGAAACCGTGTTGGTGGCTGTGACGCCATCTGCTCCACCTGCGCCAACAGGGGAGAGACATTAGGCATGGGGAAGGGGAGGGAGGAAGGCCAAATTCCTAAAAAAAAAATCTGGATCCCAAAACCTGGGGGTCTGTTTGTGTCGAGTTTCTAACTCGGTACAGGAGAAGTCAGGCTGTTAGTCGAGGTCGCGAGGGGAACGTGTTTCTAGGGCAGCTCTAACGTCTGGACTGGGAAACCGTTTTATTGAGGACATTTATGAAGTCCATTTATAACATTAGTCAAGGTTTCTAGCAGCAAAAATGTGCAATTTAGTTTTATATGACCATTTTCCATCATTCTCTGACCTTTAGAATTAAACAGGCTGTTTTTGCCAATGCACCTTTAAGACTTTTATATGTGCATATGTACAAGTAAAAACAAAAAGGGCAAAGGATGCACATTACTTGATGTTTATCTTTGTATTCTATTATTTTTATGCGCTGCAGAGTGATGGGAAATGTAGTTTGGTTGACTCTTACTGGGAAAGCTGAGGTAGATTGTATCATTGGAGCTTTTGCTGGGTTAAAGAATCTAAATAAATAATACATTTGCCAATATAATCATATCAAAATGGTATAAATATACCATAAAAACAGCCAAATACCTTCATGTGCAGCCTTGGCAATGTCCACGATGTTGGTCACATTAGGGGTGAGTTTGGCAAAGAACGGGACACGGACAGCCTGCCGAACCCACCGACAGATGTTCCGCACCAGCTCTGGATCCTAGTCAAATGGGTCATGAAACCAACAAGCAAACTTAAACAAAGATAAAAGTGGCATGATAAAAAAAAACAGCAGAATTTAAATGAACATCAAAAAGATTTTGATTATTGCTTTGAAGTCATGTTTACTATTTGAATGATACTTTTATGGTGCTTTGCATCCTTTGTTAATTCTTGAAAGCTCTAGTCACCATTCACAGTAAATAAAACGACTAGTAAATTCTTCAGTATTTCTTCAGAAACTCATTTGGAATGAAATGAGAGAGTAAAAGATACAAACATTTTTGGATGAATATTTCTTTAAAGGGGTTAGTTCACCCCGCCCCCAAGAAATGAAATTCTGTCATCATTTACTGAGTTAATTTGTGTTCAGAAGAAAGAAAGAAACTCATACAGGTTTGGAACAACATAAGGGTGAGTAAATTATGACAGAATATTCATTTTTGGGTGAACTATCCCTTTAAATATTGTCAGACTGATAGACCCGAGTCTCTCTGTCTCTCTCTCTTTCTCTGTGTGTGTGTGCGTGTGTGTGTGGGAGAAAGAAATACAAGCGAGTGATAGATGGAGAGGGGAGCCTGTAGTCGGTGGTGTGAGAGAGAGAGGGATCATAACAGTGTGAACTGCTGTTCCAGGAGGATTCATGCTTTATTAAGCTGCCCTGGTCTGTCAGTCTGGGCTGTTTAGTGAGAGAGAAAGACTGAGAGAGAGAGAGAAAGAGAGAGAGAGAGTGAAGGTGGTTTGGTATTTGTGAATCTTTTGAGGAGAGAAAAGATTGCATTTGTCTCACTAATTTATATTTACACATACTTTTTGGCAATGTAATAATCACAACTGCAACTTAGACAATGTTTAACAATCAAAGCATTCAAGATGATATGAGAATTCACTGAACTATTATCAGTAACACCTGTCTGTATGAAAAGCTGCATCTTATAATATTCAAATTATTTATCAGAAACCAATGACAAAGAATGGTTTGAGACCACTAGTGAAAACTGCATTCATTTTGCATTATATATATATATATATCTCATATAACTTATATATAATATAATATCTATTAAAATGTCATTTATTTCTGTGCATCTTCAGCATCATTACTCCAGTCTTCAGTGTCACATGATCCTTACATTTTGCTGATTTGCTGCTCAAGAAACATTTCTTATTATTATGAAAGTTGAAAACTGTTCTGCTGCCTAATATTTTTGTATAAATCGTGCAACATTTTCTTCAAGCTCCTTTGATGAATGGAGCTTTCATAAGGACAGCATTTATTTGAAGTAGAAATATTTTGTAACATTATAAACGTCTTTACAGTCAGTTTTGATCTAAATACAAGTATTAATTATTAACTGCTTTTAAAAACACACAACATTAATTCTTAATAAGTTCTAAAATTGTTTTTATTCTGTTGTCTCTCTTCTTCGCCTCCACTATCTTCATGTTACTGTTCGGCAGCGGATGCACCACTCTGTCCCTTTCCTCCAGGCCTCAAATAAAGACACACTACCGCATTAAACCCTTTATATCCCTGTGAAGTAAAACAGACACGGTTTAATTCAAACAGCGAAGTCTGATGTCAGATCAGTCGGGATGCTTTAAAAGACTGTAAACCCCGACATGAAGCTTTCATTCAGCACAGCCTCAGCTCCCTTTCTCATCCCGGTCCTTCTCTGTCTCTCTTTTCTTTCACAGGAAATAGGTCTCTGTTTTGACATATCCAATAACTGTTGGCATATATTCCCTTGAGCAATGGGTCTGCCCGTCTCTATAAAGAAGTGTGATGTACAAGCTGTATGTGCAAAGCGGAGTTCTAAGGTCACTCCCTGCACAGGAAAAGGTTAGCATTTGATTTTTAAAACCATTAGCCAGAATTGATTTGTAAGAATACAGAAGCCCACAGAAAAACACATCTCCTCCTGACTATTTCCTTTCCATTTCTAAGGCATGCTGAGTGATTCAGCGCGGTACAAAACCGAAGAGTGGAAAAAAAAATCGTTGTGAGATCTGGCGCGTCCTTGGGTGTGTGTTTTACCTGAGATACACATAAAGTAGGGTTTTATTTTGCACCTAAAAGTATTCAAAATGTATTTGAAAAGCACTGAAAGAGAAGGGACATGAAAGGTTACGCCATTTAAGACGATAAACTCATTCCCAGATTTTTATTTTTATGAAAATATTGGATTTATGCACTCGACCCAGCAGTGAGCACCATCCACAGCAATTTGTCCTGATTTATTCAAGACTTAAACAGGGTATAAACAAGGCTGGAGTGTTAGGTTGAACCTGTCCACTCCGAGCCGTCTGCCAGAGCGGGAGAGGTAATATCTGGGCTCCCGAGAGATGTTTGATAGTGCTGGCGGGTTGCTGGAGAGATTCATTGGTTGATATAGTGAATCCTGAACTCCAGGCGAAAAAAGTGGTACAAAGAACAAAAGTGGCAATACAACACAGCAAACAGAAAAACAGAGAAAGACTACAAAAAACTTGTAGGCAACGTACTGTAAATGAGTATTGTATTTGTTTAATCAGCTTTTACTGTAGGTTAAATCTTATTTTAGAGAAAGTGTTTATCTTAGGTTCTGTAACTGGTCACCAATTGTCTCCAATCGTTTTTCAACTTTTTGCCTTTTGCCAACATATTTGTACTTGTACAAAAGATTCTTATCAGTAAAAATTGCATGATTGTCAGCATTCTTCCAAGTTTAAACAGAACGAGTTTGTACTAATATATGAAAAAATGACAATTCAACGATCTTCCAAATTCAAACAACACTTGTACGAAGCTGATAAGCATTCATATTAATAAGACAAATTCATGAATTTCAACATTACGTACAAATTAGTATTCATACCAATACAAAAAATGTGCTAATACAATGTAACCAATACAAAAATTGGGTGTTGGTACAGTGTTTTTGAAATAAGGGAGCGTTTACACAACACTGTTTTCAACTAAAAACTTAATACTTTTTATGCATTTCAACTACAAAAACGCAAATTTGTGAAAACGGCGACGTCATGCACATGCGTATAACGTGTTCAGTCTGTAGGAATGTAGTGTTCACTTTACATTAAGTGACATCGCCAACTACTGGCCAAATACAGCATTTTTTGTCGTTTTCTCGGATCCGTGTGAACGGGATCATTTTGACAATGTTGGCGGAAAAAAAACTTTTCGTTTTAAGTACATCGTTTTTGCCAAAAATACAGTAAAAATAGTAATATTATGAAATATTTCAATATTTCTATTTTAATATATTTAAAAATGTAATTTAATCCTGTAATGGCAAAGCTAAACTTTCAACAGCCATTACTCCAGTCTTACTCAAATTCTATTTAGTGTTCAAGAAACATTTCATATTATATTAATGTTGAAAACAGTTGTGCTGCTTAATATTTTGGTGGAAACTGAAAATCCAGAGAACGTTTTGAACATTATTTTGATAAATTTACTGCATCCATGCTGATTTAAGTATTGAAAACCTTTAAACAGTAGTGTATTCAGCCTACTATTAAAAATGCATGATTGTCAATATTACTATGAATATTCATGCTAATATTTTCTGTAATACAAATTCAGAGCTGCCTGCCAACACTGCAGGTTGAGTGAGTGGCGTGTGGCTGGTCGAGTCGTAACTGAGCCCTGCGTCCTGAGGGAACGGTTTCTACAAGCCGAACGGTGGTAGCATTTGAAGGAAACAACAACAACAGGCTTACAGGAAGCTGGACAGGCCTTCCTCCCAAAGGGTCATGAGAAATTGCATTACGCCTGCCTCGGTACAAGGCACAGGGGTCATGGCCCGCAGCCAGACACCAGCCACCAAACAGATGCTGCCTGTAAGAACTGTGCTCTCGCACCGGAGACCGCCGCTCCCTCAGAGGGCTTCCCGTGACAGCTTATTACAGGCCAGATGGGGGTGAGAGCCACTGTCTGTGGGCCAGGGAGTCTGGAGCAGGGATGCTTTTCCCTCTAAGCAGTTTGCTGTACACAGTATTACACGCTTTGATGGAGAGAGAGCGCACCTGTGTAGCCGGGCTGCTTTCGGCACAGAGTCTGTGACCCGTCACCGCTCGGTTTCACATGAAGACAGGGATCGACATTGCGAGCGTTTCACTCGCATTTGCGACTAAAAATAGAGGAGCACGTGTTTGATGAAAAAAAAAAAATGACTTAAGTCTAAAAACAATTCAGTTTTATGAAATTTAAGGTCATAAAAAATCCTAAATATCTTAAATGGTATAACAAACGTCTTAATTATCATTTTAAGAGGACTTAAATTAAGGGATGGAAAAACAGGAATCGTGATATAATCTAATGGGACTATTAAAGGCAGCGTACCTGTAGATGATTTGTTTCAGATTTTTTTTTTTTTGTTATGCTGGTTGAAAGTCTCTTCACATCCTGATAGCAATCACTAAATTAAATGAATAGTTCACTTAGATAAATTAAAGGAATAGGTCACAAGATATTTTGAAGAATGTCGGCAACCAAACAGTTGATGGACCACATTGATTTCCATAGATTTTTTTTCCTACTATGGAAGTCAATGAGGTCCATCAACTGTCTGGTTGCCGACATTCTTCAACATATCTTCCTTTGTGTTCAGCAGAAAAGTAAATTCATACAGGTTTGAAACTACTTGAGGGTGAGCAAATGATGACAGAATTTTCATTTTTAAGTGAACTATTCCTTTAAATGGTCTAAATGTATGTATATGTATATGTGGAAGGCATAGGACCATAAAATGTTCGTCTAATCATTGCATTCGGACCGAATGCAATGATATGATGTCCTACCTGCCTGTCAACATATGTATTTCCATACCTCCTCGCACCTTCTCGCGCAGAGACAGACGCAAGTCAGCGAACACTGCAACCGAAACAGCAGCCACCTTTTACAGTTCCTCCTGAACCAACGAGCTTATGCTGCGTTCACGCCATGTCATTTGGAAGGGATGGAAACGCATTACGTTATACTCGGAGCGGCTTGTGACTAGAATTTATGCGTTTCAATGGCAACATTATCAATGCCGAAATGAATCTGCAGCAGTCAGGTGGTTCAGGCCAGAGCTATTTAAGTTGTTTATGTTTGAGACATGAGGTATTTAACGCCGTCTTTCGTGCCGCTTTGCTCCTTGCTGTTCACGTTCATGTTTTGAAGGAGGTGTGGCTTTGGAGACGCTCTGAAGGGAGGGTGGGATCTTATGCTTTCAAAGCTAGCTCGCTATTGCTAGCCTCTCCGAACATTTCCTACCCTATCTTCAAACATTAAAAGACTATGGATTTCACAAAAAAAATTAAATAAATGACCGCTGCACGTTTCAAAGTAAAAACAATGTTTTACATCGTGGCGTTTATATTGTAATATGTTGTAGATGGTTGCAAGAGTGCTAGTGATGTGTCGTTCATGAACGGTTCGTTCATTTTGAACGAATCTTTAATATGACTCGGGACTACCGGGTTGTCTCAGAGAGTGATTCGTTCATTTTGTGTTGACCGCGCATGCGCGCAACATCCCATAGGTTCTGTATATGAAACAGAAATGATAAGTTCGAGTCTTCGGGAGTTCGGGTTCGGGTTCGGCTCGGCCGGGTCCTCCGAGTCTTTCGTTCTTCCTGTCAGTCCCACAGAGACTATGCTGTCAGTACTGGAAAGAGAAATGATTAGTTCATCCGGATCGGGTTCGGCCGAGTCCGAGTCTTTCGTTCTTCCTGTCAGTCCCATAGAGACTATGCTGTCAGTACCGGAAAGACAAATGATTAGTTCATCGAGTCTTTCGGGTCTGAGTCTTCGTTCTTTTGTCACGTGACCGCTGGTATCTCGCTACAAATACAACATTATATTTGTATTATTGACTGTGTGTCTGAGTGTATATTATTTTATATTTAGGAATTAACATACAATTATCAAAATATATGTGCAATAAACATACTAAAGAGTGCAATTTTTCTCCCCCTCATCAACATTTCAAAATAAGAGTCCCGGTTAATTTTCTGGTTTGTTTTTAATTAAAAGTCCTGATTATGCACAAATGTTTTTAAATTGGTTATTATTTGTTATCTGCAATGTAAATCTTGTAGCTTTTGTCTGGATTGCCCCGTCACAGAAAGGAAATTATTTAACGTATAAGTCAATATATCCAGTTCACTAGTATCAGTATATATACATATAAAAAACACACATACTGTTTGAAGTATGCCATATAAAAAAAATACATAATTATTAAATACAATTTGGAGCAGAAATATTTAAAAATCTAGTGTACTTTGCCTCCTTGTATCCCACATTTTTTGGAAAAACGCATTAGTTGATACATTTCCATCTTTTAATGTGCTAAAGTTAAAATGTTTGAACTTAAAAGCACATGTGCTGCTTGGGAAAAAAGTAAGCGTCAAGCCCGGGAGAGGTGCTTTTCACAGGCCTGCAAGCGCAGCGGACCTACCGCAGTAGTCGTGAGCGTTTTAAAAAGGCGGCGTGCCTCGCAGACGGAGGGGGCTGCGAGCGGCGAGGAGAGCTTTCAGAACCGCTGAAGAGCATTCAGAGATGAAAATCGACTTGTGAGCTGCAATAAGGGCTGAGTGCATTGCACTGTGACTCCGGCAGCACTGATTTGGCAGGTGGCCGCGTGGTTAAGGGTGGGGGGGGGAGGAGGCCTTGTATGAAATTAAAGGAGAGGGCGCGCTGGATTCTTTATATATTTTTCTGTGCCGTCACTGCAGGGCAGGTTAAGCAGGGAACCGGAGCGCTTTTGCAACTGGAAGAGAAGGAGAGAAAAAGAGAAATGGAAAGCGGCCCGAAGCCCCCTCAGGCTGTGAGGAGAGGGGGCGAATGGGCCGAGGGAAGGAATGCAGGAATAATAGCAGCTTTACACCTGAAATTTTAATTTTACAGTACAAGGTCACGGAAGGTGGGCACTCTCGTTAAGGGCTGCCGGGTCTCGCAGGAGGTATGATGGAAGTCGGGTGTCACTCGGCCCTGTTTGGTAGGCTCAAAATAGCTCTGGGAACGAGAGCCGGTTTTAATTTGTGAAACTGGGGAACTGTGTTGAAGGCAGAAAGGTGAAAAAAAGATGAGATCCCGAAGGATGCTGAGTCAAACCTGAGTGAGAACTCCGTGACCCCTGAGGTCTTTCCCTCACACATCTTTTCCTGTGATTGCAAATTACTGAGAATGATTTGTGCCCACAAATAGCATTTAATTACGGACTCAAATATTTGTCAACAATACCGCAGATGATACAAAATTTGTATCATTACAATAATTAAAATGATTTTAATTCAAACGTAGCATCGTCAAAAATAACAAGAGAGAAATTACACCGCAACATATCACTGTAGTGATGCACTGACAAGAATTCATATATAGAAAAATATCATTGTTTCAAATATTTTCAAAGGATTAACCCGCTAGATCTACGTGAGCTGAACTGGTAAACCGAAGCACTTTGCTAACGGGTTAATTTGCTTACCCAAATGCATCCCATACAAGAAAATATTAAAATTAGTGTAAAATAAAATTTATTAATATGACATTACAAAATTATGGAGCCCCACACACAAATCAAGATACCATGGCTGCTTAGTACCTGACATTATTTAGTTCAATCTAGTTAATTTAGTTAAATCGTGACCACGTTGTATTAACTATTCCCTCGTCGCCATGATTTAACTATAATTAAAACGTGGTTGCAAGTCGTAGGAACAAATTCTTAATTCAGAACTTAATTTGTGGCCACAATATTGATTTTTATTTTTGCAAGTCATGTCCATACAAAATACTGACAAGGATACTTTAATCACAAGACAAAAACTAATAACATTGCTTTTGAATTAATTTACATTTTCCGTTGTCCGTTTGTTGATTTAACGCCATGAAGTTTTGTGAATAAAGCGCAAACTACAATGACTCAAAAGAACATTGAAAAGTGGTGTTTTTGCACTGAAAATAATGCCAATGACTTCATTTTGTAGGCAAGAAACATGTCAAACTACACGTTGCTTCCCGACCAATTATTGCTTGCCATCTTTAACGACATGCGTGATGTCATAGAGCAGGCGGAAATAGCTACTGACTTCTGGAAACAAGAGCTTAAAGGGATACTCCACTTTTTTTGGAAATAGGCTAATTTTACAACTCCCCCAGAGTTAAACAGTTGAGTTTTACTGTTTTCGAATCCATTCAGCCGAACTCCGGGTCTGGCGGTACCACTTTCAGCATAGCTTAGCATAGATCATTGAATCGGACAGGACCATTAGCATCTCTCTCAAAAAAATGACCAGTTTTTCGATTTTCTAGGCTGATATGGCTGCGTCATATCATTACGCCTGCTGCACCCATGGTACGGCAGCAAAGTTTCTTGATTATTACGCAGGAATGAGAGTATAGTTCCTAGCCATATCAGCCTAGAAAATCGCAACTTTACATTTTCCGTCAGTCTTAGTACACGATGTAACGACAGAAGAGTCAAGTTTTAAAAAGGAAAAATATCGAGACTCTTTGGTCATTTTTTTGAGAGATGCTAATGGTCCTGTCCGATTCAATGATCTATGCTAAGCTATGCTAAAAGTGGTACCGCCAGACCCGGAGATCGGCTGAATGGATTCGATAAACTCAACTGTTTAACTCTGGGGGAGTTGTAAAATGAGCCTATTTCCAAAAAAAGTGGAGAATCCCTTTAAACAAACTATCAAAGCGGTGTGTTAGCTTGATGCTAATTCCAGTAATAATTCACGAGCAAAATTTTTGCGTTCCCTCGAGAAACCTAGCGTTCGCTCGCAAAACCTTCGCGTTCCCTCACAAAAACGTTTGCGCTTGCTAGCAAACCTTTTGTGTTCTTCGCGAGAGAGCGCAAAGTTTCTCGGAGGAACATAAACATTTTGTGAGCGAACGCAAAGTTCTCAGGGGGAAAGCAACACATTTGCGAGAGAATGCAAAAGCATTGCTGAATAATTTTCCTTCCCATCTCATATATTTTTGCTTCACCATGTCCCTTTAGGGGCTCTGCAGTTGTCCACTATGACACACTATACGAAATGAAACGATCGATTCTTGCGTTCATTGCCCATTGTCCTTTACGAATCACCACAACACTCTATGTTAAACAGATTGTGCCAAAATCAGGCTGATATTGTGTAGTCTGAACCCGGCATTATACTGTTTCATAAAAAAAAAAAAATACTGCATCCATCTGCTTCACCCCTTAATGTTTAAAGCATTAATCAACAGTAAACAGGAATTACAAACATTAATGTTTAACATATGTAAACAAAAACATCTCTAATCTGCTCCAAGTTAAATGTTAAACAGCTTTAAGAAAATAGGGACCGTTTCATAGCAAAACAAGCCAAAATGAGAGCAATCGGGAGAGAATATGAACATCCCATTGAAATCAAATTGTATCTCTTCATGCAGTCAGAAACAATACTGAATAAATGTATTTCCCCCTTCGTTTCCACAGGCAAGGAGAGTAGAAGAGGTGCCAAACGGAGTGATTAAATGATATTGCGTCTCTTTAGTTCTCTTGGCAGATACCTGCCCTCGAGCTTTGATTAGCTCTTTGTCTTACAGCGGAAAATCTACAGCTAACCGAATGGATATGACTGTGAATTTACAGCCACGGTGGAGGGAAATAACTGTCTTTGTTTGGATGGAAAAGCTGGTTTATTTCCTGTGGTATAACACATAGTCAGGTGAGCAGAATGAAGAGGTGTGTGTTTATTCAGGACCGATACGGGCAAAGAGAAACGGTAAAAAACACGGGGTCACATACATCACCTCTGGGTTTAATTCATGTGAGAGACTTTCACTGCCAGACTGTGTGTAACAACTTTGATGAGGAAACATCATGTCAGTGTACCTCACCCAAAGGGAAAAAACACAGTGTGATCAAGTTCAGGCAGAAAGTACAGAAAGTATATTACGAAATAGCCAGACATGGGTTAAGCTGTTTTTGAGGATAGTTCAACCAAAAGTAAAATCAATTATTCTCTTATCATTCCAAAACCTTTTGTTGATTTTTCTTCTTTATTCTGGACAGATTGGAAATAAAAATGAATGGTTGGTGAGAAGATTTGATTGAATAATAATTCAAATGTCGTTCTGTTTGTCATTTAATAGGTTTCAGGAGATCTGGAATTATGCACAATATTTATGACAATTTCTTTTTTTTGCCCCAATTCACATTCACCCTTATGGCAGCATGAACATTCTGCAAAACATCTCATTTTGTGATCACGAAAGCAAGAATATCATACAGGTGTGGAATGACATGAGGGTGAGTAAATGATGACAGCATTTTCATTTTTCCATTAAAATGTGGTGGTCAAAAGTAATATAGGGACTTATTGACCAGTATAAAGTGTCTTGGGAAGTTTCATGCTGGTTTTATTGGTTTATCAACGGTAACCAGCATAATCAACTTGTGCCAGTAACAGTAAAAAAAAAATGCCTATCTGAAACCAGACCATACTGACATTTAAGCTTGTCTGAACTGGTCTAAGCAGGTTTTTTCAGCAAGAATGGCAGAAAATCTAAATGAAACTGTTTTCATGTCACATTCTTGACAGATACTGCTTCAGGCTTTCAAGATTTAAAGACTGAAAACAAGTCTTACTTGTGGAAACAGAGGAACAACCAGATGTTTTTATTTATAGCTTTTAACAGCGTTTTATTCTGTTTTACAACTACTGTATGTATCAGAAATCCAAACAAAGCTTATGATATCACAGAAAAGTTCTTTATTCTGTTTTTCTATCAAGTACATCAGTTGACAGGATGCTATTCCGCTTTTCACAGTTGCTGAGGGTGTAATCATAAGCAAAACTATAAACAATACGCTGCTTTTTTTTCTCTGTAATAGGCACCATGCCCTGGTGTGAAACCCAAAAACAACAACAACAAAAATCCCACCTTAATCTCAACAGGCCAAAAACACAAACGCTGCATTTGATTCGAATAATGGAGTTATGTGCTTGAATGAAAATTGTTTACAAACCGCAAAAGAGATTATTTGTGGATTATTAAATTCGGCTAATTCTTCAGTTGAATATGATGTGATGGAAAAATGTTATTAAAATGCTTTGACAGAACCAATGTTACGGTAAATGGATACGCACTGATGCAGGTTCGGCAAAGTTGACAGCGTCTCATCAGCCATTCATAAGAGTTAAAATGCGCTCTGATTCGGAACGGTACGCACAGGAACACACATGTCACCGCATATGAATCTATACCTTATTAAAGAGGCAAAATCAAAATCAGTATCATATCAAAATCTATGGAGACAAACTTGGATTGTATATTGACCTGTACAGGTCTTATGTTGTAGGTTTAGACCAGCATACACACCTAAACTGATATTTGGACTCATCAGTATGCTAGTTGAACTCGAGCTCAAACAAGCTTCCAATCCAAAAACACATTAGTTGAGTTTCAAGTCACCATTTACAGTACAATCTGTACTGTAGCTCTGTTTCAAAACCTAGCAAGCTGTGTTGCGGCAGACTTGTAAAGTAGCATTATAACCATCACGTGACCAATAAGCAGCTCAAATATACAAAAATATAGGTGCCAGAACTCTCTTACTTTAATATAAAAAAATTAAAAAAAACAGGCAAAAATAAGGTGATATTATCCATTTGTATTTATGCCTGATTTATGCTAAATTATTGTTAGTCTTACTTTTGATTATCAAAAAAATACATATATTCAAAAAAAGAAAATTCTAAATTGCACCAATCTCAGTGAAAAGAATCTAAAATGGTGGAAGAAAGAAAGTGGTGCACTCGAAAAAAAAAAGAGTTTCAAATTAATTTTAATGAGCTCTTTTAGTCTTGTTTTCCAGTAAATTTATAGCCTGGGTTTCCCCATGCTGCCTTGAGCGCAGCGCGATTTTATTCACGCTGCTAGGCAGCCTGGACACCATGGACCAGATTTTCCCCTCAACAAGGGAACCAATCACAGAACGGGGAGGGAGCAGCAAGACGATGACGACGTCTATGCGACACACCGAAGCAGTTTGTTTATATCTATGGATCCAACATGGCAGCAGACGCGAAGTTACCTTTCGATGCAGCCTTAGATAGTGTTCTAAGTAGTTTAGTCGCTGAACGCCATCGTGTACACATAAATCTCTGACCCATCGTCTTTTTCCTCGTCGAATTTCTGTCGCTCTACATACGTCATCTGGTATAATTGAAACGATTGGCTATGAGCTACGTACAGGCGCATTTGATAGACATTCGTAGCGCCCAATAAACGGCTCTGGGCATTCGTAAACCACACCTCAAATACGAGAAAATGAACATGTGGTTCCCAGACCACGTCTCAATTACCCCTTTTCCACCAAGGCAGTGCTGGTGCCGGTTCTGGAGCCGTTGCCTACTCACGAACCAGTTTTTTGTGTTTCGACAGCCAAAGAACCGGTTCTCGGCCAGGAAAATTGGTTCCAAAGCGGCACCAACTCTTTGCTGGACTAGAACCGTTCTTTTACCACGTCATGCTTACGTTGGGGGCTGGGGGCTGGGGGCTGGGGGCGGGGTTACTGTCGAACTTCTTCTCGAATGTAACCTCCGTCTATAGTAATCCAGACGAGCAGCACAAATGTGTTCTAAACGTCTTCTTCTGACCCCAATATAGGATCGCAAAGCCAGGAGAAACATTTGCAGAAAGACGATGTAGTCCGCCATTGTAATTGTTATGCTTGAAGTTGGCACAAACGTTTCTGGGAAAGCTAAGACGTATGGCATCGTACACAGTGACGTAACGACGTCGTTCGCTGGGCTCTCTAGTCAGTGGAAAAACAAACAGGTTCTGAGAAGGTTCGCAAGTTGAACCAACTTTAAACCAGCACCAGTTCCGAACCAGTTCTTTTTTGGTGGAAAAGGGGTAAATGAGACGAGGTCTGACGTTAGCCAGGCTAGTAAATTTATAGAAATGTATATAAATTTACTTGAGATAGATTATTCTGCCTTATAGCACTGGTAGATTTTTTCCCCCATTTATTTTAATAATAAAGAAATAAAAATATGAAACAAATGACAAGTCTTAATGTCTTATGCAGTATTGCTTTTCAGGTAAATACATTTTTTGACAATTTACTGAGAAAAAAAAAAAAAAAAAAAAATGCTGCCTATGTAGGAAGCTCACTATGTTTTGGAATAGAGAATGTGTGTACTGTCAGATCCACAATACAGGTCTAGAGCCATAAAATAAAACACAAAATGCACAAAACTGTGAGTGCAACATCTTTCCCAGCAGGCCTCATGCTCATGGTTTCCTAACACGCTTTCTCTCCCTGCTGAGTGACAGCAGACTTCAAATACCTCAGGGTACCAAAAATCATCTGGCATAATAATCAACAATTATAGACAGACCAAAAAAAAAAAACACAAACAAACAATTTGTACTGTGGCATTGCCATGTTTTTGGACATGTATAATGCTAATAAATTTTTTTAAACATGGTACATGATATATCAGCCAAACACACCTATCTGTTGCTACAAAATAAGATGCTAAAAAGCATTTGCTGTGGCTGCTGTTCCTCACAGCTGATGCTGTCTCTGCATGGTACAGTGGCTGTTGAATGTTGGATTTACCTGCCCACAGGCGAGCCCCATTCCCCTCTCCCCCATTCCATGAGGACATGATAGATTCAGCTCCAGGGCATCGGCGCCAGACTCCTGTGAGATGGATGCAGAAGCCTCCAATTATTGAAGTATAAATTCAATGCATTTCCAGCTTTGAATCACAATCAAGCTGTGAATGTTCATATGCAAACCTGTTATATGCTACATAAAATTAATTGCACACAGTCTACATTATTTTAGCACTTGACTGAAGAAATCATGCAGATTAGCTAACCCAACAAACACGGCCCCAAAAAAGTATTTTGCACATCTTGCAGGCCTGTTCCGAATTCAGCATTCAACAATTTAATTTGAATTCAGTGAGCTCTGGTGTACTTTACTGAAACTGTGCCGCATTACTCCATAACTGTGACCCAGACTGGTAAATAGGCCCACATCATCTGGATATATGTCAGTTATGGCGATTTTAAACATAATTTGATCATCATTAGATGAATTATCGCAGTCACGATCAACAGAAACATACACACGCACAAATTGTTCCGATGGTTGGTGAGTAAGAAGCAGGTCTTTGCATTAAAATAGGAGAAATTTCAATGGAAACTCTTTTTTTTTTTTTTGAGTTGGGGTTGTTTTGGGCCCCATAGACTTTCACTGTATGGACAAAAAGAGTTACCTTCTGTATTAAAAAGTACAGTAAGTCATACAGGTTTGGAACGACATGAGAGTCAGTAAATAATGACAGAATTTTTGGGTGAGCCATCCTTCAAGTTTTTTAGAAAATGATTAACCGGCCCTGATGCATCCACTGTATGAGGGCTTTGTGTGTTCAGGGACGACATACCAATCTGTAAAAACTCTAATGAAACATCAAGAACCAACTCACAAATCCCACAGAGCAAAGGTTCTTCAATGCACTCTATGGTTAAGCAAAGAACGCTTTTCTTTCAAATAACCTTTAAAGTGTACAGAGCATAACTAATCACATATACAGTCTTTCTGCAATGTACTTTCAAATAATCTTTCCATGCAATCTAAGTCTATTCACCATGCAACAGCAAAGCCAAACGCAAAAGACACAGACGCACAAGCTAATAAAGAATATGACTAAAAAACAAACAATTTTATTGTTTATCAGACTCAAGCAGATGCAAACAATGAGCGAAGCAAATCACCGTTGACTGAGACATTGGCTGTAAAATAGATGAGAGTGGTGATAAGTGTTCCACACGGATGCACGAGAGACGAGTGAGCGAGCGGGCGGGCGGCACGCAGACCGGGGTGGGGTGCGTAGCCGTAGCCGAGCCGAGTTTGACAGGCAATTACAGATCCACGGGGGCTTTAAACCACATCACATGGGGGATTTAAACAATTACAAAAAGCTCTACAAACCTGCCACAGTGACTCCATCTGTAGATTTATGATTTTCCGCAGACTGACAGCCATTAAAGGGGGAAAAGAATAAGCATTTTAGCCTTACAAAGTGCAGAGGACCATGAGGTGGGGTGATGCTATTTATCACTGTCAGCCGGGGGAACGGGACAAACCTGCCGCCCTTACAGAATTAGGCCCTGGATTTCATGGTCAATTAGGACCAAATACAGGTACAAAATGGACACAATGTGCCATGATCCCAAAGCCAATTATCAATAATGTTTAATTTCACCCAGTTTCTTTTAAGCCCTTTATAGAGAGAGGAATGGGAGGAGGAGGTGGTGGATGAGGGGGCAGGCTTTCCTTTTTGCCCTCCCGTCCAACAAAAGGGGTGACACGCACACAGTGAATTAAGTGCTATCATCTCTCATCACGGTAAGCTGCTTTCAGAGAGAGAGGCCAGCAAGACGACTGTTTGATATTGCAGGCTTAGCACTGAGAGAGAATGGTTTAAAA
Source organism: Rutilus rutilus (assembly GCF_951802725.1). Classification (NCBI taxonomy): domain Eukaryota; kingdom Metazoa; phylum Chordata; class Actinopteri; order Cypriniformes; family Leuciscidae; genus Rutilus; species Rutilus rutilus. Next base: position 8,549,315 of record NC_140228.1, read on the forward strand.
AAGACTTAAAATAAGCCAAAGGAAGCAGTTTTCTGGAGCACCGAGATCTCTCTTTTCTAGCTGTATGAGTTACGATGTACAAGTGTCTGTCCATGGAGAAATAAAGCCTTTGCATTCAATGCTACATGGTTGCTAAGGTCTTCAAAAGAGTCCACAGGCAAGTCTCTTTATTCAGGTCTCTAGATTCAATGTAAGGGAGGAGCATTTGGAAGATTTAATTCAGAACCTGTTGCATTTTCTCCCTTATATTGGATAGTTATATTGCACTGCAATTGCACTCGGATCTACGCCAAGACAACTAGATGGTCCAATTTCAAGTAAGTTTTGGACCCAACTTACCAAAGTACCACCCAATATTCCCAAAATGAGGCATTTGTAAGAGTTTCCCTTTTAGATGCAAAATTTAAGGGAGGAGGGTATTTAAATGAATCAAGCAAGGTGATTTACTAAGGTTTGCACTAGTCAGTTTACTGGTATTTGCGCCATTATTTAACACCCCCTAAAAAAGCATGTGTTAAACCAGACACTATATGTGCTGATTTTGGCACTGCTGGTCATTATGGAAATGTCTGTGTTCTTTAATTTGCACATCGTCAGTAGATCGCGCAGAAATCTGTCCATTTTAGTGGAATTCAAAAAGTTTAAGATAGATGTGCAAAAGTAATGTGGCCATATTGTCAATTTCTTTCTGTTAAGCGCCTTTATTTCTAATTATCAGTTTGAGCAGATATCAAGGCTGCACCTGGAAATCAATATTGCCTGAAGAGCGCATACAGTGTCTGGTTTAACATGCTTTTTTAGGGGGTGTTAAATAATGGCTCAAATACCAGTAAACTGACTAGTGCAATCCTTAGGAAATCACCTTGCTCGATTCATTTAAATACCCTCCTCCCATAAATTTTGCATCTAAAATGGAAACTCTTACAAATGCATATGCAATAATGTCAGTAGCAAAAATAACTCTCGATGCCTTTTCTGCGCTAGTTCACCGCGTGCCTTTAGTAAATCCTGACAGTATTTTTTTAACGCCAAAAAAGGGTTTGAGCTGGTGCAAGCTGTTAGTAAATCTGGCCATAAGTGTTATCTCAGAACATCAAAATTTCATTTTATCAACTGATATCATCAGTCACAGTACTTTTTTGAAAGCATTTTAAGGGCATGCTCTACAAAAGAGAAGATCTGGATCAAACCTGACGCTGTTTTTGACAAGGATTATCAACTCTAAAGCTGATAAGGACAACATTACCCATCGCTGTCATACTCCTTGGATCAGCACGTCTAGTTTGATCTCAGGGGGTATTAGAGAGGAGAAGTGGAAGAGGAACAGAGTGTCTGGTGAAAAAATATGCACTAAAAAGGTGAGAGGAATGGCAGCTAAAGAGAAATGGTTATTATACTGTAGATGTCCAGTCTAGTCTCCCTCAATTCACTCATTACCAACCTAAGCAAATAGACATAACATGTTTATTTGTAGCCACACAACAGACATTGGTTGAATTTGTTTCCTAGTCGTTCATAGAGTGTCATCATAGAATGACACCATGCTTAAAGTGCTATAAGCTAGAGCCCTGCGCGGGACTGTTTTCTTCATCCCACTCTCGCCCGTGGCCGCCGAATTTCTGACCATTACCGCCCGCTCCCGCAACGTATGTGTTACACTCCCGCCTGCTCCCGCAATATGTATGTCCACTCCCGCCCACACCCGCACCCGCAAAACTCTGAGAATTTATTCCCGCACAATAATAGAGATACATTGATTTTGTGTCTTCTCCCGTCCCGCAGGAAAAAACACGTATTTGTATTGCTATTATTAAAGAGATTCATGGGGTTGTTTGTTTCGTTTCCCTGGCCTGCATGTATTCTGATGCACTGGTCAGGAAGATGAATAGTAGCCTGGCTGGGCTATCGGGGACATCTAAAACGCTTAGGCTACCTCCCGATCCCGCAGTGTTTTTTTTTAGCCGCCCATTCCCGCCCGCAGCAAAGTTCAAACCGCCCGCTCCTGCGAGATTTGCGTTGGGTCCCGCGGGACCCAGCGGGACTCAATCCCAATGCAGCCCTCTACTATAAGCTACTTTTTGCATAAGTATAACATGCATAACATGTCCCTCATCTCTAACAGATATCACTGAAAAAGGTGTCCTGAGAAAACACATATCTCTCTGTGACACTCCTGGGCTCAGTCAAGAGACACGGTGGTGGAAGCTAAATTGCTTATAGCACCTTTAAGTTTCAGAAACAGGGATGTGCACCCTTCAGAATTGAATTGGGAATGCCTTTCCAATTCCAATTCACTTACTGAAATTATACTGATTTTGAATTGAGATAACAAACAGGGTACAGGATTGAATGCAAGGAAGTGGAATTCTACAAACTTCAAACGTTGGCTTGAAAAAGCTTCCTTCAAAAGCTTTCCAAAAAAAATAAAATAAATCTGTGACATTTGAGGGTTTATAGACCTTACAATAAGAACGACAGACAGACAGACAGACAGACAGACAGACAGACAGATAGATAGATAGATAGATAGATAGACATATGCAATATTTTGCCAGGTCTTCTGTTAGACAACAGGCTGTTATTAGCTTAAATTCATGCGTTCACAGATTCTTTAGCTATGCCACTCACGAACAACAGCACATTGCGCACTTATTATTGGGCCTGCTTTTAGCCATTTATCTGCAATCCACTGTTCCTTTTTCTTCTGCCAACTTTCAATTGGATAAAATAGGAACAGCTCACTGAGAGACTTTGACATTTATGAATTATAGCCTCAGGCACATCGTTATGATGTAATATTTCTCTCAAAGGCAGCGATTTTATGGAGGGGAAAGTAGCTGAGGAGAGGTGGCGGCTGCAAGTAGAATGGTTTACTTGAGACTGACACTTCTGTGAGGGGGAAAGCAAGAGAGAGAGTCTGGATGAGACAGAGAGAGAGGGAGAGAGATGGGTGTGCAAGGGAGGGAAAGAAAGCACAAAAAAAACTTTTAAGTAGTATCCTTAGGCGAGGAACAGTGTTAAGTGTTCCCTTAGATTTCAAAGTGGGAATGAATGGTTGATTCTCTTTGAAAACTGAGTTGCCATGGCAACTGAGCCTTTATTTCATATTTGCTGGCACAGGTAGCTAAACAGCAGACGAGAGAAAGACGAGGCATTCAGTCCACAGAGGAGTTCGCCGTCCACTAAAACCCACGGCGGCAGACGTGGTCCAAAGACAAACGGTCTTTCACCACTTCACCTCGATCATCTGTATCTCCCGCTCATCCTTTTCTCGTTTCATCTCTGACAACAGATCAATGCTTTCACTTTCATCCAGTATAGGTAAAAGAGCAAGACCTTCAAATCAGCCCTGCGCTCATTTTTTTGTTGTTTTTTTCCGAGCTTAAAGTGTGAAGTGGGGTGTGACATGGCAGCCGTACCCTGAAGCGATGTTCTCACCATGCTTTACATCATCTGCTTGCCTTATGAATACACAATATGCAAAATGTACCTGGGCTCCAGTGACGGGGGATGTCAGGCGAATACATAATGACAGTAATATGGAGGGGGGTGGAGAGACAGAAAATACCAGATGTCCATCTTTGCCGTTAGTAAAAGAGGATTTTGGGTGGGTTTGACAGGCCGGTTTAATGAGGTGAGAGAGAAGATAGGACGACGCGTCGATGTAATCGATAGCAGAATTAACACATTGACACGCGGACTGTTTACTTTCAGCCATTTTCTCTGCACAATTAAGCGCCTGAGATCTGCAAGTCAACTATGATTAATCCCGGGGTCACTTCACTGTCTCCCTCCATTTCCACTTAAAGTATCAAGGCCTGTGTTTATATCTCCCCGTGTGTGTGTATAAGTGGTGTGTAGAAATATCTGAGTGTGTCATGTCTGCAGAAAATGTGTGTGTGGGTGTGTATCGTCAGTATTGAGCAAAATTCAGAATTGAAGAAGTGGCTCCTTTCCAGTTTATGAGAAAGTTGAATTAAAATGACAGGAAAAGGAATTTACAGAACTGCAATTCAGACTAATTTAATTCAAGCTAATTTAACTCAAACAAATCATTCTGGGAAATGAAGTGTTCTTCAGGTCGACAAATGTAATGATGAAAACTAAAACTATCGATTAGGCCTATAAACTTCAAGGTGATGTCAAGCCAATATTATACAAAGTCTTTGATGATAATTTTCTTGTAAAATTTACAGTTATATAAATTGCTTCTAATTACAGTCACAGTTTACACTTTCTTACATTAAAATTTTAATTGAAATTCCACATTGTGTTTGCTACCTCAATTCAAATTCACTTCAAAATTGGGACCTGAATTGGAATTGAATAGGCATTCTCAATTCAATTCAGAATGGTGAACAATCTTTTATATGGTATAATGGCCTTGATATTTTTTTGGGTTGATGAATTTTGATGAATGTCAATTGAGGCCCAATTGTTTTGGAGTTGAGGCAGTATTTCAAGGTTGATTACGTTTTGGGGTTGACGGCATTGATAACTTTTGAGGATGATGCCGCTTTGAGGTTGAGGGCATTTGCAGTTAATAGTAGTTCAGAGTTGATGTCAACTGAGATTGATACCTTCTTTGAGCTGAGGCCTGTTGAGTTTATGGAGTTTGGAGTTGATGCCAATTTAAATTTATGTCTATTTGGAGTTGAAGCTGTTTTGGGGTTGATGGTGCTTGGGCTCGATGGTGTTTTGTTGGAGTTTATGGCAATTGAGGTTGATGCTTTTGTGGAGTTGAGGCTGTTTTCAGGTAGAGGTTGATGTTGTTTGTAGCTTATAACATTTTGGGGTTGATGTCTTTTTAGAGTTGTGTACAGTTGATGGCATCTTGGGGTCGATGTTGTTTTGGGGTTGAAGCCCATTCAAGCTGATGCCTTTTTAGGGTTGAGGCCATCTGCAGTAGGGCTGAACGATATGGACAAAATTTCATATCTCGATTTTCATGCCAGATATCTCGATATCGCTACAATACGATATGACTACATAAGTACTAAAAAAAACAATACATTTAGAGTTTGTAAAATACACACTGATGTCTATGGAAGAGGTAATAATAATCCTTTCCATTATAATTCGACAGGTTTTATTCATATCAGATACACATTGTGTAAGTAACTTCAATGTTTACTCTATTCTATTCCCAGTTCACCAGCCACTTACTTTTAAGTATTTCGGGAGAAGTGGATGAATTCACGTGTTGTAAACATAGAGGTTGTAAATCCAACAGATCCGATTCTCTGAACTGCGTCTGCGGCACAAACTAACACGGCGGCGCCCATCGCGCATACAGCTCAACTAACGCGATCGTTATAAAGGTGTTTAAACAACAATATACTTCCACTTGCATGCATTTGACAATCGGAATATCAGATAGTTCATGCCATAGCTAACACATTTGTGAATATTCTGAATAAAAAAGGAAAAATGACATAAAAGCAGATCATCATTCATTCAGCGCTGTTGCTGCTGCGGTGTGTCACGTGACAAGCAATGACGCGTCACCATGGAAACGCCGCCCCCCCCCCCCCCTCTCACAATATAGTTCCCACCAGAGCCAGAGTTGCGACAACTCCATTGACTACAATGGAACGCTTTTTCTCTCTATATGGCTCTGGTTCCCACGTCCCTGGTAGTGTGTGCGCGCTGGCTTTAGCGGTGCATTCAAGGGCACTGTCGGTACACGATCCGTTCAACCTGCACGATCCGTTCTACGCATGCGTATAATGGGATTTTAGCAATATTGCGATTATGCTTTACCTCATGTAAACACAATACTTAATAATGTGATAAGCTCATAATCGCATCAACTATAATCGTATTAAAACAGGTGGCGTACGCCGTTTTTAACCATGTAAACACTTGAATCGCACTAACTGAAGTGCGCATGTTTTTGTAACGCACCTTAACCCCTTACCAGTCAGGGATCACTGGTGATCCCAGATTATTTTAGTTCAAAATATGTTTGAGCTTATATATCTCAATATTTATAACAGTCTGGTTAATTTTGAGTCTTGAACTATAAACTCTCAAGTGTTGGCTTTCTAAATGTATGTGTGTTATGTTTCTATTCAGAATTACTTATGAGCAGTAACCTTTTTATTTTGGGCATTTCATGTATGCAGCACTTGCCAAAATTGGGGGTGACTGGGAAGGGGGTTAAGCGCGTATTCATTTTAAACTTGACATTAGGAAGTTTTCCCTGAACTCTGTCAACACGACTCACTGTCAGCAGTCTGCCTTCATCCAGAAACAGCTCAAATAACATGACAGCAGTGTATAAAACTGTTACAGGCACCGACATAATATTTCTGTCTTCATCACGGCACAGAATAACAAAATACGTCCATAAGTACGCGCATGCGTGAAACGGATCGTGCAGGTGGAACGGGATCGTGCAGGTGGAACGGATCGTGTAAAACTGCAACAGGCACTCGTAAAACTGATGTTTGTTGTGACTGCCAGAGTTGTATGCAGGGCGAGCGCGGAGAGGGGAAATCTATATCATCTATATCGTTGCTTTTTTCGATAGTAATATCTTGAAAGTTAATATCTAGATATAGATACGATAACGATATATCGTTCAGCCCTAATCTGCAGTGGATAATATTTTGTGATTGATGTCTTTTTGGGGTTGAAGCCATCTGCAGTTGATAGCATTTTTGGATTGATGGTGTTTCGAGGTTGATGTCAGTTGAGGTGGATGGCATCTTGGATTTGAGGCTGTTTACAGTTGATAGTAATTTGGCATTGATGCGGTTTAGGAGTTGATGCCAATTGAGGAAGATGCCTTTTTAAAGTTTAAACTGCTTGCAGTTGATAGCGTTTCAGGTTTGATAATGTTTTAAGGTTGATATTGTTTGGATGGCGATTGCAGTCAGGGGGTTGTGGCCATCTGCAGTTAAAAGTATTTTGGGGTTGATCCTCTTTAGTTAGACTCCAACATCCTTGGATCTGGACAACTCCATTCTCACAGATGGACTGGCCTGATGATGTCTGGTCTGGGAAGCCTTCTCAATTTCTGCCTTCCATCCTTCCTTCCCCCTCTCCATCTCTCTTCCCATTTCATCCAACCATCAGCAGCTCACTCCTTGGCATCCTCTGTCTCATCCCTCTCAGCTTCTTGGCAACATGAAATTAGTTGCTTCCGAAGAGCATTTCCCGTAAATGTAGCCTACTTTAGATCCAGGATTAGCTGCCAGCGATTCAATAAAGGGCTCTTTTTTTTTGGATAACAGTAAATGTTGGTTTTGCAGTTTGGTACAGGACAGTATGTGATGGCGTGGGTACACATGCAGTGTTATCAAAAGAGCCAAATTATCCCTAAGGGAAGAGGTTATTATTTCACAACTGTGTGTGTTCACAAATTAGCATAACAAAGACTCACCTCTGCCATTTTGGCAAGCTCGGTCCAATCAGCTTTGTTGTAGCTGCACATTATGCTGGATATGACAATCTATGGGGGAGAGAAGATAGATAGAGAATGAGAGAGAGATTTTAGCATGGACAGAATTCAAGAACAGGTTTTCTTTGTCTCACCTTGTGGCCTTTAACAGAGGCCTGTTTCATTGTGTACAAAAGGTTTCCCCATCAAGGTCCCATTTTGTCACATTATAAAATGGATCTGAAGGCCATTATCTTGTCTTTAAAAAGCAGCTGCCGCCTTCTTCTCAACCCTCAAAGTCATAAAATCAATATTTATAATTCACAAGACCAGGACAAATCCACTGTCGCGCTGCCATTATTAAAACAGTCTCAAGCCCCAGAGCAGGGTGTTAGATAAGAGCATTTGCTGGATTAGCCTGTGCCGCTTGTTGTTTCTTTTCCTTCGGACACACAATAAGCCAGTCATAAAACAGGTTATGAAAGGTCTGCTTCTCAAAAACAACTCCTGGTCTTCAGTAATCACGAACATAAAAAGCTTCTGAAACTGGACTGAGCGTACCATAGTTTCAATTCTCCAGAGATGGACTTTCAGCCTACACTTGCTAGTGGAAAGAGTAGCTACCAGGTTAACATTTCAGCACACCGTGTCCCTCATCTTGATTTTTCTCCAGGAAAAATCTAACCGTGTTAACCGCATATGTGGCCACACTCCATTATGTGGCTAATGGCTGCAGAGATGTGGACCCAGCAAAATAAAATAAAAAAACGCAATGAAGACCAGTCTATCATGTGTTACTTGGTCCAACAATGCGATTACATCTAAACTGTTGTCTCATCAGAAGTCCATGACTTACACTCGCCGCTGATGAGGTGGAGGTGGGCGGCACAGGGGATGGACAAGATTGGTGCTAACAACAGGAGAACAGGAGTCCGGGGAGACTCAGAGAAAACTGATTTCATGGGAGGATATTAAACTTGGAGGCTGTGCTGTCCCCCCGGGACAAATTTCCGCTAGATATAAATCTCTCGGGCATTACACTTTCCCAAAAGCAGCAGGCAGTTAGGCGCTAAGCTTAGCCCACCTACACGAGAGCAGAAAATATTGCCAAGTTTTAGGGGGCAAATAAAGTTAAGCACTCTGACATTTACCGCTGAGATTTACAGTACAACACTGACATATAAGTGATATTTGATACACCCTGAAATAGTGTTTGATAATATTACCATAAACCTCAGGCCATCAGAGAGCAACAGCGGGGTTCCTAAAGAAGACGAAGAGATCAACGCTGCAGGCTTCATTTCGGGTATTATACGCAACGCAAGTATTCTGTTTTGATTTGGGCTTGACCTTTGCCTGCTTTAACGTCACGTTATTGCAGAACGACCCTTGAGAAGCTGGAGAGGGATCTAGTTTTAAGTTTATTAAAACCAATCCAGCCTGAGCCCCCCTGCTGGAACGTCACATTAACCGGTGCCGAGGCTGCTGGGTTTGAGGAAGATCAGGGATTACCTGGTTATAAGCTCAATAACCTCGCTCCGGGCGAGTGCCTCCAAACCCACCTTACACTCTAACAATGTGTCTCCATGGAGATGAGTCACCTGGAGGCCATATGAGAACATGTGGAGCGATGATTCCCGCCGATTCTCTAACGCAGTGCTATGACCATTTCCTAATAATGGGAAAAAATGAAAGTGCTGATAACGGCAAACCACAGGTTTTCCAGTTCTGAGCTACACTGGTCATAGCAGCATCCTGATGAGAGTTCTTTTTTTCGGGATTGGAAAAGAAGGTATTAGCACAGTGGGTGTATGTGTGAGGCATTGTTAGTTACGAATACATGAGAACGAAGCAATCTGAAAGTTAGCCATCCTGACCTCTCTCTCCCAAACTGACAAATTCAACAACAGAAACTATAATTGCACTAGCAACGCACTCAGAGGCATCTAAAACATTTGGCAAGAAGACCCAGCAAAACATTGGATATCTATCTATCTATCTATCTATCTATCTATCTATCTATCTATCTATCTATCTATCTATCTATCTATCTATCTATCTATCTATCTATCTATCTATCTATCTATCTATCTATCTGTCTGTCTGTCAGTCTGTCTACTCAGTCGGGGTCCTTAAAAGGCGCTTCTCTTTCTCTACTCTCTCTTCACCTTGTTTCAAAAAGAAAGCGATACATCTCTGCTGCTTTCATCCTCAGTACAAAAGCCACCCCAGTGAATGCTGGGCTTCACTTCCATTAGTGCTGCCCATGATTGCCGCTCATGATTGCCGTTAGAATGTCCTGCAGAAATCAATTAATCCTTTGATATTTCTTGAGCACAAAAAGAAACCCAGATACAAGAATCTTAGAAGTGAACAAATGAGTTGTCATTTTGTAATTCCAGCAAGCATATGCCGCTCCTGCTGTACCGATACGATGGCAGAATAAAAAAAAAAAAAAAAAAGTACTTATGGATGGAGCTAGCTCACATCATAAATATTTGGATTTCATTAACAAACATGAGGATCACATTACTATGAATAATAAATGGAACAATGAGAAATGAATATTGAAATCATATTCAAATTTTATGACTTGAAAGCCAAACCACTGAGGAAAAATTGAAAATAACTAGTTACCACAGAGACTCCCATGTGGATTTCACCAAAGATGGAGACCTCCTCCCATACATTGTGAGGAAGAGATTAGAAATAACTATTTTCTCTTCTCAACATGTTCATATCATGTGCATCTTTATGTTCATTAATGTAGAAATAAAACAGCAGCTGCTCTGCTATTGAAGGCAAGCTGAATATTCTTATATTCTTAGTCTTAAACCTTGTCCAACTAGCCACGGCTCCATAAAAATCACATCTCTAACTAGCTGGGACTGTCAACAGTGTCACACAACATGACATTTTGACAGATGCACGGATTCTATTTTTACGTGTATCCCTGCTGTGAATCTCATTGGTCTATATTGTCAATAGAATGGTCCTTCTAAATGTTTTTATAGGTGGGCGTATAACATATTTTGCTACAAGGCATCAGACACGAGCAGAAATCCCATGTGCCAGACCTGTGAAGTTCACAGTTCACAAGACACACAGTAAAACCTATTTACATATACTGTAGGGTTGGAGAGTTACACCATGTGGCCATATATATATATATATATATATATATATATATCAGTGGTGGGCCGTCAGGGCCAGCAAGGCCTTCTCTGCTGGCCTAAACACTATCAGAATCACTGACTTGCACTTTAATATATTTTTAGTATTAAATTATTTAGTATATAAATTATTCCCAGTAGTCCATTCTCTTAATTTCATAGCTTTTCTCTTGGTTGCGCTACTTCCAGTAGTGTATGTTTATGTTAGAGCTTTTATACAATCATATTTCAGCCATCATGTGTTGCCATGACCAAAGAAATCTGCCTTGATGCCTTCAGAATCAACAGTGCGGGCACCTGTAGCTTAAAGGTGCTCTAAGCGATGTCACGCGTTTTTTAGGCTGAAACATTTTTAATCACATACAGCAAACATCTCCTTACTATCCGCTAGCTGCCTGTCCCCTGAACACACTGTAAAAAAATGCGGTCTCTGTAGACAGCCCAGGCTCCACAAACGGCAACAAAAAAATAACTGGCCCAGCCTGGACCACGAAACATAACAAACAGTGTTCCAGCCAATAACCGACAAGAATGATTTGGGGGTGGGGGTTGGGGGGTTAGTGCGCGTGCACATGAAGGGGGGTGTGGGGAGTGGAGGAGAGAAAAACATGAACAGGGAAGTTAGCTAGAAGAGGGATGTTCTAGACAACGACAAACGTTAGAATTATATTCTCTTGAATTCTGATATGGCCGACACACGACCATAGAGACGACGTTCCGATGAACAAATAGCAAAGAAGAGGGAAAAGTCCCAAATTTACATCGGAAAAGCCTGTTTCAGGAAGCATGGAAGGGAGGGGGAGGGGACTGGATGAGGAAGTGTCAAACTAGCCTCCGTTTTGTTTGACAGTACTTCGAACGTCAACAAGAAGTGACATCACCCAACATGGCTTTGAGCCCCTTTAAAATGAATGGCATTGAAATCAGCCAATCAGATTCTGATTTGACTGCACCGGGGCGATCTAGCAGGCGTTCAATAACGTCGGCATTTTCACGTCCTTTGATTGGATGGTCAGAGCGTGTACTATTACTATTAGTCAGAGCTAGCTAACCACATCTGTAGCGAACTGCATAAACTAAAATATATTCCTGTAGATGTAATAGTTTTTCAACCCACAAATGAATGTTTCTTTCCCTCCTCGACCCCCAGCAGTTTCAAACCTACCGGAAAAAATCCCTTATTCTGCCTTATCCAGCTTAACGCAGAGACATGGAACACTATTTGATCTGTCCCGGGTAAAAACAGAATTAACTGACTGTAATGTATGCCTTGACTGATTATAAAGGCAAAAGTCCCGATTATCTCATTGATTTTGTTCAAAAATCTGTGTGAGAGCATGTACACATCGTCATGTTTTGCGGTGACTGTCCCTGTTTACTGCTTTTGTCGAGCAGACACTCTCAGCACGATGGCGATAGAAAAGGTTGTTGGGACTGAAACGCACAGATAACCTGTACAACCAAGTAATTTAAGTCTTTTTGAGGAAAGAAATTAGGATGGATTTTGTGTAAATAAAATCAGTAGTTTTGGCGAGTATAATGCATTTTTTGCCCCCGGTTTTTCAGTAGTGAATTTTTCTTGTAAATTTATGATCGAAACTTCTTTTTTTTCTTCAAACATTCATACTATTGTAATGTCTAACAAGGGACTATTGTAACCCTTGAAGGACAAGACAAGGGAGGCTCCGTTTCTGAACTTATAATCGGAACGCAAGAACAACTGAACACTAACGCACAAGCCGAACTCACTCGCTCGTTTCTCTCTACCCGGCCTTTTCCGAACTCACCGCATTAACCCTATAACTGCCGGTGCAAAATAAAAACAGCAATTTCACAACAATTATAGAGAGTCTGTGCGCTGCTACACTATTAAAAGTTATTAATTCAGGTTGGACACCACTGAAGGCCTAGGTGTGAAATGGTATATAAATATATATAGCATATATATTACTCATTCATTTTCTTGATGGTCACAGGCCTTTTAGTCATTAAATCCAAATTATTGTTGAAAATAGTATACATTTTTCAAAAATGTATGAAACTACGGGTATTTACACCACACCATTTTCAACTGAAAACAGAAAAATTAGTATGCCTTTTGGCCATTCATTTACATGACAACGGTGTTTTGGGGGCCTGAAAACGCAAGCTTTTGAAAACGGGTTTCAAAATGTGCAAGGTTTTGAAAACGATGCCTTTACATGGCATGTAAACAACAAAAACGTGAATTTGTGAAAACGGTGACTTCATGTGCATGCGTTTTACATGTTCACAGGGTGTTTCTGGACAAAGTGACATCGCCACCTACTGGCCTGACATGCATAATACAGTCTTTTTAGTAATTTTCGCAGATCCGTGTGAACGGGGGTCGCTTTGACAACGTTGTCGTCTGTTTTAGTTGTCGTTGTCGTGTAAACATACCATCAGTTCCATGCTGAAAATCAGTGGACATGCAGATGGACTCCAGTTGAAATGCTGCCCATTGATGTAGGCCTGATTCAAAAGCTCTCAAGCTCAAACACATTTCTGAGGCAGTCCTCTGTGTGGATTTTCTTTTGGTCTGCACGGGAGCAACATCAGAACAGCACAAATGCACAGCTTAGAGGAAACATTGCAAACATCAAACATCAAATATGAAGATGAAGAGGTCGTTCATCCTCATGCAATATTTCACTTTCGGTGAGCACAGAGACAGACGACGCATTGTGCCTTAAGCTGAAGTGTTATTCCACCACTTTAAACACATTCAAAGCAACATATATACTAACATTTACCATTCTAGATGTTCAAGTCATGTGATCTGTGCTTACATTGTCAGGAAAGTCAGCTTTGAGTTCCGTGACGCTGTGGCACCAGTAGGCAGCCGTCTTTTCACTGATCAGCTCAATGTTGAGGAAGGAGCTCTGGCCAGGTCCAAACAGCGGTCCAGAAGTGGTTCCACGCACTATACGTGGAGACACATTGGTGACCAAATCCTGCATGGATAAAAAAAAAAGAGAAAATGTTTGGATTTAAGCAGTTGCCATTCAGATTTGATGGCCATAATGACTCCATCATGGGTACATGACCTCGGGACACCTCCATTAGCGGTTAATAATTAGCGTGCTAAGGGAACAGACCTACACAGTAGAGGCAGACCTACAAATATGCCTCGCTCCGACTATCCCAACAGACTCTTGCTGCTATAAAATATGCTCTGCGGCTATAATTTCTGTGTAGAACAACATAAAGAAGACAATTATGACCATATTCTACAGAAATTCATGGCACAAATTCAATAGTGTTATTTCTGCTTCCCTCTCCCAAGGGGCTTTGAAGTGGAGCTAAATTCATATTTAATCATACACGTTTGAAATTGTGCCGTGCAGTAGGGAAAATGAAGTCTACTTGAACCACAAAAAAGGGGTTTTTACATTACAAAATAAAGTCAATCATCTATCACTTCGCACTAATATCTTCCCATTCTCACACTTTTCCATACTACATTTTATACATGTAGCAGAGGCTTGTCGTTCTTCAAAAGTGCCAGCATGCCCACAAGCCATGATAGATGTTCTCTGTACTACATTAAGCTGTAGTTGAAAATTCATCTCTTGGCATTAGAGTCTTCTGCCAAGCTGCTATAATATCCATCACTGATTGGATATATAGGGTACAGGTCATCCCGGCCAGACAGTAATCAGTCCACGTGGTAAATTAGAAGACCGGCTAATGAAGCTGGCAGAGTCGCGAGGATCGTGCCATCGAGTGAACCGCTATTGGCTAATGGCTTTAGTCCTCAATATGAGTTTCCACCAAGCCAATGAATTGAGGCTCTTGCCACATACCTTCTGGATTTTAACCAATAAATCTGTTTTATCATATTTAGAACCTATGTGTAAATGACACACTGAGCTTGTTTAAAAATCAACAGATTTGGGTAGTCGCAAAGACGTTGTTTTGGGGTTGCTACACTCTTAAAAATAAATGTTCCAAAACGAGGTTTCACAACAATGCCATAGAATAACAATTTTTGGTTACCCAAAGAACCTTTAATAGAGCAGTTCTTAAAATAACATTTTAATAATCTCAAGAACCTTTTTCCACTATAAAAACCTTTTGTGGAATGAATGTTAATGGTTCTTCATGGAACCATACAGCAGATGCCAATAAAGAACTTTAATTTTTTTAGAGAGTATGCTTTTATGAGAGTGCTCGCTAAAGTTTAAGATTTTCTGGTCTTAAGACATGGCTCAGGAGTCAGGACCCTCCTTGTAATACCACACCATGATTTGAGGTATCATTCATGTCAACATTGCAGGACGAGATACGCACTGACATTTAATACTGAAGGTTAGGGGTCTGTTCTAATACTTAGCAAGCATCATTAATTAAAGACAAAGAGGGACTCATTTTAATTCAGTGTGTCTAAGACCAGAGTGCTAAGAGGCTAAGGGGTTAAGAAATTATATTTCGTGTTTCGCCGTCTTCTCTTGCTGTGAAAATTGAACCGATAAACTCAATAGAACAAACAAAAGGAAGTGACAGCTTAATCCTTTGAACTCTGATAAACCATCCATCATAATTTAACAGTGTGAGAGGACGATTTGCATATCCTAATTAGAACCTACGCCTTTACAGAACAATTACAATAATGGCAGGCAAACTTCCTTTTACAACATTTGAGCAGTTTTCAAGCCATGGAGACAAGAAGCTTTCACTGACAATGTGATCTAATTAACATAAATTTGATTTAGAAGTGAGGCTCCAAATGTGTGGTTTGTTTTTGTTATATTCATTATGCATTTCAATTAATTTTTCATATATGTTTATTTATTTGCCATGCTTGAAAGTAATTAAATCATTGTTACTATTGCCCATACATATGCTTAGGGATTTCAAACTTCCAACCTTAAATATTAAACATGGGCATGTAGCTTGAGGTGCGGACATGAGTGACACCTCAAATCATGCAGTTTGTTGAGAAGAGGTATGAACAGACTAACAATTTTCACCTGGTGGACAATAAAAGAGAGGGGGGAAAACCACACATGGGTTATATTGTTAAGCCATAGAACAATGATGAATTCGGGTTCCCCAAAGAACCTTTCAGTGAACTGGTTTTAAAAGAACAATTTCTTTTCTTAGTGTGCAGAACATTTGAATAATCTAAGGAAGCTTTTGTGCAATGGAAAGGTTCCATGGATGTTAAAGGTCCACTAGCCTCAAAGCTAACATACATACATGGACTAAAATACACAACACTTATATTTTTTATTTCAGAGTGTCATTGATAACAAGATGAGGTTCTGTTAGGACCAAAGATCGACAGTTAGAATCTGCTGGCAGATATTTTCTTCAGGTACATTCAAACATTCAAGTGTCTGGTTCTGTGATTCAGCCTTATGAGTGACATTTTCATACATGACTTGTGTTTGAAGATAAAGATGTTACCTCGGCCCTCCAGAGAAGACTCTGTTGGGAATTCAGACAACCATCCCATGAGCTCGAGGCCAATCTGTAAGTCTATATTTAATGAAGCCGTGACCAGGGAACATTTGGCTGCCGGCGCTTTGGATTATCAGGCGAGGGTGGAACAAGACGTTTAATATTAAGCAACTAGAAACCATGAAAATTACCCAAAGACAGAGGTCTGGCATGCTGAAACAGGTGCCGCACACAGCGACGGGAGATAAGACACGCACGCATACACACGCTCCCTTTCCCATTCTCTCCTTCCCAGCATGCATTTCAATGCAAATTGGATTCCCAAAGATGAGTGCCGATGGACATAAGACATAAATTCATTTCTCCACACAAACCGTAGTGTTAATATGCATGACTGCCACCAGCCAGCCGAAGACGGGATTAAACCTGCCCGGGATGGACACGTTATATGGGTTTCTGTTTCAACCTACAGTGGGGTCCAAATGTCTGAGAACACATTCAAAATCTGGGAGTTCTTTATTTTCTTTATTATTTTGTTTTATTTTAACCTAAAAATTGACAAAGTTTTGGGATTTTGAACAAAATTGAAATGACAAAAACTGAAGAACAAATATTAAAGAATTCTCCTAGTCAACCTTTTCCATGCAATGAGGCTTTCAAGCTCCATAAAGGATTGAAAATCATCATAAAAATGTCAAAAATGTTGTCCATAAAACTTTCGTGCATGAATCCTTCAGATCAATTTTGTGAACTGGATCAATCGATTTATTCAAAAGATCTGATTCAAAAGAACCTAACCAGTCTGATTAGTAAAATCATGGTTTTATGAACTGATTAACTGAAAAGAACTGACTGAAGAGACTATAATCAGCTGAATTAGTGTACAAATCATTTATATTGATTTTGTGAACTGGATCAATCGATTTATTCAAAAGATCTGACTCAAAAGAATAAAATCAGGTTAATTATTAAACAAATCCTTCAGAATGTTTTTGTGAACTGGATCAACTGAATCATGAAAATGATCCGACTCAAACAAACAAAAGTCTAACTCATTAACAAGTCAATTAGACTGGTTTAGTGAATGGGACCAACTGTCCCATTGAAAAGAACCAAATCAGTTATTTAGTGAACAAATCATTCAGACTGATTTAGAGAACATGATCAACTGGCCCATTGAAAAGATTCAAAAGAATCAAAGCAGTCCAATTAGTAAACAAATCATTCAGAACAGTTCTGCAAACTGGACTAACTGATTCGTTTAAAATATCTGACTCAAAAGAATCAAATAAGTCCAATTAGTGAACAAATCATTCAGACTGATTTTAGGAACTGGATCACCGGAATCATGAAAATTATCTGACTCAAATGAAAAAAAGTCTAACTCATGAACAAATCATTTAGATTGGTGGTGTGAGCTGGATCAACTGACTCATTGAAAAGATCAAACTCAAAATGCCAAATCAGTTCAATTAGTGAAAAAATCATTCAGAATGATTTTAGGAACTGGATCACCTGAATCATGAAAATTATCTGACTCAAATGAACAAAAGTCTAACTCATGAACAAATAATTTCGATTGGTGGTGTGAGCTGGATCAACTGACTCATTGAAAAGATCAAACTCAAAATGCCAAATCAGTTCAATTAGTGAAAAAATCATTTAGACTGATTTTGTGAACTGGATCAACTGGCCCATTGAAAAGATTGAACTCAGAAGAATCAAAGCAGTTCAATTAGTGAACAAATCCTTCAGATCGATTTTGTGAACTGGATCATGTGACTAATTAAAAAGATCAGACTCAAAAGACTAATTCTAGACTTGTGTGAACCACTTTTATGGTGCATTAATCTACTTTCATTGTATTGAAAAGAGCAGCCAGTCCCAGAAATATGCATCTTTTTTGTTCCACTGAATAAAGTCATAATGAAATGAAATGTAAATAATGAAAAATGCAAGCATTTTCACCGGCGTCTCAAACTTTTGGACTCCCCTGTCCGTGGCTGAACAACCTCTTGGCTGCGTGCTGGTTCTTGACACGTCACAGGTCTAAGAATTCTTTTCTGTTGGGGTCCATTGACCATTCGCACGCTGTGACCTATAGAAGAAATGCAGGGAGGACCGGTTTTCTTTTCTTTTCTCCTACAGAGACTCACCATTTCATGTGAGTTTTTGAGCTAACAATGTTTTATCACAGCACAACAGGCCCCTAATCCTCCTGTACAACAAACAGGCTTTCAGAAGCGGACACATGCAAGAACAACTAATCAAAATGCAGCAGGCTACACCGCTGCCGAGCTCACACACTCCTGCTAACATCACAACCCGCGACCACGCGCTTTCACATACTAATGAGAATATACTGTACTCTGACCTCACATAGCCACACGAACAGACTATATACCAGAAATGCCTTCTGGAAGCATGAGCACACGATCATAATTCACCACTGCACTGATGTTTACTGCGATCATCTGCATATTTTTTCACGTTTTTACAAACCACCTCTGAAACGCAGCAGAGGAATATCTGTTTCTCTTTACACGTTTCATTATCCCGAGGAGGATGCTCGCTGCTGTTTCCCATCTATCTCTTGCTCTACCCCTCTCTAGACACGCAGGGGAGATCAAGTGCGGAATATACTGCTCAATGGCCGATAATCCCGCACATTAAACCACAGGCTTGAACTAATACCATATCAAATGCTTCGCTATTCAGATCCAGCATCCCGCAGTAATTGTGTTATTTCAGAAGATCAAAACTGCAGGGAATATGCAAGAGGTTCCTTACCGTCAGTTTGGATTGTAAGAACGAACATGCGATACATTTAATGGTGCAATCAGAAGAAAACATCCTGAAAGAGAGAGGTCAAAGCTGCTTAATACATCAATCTAACACATAATGAACCATGTGTACAGGGAAAAAAATACAATCATCTAAGACTACTCAGAAAATACTTATATTTTGCCTTAAAAAATAAATAAATAAATTCTTTACAAAAATGTCATAATTTCTTTTTGTGAGAATTTTATCATTTTTATTCAGCAAGGAAGTGACAAGGCTTGCATTTCAGATAAACGCTGTTGTTTTGAACTTTCTATTTCTCAAAGAATTCTGAAAAAATGTATTACAGTTTCCACAAAAATATTAAGCAGCACATTTTCAAGATTTTTAGACATTTTAGAATGAATTCTGAAGGACAGCAAAAAAGTCAGTAAAACCTGTAGCTGAATGTAGCAAAATTGCTTATTTGATTAGTGAACAGAACAGAATGACTATTTACAGAATTATTTCTTCTTTATTTTGTCAAAAGTGTATTTAACAGTGTTAAACTGGACTTTGAAACACAGATTTTCATTGTGGTTTCAGACTTTTGAACTGTCACTCAAATATATATTCATTACCCTTAACTTAACTGAAAAAAGTTTACTCTAGTATGTTTAACTTAACTATATTACATTTCTGTCAAACTAAATGTTTTTATGTCGGTCCAACTTATTTATTTTCTTTATTTTTTATTCTAATTTACTGAGGTGTACTTGTGTTTCCTATGATTAAACAAGCAGTTTCAATCATCATTATACACAATGTATAGCCTGGGTGCCAGCCCGAACCCCGCCCACAACATTTTTTGGTCGGGAAGTTCGGTCTGGACTCGCTCCGTTGAGGAGCTATTATGCCCGAACAAAAATTGTTCGGACCAATCAAATTGTCAGGGCGGGCTTTATACGATGATGGACAGATGAGCAACGGTAACGTAATCATCCACGTCACCAAAGAGCGCTTGATTTGAATTAGTTTACAACAAAGACGACTGCTGCTGGAGAATTGAGATTTCACGAGTTCACATTTACAAATAAGTCAGATAGAATAAATGCGTATATAAGATTTCACACAAATAAGTCGATAGAATAAATGCGTATATGACGTGCTGTCCGAGGAGAGGGCTGTGGGCTCGGTAGCCATTCTCCCCAATATTCCTGGTTGTGAGAGAACAAGACAAGAGTGAGGATTCGGGGTGGTGGAGGGATGCTGAAAAACTGTCAAGGAGTGTTAGGTAAGTTTACAGAGTGAATATGCTTCCTCATGCTGATAGAAAGGGTAACGTTAGACATGGTATTGTTTGATGACAAGTTGATATTGGATTGATTATTTGTACGTGCTCCTCCCTAACTTTGTTTATGAAACATCATGTGTAGATTCCGCCATCGCGTCTGTTATATCGACAGCGCATTCATTTTAAAAGAGGAACAGAGAGCCGCGACATTTTGTTGGTTGAAAATATGAATGAAGAACATGCGTCATTTACTCCGTTGCTCTGATTGGTTGTAGGTCTATCCAATTGAGTGCAGAGTTTTTTTTTTTTTTCTGGTTTGGTTGAGACACGCCCCATAATCAAATCTCTATGGAGAAGTATCAGACTCACATTCTGACTAGAATCTGAGTATGACGACATCAGGCTACACAATGTATGCAATGAACAAAAAAGAAAAGACTGGTGTCAGTACTGACATTATAATAGATCACTGACTAAGCCTAAGCCTAAGCACCACCAGCTCAATGGTAACACTACAGAAACTTCTCTAAATGTCCAACATAACTGAACATTAAACACTAACATGTCTTTCCCTTTACTGAAAAACACATAAAATAACAATGAATCCCTAAATGTACACTCCTAATGCAGTTCCTTGCAAATCATGCTGGGTTAAACTTCAGTTTTAAATTTATTAGGTGGATTAAACACATTGAAATTAAGTTGTGACAGAATGATTAGTGAATTTTTATTTTGGGGCGAACTATCCCTTTAAGCTTATGCCTGTAACATAAAAACACATGTAAAACTTGTGTCAGCCTTTCTTTGAAACAAAACACAGAGCCTTACTCTAACGCAAATTACAACATAAGTCTTGCTTGTTAAATGCGTTATAGACTCATTTGGGTGAAACGCTCAGCATTCTACATGGATCGTACCTGCTTTCCAGACAGCCTGCATCACCAGAATTGATCTGCGAGATTAGTCTCCTCTCACTGCATTTGTATAACTATAGTATGCAAGCACCACACTCACACAAACATAAAGAATAACAATGAACATCACACTGCAAAATGACTACGGATGTGCATGCTATATTACTTAGGCCTATAAGATGAATAGATGTGTTAAAAATATAACGAATAATTGCAAGTCAGTCTGAAGAATAAAAGAAAAAGGGAAAGCAGGGGAAGTTAAACGATTCACATAAACCCTCCCGTTGCTACCCAAAAGAAAATATCTATTAAAACTGACTCCAGAAGAGAAAAGGTGCATGTTTTTGTGGATGACATTTGCTCTGGTCCTGTATCTGATTTCTGTGGGGCCCTTGGAGTCACTGCAGGATGGAGAGCAGACAAATAAAATAATAAAATCTTGAAGAGCCATAATTACACTGAGTGGCCCCAAGTCGGGGCATTAATCATTATAAACAGCCATGACAGAAAAATCAAACCACTTCTCCTGTGTACCCAGGCCAATACACCAGAAAAAAAAAGAGAGAAAAGTATAAGAGACAGAGAGAGAAAATAGGTGAAGCTGCAGTTCTTGTGTGTTAGCCATCTTGTTCATGTCGTTCCAAACCTGTATGACTTTCTTTCTTCTGTGGAACACAAAAGAATATATTTTGCAAGACAATAGGGTCCATACAACATTTGAAATTCATTGTATGAACAAAAAACAATTCAAAATATGTTTGTTTGTGTTCGACAAAAGAAAGAATGTAATGCAGGTTTGGAACGACATGAGGATGAGAACGAAATGATGAGAACGGAATTATGACAGAATTCGTTTTTTGGGGGGGGGGGGGGGGGGGGGGGGGTGAACTTTCCTTTTAAAATGTGTTGTAGCTGTAAATGTGAGGAACATGGGATGTTTGACCCTCTTAACCCTTTCCCCGCCAGCTGAAAAAAAAAAAAAAAAAAAATTGCCAGCCACCACCAGCATTTTTGTTCATTTTCACAAAACTTTCCATCTGAATATGCAATATATCAAAATAAAAGCACAGAGCATCTGCTTTTAAACAAAAAAATAACCTGTTTGATTCTTCATGCCTTCTTTTTTATCAACACTTGAATGCTAGTACGTTTCATAAAAAAGCAACATTTTGAACAAAAAGCGGAGAAAATCAAGGAAAACGTTACAGTATGCATAAGCAATTCTTTAATCGCTTGTTTCCGCTTCTTCTTCACCTGTGTTTTGATTAGGATATTTTGTACTCTTTCAGAAGATGTGTAATAGCGCCCCCTACCCAGTGTTCGAATTGTGTCAAAGCTCTTGGGGGGTCCCCACAAAAAAAAACAAAAAAAAACTAATAATATACATATTTTCATTTATTTATTTCATATAATACTATAATTTAATTTACTTAACTTTTAGTGTTTCAGAACATGTTTTTGCAGTTGAGCATTAACTCTGTGCATAATTGATGAACAAAGACTTTTCTCCACCCAAATTCTATGTAATAATCCGGGTTTTTCCTGGGTGCTAAAATCCCGATCATGTATTTTAATAAGATAATTAAATGTGTATTTTCCGTAGACCATCATATAGCCTACTGAGTTTCCCACAGTATTTTTGTGGATTGATCTCGGTACCTCTAGGGGGGTCCGGGGGCATGCCCCCCCGGAAGAAAATTGTGTACATTTTAAAGATAAATTCATTAATCTGGTGCACTTTGAGTCCCCCGAATCTGCTGTTAAAAATAAATAATCCACCCGCAAACCTCCCGAACCTATGATATTCTCTGATTTAGATATCTGCATCTGATCATCACATTTCAATTATTCAAATTCTCAGTGTTAAGCATGATAATATGATGAAATATCACACTGTAGGCTGATTTAAAATTAAGATTTATTTAAAATAAAAGTTCTTCTTTTGTCAAAATTACATTTCCAGCCTAAACAGAGGCTTTACTCCCTTCAAACTTAAATTGTCAATGTGTCATTACATCACTGTTGGAAAACACTCTTATCAGAATATTTTTTTTTAGCTTTATAAAGGGCATTTCTTTCCCTAATTTGTACTCTCTATACTCTTTCCCTACTCTCAGGGAACTGAGGTTACGTTAGTAGCCTAACCGAGTAGGCCTACGTTATTTCTTATTTTATTTTTTTGATATTGAAAATTGTTTTAATCAGGGCATTTGTCCGGTTGGGCAAGTAGGCTACAATTCTCTTTCACTTGTCCCTTAAAAAAACACACGCACGTGTCCCGGACAACCGTTAATGTCGAAATTCTATTCAGATCAGTAAATTACCAAACAATCATAAAAGAAAGAAATATTATCTGACTGTCATCGTGAGGTGAAAATGAGGATCCACTCTGCCAGACTCTCGTGAAAGTGCTTATCTATAGCACGAAATTTATTTCTCGTACCATTTATTCGCCAAAAATAGTTTTTGCGTGCATATGATACGCACTTTATGGCGTGTAATACGCACGTACTCCACACCCCTAATCCTACCCAAGGGGTTTGCAGTGTGTATCATTTACACGAAAAAAAAACTATTTTTTGGCATATAAATGGCACGATCAATAAAATGTGTCTGTTTATAAATTTGAGCGTCTTTTCAGACGCAAATCTAATTTGAATTACTTTCTAATAGGAGCGGCAGCGAAATACTTTGATAAAAAAATATATATATTACCTAATAAATTATGTTTCTATTATTTTAGTTTTAATGAAAAACCAGGGGACCCCCCCGAGGTAATTTTTTTGGGCCTTATGGGGGGTCCCTTGATGCTTATGGGGGGTCCCGGACCCCCCCAGCCCCCCCTCAATTCGAACACTGCCCCTACCGCATAATAGTGAAAACAAGTCTGTCAATGGTTGGGAAAGAGTTAAAACGATAGTTGCACAATAAACAATAAAAATTATCTGTTATGATGTTATTTTCTTTATGTGGGACACACATGATTTCTGAAGGATCATGTGTCACTGAAGACTGGATTAATCACAGGAATAAATTACGTTTTAAAATGTATTAAAATAGAAAACAATTATTTTAAATTGTAATAATATTTGACAATATTACAAATTTTACTGAATTTTTTATTTAATAAATGCAGCCTCTGTGAGCATAAGGGACTAATTTCATGTTTTTTTATTTAATCTTATCAACCTCAAACTAGTGTAAATGCTGGCATTTTCCTCACACAAAGCTAATATATTATAAAACTTGCAAAATAGTGTCATATGGACTACTTTTGTCTTTATTGGGGCATAACAGCTCTAGTCCCCATCTACTTTCATTGTATGTAAAAGAGCAGCCTGGACATTGTGCTAACAAACTACTTTTGTGTTCTTTGGAAAAAAGATATCATACAATTTTCAAGTGACATGAAGGCGAGTACATGTCATTTTAACGTAAACGATCCCTTTCAACGTCACCTGGTCGGTCTTTCATTGTACAGCCTTATTTGAATATGCAATACATGTTCAGTCAGCGTTTACGTATGTGTTGAATGTACATGCATTGATGTCTGCTGAGATTTCAGACAAAGATCCCTGCAACTGCTATAATCTTCTCTCCATGGCTGTCACTCAAAATCTAAGCAACCTGGAATCCATGACAACGTCCCAGAGACAAATCTGTACTTACAGAACCTTGATAAACCATGTGACAACTTTCTTTCCTTCAGTGAAAGGACACGGAGGGACAATACGACACAACTGCCTTTCATTCCACTAACTCGTGTGAATAGAATTCAGCTTCGGTAAAAAAAGAAAAAGAAAAAAAAGCTCTTTAAGTTTCAAGGCCTCATGCTGCTTAAAATAAGGAACATTCTGGAATAGAGGCAAGCATGACATTCACCGAATCATGGAAAATTAATGTTGGTTTTGTAAAAATTGATTTGAATCTTATGCAGTCAATAAACAGTGCATGCTTTTGGACACAATATCTCTCAAAAGAAAAAAACAACATATAAATCCAGCAAAATTTAAGATGGCAAGCCAAAAGCTACTATTCGAGAAATGTTTCGTAGGCCACTGCTGAACATGATTGCAATCCAGAGAAGTGCACAAGATCAGTTTGCCTGAAAGAGACTTAATAAATTAAAGTCTGAAAGGAGGATATTAACCCTGTTTGATAAATGAACAGGGATATTGTCTGTCAGCTTGGTCATTAGTTCTATTCACCAATTACTTTTCTAGGTGCAAAGGGGGAGTCACAAGCCCGTGGGTTCCCTTCTTGAACGCTGCATGAACGCAGGCCAACAAACAAGTCCGAAATTAGACCACGCAATATATTTGTCACCCTCAGCGATAGGGATAAACATTCACTTGGACGTAATTGTTATTGGATTGAGGGTCTCGGCATTGGCTTTGATTCATTATCTTATATGTCTATAGCACAAGGATTATAACCTATGCAGGAGGTTTACAAACTTTTCTGCCAACAGAACTTGTATGACCAACATCATCTCTTAAAGAATGAATTTAATAATGTTGAATACTGAAAATGTAATAATTACTGAATATGAATATGAATTAAATTAAAAATATAATATAATATGATAATAAAGTACCTAAGGTTTAAAGTAATTTAGATCATTAAAAACATTAATTAAATCAATTGTATTATAAAATGAAATACTGAATACGTATATGTAAATAATACTACAATTTACTTTATTATTATAATTCATTTATTTCATTTAAGAACAAGAAAACTTCTTAAAGGGATAGTTCACACAAATATGAAAAATCCGTCATTAATTACCCTCATGTCGTTTCAAACTCGTAAGACATTCGTTCATCTTCAGAACACTAATGAAGATTTCTGTCCCTCCATTGACAGCTACGCAACTACCACTTTGACTAAATGTGAATAACTTTAAATATGAATAAAAGCCTAAAATTAAATCTGTTCATCATATAAAGTGATCGAGTCTCTTCAGAAAATTGGAAAAAAATAGTAATTCGTTTTACGATCTCTTTATGCACTTTTTGAAGCGTCAAAGTGTCAGTTGTGTAGCTGTCAATGGAGGGACAAAAATATCTTCATTTGTGTTCCGAAGATGAACGAAAGTCTTACGGGTTTGGAACAACATGACGTGAATTTTCATTTTTTGGGTGAACTAACCCTTTAAGAAGTTGTCTTGTTCTTAAATGAAATAAATGAATTATACTAATAAAGTAGTGCCCAAATTTTTTGATGCTATTATTTATGCACTTTGCTCTTTATTGTCATATTAAAAGTAGCAAAAACAAATCCTAAATCGAGGAGACTACAGTACATCTCTGACAGACGCTTTTCCGTCTACTTTGAGTACCGGGTGAAACAACTCAACATTATCAACACACAACCCAACAAACACATCCTGCATGCTTAATAAAAGTACATGAAGCAGTTAAAATTGCTGACATAAAGATTTAGTAAGCTGCACATCAAATAGACCAGAAACCAGAGCGGTCGGCTCATTGATCATCAGCCGTCTCCGACGGAAACATGAAAAAACAAGAAGCAACACTCATCCACCCCGGTGTCATGCTTTATAGGGAGAAAAGCGCCCAAAGACATGATGAGTTTGATCAAATTAGTAGACTAAAGAGATCTGTGAGGCACAACTTATTTGCCCTTTCAGCCATGCAAAAGGTAAGCCATGCTTTGATCTCCCAATTAAACGGGTATATTTATAAATGTAAACATGTAGCTGAAGCTAATGAGCCTGGGCGATTGGACTTTTTCTTTTTTTTTTACACACGATGAAGCCCCCCCGATCGGCACCACCTCAGCTAATTTGCTTGCTAAATAAACACAGATCACTGGACTGTGACTGTTGTTCTACATGTCAGTTCTGTCTAGCTATTGTTCTATTGTGTTTTGCTTTTTTCATTCAAACTAAGTAGTAAACTACTTGCACTTGACTCCTGCACCATTTCTTGGTTTGTAATTTATTCAAATTAAACACAAGGAAACACAAAAGACGCCCGTACAAAACGTGATCGTATACTGGTTTTTTACCTTTCTTTTTAGGGTTTTGTGGCCTTTGGGGTCTCTTTTTTTCTTTTTCTAAAAAGAATGCATTGGTCTATGACTTCCTCTCACGGAGGAAATGATAAATGTGATTCTTTGTCCATTCATTCAATAGATGTGGCAGTTACGCCGAGGTCACGGAAGTGGTGCAGTCTTTTTCTTAAAGTTGCGGATTTTCACCTTTGACATTTGCTGAATTGATCCGCCGGCAGTGTTCACAGCATCTTGGCTGACTTGAATAAGCAGTGATTGAACAGTGACTGTGCCCCTATCTCTGTCTGTATTGATTAGATGACAGGACAGATTGAGGGAATCGTCTTGTCGTGTATCACGTTTCTCTGTTTCAGGCGGCTCTTATCAGGATAACCCCAAACAAAATGCCAGCGACGAGACGGCACAGTTTACATGCGGCATGATCCTCAGTTTGCACTTGTTCATAGGGTTCTGAAAAAAAACCTTATATAATTAAATCAGACAGAGCGTGCTGCTGTGGTAACATATTCTCTTGACTAAATCTAGTCTCAGACTATAATGCATGTTAGAGCTGTTTTAACTGAAAGCAACTTGCACTGACAGATCTTAAAATACATCAGTGCCATACTGCCATTGTTTTGTCTCAAGATGCGCAGGAGGCATGTTTAGAAAAGCTACTTAAATGTCCTAATTAAACCAAAGCTGGCCTTAGTGCTTAACTTTGCTTAAATTATACTTTGCCAATGGAAATTTATGACCGTTGGCATGTACATTAATTGCGATAGATGCCAAATTAATTCTGAGAAATGGTCCAGCACTATCTGTTTATAGTTTACAGGTGACATTCATAAATTTAAATGTGGCTTGAATGTCAAGATTAGCCTGGTCCTACCAGACTCTCGCACATTTCATTTGTACAGAGAGTCTGGCCACCCTCCATTGACAAGCGTTAACTTCCTTGAAGGCGGGTACTCTGTTGAAGTTTAAAACTATTGGATCTGCCATAACCAATCTCTAACGTTTGGTCGTGACGTAACCCTACAACTCAAACTAGCGCATGACCTCAACGTCATCGTTCTCAGCCACTCCCTCTGTTCGCTGATTGGACTGGTAAAAATAGAAAACCCCAAAATACCACAAACCCAGACGGTGTACTGAAGGAAAATGAAAATTGAGCGGAAGTACGTAGGAGGGCAGAGCCAGGCTATGTCAAGATACCTTGTAGGTATAAATTTGTTTAAACATGCCAGTTTAATTAAGATGCTTGGATAATTAGAGCACTATCCTTGTACTGTTGCTTTGGAAAACAACTTGAAAAGAAAAGTTCCGAGTCCAGACTGCAAAATGCCCATGCACATTCCACTCCTCTTTCCTCAGTACTTTCTAATCTCCCCTACACAAAAGGTAAAAATAATTAATTATATATATATATATATATATATATATATATATATATATATATATATATATATATAAGAGAAATAGGTAGGTAGGTAGAGTGGGTAGGTTGATGGATGGATGGAT
Organism: Rutilus rutilus; assembly: GCF_951802725.1. NCBI lineage: Eukaryota > Metazoa > Chordata > Actinopteri > Cypriniformes > Leuciscidae > Rutilus > Rutilus rutilus. The sequence goes on from NC_140228.1 coordinate 8,577,818, forward strand.
GGATGAGTACATGTATGGATAGGTAAAGGGACTGATGGATGGATGGATGGATGGATGGATGCATGGGTAAATGGATGGATGGTAAATGGATGGAGGGGTAAATGGATGGATGGGCAAATGGATGTATGTATGTATGAATGGATGGGTAAATGGATGGATGGATTGATGGATAGGTAGATGGATGGATGGTAAATGGAGGGGTAAATGGATGGATGGATGGATGGGTAAATGGATGGTTAAATGGATGAGTAAATGTATGGATGGGTAAATGTATGGATGGGTAAATGAACTGATGAATGGATGGGTAAATGGATGGATGGATGGATGGATGGGTAAACTGATGAATGGATGGATGGGTAAATGGATGGATGGATGGATGGATGGGTAAACTGATGAATGGATGGATGGATGGATGGATGTATGGGTAAATGGATGGATGGGTGACCGGATGGGTAAATTGATGGATAGATGGATGGGTAAATGGATGGATGGAAGGGTAAATGGATGGGTAAATGGATGGATGGATGGATGGGTAAATGGATGGATGGATGGGTAAATGGATGGGTAAATTGATGGATAGATGGATGGAAGGGTAAATGGATGGGTAAATGGATGGAAAAATGGATGGATGGGTAAATGGATGGATGGATTGATGGATGGGAGATAGATGGATGTATGGATGGATAGGTAGATGGATGGATGGATAAATGGATGGGTAAATGGATGGATGGGTAGATGGACGGACGGACAGACAGACAGACAGACAGATAGATAGATAGACAGACAGACAGACACATTTCCGCCTAGTTAGTTACTCATCAGTCTATATAAGTGAACAGGGCAATTAGTCCACCAAATACCAAATAATTGGCACCCAAAAATCTGAGGCCACTAATTAAAATTCTTGCATTTTAATTTTTTTTAATCATTTTGCATTTTTTCCTAATTAGAACATCATTACAAATTTAATTAATTATATAATAAATAGAGTTGTAAAATTGTAAAAATAAGTTGTAATTAAAATTATAAAATAAAGCTGTAATTAAATTACAGAATGTCTTTGTACATGGTTTGTCAATGTCAATGCCATGTCACTAATTTGTTTTGATGGTGACCTACAAATAGTGCAGAATCTGATTTTTATAAAAAAAATTTTTTTTAAAAAGGTTTGTTTATTTCCAGGTTTAAAAAAAAAAACTCAGATTTTGGCCTCCACTGCAAATCACAAATGCTGGTCTAAAGTCAGCAGGCCTAGGTTTCTGTAAGGTGAGAAAAAGATGCAGAAACCGGCTTTTGAGGAGTTTGGTTGAGGCCAACGCTGTTAGCTGTCACAGCATCGCTGGTTAAACGAGGGGGGCCTCGGCCCGGGCCCCTGCACAAATGACAAGTGACGCTGTTTGCCGCAAACCCCGATTCTGTCAGTCTTTACTTCTATCGCCTTTCCGTGTCATGTTAACCGCCAGTCACTGCCAGCTCGCCAATTACACAACCAGGTTCCCGGGCATGCCACACACACACTCTCATTCTCTTTCTGTTACTAAAAAAAAAGAGAGAAAGAGAGAGAGCGACTTCCACAAGACTTGCTGTGCAAGCTTACCCTAATTAACCATCAGCTTAATTAGACAATTTACTGTGTAATTAGCAGGCAATTTGTCAACACCTCTCAGATCGTAGTGACTGCTTTGACAGACCCACTTTTCCGATGCTGATTCCAGAGTCGAAAAACACCTTAGTTGTTTATTTTCTCATCCCCTCCCCTAATGCGCGCCAACTGCACAGAGGCACAGCGTAATCACGCCTGATGAGAGAGGTACGTGGAAAGACACATGTTAGTTAAGCGGGAGGTATGTGCGAGATGGGGACGGTCTGTCCTCCGTCGCCGCAGACGGCTCCTCTGCATTACAAAAGCTTCTTCGGGATGTTTTCCCTGAGGGGAACGATCTGTGATTAAACAGGGGGCGTGAGGACAATAATGATACATTTTAGAAAGCAATCGTGAGGTAGTTCTCGGTCAAAAACCTCTCGTCAACAACCACTTTAGCAAAACAACTATATAGAACATGATTGAATAGCGTCATGTCTCAAAGAAAGCAGATATTATGAAGCCTGAACTAGATTTCCTGAATGATGCCAGAACGTTGTTACGTGGATGCTAAGGTGTTCTGAGTGGTTTTTAAGTTTTGCTTTGTGGTTGCTAGGTTGTTTCTAGGAGACCGCTTACTGACCTAAACAAAAAGCGTCAATAACATCTTAGTCACTAGATAGAGAGTCGGGTCATATCCCATATCATTTTTTTTTTTAAAGCTGCCAGCCAGCACCAGCATTTTTGATAATTTTCTAGACCATCAACACCCCCAAAGCTTCAGTCCTATATCTCTTCCTAGGTCGACATTTCATTTGGCAATGTTAGGCAGTTTTGATATATATGCTGTTTAATGTTGATGATCACGTTAGTTTACATGTGCGTAAGCAATGCTTCCATGGCTTATTTCTGCTTCTTCTTTGCCAGTGTTTTGATCAGGAGATTCTGTACTCTTTCAGAAGATGTGCGATAGCGCCCCCTACCATATAAAAGTGAAAACATGGATTGCTGGAAAATTCCGTCAATAAGTGCAAGTGCTGTCATAAATTACTGAAAATTAAAATTAAAAGACATTTGTCATTCTGCCTAGTGACTGTAAACAAATTTTTTTTTCTGAGAACTGAAATGTTTATACATTCTTTTAATAAAATTATTGAAAATGAAATTTAAAAAATATATATTTTAAATTTTTTGCCAAACGAAAAATCATACCTGATGATATGGTGATAGATCAATGTACAGTATCCTCCCATGTTTGATGATTTTGAGACTATCTGCATACTATTAATACTATTAATTGTAGTAAGTAAAAGAAATCTGCCATTCTACCTAGTAATTGTATATATGTTCTGTTTTCAAATATTTGAAATATATCTGCATTATATGACCATCATGCACACTATATATCTGTCTCATCCTTATCAAGCAACATTAATTAGGTTTGTTAAGCGTGCATGTGTGTGTGTGTGTACCCTCAATAGAGTTGTGCTAGCCTCTCTCTCTCTCTCTCTCTCTCTTCACAGCAGGCCAGCATGCAGCTACAGGAGGCTATCCATCTCTCCGCTTTAACTCTGTCACAGAGCTGGAAGTGCAGAAATGGCTGTGTCACTTCCAAATACTCTCAAGGGACCCCATCCCAGAATTCTCTCCTGCTGGTGTGAAATGGAAATGAGCCTGAATACAGTGCATGCTGGGTTGTGCCAATCTCCAGCTACAGCGAGCGCTCTAAAGGAACTGAAACAGCTCTCCTTAGTACTAGTGCAGCAAAATTAATAGACATGTTTCTTTTCTCTTCATTTAACATATTTATATGAACCTTTCTGCGTTTAATCAAGCAAAGAAATTTAGAAAAAAATGCTCTTCAATAGTGGCGTTTCAAAATATATTGAAGTCAATGTGAAATCGAATAAATATAAATAGTACATACATACATATACACATATGACCGGATTTGTTTACTGGACATTACAACAATAAAATGGGTTGACTTTTCAGACACAGTTTTATTTTACACCAACTCAACTAAACCGGTTTCTCCTTACAATCAATCATACATGGCGGATCCATGTCAGAAAAGAAACAAATATAGTATGTAAATAAATAAAAATCAAGTCCCTTTCACAGCAGACTGAGTCGAACGGAATATCTCATTATCCCACCCTGAGACCTGTAGCCCTTTAGCACACGAAACACTCATTTACAGAGTTACACATTACCAGCGCTACCTATTAAACACTCGAGGGTGTGGACGTGTGTATTGTGAATGCGCGCGTGAGGTTCGTGACCTTTAACCTTTCCGTTCTTGATAAAAAAAATGCTGCAGTTGATTAAATCCTGGTCGCTAATTAGCAGAGAGACTTATAAAGCCATTCCGTAGATGCTGAGAGAGAAAGTGAACAGTGTGTGCGGTGGAGTGATGGGACACATCACACTTCATCTGTGTTACCATGGAGCTTCATCCAACATTTCTCATTAAATTAAAAACCTCGATCTGAGACGTACAGTAAATGTGTGTGTGTGTGTGCGCGCACAAATGGGCCGGCTTCCCCATGCAATTTATTTTGTTTCAACTGCGGTTAAAAAGTTGAGAATCCGTCTTAATACGTCTTCATATTTACCTCATTCAGATTTGCCCACTAAATCCTCCTACGCTGAGGTGAGAAGGCATGTTCAAGAATAGACTGATGTGCAGAGAAAGTTTCGTAAGATAAAGTTAAAGAGTTTAAGAGCTTTCTGTGGTGGGCGGAAGTCTGGCGGGTCAACAGCAATCATTCCTTATTCTTCTCACGTGAAAGACACAAAGGAGGACCAACTGCTAGTGCACGAGTATGTAAGCCAACGGCTAAAACTGGCACCTACAGGCCTCGTTTGGTGCGCTGATTGGCGGAAAACCGGCACATTTGCCATTAATCAGGTTAGCTCCAATTACAGGTGTGACTTAACCAGACTTGACCAGTCAAAAAGCTAATTGGGCTCAGTTGCCTTTGTATCTCGGCCCTGGAGGTAGCCTACGAATCCTTCTCTCTTTCCATAATTAGACCAAATGTATCAATCACATATATAACAGTCCTGTAATTGGTGTGATGCATTCAACAACAAAAAAAGCGGCTCGTGGAAAATGGATGTAGGGCCAACTGGTCGTGAGGAAGACAACATCCTTTGCCCTCTTTTTCAAGCGAGTAGCAAGAAAACAACACGCTTTCATATGCCATACAGTTCATTAATCCTAATTAACGGTCACAGAGCTTTGTTAGGCAGTTCTCCACCGGTCTAGCACGCTAGCAAGCTAATTAGCGACGCCGAGCACAAACGATGAGAGCCAGAAGCGTGAAGATTCTCATATTTGTAGACAATCCTCTGAGCATCTCAAATTCTATCAATAGCATGAGCCGGTAATGTTGTGATAGGGGGGCCACCGATGAAAAAAGAAGAAGCACAGGATATTAAAAAAAGAGAAATCCCCTGTGTTTAAGGCGGGTGATAGCGGCGTAGCGGCTGTTCATTCATATTGACATTAAGAACTTCTTTATCTTTTTTCCCCAAAGAAAAGCCCCCTTACAATCTTCCCCACTGAGCACACAATAAAGAATAATATGATTTCTGTTTACAGAGATATCAGGTGGTATTTCGGCATGCTGGCGGGCGATGGATGCAACAGTATATTACAGCCCAATCTGGCATCTACAAATGTCAAGGGTGAAGCAGGACTCGGAAGAGAATGTGGCGGGGGTTTGGGTGTGGGGGATCCATTTGAGCAAGGAAGTTCGCGCAGACAACTTTGCGGGCGACCAACAGCCGTCCACTTCCTCTTTCAGGCAAGAAAGAAGGTTTTCAGAGCGGGAAGATAATGCGATCTTAAGCAAAATATCCAGATGGTGCCCACCGAGCTCCCAAGGTAAACCGACGCCGGCGCAATATCCAGCTTCTATTGTAACGTTTCGAGACACCTCTTCCCTCCCACCGCCGTTTGTCTCTGGAAATAAAAAGCTGACCTTTTCAGAAGGGCCGGCGCACAGTTTATAAAAGCAGAAATGGAGGCAGGTGACAGGCGTCTATAAAAGAGGAACAGCTACATCACTCACTCACACATCAGAGCAGGAGAAACATCATTTACACACTTCACATGCTGTCCCTCACTGTCTGAAATCAGCCGAGTGCCGAGGACCACGGGTCGGAATAAACAATTTGACTCGATCTTCCCCGCTTCTGCCTCCTGTCAGTAGCATATGGAACTCGCTGCGTTACTATAGTGATATCTATCATGGGTTTGACTGCTTGCTTTTTATTTTTAATCGTTTTTTTTTTTTTTTGCATTTATTTATTTTCTTTTAATATCCCTAGTGCTGCTAATGAGTGGAAGGCAGCCAACACAGAACAAACATATGTTCCTGATTAATACTGACATTGCTAATAAAAGAGAATATTTAAAGCTAATAAAAATGAGTTTATGAATTGCAACTGCATTTTTTTTTCCAATTATAAGTTTGAGTCTATAACATAGAAAAGTAAAAGTAAGAATAATTAAAACGGTTTGAGTTCATGTTCATTGTAGTGACAACATTTATAATCATAATTCATAATCACACTTAAATAGCTTTAAGCACAGAATAAAGACAGAGGTGAGAAAAACATCTGTCACGGTGTCATATCACCTTTCTCTCGACAGATTCGTCTGTTAACTGTTCTTTAATTAAATTGAATGAAAGTCTCATAAAAATAATACTAAAATTGTTACCTGAGAGATCGGATGAAACACGAAGGAAAGCAAGAACACGAACGAGATCTCTCATGATGTTTCTAAATGTGATTAAATGGAGTGCAAATGCTTTTATCATGCTTTTAAGATTTGTCTGTAATATCACGTGTCGCCTCTAAAGTTTCAGAAGAGATCTCAAATCAGGGCTCAGATTTGTCAAGACATTGCAGCCTGCAAATAAAAAAAAATATGAGCTTTTGAATATTCAAAGCAATATGAAATCAAACAATTCTTATCAATTTCTTCCAAGACCAAATTATCAGATTTTCTGTTTAACACTGAAGTCAAAAGTTACCTTTGTTAATGTCTTGACAAACATTCCTACATTAGTTTCTCATTTAATATGCTGTTTCAAATGGAAATATTATAACAAATATAAAAGGGGTACAAAAATAGTGAATGCTGTTTCATGTTCACCTTAATGCTACAGATCAACGCTCTTATTCTGTCATCAATTATTTGATGTGTTCATTTTTATTTCTCCAAAAGAATCTGAGAAGAAACATCAAAGACAATGTCAATACTTAAATTAAAATTTTAAACGAGAACACAATTTACTTTCCTGAGGCAAATATTTTCAAACCAGTGTTGTTATCACTAAAACTAATAACAATTGTTTTTGTGAATTAAAAGCTGAAATAAAATAAGTTGATACTAAAATGACTAAAACTCAAATAAATCTTAAACGAAATATATAAAAAGCAAATTAACTAATTAAAATTTAAATGAAAACGGAAAAAAAAGCGATACTACTATATAAATACTTTAACAGTATATAAATATAACTAAATTACTACATTATTAAATAATACTGTTTCAAACTGGCCGTCAGAGAGCCTACAGAAACACGACAAAATGAACATATATTTTTAAAAATAAAATGTAATTACTCTCCAAAAAATGAATATGACAATTTCCATCCATATAGAAACGTTATAAATATACCAACTAATGGTGATTGTCATATCTTGGGGTCCTTGGCGTTAAGAGTTAGAAAACCCCGATGTATGAAAAAGCAATAAGATTTAATTCTGCGGCTCTTCTGAAAATATCAAACGAAAAACCACTATAGTTTGATTAGCATTATGTGTGCAGTTCTTGCTAAGTACCTTGTCCAATGAAAACGTTTTGGTGAGGGCGAAACCCCAACCCTGCTGGAAGGCCCTGCGGATCATGGCGGCGCTGGTGGTGGGTGGAGCGCTGGCCAGCCCGAACGGGTTGGGGAACGTCATTCCGCACATCTTCACGCTGATGTCCACCGTGTCTATGGGCGAGTAGAAGAGGGGCAGCTGGGGCGAACCGCTGACCGCCTGCCCGAAGATGGACTGTAACGACAAACAATGTTATATTTTCATATTTTCCTACTTTATGAGGAGAAAAAATTGGCCGCTCTGAGCTCCCAGCGGAAAGCTCACGGTCGTTCTGAACGCACGTTTCTGAAGGTTACTCTGGCGTTGCGGTCTGCCACACGTGTGCATTTAAGGCTACAATGATCGAGTGAGATTGCAGAGTGTGTTTGTGTGCAGCTTTGTTTATCTCTTCACATCGTGGCACAAAAGCAGCAAACAGCAGTCATACATCAGCTCTCTCTCTAATGAGCCTCACGTTTATCAAACACGTATGATTGCCCTTGTGGTGATGTCACAGCCGCATAATGAACGAGGGGGTGTCAAGTGAAGAGAAAATGAGAGCAGGAACATGACAGCCCACATCCTCCACAGAGAGTCCTCGTCACGGGATGTTTCTCTCGCTATCTTCCTCTCTCTCCCCGAGACAAACACTGCCGAGGGACGTTCCTGAACTCACTCGGGCCCTGACGGATGTGCTGGAGTTGTCAAACACTTTGTACACCAGATAGATCTTTGGCAGATGATATGCTATTGATTTTTTCTTTTTTCAGAAGCACTTAACGTAATTAGCATTTAAGATTTAAGAACAAAATGATCATTTGAGGAACGATTTGCACATCAAAAATTCTGTCACATTCACTCACCGTCATGTCGTTCCAAAACAAAGAATCTTTTTTTCTGAGGAACACGTAAAGAAAAGGTCTGAAGACTGTTAGTTGCCTTTTACATGCAATAAAGAAACTGGACCAAAACTATCAAGCTTCAAAAAGCACCATAAAATGATCATAAAAGTAATCGATATGACTTCTAAATACGATAGGTCTGCGTGATAGATAAACAGACCAAAATGTACTTTGCAATACCCTTCAATGGTCTGTTCACCACAGTGACCGGATCATTGAATCAGTGAGTTCAACTTACAAACTGATCGGTCTGATTCATTAATGAATCATTCGCAGCAGTTACGTGAACTGAATCAAATGATTCCCTGAACAGTTTTGACTTTAAAGATAACTCATGAACCAATAAAAACTAGGGTGATTTTCAGGGAATCTATCTGTTGGTCACACAAAGCTGTTGTATGTCTTCAGAAGAAGCTGAATGTACTGTAGTGCATGATTCATGTGAATCATTTTTTTTTATACATTTATATCGTTTTTTTGTTGTTGTTGTTGTTGTTGTTGTTTGTTTTTTGTCATTTCAACATATGGAATAAATTCATATTTCATTTTTGGGTGAGCTAAGGTGCTTGTATATTTTATGTAATAAATTTAAGATGAATAAGAAGATATCATAATGATCCTGACTTAAGATGGGTTCTTTCTCAAATCTATTTGCATAGTGAATAAAAGGCAACAGATTCCGGAAATAAAATTTTACATTTATTTTCTCGCTATGGCAATTGGTTTTTAAGGATAACTTATAAACCTTTAAAGTCAGACCTACTGTAAGTTCAGAGGTTGTTCATCGATTGTATATGCTTTTGTTGAAGCCACCAGCACACATTATTTCAGCTTTTATTGTAAATAATCATGTTCAAAAGCAGAATTCCAGAATGGAAAAACTACATTACTTTGCATACATTGATTCTGCAAAGATTAATTGTCTATGTTAATTTTTTTTTTTTTATTAAAGTTTGTAATGTTGTGATGTAGCTTGGTACATGGCTTATAACTCTTTGACGAAGACTTTTTTTAAATCCCTTTGGAAAAAAATAATAGTAAAAATACTTCCGCAACCAAGGTCTCTGAAAAAGTGGGCGGTCACTGTTGCACTTTATTGTGATTGGTCATGTATTCCTTGCATGTATTTGACCATTGACAGTCAGCAACAGCAAGATAACTGAAACAAAGGCTAAAAACTCAGCGAACACTACCATTTTTCTATTTGCAAGCACTTTTATTTCCTTCAGGAAACACAAATCGAGTTTATTTTATTGAGAACACGTGAAACGTATATAACATGAGTAATATTAAATGCCCAGGGACAAGTACATGAACACACCTCAGAGCTCTCAGGTGGGACTTGTTTTAAACTGATCTGAGAGCTGTTCTTATATTAATCTTGCAATCTTTCTGCAAATGACTCTATTCGTTCCCTCAGCTGCGGTCCATTACCGTAAAAAACAACAACGCAATCTGTTGCCTTCCCTCGAACACTACACATGGTAATTTCATCAGCAAATAAACAGTTATCTCTGCTTTGCTCTGGCCACAGACATGGACAGACTATTAACCCCTCACTGACCCACCACTGCTGGAGAAGAGCTGCACTTAACCGTGAGATTCCCCCATATTGAGGTCAAATACCTTCAGGAGTATCACCCCTTGCGTCTAAGAGCACTCAACGAGACATTAGACAGACCATTTACTTAGAATTTAGTGCTAATATGGTAGAGGTCAGATTTCCAATGGCTTCAAGATTCTGGTCAAATTAAATATGTTTTACCAATGTCAAAAAGTTGTCCATAGTCTTATATGTGAAAACAAGGGCTTATTAGTGTAGCCTATGTTATAAATGTTTGTTTTGGTTATTTTTCATCAACTTTAATAAAAATAAAAAAAAGTCTCTAATAAGTCTAATAAGACACGTACTTCTCAGAATTCAACCAATCAGATGACGACTTTGAAACTCCCAAAGTGTTTCCCAATTTTTGAGCTTGAAGTTTGAGTCTGAGACTATGTACAATATGACAAGGAATGTGTGTAATGTAAACAAGGTCAATTTAAAGTAATCTGCAATGGAAAAAAAAGCAAAACACCCACTGATGCGCCGCCTCCTTTTGTATCTGCCCATGAGTAAACTGTCATATAGTCATGCAAACAGTCAGTGTTTTGTCACATATATCTCCATAATTACATTATACATGTCATGGCTCTTTAATTTCTGCCTGGATTCTGATGGTTTTATTGGTGCATGGTTTTGATGGGTTTAGCAGCATGAACAGCTACTGCTGTCTCTGCAGGGTCTCAGTCTGCATGTGTGTGTGTGTTTGACAGGCAGGGGGCCCCTATAAGCCCCTCTCAGGAGCCCAGGCTGATCTGGCTCAGCTAACGGGACAATCCGAAGTGCTCTCTCTCCCTCCCTGACCTCCCTCCTTCACTCTCCACAGTTACTTTGCTAGCAGCAAACTAATTAAGCCGAACAAGTGCGCATTGCCAGTGCCTCTGAGGTGAGATTTACGGAATAATCCTGTGCGGAACAGCGTTCTCGCTGTGTGGCCCCGGCGAGCGGCTCTGAAGCCACAGGAAGACCATTGTCCTACCGCCCGCTATAATGCTAATTTATTCCTTATTGTGCTCTGATTACTCATAAACATACTCATATTGAGAGGCTTTTGTATCCAGCGGTGTCACAGCTCACTCTTTGTAGAGCGCATGTAAAGCTCTCATCTACATAATTAATCAGCACTCCAAATCCTCCTTTTCCATTGGGTTTTGTGATCTTAACACGGGACATAATCAGGGCAACATCTGTTTCGGTCTCATCAGCACAAAAGCAAGTGTTTTCAAATGTGAATGTGTCGAGGAAATGAACTTGGGTGTGTGTTTACGGTGCCAGATCTCAAAATATTGTCATTTGGGCAGCTGACATGACATCTCACAGCAGGGACAGCAAATTATTATAAATGCCATTATTATTATGTGTGTATCTTGGATAACCTCATCTTAAAGGGTTATTTTGATTAAAAATACATAGTCATCTTTTACTTATCCTCATGGCGTTCCAAAAACGTGTGATATATTTCAAAAAAAAATTTGTGGAACACAAAAGCATGGCTCTTTTCAGTTATCAGGCTCCAAAAAGAACAAAAAGGAACCATGTCACATACATCTCATATTTGCCTATTGAAATCATACACTCAAAGATGTAAAACAGGCCCCTAAAAAGCTTTCCAATCTTATTTGCGCTTAAACATTGAGGCTCAAGATGCCTCACAGCAGATTGTACAGGAATAATGTCAAACGTCATTGGTTTACGTGCATCTCGTGACCAATTACAGCACATTTGAACACAAGTGCAAATGACATTCGAGAGCTACAGCGTAAAGGAATATTTTCATATTTTCGACACGCAAAAACATATGGCTTCTGAAGACTTGGTTTATAGTGTATGAGTCATATGGAGGTCCCAATGCTTTTATGGTTTATTTTTCAGGGTTTTTAACTATATGCAAAAACAGCACGTCAGGTTATTGTGCAAAACATCACCACAGAAATAAAGTCATGGATTTGGTACATCAAAGTGACAACTCTCATTTTTGGGTGCATTATTCCTTTAACTTCATTCCTGAAAAGTACCTGTAAGTATGTGTGCATGTGCCAGGAGGCCTGTTTCCCATCATTGACTGCTTCTACTGTGGTATTGGCAAGACCGGCCACATCGCCCCCAGCGAACACCCACGGCTCACTAGTCTGCATGCTCTCTGGGTCCACCTCAGGAAGCCCCCATCTGTTTAACCTGATGGGAGCCATGGCCTCGATCACTGCAGAGAGAGAGAGAGAGAAGAGAGGGAGAAAACTGATAAAGGAAAGGGTAAATTCATGAGAGGAAAGAGGCAACATGGAAAAAGACCTGGGGAAAAAGAAAAACCTGATAGACTGGAAATGGCAAGAAAATAATATGAAGTCACTGACAAGACAAATGGCGAGAGTTCCCCCCTCCCCAGTGGCGTTTCTTTTTCTTTTTGCGAGCTTAATGTAACATCTCCTGGAGCATTTCATTCACTGTTAGTAACGTTAGCAGGAAGATACTCTGTCAAACTGATCTACATTCTGAAATGACCACCCCTCCTCTCTCTTGAACACACACCGTCCATCTTCTAAAGGCACGGCTGCTCGTCCTACATTTATCAATGAAGAAAATTCCAAATACAGATCTAAGGACAGGAGGCCCAAGATTTATTGCACATTATGAGGATTACTAAGGACAAATGAAACTCCTCTCTCTCCTTATGGAGTCAAAAAGTCAGCTGTGTATCGGACAATGTTACTAAATAATCACAAATGAATGTTATCATCTATGGGAGAATTTTATTAATTAATGTGACTTTATACAACCTGAAATGGTAAAAATCTATATGTAGAAATTAATTATAAATGATTGCAAAGTGTTACAATAATATATAACATCATAATACACAACACAATATATATTATATTATATTATATTATATTATATTATATTATATTATATTATATTATATTATATTATATTATATTATATTAGTTACATCCATGATGATTCCTGATGGACCAGAATATTTAAATATTATTTTTGATGCCCTGCGTTGTGACCGTGTCTGTTTACACAGTATATCGAAATCTTTTATTTCCTGTTTTCCATGATATGTCTCCTTTAATAACAGACAGCAACAAGAATACACACCAACAATCAGATTTCCCAAACATTAAAAATTCGAAATGGTGTATAAACTCCAAACACCCGAGCCAAACCAATACTTCTAAGTAACAACAAATTGAGTTTTCCTCTTCCTCCTCATAACTAAGCTTTCGATTTTCTTGCGGGCGATTAAAGAGGCCGGCTGACAGGAAGTGATGTTAAGAACTAAGTAGGCTGGCAGGTCAGTTCAAAGACAGAGAGGAAGAGAGATTGGCTCCTTCACTTGACACTGTGCCTGGTATCCTGATCGTCAACACTTTTTCTTAATCTTCTTCTCTATTATTTTCCCCCTTTATCTCCCTCTAATGTCTAGAGTTCTCTGCAATTGCCTAGACCTCTTCAACAGCTTCATGTATCCTATTTCAACACACACGCTAACAGTGAGTTGTTTTTCTTTCTCTCCTGTCCGCTCTGGAGAGCTAGTAGAGTGTGTCAGGCCTCTCATAGCCCTCAGAGATCATTCTTAAGTAAAGCAGCAACTCTCTCTCGCTCTCTCGCTCTCTCTCTCTCCTCCACACACTCTACCCATGGGCATTCTCCTCACTGACAGATGCAAATTGCAAAGGTCCATTAAGCAGAGGAATCCACACTGGATAAAGGAGAGGACGGGGATTGCGGACAAGCACACTGTAGGATAGTAGCTCATTCCATCAGAATGACTTCCTATTGGTCTCTGCTGCAATGGCACACATTTAGTTTTTGCACAGTTAGTTAGAATGTTTAATTCTTGTTAATCAAATCAAGGAATGCCCTGGGTTAAATAGATTATAAAAGGATAGTTTACAGGAAAAAAAAAAAAAAAATCTGTCATTCTTTACTCACTCTCATGCAGTTCCAAACCTGTATGCTGTGGAACACACAAATATAATTTTTTGAAGAATTGCTCACATCATTCAAATTTAAATTAATGTTGTTTTGTTTTGTTTTATTATTTTGTTTTATTTTATCATTTTAATTTATTTCATTATTTCATTTCGTTTCATCATTTTATTTTATTTCATTATTTCATTTTATTAGGGGTTCAAGCATGAAATGCTGAAACCCTATTGTAATTGTAAGGATTTGTAAAACGCATCGTGCAGGCCAAACCGTAAGGCCTAGAGACTTGAAACCTGGCCAGATGGTAGGCCTCAATTTTGGGACAACCTATCAGAGTATGACCCCAATTGGCCCATAGGTGGCGCTACAGCAACCAAAAGTACAAAATCGATCATAACTCTTAGACCGTTTGTCCTAGACTCAAGTGTCTTACACCACTGTGATCCCTGGCTCAAGGCGGACCAAATGGCCAATTTCGATTTAGGCAGGAAAAATTTTCCGCTATGTCGAATTGTGTCCAAAACCTACTTTTGCGAACTAGTCCCTCGTTTTTCACCCGATCGGAACCAGACCAGTCTAGGACAATTCTCTGGACTCTCTAGATCAAAAGTTATCGAAAAAAAGTTGAACTTTTGCATTTGGGTGGCTGTAATAGGGTCATTTAGAAAAGGGGCGTGACAAAATACACTCAAAAGCCTATAAATCCTAAATGAAAACTCAGAACTTCACAGAAATTGGTGAGCATATGTGACATAACATCATTAACAAGCATGCCAAAATTTATGGAGATTGGACCAAAGGTGGCGCTATAACTGTTAAAAAGCTTTAAAACCATATATTTCCTATGGTACATTGTATTGGCTGTAAATGGTCTTTCCATCTATTATGTCAGTGGTTACATGCATGCTAAATAAAACTTAATAACTTTTGATGCTTTTGTGCTTAAAGGCCTTAATTGCTTGAACCCCGATAAATGCTGCTTGCAGCTTTAATTTATTTCATTTTCATTTTATGAATTTCATTTTATTTCAGTGTTTCATTTCATCATTTTATTGTATTTCATTATTTCATTTTAGTTCAATATTTCATTTTATGTCATTTCATTATTTTACTTATTTATTTATTTATTTATTTATAAGCACATATTTTTGAACCTGGAACTGTAAAAGGACTTCTTTTTGCTTCCGAACAATATCTAGGCAACATGTGATGCACAGAATCTATGAAATTAAATCAAGACTTTATATAAAATGCATTCAGATTTTTTTTTTTTGTATTAGACCAGTGCTGATGCCAAATATCTTTACTAATTAATGCTGATTACTATTGATATGATTAATATTAAATGTGCTAATCGAATTACAGCAGTGGTTCACTCCAAAAATGGGATTTGAGAGCTATACAGAACAAGAAAAATAAATAAATAAATATTGGTCTAGTCCTCACACAAAGCTATCATATGACTACAGAAGACCTTGAAAATAAACCACTTTTATGGAGCATTTTTGTAATTCTTGGAGCTTGACAATCTCCATATTGGAAGAGCAGCCAATAGACTTTGCAATACATCTGTTTAACTTCCACAAAAGCATAAAAGTCATATCGGTTTGGAATGGCATGAGGATGAGTAAATAAAGGCAAGATCTTAAATTATTCTCAATCTGTTCTAATTTACTGGTGTTTCAGCGTATAAAGCCTTGTGTTTGACTGTGTCGAGCTCAAATGCACGTTGCTGTTCAGTCTTGTGCAGGAGAAAGCAAGCGGCCTCATTACCACTGATGGAGTGTGATTAATGGAATGCTGATGTTTGAATATTCGTCCGACCGGGTGGATGGGGGCGGAGCCTTGGCTGGAGTGACAGGAGCTGGGTACAGAACACTCCATCACAATCCAGCCCCTCTCCCCCACAAAGAAGAGATGGGGGAAAGAAAAAACAGCCAAGTGTGGCGAGGGATCAAATCATCTGTTAGCTCCAGTGGGCAGGCCCGCTAGATTACCAGCCAACTTTTCTAGCCATGTCAGCTGTTCTGGTACCAGCCCTCGACGGCCGTGGCCAGACCAATCTGACGAGGCACTTGAGTGGGCAAGTAATTCATATTTCCTAAATGAAAGAACACAGATGGAAACAAAAAAAACCCACCATCCCTCAGCATTTTTTTGCACAACTAAGTGAAGGCGCGGCGTGGACGGAACTGAGGCAGTTGCTTGTGTTTTAAAACGCAATATCGGAAATGTAGAAGTACACTAAGATGACAATAAAACAAAAATAGGGACCGAGATGAACACAGGCATGCACGGACAAGACAAGACAGCTGCACACACAACTACCTCTAACCTCCTCAAAATTATTATTCAATAGGCAAAATTACAATAGCTGGCTTTCGGTCAAGTACACCATTTCCTGCTCCTGCTAAGAGGTGATTTGGTGTGCTTTAATTAACCTTGTAGACTAATTGCTAATAATGATAACCCTCTCCTGCTGAGCAGACATTGCCTGATGTTTAACATGTTGCACAGATGCTGTGAGCAGGTCAGACATTGTACAATAGTGCTAATAATACTTACGAAACAACCAGAGGTGCTAAATTCAAGGTGAGGACAAACTCAGATTACACGCAGGAAAAATGAAGAAATTATAGGACCAAAAAGGGGCAAAATGTAAAGGCATAACTGCATTGCTGTGATGTTTGCTGAATAAATGTATATGTAATAATGCTTTCTGTGAAGCCTGTACATACACTACTATTTATTCCTGTGATCAAAGCTGAATTTTCAGCATCATTACTCCAGTCTTCAGTGTCACATGATCCTTCAGACATCATTCTAATATGATGATTTGATGCTCAAGAAACATTCATTATTATTATCAGTGTTGAAAACAGTTGTGTACAATTTTTTTTCAAAATTCTTTGATGAATAGAAAGTTCAAAAGAACAGCATTTATTTAAAATAGAATATTTTCTAACATTATAAATGTCTTTACTGTAACTTTTGATCAGTTTAACTCATCCTTGATGAATAAAAGTATTGATTTATTTTATTTCTTTCCCCCCAAAATAAAATAAAAAATCTTACTGACCCCAAACTTTTGAACGGTAGTGTTTAATATTACAAAAGATTTAGATTTCAGATAAATGCTGTTCTTTTGAACTTTCTATTCATCATAGCATCATGAAATAAAAATGTAAATAACTGTTTTCAACATTGATAATAATCATAAATGTTTCTTGAGCATCAAATATTAGAATGATTTCTGAAGGATCATGTGACACTGAAGACTGGAGTAATGATGCTAAAAATACAGCTTTGATCACAGGAAGAAATGACACTTTACTGTATATTCACATAGAAAACAGTACCACAGATTCACAATATCACTGTTTTTGTTTGTATTTTTAATCAAATAAATGCAGCCTTGGTGAGCAGAAGATACTTCTTTTAAAAACATTAAAAATCTTACTGACCCCAAACTTTTGGGTCCCTACACATCTTCGATTTCAACTCCAAAACCTCTCTGTAGATTTTTCAGAACATTTTTAACATAAATGGTTTATACAGCATTGTATTTGGCATAAAGTACAGTCATATGTTTTAAATATATTTTTAATTGATTTTCTCAAAGTGATAACATGCTTACCGGTACATGATGAGAAGAAACCTAAAACGTGCATAACGTGTATTCTTGTGTAATGAAAATGTACGCCTTAAATTCTTTCAGTTATGTTATGATTAAAACTCTGCTTGTATGATACATTTTTAGAAAACTGAATAGGGGGATAGTCTGGAAATGCAAATATACTTCTCCAGAGCTGGAAATTACTCAATTCAAATTCCATGGGCACACTTGACTGAAAAGTTTCACGTGGCGAATGTTTATGCTGATTGATTGCAATTAGTTTTGAAGAAAAAAATAAATGTTGCCATTAGGTTTAAAGAAAAAGCTTGATTCAAATATATAATATATATATTTAATATCCTTTATAACAAACTAAATACTAAACTGATTACTGAGAACCAAAATTGGTTCTCAGTAATCAGTATAGTATTTAGTTTCTTTTAAGGATATTAAGATATTTTACTGGGATTTTAACTTTTTTGTAGTGTACATAATTTCTAATATATATATATATATATATATATATACAAAAAAATATTAAATGTATAACAAAAAAAATATTAAATGTATAACAAATTACAGTAATGTTACAAAAAAGTATATAATTTCTAATATATATATATATATATATACACAAAAATATATTAAATGTATAACAAAAAAATATTAAATGTATAACAAATTACAGTAATGTTACAAAAAAGTACATAATTTCTAATATATATATATATATATATATATATACACACAATTTTTTTTTTTAAATGTATAACAAATTACAGTAATGTTACAAAAAAGAAGTCTTCAGAAAAGTATTTCCAAAATGGTTAAATGGTTTTAAACATTGATGATAATGATAAAAAAAAAATGTTTTTTGAGCAGCAAATCAGCATATTAGAATGATTTCTGAAGGATCATGTGACACTGAAGACTGCAGCAATGACGCTGAACATTCAGCTTTGCATTTTAAATTGCAATAATATTTCACAATATTACTGTTTTTACTGTATTTTTCTATCAAATTTTTTTTTTTTTTTTTTTTTTTGCATTGGTGAGCACAAGAGACTTCTTTTAAAAACTGTTTTTGAAAAATCTTACACACTAGCAACTTTAGAATGGTACTCTATAACCAAAATAATTCTCACTGGCATTTGCACCAAATGTGTTCTTAATAGTAAAAGCATGTAGCAGCTGATGAAACAGCAGGCTTTAGTTTTAGACAGCTTGTTGTGTTACTGCACACTGGTCAGTGAGTAAACTCATAGCGTGGGTGGGATGAATATCATTATCGTGAATTCATGTAATCTCCAGTCAGCTCTGGAGTCTGGACACTACAGTCTCTCAGTGACATTACACCTTGTTTTTTTTTAATGCAACCCTAATTGAAAATCATAGTGGGTCTGCCCTTTTGCAGCGTGATCTAATTAGTGGACTTCAAAAAGTTCTAGTCTGTCATCAGCCATGAACACACTGTATACTGCAGCCCACCAATAATTAGCAGCTGATTACAGTTATTACATGATTGAATTGTAACAATTTATATTATTAATCAGCTGTTAACGGAGTTCATTTAACTACAGTACATGAATGACATGCTGTGATCACAAGTACCTGACCGTATCTATCAATACTAGAGACCAACAGGTTGGATATAGCACAATTGCTTCAGTTTACCAGAGGGATTACACAAAAAAAAACAAAAAAAACAAGCACTGTAATAAGCGGCCGAAATAAATGCAGTGCATTTCGCACACTGCTACTGGTCACGGTTCAGGGACTTGGCGAACAGATAATTATACGGTTGAAATGAAGATGGTGACTCTGGCGCTGGTGACTCTCACTCTAATGGACGCACAGTCTCTCTCTTCGCCCTGTAATCACGTCACTAAGACCGTCCAGGAATAATTTTGGGGTTGTAACTGCGGGTAATGACTTGCGTTTGCTCCCAGAGGGTTGACTGCAGGAGCTCAATGCTAATCCATTCACACTCTGCTTTAAGAAGATTTTCATTTGGTAACAGCATCAAACTCATTCATCAACCACACTACCATCAAAGACAAACACATACAATCTTAACGCCATTACAGCAACACATCAGTTAAAAAAAGTCTCTGTGTTGCCTTGAAATGTTGATGTTTGAAAAAAAAAAAAAAGTATGGAAGCCCATTTCCACAAAAGTGTGAAATAAAGTTTAAAATGAAAACTAAAAGTAACATTGTGTGATATACAGCTGTGTGACATTTAAAGATATTAAGTCATAATTGTGAGATATTATCACAATCACAATACACCACAATTACTAGAAATTAAGTAAAAACTATGATATATATTTATAAACTTTCAATTGTGAGATGTAGTCACAGTTATGAGATATAAAATAAAAATGTTGATATAAATTTGCAATTAAGATCATGAGAAATAGTCATAATAATGTTTATAAATGTAAATGTTCAATGTAAATTATATTATATCTGTCATTATATAATGTGTCAATGACTTAATTAAAGAAAGTTATTTAATAATGTCAACATGTACCATATGCAAATTGTAAAGAAATTAACCCTGACCAGTAATGTGTTCTGTTATAATATTCAGCTAAATTAAATATTATAACAGGACACATTATATTGCATTTAATATTCAATTATATACAAATTTAATTAATATCATAATAATTATTAGATTAATAATATTACATATAATACACAATTATATTATGTTAATATAATGAAACATATGTCTTTGTATGTATATGTGTGCATGTGATGATCAAACTTTGGTTACACTTTATAGTAGTTTCATTCTCCTAACTATAAGTAACTTTGCAATTAGATGTCAACTAACTCTCATTAGAGTATTAGTAGACTGTTAGGTTAGGGTTCGGGTTAGTGGAATACTCTAATGACAATTAGTTGACATGTGGTTGCAAAGTTACTTATAGTTAATAGAATGTCAAAAGTGGACCATCATGACCATACTGATTTCCAGACTTTCTGTGATAAGAAGTGAGTGGATTAGCAGGGACCTGGGATAGTTGGTCAAATTTACCCTTGTACCCTTCACTACTTAATCAGAGAACACTGGCGCGGCAGGACAGCCAAGCTAATTCACCCTAAATCAAACGAATAAATCCCTGAAACAACACCAACAACATGGGCCTCATCCATTTGGAAATGGCAGGCGTTCAGGGCACTGATGGGTTTACTTACAGCATAATGAGCCCGAGTCCAATCCACAAACACTGTTTAGAATCACTAAATTTACTGTGAGACATTAGGTCTGTTCCAGCACCTAGTGACTATTCCCAACATAGGAAGAATCCTGAATAAAAACTATTCCTCATAAGTAAACAGGTAGCAACCCTGTTTTAAACTGTAAAAATTCTGGAGGATTCTACTTAAAAAAATAATACAAAAAATCACATTTAAAAATTCTTGTTTTTGTATGGAATATTGCAGTGTTTATTATAAATGCTTTATCCATGCACATTATTATTATTTTTAAATGTATGTGCCCTTCGTTTTATTTAATAAACAAAATTCCTCTCCCTCTTGCAGCGACATCTCTTCTCTGATGATGTGTTTACTGGTGTGAGGGCGGGGCAACCTGTCACTCACATGAGATCGACCAATAGCAAACCACAATGATTCAACAATCCAAACAATTCCCAAAGGACAAAATAAAGACATTTATACTTGAAGCCGTTTCACTCGTATATGCGTCA
This sequence comes from Rutilus rutilus, assembly GCF_951802725.1. Classification (NCBI taxonomy): domain Eukaryota; kingdom Metazoa; phylum Chordata; class Actinopteri; order Cypriniformes; family Leuciscidae; genus Rutilus; species Rutilus rutilus. Next base: position 8,599,067 of record NC_140228.1, read on the forward strand.
CAATAAGAAAGAAAAGACTATCGCAGGTTCCATTTCATGCTGACTTTAACGACAACTTTGTGTTTATCTGTAATAAGAAACATACAGTACCTGCGGGGTCGTTCATCAGAGAGCCGAAAGCACTGATGATATAGTCGGCCTTCAGTCGTATGATCTGCTCCTCATCCTCCAGCCACTGTCCCGATTCGGTTTGCTCGCTTCGGCAGAACTCCATTCCATGGACCCGGCCTCCCTTTAGCAACACCTCACGTGGAGACAGGAAGGGCAGGAACTCACATTTCTCCTCCTTGGCCAGCTCCATCTAAACACATCATAAAGATTACAATTCACATGAACTGTCTAAGGCCGTAAAACAAAAAGTACTCATGTACAAAGATTCTAGCTAGATAACAAATCTTTTCACAGAATATCTGAAATGTCTCAGGATACACATTTAACACAATGATATAAATATGACATGAAATGTTTGAAATGATTATCTCTGCATAATGCATACTCTTTCACATACAGTACGTTTTTAAAAATAGCATGCCGTATACAGCATGAAGAGCACAGTATGCAGTAAGCAGTGAGCTAGTTTCTTGCAGAGAATCTTGCAGTGCAAATTAGTTAAATTTAGATAATTGCTAGCTAACTGAATTACAACAAATCCAATGCTACAGACATTTGAAGGTAACTCAACCACCCCCTTGAATCGTGAGAAATGCACACTTATAAAATCTTATAAAAAACTTGAATATATATGCACGCTAACATTTAATAGTGGTTGGGGTCAGTAAATGTTTTTGAATGTTTTTGAAAGCACACCAAGGCTGCAATTATTTTAAACTGGCAGTAATACTGTGAAATATTATTACAATTTAATATAATATATTTTAAAATATAATATACTCCTGTGATCATTACTCAAGTCTTCAGTGTCACACGATCCTTCAGAAATCATTCTAATTTGCTGATTTGGTACCAAAGAAAGATTTCTTATTATTATAAATGCTGAATAAAGGTATTCATTTCTTTCTTTTATTCAAATCTCACTGACCCAAAACGTTTCACAAAAAAAAAAAAAATTGGACCCCATTGACTTGCATTATAAGGACTTGCATTGTAAGACATTTTTCAACATGCATTATCTTATTTTATGTTCCACAGAAGAAAGAAAGTCTAACTGGTTTGGAATTACATGAAGGTGTTATTTTTGGGTGAACTATCCCTTTAAGCATGTTTCTGATCTTAAAACTGATCTGAAGTGCGAAGTTGCAAACAGCAAAGGTCACGTCTTTTATCCGGCCATGAGATAATGAAGCGTGTGATTATGAGAGCGGTGTACCTCGTTAAAAACATCAAGTGCTTGGCTTGGTGGAAGCACATCAGAAAGTTTACAGATTTTCAGATACAGATTATCTCTCCGATTAAAAAAAAACAAAAAAACAGAGAAGAAAAGGGGCGGCTAAATCACCTGAAAGAAGCCCACCAGTTTTGCGGAGGGGGCCGGTGGGAGGAATGTAGTCGTGCGGTGACAATTCTATTTCCTTATTACTAAGTTTCCATAAATTGACTCAGTCCACGTCAATGCACAATCGAGCACTCTGTTCTGATTATATACGCCTACAGGAGCCTTAAACTTAATATAGCTTATAAACAGCTCTAATGAGTTGAAGATGATGGCGGCCGTATTAGCCGAGCGTCTTCACTGGAGAGTGTAAACAGATGTGAATAATTACCGCGCTTTAACGTACTTTGTCTTAATGTGGTGGGCGATGTGAAGAACAATGTGTGAATCAGACTTGAAGGTGAAGTGTGTAATTTTTCTGATGTTAAAATACTTTCAAAGTCCACTTTCAAATGTGCTGTAAGTGAGACTTGAATAGAACAGTAGCTGCTTCCATCCATGCATTTTAATGTGAATTGTGGGTTATTGCATAAAAATAATTGCAAATAATTTCTAAAAACGTGTATAAAAACGTTTGCACTCAATTGAGGCGGATTTTTATTTTTTTTATCTGATAAGAAGACATGTGCAATAAACTATGATGGAAACACATTTATCGAATAAATCCATCAATGCGCAACAAAAACTCACGTGGCCTTTGCCTCAACAAAAGATGTGATTGGATATCTTGAATATCTTCTTATTCTGAAATGCCTGAGACAAAGTCTGTCATCAAAATGATTTGGTATAATGACCTCCCAGAAGTGTCTCACACAATTGCATTGGCAAACACCAGGCATCTGAATGCAAGAGAACATGACAGCATTTATTGCGCTTCATCTGTGCGCTCTGAGGTGCAAGTCATTTATGATGTACGGAAAAAGAGCCACAGTGACTTTCCCAATTGCAGCAACTTTGATTTTTAATACAGATATTTTGCGGCGTTTCCCATGGGATGGAAATATTATTTGCTAATGTTTTATACAATATTCCAATTTTGCACATAAGTGAAAGGGGCTGTGTAGAATTCAGAAAGCCAAGAAAGTTTCCCAAAGCCAACTATGGATGCAAGTTCCATCATTACCAACACAATTCAATGGAACTTGCGACGTTAGTTGGCTAACGATGCTTATGGGAAACACACCCCAGAAGAGCTCTTTCGGCATTATCCTGAACATTGTACAAGCATTCGTTATATGTGAACGGAAGAGAGGCTCTCTGGAGGGCATCCTTTTGATTTTAACGTTAAAAAAACAAAATCAGTCCACAGACTTTCATAGACAACCTAGGAAGTCTGGGACTCGTTTTATTAAGTTCCCTTACAAGCTGTTCACACATTAACAATAAAGAAGTGATTAATACGTGAAAATTCTTCCCTAGAGACCCTTTAAATTCACAACTTTGCTTGGAAACATTGATCATTGCTCTGACTCAACCAATGGTGTGATTTTGGAGGCGGGGCTACCTGTTTGGAAAACATTTTTCGTTTTTTTAAATGATTGAAATGATTAGATTATCAGACATTTTATAGTTGTACCTTGGCATTTCATTTTTACTTTGTGAACTTCATCAAGCAACGTGTACTTTTTACATTTTTTTTATAGAAAGACAACTTTATGGGCCGGTTCTTTGTCCTAGCCCAGTATCAAAAACATAATGATGATCATAAACTTCCCTCAGTACATCTGACGCACATATTTCACAGCTTTGTCTAAATGGAGCTGATCATGACACGTTTAGCCGGCTGGCATCATTACCAGTGTGGAAGCAGGTATATAGCTCACTAGAGAGCCCTGTGTGTGAGTAGGACAATTGACAGTAATCTCCCCCTGAAAGCAAAGGCATGTCTGCAATAAATGAGAGTGGAAAGGCTTAGGAGCGGTGTCAGTGGTCTAGGGAGCGAGGACACTCTCACAGAGGCTCTTCATAAATCTCTGCTTCACACTTCTCTCGCACCAAATATTAATAAGCTTCACTCTGCTGCCTGATGTTGACTCTCTTTCTCTCACTTCATGACTCTCTACTTTCCTTGGTCTTCTTCTAGTTGTAATCTATTTTTTGCCCAAGTCCGAGAAGAAAAACTGAATTAAAAAGCCATTTTAATTCCAATTAGAACTCAACAATGAACTTTAACTTTTCTATAGTTCTTTAAAAAAAAAGTGAATTGTTACAGTAAACAGAAAATTATATTCTAAACCATCTTTGGAAAAGAATACAAAAAAATTAAAGGGATTCTTCCTGCACGTCGTATTTATGTATTTATTAACTTAAAGTAAATTAGGCTACATCATAAAAATAATAAATAGTAAAATAAATAAATAAACATTTCAGGAAGGGAAATCTGAATATTTGGAGGTCAGTTTTAAAATCCCTGTCATACATAAAATATCAAACCAAGATGCATCTGTGACCAAAAGATGACATCTTTTTTCAAGAATAAATTCCGTCTTCTTTCTGGCATTATCCTCCTTTCTCCTCACCTCCTCTGGAACTGCTCTTATGTTGGTGAATCCCTTCCTAAAGACCACAAACACACGGCGGGCGCCGCAGCGGAGGGCAGAAGTAGCGCAGTCGAAGGCCGTGTCTCCAGCGCCCAGAACGATCACGGTACCACGGAGATCCGGCAGCGCTGATTGACAACTACACATCCCTGCAACCCGAGGAGGAAGAGGAGAACAAGAAAGAGTGAGAAAGAGAAACATGAATTCTGACTATAGAACAATTCTCACTTAACGGCTCAGCAGATGCTTGCTCGTAAAGCGCTGTAAAATTGCATCTCGAAGCCTCACAGCACGTCACTATCAAATTATTCTGCTTCTATGAGAGCCTGGTTCACTTCATCTTTTCGACTTTGTTTTTTTTTATGATTTCATATTTTTCCCGGAAATGTCCTTGTATCAGTAATTTCATACTCCACACCTGTCGTGGTGCTGCTTTTATTTTTAGATGTGATAAGGGTGGCTGCACCTATATTAAACACAGTGATCTCAGCATGCGATAACTCTCAGAATTCGATCCGTTCAGCTGCTCTGAGGTTAAAAAATCTTGAAAACTTGACCAGCAATTTTAAACCATGCCACTGATTTAGCCTTTAAAGACCACATGACAAAATTAACCCTATTTAGCTTTTATACAAATAACTTAAAAAAAATATTAATAAAACAATATAACAAATTAATAATTAAAGGGGTCATATAATGGTACATGCACTTTTACAAGTTGGTTGTACTGAAATGTGTGTTGGCAGTGCCTGTACACAACCATCATAAAATGATAAAAATCCATCCAGTGTTTTTTTTTTAAATCTTCTTATATGTTTTCCCCCATCTCAAATCAAGCCGTTCAACCTTGTGACGTCACACGGTCGGACGCCCCTCCCACGATTGTTGATTGACAGCTGCGTTTCAACACAGATCCGCCCTCCCTCGTGAGCGAGCTGTCAATCATAGTCCGCGCGTCATTGTTGATACGCTGGAGCACTGTCTATGAGCAGAATGGCGTCTAAGCGATTGTGGTGTTCTGTTCTTGGGTGTAATAAGGAACACAGCAGTCATTTTGATGTTCCTAAATCCGAACCGCTGAAGACGCAGTGGCTGAGTTTGTTTTCGAAGGGAATATTCCCCACGATCAACGTCAATGCTTTCATGTTTGCGCGAATCATTTCTCACCAGACTGCTTTATAAACGAGGGTCAGTATAAAGCTGGTTTTGCTAAGAAGCTGCTCCTGAAAAAAGGATCGGTACCAACTATTCGTGTTCCTGCTGCACCTCCAGAAGAAGAAGTGAGTGTAACGTTTTATTAACCTTTATATTAATCTTTATATTAATCTTTGCAAATCGCTAGCAGGCTTCACGATGAATGCGGCTAAGGTTTACACTCAGGGTACATTACGGCATGTTTTCTATGTACGACGTTCTCAATATAATTCATAATCCCACGTTTATAATGAACAACGCATTATGGTTATTGTGTTATTGTGTTAATAAACGGTGTAGGCACAGAACAGAGGGGCGGGGTGAGCAAAGCTCATTATCATTTAAAGACACATGCACTTAAACGGCGTGCTGAAAACAGAGCTGTTTTTGACCAGGTAAAATTTGTGTTTTCTTACAATACTAATGAGAATTTTTAATTAAAGTATATTGCAAACTTTTAATTTAGACTTTTTAAATCATTCATAATAATCTTTCTTGAGACTAAATGTAATTGTTTTTTTGTTTTTTTTTAAGGCTGCATTCAGCCACCTTTTGTTTAATGGCATTATCATATTGCATGTGTAAAAATATCACTTTTACCAAAAGCATTAAAGGTCTGCAGCATTTTGTTGAGATTCTTGTAAAGATTCAGTTCCTATTTCATTAAATCCTTGGCCAACTGCCTTAATGCAGCATGTTACAGTAAGATGTACAACGGCACATTGGATTAAGATTTATTCATTACTGAGGTTTTATTCATTCAGTCAGGTTCTTTCCCCAAAATTTCCATTTTCATTTGATTCTGATGCCAATATTATTAGTCTAAACCCCATTAATCTGGGGAGCAGGAACAAAAACTTCTCATCTTTTTTTCTGTTCTTTTCTGTTCAGACCATTTTTGTTCTCCACCCATTCTTCAAAGTATGCCTATGAATAAGTATAACATGGTTGAAGCCAATACAAGCACAAATAGGATCATCTGCAGAAAATCTCAGCAAGGGTAAAATATTACGGCAATATACAGAAACAGAACGATAATAGCCGCTCAAATTATAAAAGTTTATGATTATAATATAGTGCATAATGGTACTGAATGATTAGTCATGGTACTTCAACAACAAAAACCAATGGTATTCTTGATACTTTTTAGTTAGCAAGGAAGCTTATACATAATTCAAATAACTTGGACTCTGATGGTCCTCATTTGTGTTGCTTCAGGAATTTTGAATCATCAGGTGTGACAGACGGATTTCTCAAGTGTGTTCACCTGGTTTACTGGCTTTCGCAACGAGTGGGAGAAAGTCCTTGGACGTGTAAAAACCCTGTTCTGCGGAGAGGCCGTCAAAGAGCTTGTGTCTGTTAGCTTGAGGTAGACCTGCATGAAATCAGACACATACAGTATGAGCTTTAGTTAAAGATCTACCTTACAGTCTTTAAGTCAACATAAAGACAGATAGATCGAACAATAGACGGATGGATGGATGGATGGATGGATGGATGGATGGATGGATGGATGGATGGATGGATGGATGGATGGATGGATGGATGGATGGATGGATGGATGGATGGATGGACAGTCATGTATAACAAACAAATCTCAAAAATAGGTATCTGAGTTAATGACTTAGATGAAATCTCACATCCGCAGATACACATTCCAGTTTCCATTTCCTCCCTATGTTGACTTCTTCCTGCCTCTAATGTCTATTGTGCATCAGATGCCCGTCCGAATGTTTGCCACTGTCTGGTGTCATTAACATCATTACACATAATCACACATAATGTAATCTTTCAGTGGTTTCAGTGGGAGCGATGTTTAGACATCAGCGTCAGGCCTCCGATGCCTCAAAACCCACAATTATCATCCATTCAAAAAAAAAAAGAAAAAAAAAAAAGCCCAGACAAAGTGAGTTGTGAAGATCTCTCAATCTTCTGTGCGTAATATCTAAATCGAGATACGCAAACGAGATGTGTTTTGTTGCGGTTTAAAAGCAGCAAATGCTGCACCCCTCTCCAAGGCGTCTTAATAAGATAAAACTCTTTGGCAGAGATCAGAGCATTTGCGAGAACCGTAACGTGAGAAGTTTACGAGATCCACTGTGACTGAGATGGAAAGCAGAAGACAGTGGTAATGAGGTACTAAGTGATTGAGAGATGGAAGAATGGGGTGTTGCTGTCAGAACCAATACACTCAATGTGGTTGCGAGGAAATACATTACAACATGCATCAACGCCTTCGTTTGCTCAATTTAAACAAGCCTTTAGTAAATGCATGGATTCTTTTTACACCCTTAGCAAAAATCATGTGAAAATACAGAAAACAGGAACCCGACAGCACCTCTCCACCCACCGTTCTCGGATTCATCCGCTCTGTCTGGCTTAAAAAGGCAAGGGTAAAGAGGTGAAAGCACACAGCATGATTTAAAAAGTTTAACTCATTACTAATGAAACTGGTCATTAAATCATACAATAATTAGACGCCCACCTCTCATCAGACACATCTCCAGAAGACGTCAATAACACGGCAATTACTACGTTTTTAAAGTTAACCTTCACCAAACAAGCCAGCGTGTGGCCTGCGAGTAAACGCTAGCTCTTCGTCGCTCGCCAATAACCAACCTGTCTTCCTCCGAGCTGTGTTCACACTGCTGATTCTGTTTGACAGAGCCGTCTAATGGCTGTCTTCTACATTTCAGCTGGATTTAGTTTTACAACAGGTTTATATGAAAAGCTTTATGTGGCTTTAACCTGCTGAATTCAGGTTTCTAAGCTGAGTACCACACTATGGTGATGTATTGCAATATAATTTTTAAACTGTACAAACTTTACATTCTAACACTAACAAAAACATCCAGCCTTTTTCAAAAGAAAAAAATCATTTAGTATGATTTATAATCTGTTTTCCTCATGGGTATCAAAGTTTTGTACCCACAACATCAACATTTTTCATGTTTTACCATCCTTATGGGGACATTTCGTCCCCACAACATAGGGAATACCTGGACTGCACACACACACACACACACACACGCACGCACGCATACATGTATACACATTCCAATACAGAAGGTGTTGTATCACACATTTGGTGCAAATCACCAGTGATTCTCATTAGGGGATGTTGAACACAATGTTGAAAGCCGCTAAATGGCTGTAATGATATCCTGATGATATTCTGGCATTTCCACATCCTAAAGCTGTTAGGGTGTCACGACTAATGAACAACATAAAACATAAAAAAAATTCTAAATTGCACATAGACTTCCGAAAATTCTGATATGTGCCTCATATCTCTGAGCAGGTATTCAAGTCTCATTAGTCAGTCAATAATTATAAAAATATGCTTTTATGTGTTTGCAGGGTTTAAAAATGATGTCCTAATTTGGTGAGCCAAAAATGATCAAAACATAAAAATGACCAGTGGCGTAGTTGACCTCAACCAATATCTGCATATTTCTCTGTTTATGTTCAGTGTTAATTTGTAATAAATAATGTGTTATGTTACATTTTTAAAAGTAACATTCCCCAAGACTGTTCACAAGCATAATCACTAAACACCTGCCACCTCAATCTTCTGATCATCACCAAAAATACAAAAGGAGGTTCAGGAAGAACGGGAAACTTCAGTGTATGCCGTGACAAAGTGGGTTTTAACAAAAGCGCCAGGGTTTGTGACAGCGCTCTTTGTAAGTAATGCGTCTCCATTTGTCTCCTGCTGCATCACATTTTCTTCAGCAATGATCTCTGCGCTGAACTTCCATACAATACGCTCGCAGCCGAGGCCGATTTTACCGTGCAAAATCAAAAATAATACATCACCCAGAGGGCAGAACCCTTCTAGTTAATCAGGCCTTCTCTATGGGCATCTGTTGAGAAGAGGGGGCGACATTGGCAGGAGACACTTTCTCAACAGTCTCTGACCTCTCTGATCCTTAGAAATTGCATAACGATGAAGAAAAAACAAGGGTGAAGAGTTAAAGCAGATTTTATGAAGAAAAAAATTAAAGCTGCCACAATTCTAAAGTATCTATGATATCCTGGTCTACAGATATGGCTCAGGTACCTTCTTCAATGTAAATCTGTGGGATTATTATTATCATCCACCTGCCAAAAATCATAAATTCAATCACTTATAAAGATAACGGTACATTAATTATGTAATTATGCTAACATTTTATAATTATATAAAGATGTTATATAAATAAATTCCTTGCAGATGATAAATTCCCTCTATACAGATGTTAATTAATGCTGCCAGCAACAACTAAACATTATTGTAACAGCACATATTCAATGTATAACATATTTAAAAAGCTTCGTGACATCTTGGGTGGTATTTTAGAAGCATGCACACATGATGGGTTATTTGTACAGTGTAATATTATAACCTCATATTGACTAGCTAGCATCCAACGATCACTGCCGCCAACTCGTAGCAACTATTGATTGCAGAGCTTTTAAAATTTTCAAGCATCTCTTCTCAGTGCTGAGTGTACATCTTTTAATCATGTCCTTCCATTTATTGATCACTATGCCTTTTAATAACATTGATATTTACCAACTTTGGCTAATATTTTGTAGTTGGTACTAATATTCCACAGCTTTTAGGGGATTATGGGTACATTATATCACTAATGGTTTGTGTTATGTACTATATAATATTTCATTCTTGTTGTCATTAAAGTGACAATGAAATCAAGAGGGACATCTAGAAAATAAGAGACAGAGATCGCAGACCTCATCATTTCATGGCAGTTAAGGTGTTAATTCACTCTTTAAAGCCATTGAACCTGAGCCAGTGACTCCTGAGCCTATAACCTAGAAACAATGCTCTTATCTGACTTCCTCAAACTGGTTTCCACTTTGCATATTTTTGCATATTGCCAGGGAGAAATTAGCATGTCAATCATGTGAGTGGATGACATTTAAAAAGACCGTAAAGGACTCGTGTGAAATTACAGAAATTAATTGCAAACACTCAGTGCTTTCATTTTCTCCCACAGTCAAAATTTCTTTACATGCCTTTATAGAAAAATCCAAAAATGCTCCACGTAAAAGACTCATAATTAGGATGCCAGTATTAAGAGACTCAGCGTTTCGAAACAATGAATTATACTAATTCTTTTTCTTAATGTGTCAGTACAATAAGACAGCTTTAGGCAATGTTTGAATTTCTAAGATCAATGTAGGGGCCATGTAATCATGGTTTAATTTCTTTCTATATAAAGTTACATTATTCAAGTAATAAGATTATTTTAGTTCAGCAGATATATATATAAAAAAAAAAAGTTAGGTTAGGTTAGGAAGCATAATTAGAATGCTTTACAATGTAAAGAAGCCTCTTTGATTAATTTTAGCGAGCAAAAGGGATTGTACAATGTATATAGCCAGAAGATATAATCTTCAAGAATACATTATTTTGTTCCTTTGCTTTGGAAAAAAAAAAAAAAGGAAAGAAAACATTATACCGATGAGACTGCACACCACGCAGTTAGAAAATATAAAGCAAAGCTCCTCACTGCCAGTGCCAATATGATAATCATTATTTGATTCTAATGGCAAAAGGTCACATCTTATATAATCCGCTGATATTGATAACAGTCAGTAAACACAGTGTGAGAGAAAAGAAAATAGAGAGTAATAACCAGAATGAAGAAAGGAAAGGAAGAAACAAACAAACACATAATAGAGAAGAAAAGGAAGGAAGTAAAGAAGGAACAAAGAAATGAACAAATTAAAGAAGGAAGGAAGGAAGGAAGGAAGGAAGGAAGGAAGGAAGGAAGGAAGGAAGGAAGGAAGGAAGGAAGGAAGGAAGGAAGGAAGGAAGGAAGGAAGGAAGGAAGGAAGGAAAAATAAAAGACAAAACAAATAAAAGAAATAAAAAGGAAGGAAAAAATAAACGAAAGAAAAATCATGATGAATGAAGAAACTGATAAACAAAAGAAAGAAGGAGGAGAAGGAAAGGGAGGGAAGGAAGAGAGGAAGGAAGGAACCATTAAAAGGGAAGCAATTGGAGGAACGTAGTAAGAACAAATTAATAAATGAACGAATTAATGAAAAAGAAGAAAGAACTAAGTATTGGAAGGAGGAAGAATAAGGAAAGAACAAACAAATAAAAAGATAGCAAGAAAGGAAAAAAGGAAAGAAGCTAATAGAGAAGAGAAGAGAAGAGAAGAGAAGAGAAGAGAAGAGAAGAGAAGAGAAGAGAAGAGAAGAGAAGAGAAGAGAAGAGAAGAGAAGACTCAGCTGATACTATAATAAGCTGGGGAGCATTGAGGGTCAGCATGTAATGGCAGTGAAAGGCTCAGCTGGAAGAGAACAGGGCAGACGGATCTGATGAGAAACCAGGGTGTCCTCCACTGAGAAGCAGTGGGCAGCCCAACCATGCACTGTTAGGTTAGCACAGCAAGAAACAGTGGCAGCTCAAGGAGTGGGGCGGAAAATGAGATGTGAATGGGGTTACTGGTAGAGGGGGAGAAATTGTCAAGTGGATCATCCACAGCCAATAACACGGACAGGAATCCAGGGAGCTCCCAGTGATTTTGAGAAAAAGAGACTTTCTCCATCTTTTCAGTGTACATGCTTGTCTGTCCAAATAACAGTCAATAAAACAATGTGTGAAGATGCATATAAACTGACCGATTCCAATGAACACAGCTTTGTATCCCTCCTCCTTCAGAGAGAGCAGCGTCATTCCATCTTGGCTGAGTCCTCGGTCACAGACAATCTGAACAAACAAAGCATATCAATAGAAGTAAGACCACAGAAATGCTCCATAAAAGCTCATCTGAAGCCATGTAAAACAGGGTCTGTTTGAGATTGCAGGAGGACATCTCTGAAGTCATCTTGTCGCAGTGGAAAAGACGGTTGGAAAAGTCTCAGTCAGCTGAAAGAAAAAAAGCAAGAAAATAAACAAGAAAGAAATAATGAAAGAAGCTCATTTGAAGGCCTGTAAAATCCTGTCTTTTAGAGGTCTCGGGAGGTTGTCTCTGAATTATTATGCCCACGGAAAAATGCATAGGAAAAAGCCAATCTGAAAGAAAGCAAGGAAAGTTAAAGGACATGAATGGAAGTAGAAGAAATGTAAAGCAAAGAGTCTGTTTATAGGTACTGAGGGAACATGCAAATCTGTCATCCCCTTCCTCCCTCCCTCCCCCCCCCATCATCCTCAGCTCTTCACGAACTGCGGAAAAAAGCATTTCCTGTGTAAAATGAATCTTGAGCAGGTGTGCCGGATGACGACTATTGATTGCCCTTTCCTGAAGCTGAAGCATTCAGGAAACAAACAGACAAGTGCGCGTAGCCCTGAGGTGCTCGGCTGCCACTGTCTGCCACCCCTAATACAACTTTTAATTGTTCTTTATTAATGCGGCTGACATTTGGACCACTGATCCTCCCTAAGACCTCTCGCCCTTCCCGGCTTCAAAAGGGGAAGGTGGGAGTGCACAGGGGCACGGAGGAGGAGGAGTAGGATAGGGAGGTGTGATGGTTTTCATTACCTTCACTCCCAGGTCTCTCATCAAATCCACCTCGAACTGAACCACGTCGTACGGCAAGCGGAATTGCGGGATCTCGGTGGAGCTGAAAATCAAGAGAGGAAAAATGAAATAAGAAGAAAAGGAAGGGCGATAAGGAGGAGTCCCTAGAGAGATGAAAAGTTCCACCCCATGCTAAGGATCGTTCCATATCTGGAATTCTTTCTTATGCTATAGGTTATTTAGTCTTCAATTGTGCTGGTCTAAATGCCAACACAAACCCCAGAGCCTTGTTTCTACTCCCTGAGACTGCTGGGATTTGAGTTGCATTGGATATTCATTGAAGGACCCCTGTTTGCAATCGACATGCTGGTTAAACTAAACAGCGCTGGAGATACAACAGCACGTAATTGATAACCTCAACCCAACTCGACATTTGAGAGATGAATATTCCCAATTACAGAGACCATTCATTAATTATTCTGACCTTCAACAATGTGCCCCATATTGATTGTGGCTGGCCAGATCAACAATGCCCTTTAGTGGACCATCTTAGATACAGGATGAGAATTCTGAGTATGAACCACGGGTCAGAGTAATTACAGACCTCAGTCCTCCAATGAACCTCTGCTTCTCGAAAACGGTGATGTCGCCGTACCCCATGCGGGCCAGGAACGAGGCGCAGCTGATGCTGGCGGGGCCGCAGCCAATCAGAGCTATTTTAGAGCGATAGCTCTCAGGAATCTGATCTGGAGGCGGGAGATTGGGATTCCGTATCTGAGGAACACCCATTTCTTTGAACACCTGCAAACACACCCGAAGAAAATCAATGTATTGTACCTTCATTGGGAAATTGGAGCAAACTTTATGATTCTGATTGACTGTCACAACCTTCAGATCACTTGCAGCAAATTCAAGATGACAAACTTGCTGAAAACAACCAGTTTAAACCAGCATGAATTTCCATGATCATTCAGGCCGGTTCATTCTGGTTCGCTCAGATTTGGTGCCAATGCAGTTGGTGGAAAACAAAAAGCCTGATTGATAAAGCTGGTCAACTTTCTGGTGAAAAGGGTTGACCAAGGCATCTATCCATCCATCCATTACTCAATCTATTACTCTGATGAAACTGTTCATGCTTGGTCTTCCTGGTGAATCTCGACTGAACAAGTCTTGCTGGTTAATCTAGTTACAAAGGCTGGTGGGAAAATCAGATCACCAGACAGCATGCTAGTAACCAGCTTTGCTGGGACAAACACCACTTTAACATCGAGAGGAAAACATTTATATTGTCTCTATTGAGAAACTGTCTTTGAAACACCACAGGCTTGCCTGGTCCAACACAAAAAACGTCCGACATGCTCTTAATTTGCCTGAGGAGGAAAAAAATAAAAACCCACACATGAATACATAAACCCTGCAGCAATTTGATTCATCACTTCACTATTAAAATCCAGAGCAGAGAGCCCACTTAGAGTCGCTAAGACAAAAGCAACACCAAGAACTCATTCAGCCCCTCAGAACAGAAACCAAATGAGAAGACAAAGAAAAAGGAATTACGGATACTCATTCATTCAAAAAGCGTCCTTAACGCATCAACAGACATGAAGACATCAACATAAAGATAGTTAGCAGATACATAAAAAACACAGTAAGTTATCCAAACAGGCATTAATGAGGAGCCTGTGGCGGTATATCCATTACAAGTAGTAAAATGGGAGGGCAGATGCTTTGTCTTCCTAATAAGATTAGCCAGATCCATATGTAAAAGCCTGTATTGTTAATACAATATTATGCCTGAACAGGCAACACTATAGGTGATATTAATATAGTTATTCATGAGTTTCATGGACTGTGAAGCCCAAATTGCTACATGACAATGCATTTTTAATAATCCCTGAGAGCAGTTTAGAGACTTATATTATTGCGGTTTCAATGAAACAAACAATGCGGCAATTCAAAGCACAATCTCGTCTCTTGACAGATCCGTACGGCTTCATTTGATTGATACTTCAGACGACATCTGAAAAGTCACGTGGCAGCAGTGCAGAACTCGTGGAGGTAAAAGGTACCTGGGGTACGGTTTAGGATTTGCTAAAGACTACATTTAGTGCAATGGTAGTCTAAATGTAATAGGAGAAAAGAGCATTCACAATTAAATATCCAACATCGGCCGATATCAATAAATTTAAAGGGGTCATGACATGAGAAACCAAATTTGCCTTGATCTTTTGGTATATAAGAGGTCTTTGTACCATTAAAACTTCCTGCAAGTTTCATAGCTTTAGACGCCCTCCCCATTATAAACGAATCATTTATTTAATCAAGCTCTAAATACAGCTCGTTCTGGATCCATGGTAAGAAGTGACGTCACGGTACGAAGTGACGCACCAGTCGTTTGCATATGACCGCCTCCAGCACAAGACTACTGTCTGTGCCTCATAGTCATTTCGCATCGTCGCATGATTCGTTGTCACGCGCCCCACAGGAGTTCAGTCGTCGACGTGCAGCGAGTGGGTCTCT
The DNA here is from genome assembly GCF_951802725.1 of Rutilus rutilus. NCBI lineage: Eukaryota > Metazoa > Chordata > Actinopteri > Cypriniformes > Leuciscidae > Rutilus > Rutilus rutilus. The sequence continues at coordinate 8,614,189 of NC_140228.1, forward strand.
TTACAAGATTGCTATGTGGCCGCCAAAGCCTTATTTGATCGGTGAGTGATGTGTAGAGACGATTGTGACAGGGCTCATGTTACTGAGAGAGCGAGCGAGAGCGAGCGAGAGCGCCCCGGCCGCGCGCGCGCTCTCTCACTGTCTTTCTCTCTCTCTCTCCCTCCCTCCCTCGCGCATATGCATAAAAATAACCCGTATTCAAGTGTTTCTGGTTACAAATCTGACATATTCATTCAAAATAGCTTCACACTGTCCATGTCATGTGGACACGGGGTAATCCATTCTTAGTTGTTAGTGGTGGACAGATGGTTCATTTTCTGGCTTTCTATATCTATGTTAATAATTGATGCATAGGCGCTGACGTTAGCCAATCATAAGAGTGGGTGTTAACACTGAACTCTTAAAGGGGAAACACCCCCCAAACAGACTGTTTGAATCAGAGCATGAGAAACAGGGTGGGAAAAGGTCATAAATCACTCAATTTTAAACGTTTTTTGTCCAAAAAACTATAGTAATACTATAATTGCACCTAAGGGAACATAATAAAAGAAAAGAAAAAAACATGTCATGACCCCTTTAACAAAAACAAATCTGGCACCGACATATACTGTATTTTGTATTCCAAGAATTAAATCAAAGATCCTCAATATCAATGTCATTAAAATATTACCAGATCATATAACTGTTGTATAAATTACCTATAAATCACTTCTTAATCAAACCTAATGGCAAATAGACACTCAAATTGGCACTGTTGGTATGTAAGTGGGAGTTAGTCAAAGTCTTCTAAAGATGCTAATGTGCTTTGCCACCTTTGGACACCAACACTGCGTTTCCCTTGTAATTGAAAAGAGACACCAAGTTATCTGTGATTGCAGGCCGACTGCAGGAGCAGCCAGTGAATGACGGTGGGCTGTGATAGCCCTTTTTTCTTGGGTTATCTAATTATCGGCTCGATAACCAGACTGACCTCTCACATTTAAGGAGAGAGGATCCGCCACCTAGACAGAGACGTCTAATAAGTCACAGCAGAGGTGGGTGGCACAAGAGAGAGAGGCTGCTTTTGTAATTGCTCTTCTTATCCTTCATGAAGTAATGAAACTTAACATGCCGAAGCGCTTCCTTTTTTTTTTTAGCCTGTGGTGATTGTGTGGAACAGGTGGGATCGGGTTACAAAGGTGGGTGGAAATGAACTGTCGTGCTTTCCGTTTCCCCCTTCCGAGCAGTCAGTTAAGAAACATGCCCGCATGAAACCTGTTAGAATTGCAAACAAATTGCTTAAGGTAAAGAAAAACAAACCCTCCGGCAACACTGAAATGCAGCCAGCTAAACTTATTCATGTCAGCGGGCATGTTTTTAAATTGTATTTGTAGTGTGCACTTGCTTATATACAGTACATTCCGAAGAAACCCTGAAGCTTTAAAGAGGCACAAAGGGTATATAAAAGCAGGAACATTTATGCAGCTTTTGTATCTAAATAATGAAGCAACCTTCAACCACTATTCCCATAAATGGGTTTGGAATATTTTGAACATGTTTACACAACTGGGAGAAAAAATGTTGTTTAGAAATGTCTGGTCTATATTCAAACGGTTAGCCGATGATTGTTATAATGTTCTGGTCAATAACCAGTAAAAAGATATTTTGTCTGAACAAGTTACAAATAAATTAATTTAGGCAGTGTTTAATGTTATCAAAGTCAGCGGTAGATGATGGAAAAGGTAATCTAAATATAAAAATAGGACAAATGAGCATACACAATTACATTTCCAATGCTGGCTTGCACTATATCCAAAAGTTTTTTCAACATATTGTGCATTTTAAAAGGTGTTTTGTGTCCGTATCTATAGTGTGTATAATTTCAGCAAGGCTGGAACACTGTATTGACCGTCGCCCTTTACCAGGTACAGGAAACTCCCACTTTGACGCACACACAATTGTGGGTCAAATCGAGCAAATCAAACCCACGCACTTTAATTTCGATTTAATTACCTGTTACTGCAGTGCTGTGTTGCGAAACCAAACATAAACATATAAATGAGTTAATGATTAACACACCTGTAGTTTCATTGTGCAGAGAAACAAATAACATGTATGCGACCAAACAAATTATATGTATTTACAAAGATGCTTACATAAACCCTGCCCTGCACGACTTCATAGAAATGTCCTAACGGATCTGTTTACTGCAAGCTAGTTTGCTGGCACCTCGCCATCCTCGCTCCTTTTTAGTCACTTCCTCTGAACATCATCGTGTGTTTGTTAGACATGAAATATCTGCAGCTTTCTTTGGTTTAAGCTCATCTTGATTGATGTGAGACAAGTTATTCCCCTTTTCCCTGGCACCAGCTCACCAATGGTGAACCTGACGTTTGTCGTGGCAGAAGGCCGGGCCGCTGAGACGAATTGTGTCTGTAGCAGTGGAGAGTGTCACACATCATGAGTTCATACTGCTGCCGACTAGAGCTGAGAGACTTCATTAACACTGGCACGCCACAAGCTCTTCATGACAGCATATGGGATCCAAAGAAACAAGAATACACATTTTTCTAACAGGTTAACTCCACTAAACCACTAGGGAATAGTTCTTATGCAGCAATTTTTAGATATACGAACCCTTAAGCACTTGAGAGTTACTCGTTTTTTTTTGTGCATATTTCCCTTCATATGCAATCTAATCCATCTGGCCTACGGCATACATGGCTTCTCACTCAGGTGAGCCACTAAAAAATGATAATACAAATTCAGTTTGAATAAAACCTAATATGGAAATAAGAGAATGAAAAGGAAATATTTTTCTCCCTACGAACCTCAAATTTACCTTTTTCAAAGCTGTGGCCCAGCGGTTAGTGGTCGCTGAGTTATGATGCTCATGTGGACGTTGCAGGTTTGAATTGAACATGCAACATGGCCTGATTCCCAATTATTCAATTACTCTTTATTACGCATGTCCAATAAATAAAGGGGAAAAGTCCTACCTCAATGGCAAACTGCTGCAGTCCCCCAATGTTGATGGGTCCTTCCTCAGACGCATACAAGTTGCACCCCCCAACACACAAGTCTGAGGTGGGACACACCATCCCACACGTCAAACCTAGCGGGTTGTCTGACAAAATGGTCCGTGCCGCCCCATAATAATTCTGTGAACATCAACATAAAAGTGTTTTTTAGAAAACCTGCCGAGATATGCATCTAGATAGCTGTGTGTATGTGATTCCTAAAAGTGCTATCACACCATTTTAAAATGTAGGTAGCAAAATTATGTTGCTTTTTAAATTACCTTATTTTGGCCAAACTATATACAGTACATACATATTTGTACATGCAACAAATAATATGAGACAAAAATATCAATGTTTATTTCACTCAATACTGAAGTTTATTGCTGAAAACCAATGCATTAGCTTAGCAAGGTGCTAAAGCAAAGCCACAGTAAAGTACCTTATTTTATGTGCTGTCTATAGAGCACTTCAAATCAGTCACATACACTACCATTTAAAAGTTTTGGCATTGGTAAGATTATTTACTTTTTATTTTATTTTTGAAAGATTGCAGATTTGGTGCTGATTTTTTATTATGAGCATTTCTTATTATTATCAATGCTGAATACAGTTGCGCTGCTTGATATCTTTGTGGAAACCATGATACATTTTATTTCCAGTATTCTTTATTGAATTGAAAGTTCAAAAGAACCACTTTTTTTTTAAAGGAGTCATAATGTAGAAATTTCACTTTTCCACGAGAATCAATGTATGTTATGATTGCATAATGATTGTACACTGGCCGGGAAGCCGATATTTAAAAGTGAAGCGTTTGTTTACCTCAGGGTTTGTAAAATAGGCCACGTGCACGCGCACGAAAAAACGAGATTTTGATTTCTTCCCCCTCTTGACGTCAAGACGGGGGAGGATATACCAAATATGGACACCGCAAACCTATGCCGCGGGAAGCCCGCCCCTCTCCCCCTCTCCCCCTCAGATTCAGTTTAGTCGACTCGCGAAAGATGGAGAAACCGAGTGCACACCTGAGATGCTCTGTGGTTGACTGCCACAAACAACATGCAAATGTGTTTTATCTACCAAAAACGGACGAAACTATCAGGGAACAGTGGAGGAAATTCATTTTTAATGACGCTGTCCCAACAACTCTTTCAAGTGGCGTATCGTTAGGTGTGTGCGCTAAACATTTTACACCGGAATCATTTACAAATTTGGGGCAATATCAGGCGAACTTGGCCTCGAAGCTCCGTTTGGGAAAAGGTGCCATCCCAACCATCAGGGACTTGCCAGAAATTGAAAAGGTAAAACTGTGTTTTTATTGCTCTACTGTGGTTAACAAATAGCAGCTAACTGCTAATGCGGCTATTGTATGTAACGTTACCTTCGAGGTAAACACGGGGAATGGACTCTACGAATGCTAGCCACATCTTTCCACTTTGTTTTACACTAGCAGCTACAGTAGTGACGGTACAGGAGTCCATGCTCAGTGGCTAAAACTGTTTAAATGCAAGTATGAAAACAATATACCACTAAACATTATTAGCCAAACTCATGCAAAACATGCAGTTTGAAAATAGCTTTCAGTTAGTGGGGCTTCTGTAAGAATGTATCTGGAAATGGTGTATTTTTTCTACGACCAATCAACGCGCCCCTCATTTGCATTATTATAATGACCGTCCACGACAGCCAAAACATCGCATCAGATCTCGCGAGACAATAATGCCTTTAGAAATAAGGGTCTGAGGAGCTCTGTGTTTATTTTTTTTCCACTTTTCTTTTTTAGAAGTGCCTGAAAGACTATAATAGAGCATTAGGTATCCAAGGTAACACAACATTATGACTCCTTTAATAGAAATACTCTTTTTTTTTAATTCTTTTAAAAAGTTTGTACTGACAATGAACTTTTTAACAGTATATAATATTATATATACAGTAGTGGACGAAAGTGATGTCCGGCCTTTTATTATTACATCTTTTATTAAATTACATCTTAACCCTTTATTCAATTATTATAATTTAGAAAAAAAAATTGTAAGCGTATTGCGTAGTTGTGCTTATAATCAATTGTTTTATTTGTGATAACGCAATGAAACATGCCAAGTTGTGCATGAGGACAATCATTTTGCCGGGCTGTCATACAAAAAAAGAAAAAAATCATGAACATGCAAAAACAAGAGAACCAACAAAATATTATTAACTTAATATGTTGTAGTCAATGTATACTTTTGTTTCCTGTGAGCTTTTTGTTTTTCTATGCATTTTATTTTTGCATAACAAAATAAAACCTGTAACTGTAGTAATATACACACTCACACAAATCATTTTGTGTGTGTATATATGTATGTATATATATATATATATACACACAAATAATTTTGTGTGTATATATATATTAGTGCTGTTAAATCGATTCATCATGATGAATCGCATTTAACAAAAAAGTTTGTTTACATAATATATGTGTGTATAAATATTATAATATATATTATAACATATATTATGTAAACAAAAATTGTTATGTTAGATGCAATTAATCATAATTAATCGATTTGATAGTACTTATATACCATAATATAGTATACAGTATACAGTATGTGTGTGTGTTTATATATATATACACACATACTGTATACTATATTATGCTAGTCATCATATCAGCCTGCGCAACACAGCAACGTGGATGCAGCAACTGTAGCAGAAGTGTTCAGTTACTGATACCATTGTAGAAATGGCCTTTTTTGCAGACAGCCATGATTAATTTATACTGAGGTAAAAAAAAAAAAAAAAAAAACAGAGAACAAAATAAAGTGAGTAATATTTAGCTGATCATGTGATCACAACAATATCTGCCCACCCAGCCTGCTCAATCTAAAATAAAACAGCTTTTATTAGGCTACTGAAATGACTTCATGTTTTTAAACATCTTTCAAAAGTACTACTCACTTCTATCAGTGAAAGTTTTAAATAAAAAAATCACCTTTAACACTTCTATTCATATAAGACATGGAAGAAAAACTTCGTGATAGTACCACAGTACTCTCTTTTCATTCTCTTCCTTCATTCTCTTGTCTAACAAGCCCATTCTGACAGTCATCACCCCCTGACTGACATGTGTCTAGTTCTGAAAAAAGCAGACAACATCTCTCTTCTTCAGACAGCCTTGAATTAAGGCCAGAGCGCCTCAATGGCACTCGCTAAATTCGCAGAATGCACGGTATGACGGAAACCTTGACAGAACAACGGCACAGAAACACGGTGTTGTTCCAGCGACGCGCATTAAAGACATTTTGCATGGGCTTTATTCAAATGCTGATTGTACAAGTCAGTTTTCCTGCTTCAAATGAATGACTGATATTCAAATACACAGATGCAATGCATACATAAGAGCCGCTGTAGTGCAGCTTTAAAACGCTCCCACAAAAGTCAAACAAATGAGCACAAAAACTCATTATTCCCAGCGAATAATTCACGTCATCCAACAGCAGATCTCTTATTAAAAGCATAACTCAAAGTTCACCACCGCAGTTCTGCACCGGCTAGATGTCACAATTACGTCTTTTACAATGGCAATGTCTGTCATCCTGATGAAGAGCTCAGGTCTGACATCTTGTGTGATGTTTTTAAGTATATGGACGCTATAATCCCTGTAGTGTGATGTATTTAGTATATTTAGTGAAACACAAGCCATTTTACTTCCGAAAAGTGACGTATTTCAGAAACAAATTGAATATAATCCATCATGAACTGATTGGATCATGAAAAGTGGAAGAGTTTTTGGTGGATTGTGGAGAAATATTCAAGTGTGAAACACTTTTGAGAAAGCTTTTTGACCAAGATGTGGCAAATCCCAATGGTAACACTTCTTTTTCAAACTAACCTTATCATTAAAGGGGCTTTATGTAGAATTCAGAAACCTTTGTTATTAGCGACACCGGTGGCCATTAAGTGAACTGCGGCCAGCAACTATACTAATTGCTTGTGCAAACGTAACGTACAAGAGACCGAATGTGATACACTGCCCACAGTGAAATACTACTGTTTACTTGTCTTTAATAATGTTTGAAATTTATATTAGTTAGTCCAGTTGTTTTTGTTGTAAAACCATAGGAAAATGTTAGTGTTCTTTAGGCTGCTGATTTTTGCTCATGGAAATCCCGTTTAAAATGTAAAGGTGATCGGGCATTTTCTGTTGCAGCTCCTAGGCTCTGGAATGACCTTCCTCTGTCTGTAAAAACGTGTCCTTCATTGGGTGTTTTTCAGAGTGCGCTCAAAACTTATTTGTTTTCTTTAGCATTTGATAATGCTTTGTAAGTGTGTCATTTGTTTGTATTGTTTTTATGTTTTTATTTTTATTTTCTCTTTTTATACCTTCTGTACAGCACTTTGGTTCCACTTGTGGTGTTGAAAGTGCTTTATAAATAAAGTTGAGTTGAGTTGAGTTGAAATAAGCTGCAACAAAACATTTTTCAAAAAGACAGAATAAATATGTTTGATATAAATGTTTTGACTACAGACCCTTTCCAAAAAATTTGAATATCATGAAAAACTTTATTTATTTCCATAATTCCATTCAAAACATTAAACTTCCATAGATTATAGATTCAGGGCCCACAACTTAAACGATTTCAAGTATTTAGTTGTTTATTTGTACATAATTTGGGCTTCCAGCTCATAAAACCCACGAAAACAGGATTTCAATAAATTTGAATATTACATGAAATCACACAGTAATTACACAGTGATACCATGGTCATTGAACCAGGTTTTGGTTATTTTGGCAGTGTGGGCACTGGTGCAAATCCTGCTGGAAAATGAAGGAAGCATGAAGTGCTCTGAAAATGTCCTGGTAGACGGCTGCGTTGACTCTGGATTTAATAAAGCACAGTGGACCAAAGTCCTCTTTTCTGATGAGAGCAAATTTTGCATCTCATTTGGAAAGCAAGGTCCCAGAGTCTGGAGGAAGAATGGAGAGGCACACAATCCAAGATGCTTGAAGTCCAGTGTGAAGTTTCCACAGTCTGTGTTGGTCATCGGCTGGTGTTGGTCCACTGTGCTGTCCACTCAACGCAGCCGTCTACCAGGACATGTTCAGAGCACTTCATGCTTCCTTCAGCAGACAAGCTTTATGGAGATGCTGACTTCATTTTCCAGCAGGATTTGCACCTGCCCACACTGCCAAAATAACCAAAACCTGGTTCAATGACCATGGCATCACTGTGTAATTACTGTGTGATTTCATGTAATATTCAAATTTTTTGAAATCCTGTTTTCGTGGGTTTTATGAGCTGGAAGCCCAAATTATGTACAAATAAACAACTAAATACTTGAAATCGTTTAAGTTGTGGGACCTGAATCTATAATCTATGGAAGTTTAACATTTTGAATGGAATTATGGAAATAAATAAACTTTTCCATGATATTCAAATTTTTTGGAAAGGGTCTGTAAATGTTTTACCTTACTGGAATCAAAAACTGGGAATCGAAAAGAATCGGAATCAATAAGCAGAATCCGAATTACCAACCCTACTGCTAAGCTTTTATGAAGGCTGCAACAATAACTCTCTGTAACACTTTAGTTTCGGGTCCAATTCTCACTATGAAGTAGTGTATATTACTAGGAAATTTGCTGTTTATTAGTACTTATAAATCACATATCAATGCCTCATTCTGCATGACCATATTCTACATCCCTTAATCCTACCCAACACCTAAACTTAACTACCTTACTATCTATTAATATTAAGAGTTTGAGGCAAAACTCGTAGTTAATAGTGAGAATTCTACACTAATTTAAAGTGTAACCTAACTTGGCTGCGTTAAATCTTGATCCTAAAGCAAAAATAAGTGTATAAGCACTGTTCTAAAGTAAATACATAAGCGTATACAGAAAAAAATAAGGATGAATTCTTTACCTAAATAAACTACATGACGAACTTGTGAGATAAAATAAGACTTGCATATGTAAGACGTGACTTATGTAGCAGCATTTGAAATCCCAGGAGTCTGTTTGAAAAAAAAAAATCTAATCATCCCAAGAGCACACTACAGAAAGAAAGAGAAAAAAATTGCATAAAGAAAATGACATTTCATTTTCATACCACATGAAATGTAAACATTAATACCATAATAAAAATGCCTTTCTCTACAGAAGTATATTTGATATGAAAGTTACATATCTTATATTAGGAACCTGTTGTACAACGTAAGGGAAATATATGAAATGTGATGAGTTAGATAATAGTTCTTTCTGTTTGTTTGGCTGTTTGTTACTGGGCTGATGTGTCCCTGATCTCGCTGCATGGCTTTCTATATCCGGCTTTTAGAAGCTAAAAGAACCCATGAAATGAAAATAAAAGTTTCGTGGCTTTTAGCCCGTGTCTGTTAGCTTTGAGGCCATCTATATGCGAGTGCACTCCTTAACATTTGAGCTTTTTCTAGATATATGCATTTAAAATACTCTTTTTCTTCCTGAAAAATGGACCGGAAATACAGATGACTCGTCCTGTGCGCAGAGGTATAATAGGAATTTATGCTCAATAAAATGCTTTTGAAAATGAAAATGACCCCCATTCCTAATGTGACCTGCAACCAACTAGCAAAAGAAAGTAGCTAAACGTGTTTTTGCTAGAATACAATATAATGTAAACTAAAGCCTACTGACTATATAAAAAAATATATATATATATCCTAAAATAAATTGCCTATAAAAAAAATCTATTAAAATTATTTTTATTATTTTTATAACAATAATAAAAAAAAACTAAATTGGCCATTTTTAAATAAATTCATTAATGTAAAAAACTAAAAGCAATTGGCTGTTTTTGATGTGTTCGAATTACTGTCGTCAAAATAGGAAGAAAATAGTGTGTCAAATAATTTCAATGCCTTTAATACTTGTTCAAATTAAAATTAACATTAAAAATGGCATTCAAAACATATCCTTTGGGAAGTGGACCGATAAAAGTTTAGTTTCATATAAAAATGGAGTAAAAACTCCAAAAATAAAGTTCTTACATTTTGATGAAACATTACAAAATCAAACCTTTTTATCAGAAGATTCGAGCTCAATGAGACCAGAAACATTTATTAAGAAAGTCAACTTGTAGATACGCAACATACCTTGTTTGCGATACTAGTAATGAAGGCCTTTATGTCCAGATTAGTCGGGCAGCTTTTCTGACACGGTGCATCGGCACACTTCAAACATCTGTGAGAAAACAAGATTAATGTTTGAATTACCTCACATGCAATGCAAAGTAAAGTTATTTACAGTAAGAACAGAACTTTGTGTCGTCGCCCCACTGGAACGGCACATTCCAGCCAATTACAAACACTCTACGGCACCCAGAGGAAATCAATCCCAAGCTTTTGTGCCGGAGGACTTTTCTCCCAGCAACTACATCTCAAAGACGCCATATTGATGACACACCAGTTTTGAATGACAAATAGGATAATTTGGAGCCGCCCCAATTAAATATTCATGCCCAATCAGAATGGAGGTGGTACGTCTGGCCCCTGGATGTGAATGGCGTGTGACAGGAGGCAGCTGACTGGGGCTGCTGGGAAACGAAAGAGGGCTGCTACTGTAGCTCACAATCATTATTTCGCATTTTACAAACACACAGCTGTTTAAAAATTCACCACACTAATGACTTCAGATGATGTATCAGTAATTTGGAAGAGTGCTTTTTCCTTTACAATGAGCAGAGGGGGAGACGCACACAGGGAACAGAGCAAATCGAGGCAGGGAAGGAGACGCGGAAACAAGAAGGGGGGAGGAAACGCACAACTTGTGCCACGTATGTGGAAACAAAAAGCACACAAAACACAACAGTGCTCACACACAAAAGCAGCGCAAACGCTCATATAACACCTGCAGGTTTAGCTTCACGCGCAGCTGGATGCCCATAATAATCCCGTTTCACTATTCTCTAAGCTCAGCGCGGACTAGAGTGCACAAGGCTGCCATTAATACCACTTACCGGGGTGACAGTGGGGTAATTACTGTAGTGCAGCGGCCAGGTACCGACGCCACAGAGGACCACACAACGCTACCGTCCCAGTCCCGCTTTTATCAACCAGGGTGGCTGATCATAATGTGACATTAGTTTTGACCTGCTTTTTCTTTATTTGATCATAAATTATCCTTAGCCTTAAGGATTAGGGATATTGCAGGAGTCTTCGTCTGGGAGAGGGCCTGGACTGGGCTTTGACGGTGAGATGAAGGCTAGTCTCGGAGGATGCCGGGGCCTATCGCACTTCTGATCTGCACAGAGATGATTAATACAGAGAGGGGACACCGAGCAGCTGCGGGAAGACATAAAGCCACACTCGCAGAAATATTTCTCTCGCTGCCGTTCCTCTCTGCTTATTGTGAAGGAAAAGGCACTCTTCCAAATCAGCGATATATCATCTGTTATGATCATCGCCGTGTGTCTCTTACAAAATATGCATGTAGAACATGAAACGGTGCAGTGGTTCATATTCAGCTTCCTGTACAATGAATACATTAGCGCAAATGTATTAAAGATCATGTCTCATTGATAATAGATTTTTCTTGCTCTTCAAAAAAGAAAGTTACGTATCTATACTCTAAAGTTTAAATCAACCATTTCCTTCCCAGTCCATCCAGACCATTTATTGAAACAAATAAATGGAAGTGATTACGATAATTTGAAATATCATCCAAAAAAGTAACCAAATGACAATTATTCAGCTAATTGTACATCAAAATATTTTTTTTTAGTATGCGTGTATTTTTTTAACCATAGAAAACACTTTTTCTTAACTATAACAACTGTTTTATATTTTCACATATTTAAAAACATTTAATATTTTCCTGTGATGGCAAAGCTGAATTTTCAGCATCATTAATCCAGTCTTCGGTGTCACATGATCCTTCAGAAATCATTTTAATATGCTGATTTGCTGATCAAGAAACATTTTTTCTTATTTTCGGTGTTGAAAACAGTTGTGCTGCTTAATATTTTGTGGAAAACGTGATAAGCCTACCTTTGTTTTCAGAATTCTTTGACGAATAAAAAGTTAAAAAGAAGAGCACTTATTTGATTTTTTTTTTTTTTACTATGTAAGGCTTTACTGTCACTTTTGATCAATTTAATGCATCCCAAATAAAAGTATATTACCAAAATAAAAGAATATAAATATATTTGAAGACCTTGCAAAGTTGGAGTTTTGTGGCTTTTAGTTCATGTCTAGTCCAAATCCAATTCCCATGTGGTCTACATTTCCTTAATGCCTGGTTCAGATTACAGTTACACGATTTTAGCCCGATTTTGGCACGATCCGTTTGACGTAAGGTGTAACGCAAAGACAACGGTCGTCGGGACGCAAGATTCGACCGTTTCATCTCGTGTGTCATAGTGGGCGACAACCTACGATGATCGCAACCTACACGTCTGCGATGCTTCACGACATCATGATAAAAAGACTAGCATGTGTAATTTTTTTTTCGGTCCTCCATGACGGTTGGAGTGTATGTGTGTGCGCGCGAGTGAGTGAGTGAGCGAGCGAGAGTGAGTGAGAGTGTGTGTGTGTTCGCGAGTGAGCGACTGTGTGTGACTGTGTGTGTGTGTGCGCGAGCGAGACTGGTCAGAAAGCAACGTGTAGGCTAGTCTGACATGTTTCTTGTCCAGGACATGACAAGATCTCTAGGAGTCAAAATCGTGTAATCTGACACAGTGACTAGTAACAGACAAAAAAATCGTGTAATCTGAACCAGGCATAAAGAGTATCATAAATATATGTGCATTGCACTGGCCTTTAGATATTCTGTTCTCACTGAAAAACCCTTATTGGTCGACCTGTAGTTATGACATCACAGCCACGTCCACATGTAGAAATCAACACCTATTCATTATTCTGCAACTTGGCTTGCCCTAATGAGCAACAGTGTGAAATAGAGAGCCTAAGTCCCTCCCCTTCCGGTGGAACACCATGGGACCTTAATTCGGAAAAATATTGTATGGTAGTCAATGGCGAGAGACAACAAATATTTTGATCTCGTTTGAATTGTGCCCTGAATTACACATATGATGTTTGTCAATTTAAAAGATACATTTTAAAGTCAAGAAAGTCGCAGTTTGATACAAAATTGTTGAGGTATAAGACTGTGAAAATACGTAATTACAAAGACTACAAACCCAAAAGGCGCACATGTGACGTCATACCTTTTCTCTCAATGAATGAAGCTAACTTTACTGAAGCTAACGTCTGTCATTTTTCTATAGTCTTACGTTATAATCGTAACGTTACGCCGTCATGCCTGAGTGTTTTGTACCAGACTGCACACATACGAGCAACGGTGACGTACATAGTGCGAGACGAGAGTAGTTCATTGAGCGATTTTCACATAAAACAAAATGTTACTCTTCTGTTTTATGACAAACTGCGACTTTCTTGACTTTCATAATTATCTTTTAAATTGACAAACATCATATGTGTAATTCAGGGCACAGTTCAGACGGAATAAAAAGATAAGTTGTCTCTTGCGATTGACTACCATACATATTTTTTCCGAAATAAGGTCCCATGAGCCGGAAGCGGAGGGGAGGGACTTAGGCTCTCTATACTCCAGTATGTTGCGATTAGCCAATCATAACAGAGTACATTTGCATATAGAAGCCTGCAAGGTACTTCAACAAAAACCTGCTTGTTTATTTCTAATGCCGAGTTCACACTGAACGATTTTAGGCCCGATTTTCGCTCGCCGACAGGTTTTGTGAGATCGCCGACAAATGCCCGAAATCATAGGCAAATCGGTGCTCGTTCACGTGAGTGACAACCGCAGTGTGAATGATCCTTGAGATATTTGGCATGCTAAATATCTGGACCTGTCGGCGATTCAAAATCCTGCAAAATATCTTCTGACTGAAAACTACATCGGCGATGACCGACAGCCAATGAGAGAGCCAGATACAGGACAGCGGGATGTTTGGGGAGGAGACCAGAATATCAGTATTTTAATAGATATATTTACAATTATATCAAACAGAAACAAAGCACAAACATTTGCTTGACCAGCAGCACATTGCAAAATTATTGATTTACCCCCAACTCTCTTTGCAGAACACACAGTCCTTTCTCCCCTCGTCTTCACAACCATTTCCTCCTGCATAAACTGTTTATTTTTCTCCTTTTCGCAAAATCAGCGCAGTCAATTTGGATCGCAATCTTCTTGCAGGCTATCATTTTTAATAACAACTTCAGTCTCACGCACACGTGATCATCCGTGATTTCCTTATCAGTTCTCGCGTGTTTGGTTGTGAAACGTAGTTTGCGGACCAGACAGAAGTTTGTAAAGTCATGCAGTGTGAAACCTCCTGTCCCCGATCCATCGAGCAGTGTGAACACACCAGAAACTGAATGTTACCCCAGACCCAGACAGTCACGCAGTGTGAAAAGAACGGTGACCCGACTACTTTGAAAATCGTGCAGTGTGAACTCGGCATAAGGGTAAGAGAGGGGGTGGGAAGTGGTCATGCAAAACTAAATGAAGACTGTTTTGGTGCGAAAAACCTTGACTAATATTATAAGTTGACATCAGGGGGGGGAAATAAAATGCAAAAAAATGGCCCAGAAAACAGCTGTTCCACGGCAGGTCAAAACGTATAAACACATTCATAAATATGAGACCCAACAGATCAAAATGAGAATCTGTGAGAGGGGCACCTTCAGTTGATTGCCGAGCGTTTTTGTCTCTCTTTTCAAAAACTGTAGCTCGGGGGGGGGGGGGGGGGGGGGGGGGGGGGGAGGGCGAAAACGAGAAAGAGTGAGAATAAAATAACCTATTCCCTCCTCTGACACGCCGGGGCTCTGCGCTACGACTGTGGACAGGAATACCATTGTCTTTTTTATCCTCCCAAGGTAACATTAAAGACACGGCACATCCAGACACATTTTAGACCCTCATCCGTCTCCCCTGGCCAGCAGCCCAAGCGCTTAGCAAATGTCAACAGAAAATAATGCACACACGAAGGCAATCTTATTTGTTCAAGAATTGCTCTAGGTCACAGCAATTCAGCTGGGCTTTGAGAGCGGCGCTCAGGAAAAGACTGCCTAGCAGTGCAGTGCATTAGACACAGTGCTGGGGCTTTTCTGAGCTGTAACGCAATCAAATGCATACACAATTTTTCCTTTCTTTGCTTTCTGTATTTTTTATTACCCTCCCAAAAATAATCCAGTGCGTTCAAATGAAAGGAGCTGTTGATTAGCGGACCACTGCAAGCTGATTTATTCTCCCGTCTCTTTCTGCTTCCTACCTTATCGTTTTACTTGAGTAATAATCTAGCGTTTGAATGTTTTCCATGATGAGAGTATTATGGGGTTCTGGAATGTGCAGTAAGCTAATCTCCCAATTCATTGTTTTCATTATATCTGAACCAAAATGAACCCACAATGGAAAAGTACAATTCAATAAAAACCTGGGCCTCCCAGGATTTGCCATTTTAATGACTGCTTACCTTTATGAATTAGTTGTCGCCACAAATTCAGCTCTTCACTTTTTCTTGAAGAAACTAATAATTCTGTTCTTAATCTTGGGGTTGCGGCGAATTGTATCTTTTAATAAGGTTTTTTTCAGGAATACAACAAAGGATTAAAAAATCCCTGCTGAATGCAGCATTGAAAGCATCAAGAGTAGAAGAAAAATGCACATAGAGAGCCAACAGCTATCTATAAAATTGGATGGATGGATGGATGGATGGATGGATGGATGGATGGATGGATGGATGGATGGATGGATGGATGGATGGATGGATGGATGGATGGATGGATGGATGGATGGATGGATGGATGGATGGATGGATGGATGGATGGATGGATGGATGGATGGATGGATGGATGGATGGATGGATGGATGGATGGATGGATGGATGGATGGACAAAGTATATTATATACTGGATGAATGGAAGAACAAAGTATATTATATACTGGATGGTTGGATGGATGATGGATGGATGGAAGAACAAAGTATATTATATACTGGGTGGATGGATGGAAGAACAAAGTATATTATATACTGGATGGATGGATGGATGGATGGATGGATGGATGGATGGATGGATGGATGGAAGAACAAAGTATATTATATACTGGATGGATGATGAACAAAGTTTATTATATACTGGATTGATGATGAACAAAGTTTATTATATACTGGATGGATGGATGGATGGATGGATGGATGGATGGATGGATGGATGGATGGATGGATGGATGGATGGATGGAAAAAAGTACATTATATACTGGATGGATGAATGGATGGATGGATAAACAAAGTACATTATATACTGGATGGATGGATGGATGGATGGATGGAAAAAGTACATTATATACTGGATGGATGGATGGATGGATGGATGGATGGATGGAAGAACAAATTATATTATATACTGGATGGATGATGAACAAAGTTTATTATATACTGGATTGATGGATGGATGGATGGATGAACAAAGTATATTATATACTGGATGGATGAATAGATCAGTACCCATAACGTGCAAAACCAATTGGCAATCTTTTCCCTCCTCTTTTCTGTACTATTCTATAAAATAAAAATAGAAATAGAAATCCTAAACTTAAAATTAAAACAAATATTAAAAGTGCTTTGTTTTACACTATGTTAACTCCCATTCAAGGCACAGGCTGAACATATGAGTATGCAGTGTTGAATCTGTCTTGCCCGATAGACGCAGCTGTGTCAGTTTGCTCGGGCATCTGGATGCAAGTTTAATGATGTCAGCAATGCAGCTCAGCTGGGGACAGGTGGGAAGAGAGCGCCAGGTGAGGTGAGATTACTCTGTGCACTGAGGGTTAGGACAGCGGCCGTCAGAACTGTCAAAACCACCCGGCCTGGGTCTGTCTGGGATCAGGGGGATAACCAACAGCTGCAAACACAGCACACTGAAAAATGAAAAGAGAGAGACCTGCATGGCTCTGTGTGTGTGTGTGTGTGCGCACAGATCTCAGCCTGAAGCATCATATGCATTTGATTGACACATCACTCAAAGCTGTCATTTCAGTAAAAGGTGTAGACCACGTTTTAGATGTTCAATTTCCCTAATCCAGCTGTAGCTAATCTAGCTATAAAATGCCCATGCAGTTGACAAGAACACAAACCGTATACACAATTTTCAAGGATGCAACCATCAGTCAGAAATCCCCTTTTCCCCTTTGGTGTATTTAAAGTTAAACCGAATCAAATGTGTGGCTACTATGGTGATAGGAGAATGTAGGATCTGTCAAAGTGGACGAGTGAGGTTAAATGTACACGCCTGCTGCACGGTTTCACCTGTCATCTTAATTGCTTTGACACTTGTGTTTTCGACCAATTAAAGCAGACTCTCAGATGGTCCGGTGAGAGCAGGCCTTTGCTCCGATAATACGGCAAACTTTGTATTTATGAACGTCTAGATATCTGACAACAAACAAATCACGAATATAAGTTTTACTTCGGGCTGTTGAATGCTTGATTCTGAATGACTGACAAGAATTCTAAGGTGTGCAATTATTTTATAGGAAACGCACGGCTAAAGTAGTTCCAGGCAGGTTTTGACTGCATTACAGTTCCATATCACCAAATGTATTCAGTTATTTCAAAGTTACTTACAGCCTACAACAGCAAATTAACTAAAACCCACAAGGACATGAATTATTAGAAAAACAAAAAACTATATATACAGTATGTAATTTATATATATATATATATATATAACAAACAGTACCAAAATTACATACTGTATATATAGTTTTTTGTTTTTCTAATAATTCAACGGCCCGTCGTCAACTATTCCCTACAACTACCTGTAAATATTTATATTTATTTATTGGCTCAATGTGTAATTAATTGCCATCGCTTTATAAAAAAAATTTTTTTCGTTTGAACACTTAAACACATGGGCCAACATTGTACATACTTGTTCACTACCTTAATATTCCAACATTTTCAGCAATACTACTGTATATCTACAGTATCAACACTACATCTGGTAACATTCCAAAAATATACAATTTTGAAAGGGTATAAATAATACAATAAATAATCTCATGCTTGTATCATTCATGTATTTAACATTTCAGCGATTTTAGAGTACTAAATCTAGTCAAATGAATATCTAAAAATAAAAGCACTTAAAATGACTAAAACTTAAAATGTAAATAAAAAAAATGAAAAAAATAGTCAACACAAAATTTTAATAAATACCATAGTGCATAATTAATACTAAAATAACACTGTTTTATTAATAAATACCATAATAGTACATAAATAATACTAAAATAACACTGTTTTTAGGTATGTTATTGGGTGGTTATCCTCAAATTCTGAGGTCTACGGGGTTGTTTTAAATTGTTTAATCATTTGTTGAGTAAAAACCTTCCATGTCTGATTCCGTAAATCCATTCATGTCCCCAACAGTGTGTGAACAGTTTTGTCCAGAAAAACACAGTAATAGGTATAAGCAACAATAATAGCGACACTCGTTTCAGCATTAACTGAAGAAAAATTCACTATTTAGAAAAAGAAAAAAGAAACCCGCAAAGGCCCTGATGTCATTTTGAAGGTGAATCTTCAGCCTTGATCTCTGCGCTCGAGGGGGTTGAATATATAAGCGCTCTCCCCTACAGTGGTGCATTGACAAAGGTCACCTCAAGTCCTCTCAAGGTGCGGACCATTTGAAATTCAATTGAAATTCATATATCTATTGGATGTGTGTGGAGATGCTTTAAGGGCAATGTTTACCCCCAGCCAAGTTCATCACTCTCTCCGGAGTGACAGAGGGGTTAACGACGCCCGGCGCGCGGCCCGGTGGACAATCAGAGCAAATCAGAGCGCAGACGGATGACGGCCGTTACATCCGTGTGAGTCATAAGCTTGCGTTTAGGGAACGGGTGGCTATCCCTCAGCGCAGTGACAGTACGGACGCGGCTCCGCTGACTGATCAGACACCGGAGAGATGGAGAGAGCTTTGAATAATATGAAGCTCTACAGGAAGCGAGGCATGACCGAGCATTCATTAGCCCCTTCACTAATGCTGCGACTGGACACCGTACCAGTGACCTTCACTGTGACCTGTGACACGCCTCCCCTCGACACCTGGAGTCTGAGTCGCTCAGAGGCTCTGGAAATCAGTGCCTGGAGCTTGAAAAAGGATTTTAAAAAAAGATCTTGCTTGCTTAGTTAAAGGTATTGTGGAGGATTTTCCCGAATTTTAGAAAAGAACCGCCCTCTCCACTTTTTGAAAAAATGCACATGCGCAACACTCTACCTGCTCCCGAGAGGGAACGCCTATTAAACGTGTGCATGAGAGAGCATGCACGAGCCTAGTTCTCCTCGTGCACGCTCTGTTTACAAGTTGCTGCGTGACTTGTGCCAGGGCTAGCATCGCTAATCATAGCTTACATTAACTTTTACTAGCAGTGATTTTAAATGGATTTCTCCAAATAGCATGCCAAACTTTACCTGTCGAGTAGAAACTTCGCGACTGAGGCATCAGTTTGAAGCCCAAACTGTGCTTTTAGCGCACGCCAGCGTGTGAAATATTCTCCCAAAAACACTCTGGTCTTGTTTCTTTCTTCAGAGGCCTTTCTCTTCTTGTCATACAATTCGTAGACACTTTTTCTCTTGGGACCCTCAGACATTTTGAAAAAACCCGGTGAGAACGGCGAGCTTCAATGAATGGCTGAAACCGTAGCTCACCACACATATACACCTGAAAGTGCGCATGCGCAGAAAGCGAAAACTACCTAGGGACGAGCACGTACGACGGCCTTACGTAAACATATCACCAGAATGATTGACAACTAGGAGGACCAATAGTCTTGATGATCCACCCGGAAAAAGAAAATCCTCCACTATACCTTTAACGGGAGCTTGCCTACAACATTTTTCGCTCTTTCTCTTGCTGAGTTTACAGACACACTCTGCAGGAAGGTGCCATCTTGACAGGAAAAGGAAAGAGCGGTGAACTTTAGCTTGCTGAAACAGACAAACTCAGAGCATATGTTTTTTCTCTTTCCCACCATCTGAAATTATATTCATATAAAAAAAAATGTCAGTTTAACACGTAAAAAATATTTAACGCAATTAATGCAGCATACATTTTTTTTCCATCATCCCTTAGCTAGTGTTACATTATATGATCACGCTCTTATTTATGCAAATGCTTTTAAACCATTCAAGCGCGATAAGACACAAAAGAGAACTCAGCCAGTACAGCTCTCTTTCTCACTTGAATTAACAAAAACACACAAAATTATGCCAAAATGACCATTTTGTCGAGCACCCTTGTAAGCACAGTCTTAAATGAGTTAAATAATGTCTTAAAGGCACACTATGCAAGATTTGCAATATAACCACGCGCCAGGTGGATGGCTATCACCAGACCAAGCCCAATTTTTTAAGATTGAACATTAGTCTGGGTAGTCTGCTCTGTATTTTTTACTGCACAAGAGGCGTGATCATAGTTCAAATGTACGCAACTGGATAGTCCTTCAACCAATCAGACCAACGATCCGGGTGACGTACTTTGCAGCGGAAAGTCCAGGCAGGAAACGTGTCAACAAACGTGTTGGTTTGGAGCATTGATCAGCGGTTTGCAGAAGCAGCAATGGCATCGAGCTATTTTTGCAGGTTGTACAAAAAAAAAACATGAAAGTTAGAGGTATTTACACCCACTCGAGCGATTTGTTTGCTAAACTAAAGAAGCCATTGAGCATCGTCGAGAGGTTAAAAGGAATTGGATTCCAATAGCCAATAGCGCGCCAGGTGGATAAGCCAGTTTGTGATTGGTCCCCGCAGATTGGTAACGGAAGCAGGATAGAAGAATGTTCAGGTTTCCAGGCTGTATGTGTTAACACATACAGCCTGAGGAAAAGGTTATAATATAACAAAAACTATAATGTTAGGTGCGATTAATTGGAATCACGGTTTCTACAAAAATATTAAGCAGCACAACTGTTTTCAACATCAATTATTGAAGGGAAATGTTTCTCGAGCACCAAATCGGCGTATTAAAATGATTTCTGAAGGACCACGTGACACTGAAGACTGGAGTAATGATGCTTTGAACAGATTAAAGATTCAGAACAGAACAGAAATAAATGACATTTTAAATTATACTAAAATAGAAGTTATTTTAAATTGTAACAATATCTCACAATATTACAGTTTTTACTATATTTTGATCATAGAAATTTAGCAAACTTTTGAATGGTAGTGTAAATCTAGTGGTCAAAAGGTGTGAACCCACGATTTGAACATTAAATTGGGCTCTTAATTTTCCCCAGCAAAAGAAAATTGAGTACATCAGGTGTGCCACACCAGAGGAACAGTTAAGCTATGTTATATTGCTTCCTTTAGCTTTGAGAGCGTAAGACGAGGATCTGCTAGTTTCCCATTTCTATCAGGAGATTAATGACATGATTGCCTAAATTTATTCTCCCGCACTTGTTTTTAGGCAAAAGGTTTATGGATATTCATACTGAAGGTCTGCGGAGTGATTTGTGCAGTGTGAAATTGGTAAAGTGTAGCTAACCTTGTTAACTTCCTCAATTAAAGTCATGTCGCAGGCTTATTTCCGTGTGATTATACGCTGAGCGCCCTGGAACAGGCGTAATTGAGGAAAGGAACCTTTTCCATCATCACCAATCTGTGCTCACCTCAGCCACCCTGCCAGCCTACCACAGGGTCAAATATAAGCTCTGTTCGTTTTTTCTTGCATTTCTAATCATATTCTCCTTCTATTTTGTTTTTGTCTTGTTAATTAGCAGGTAAAATCGTTTTTACTTCGGCAGACTGAGGTGGGCAGCAAACGGTGAACAGCGTGACATCAGATAAATCCCGTGAGACAAAACCACACTTCAATTTGATTTCACCTGCAAATCCTTCATAACTTATTATACTGTTGCTTGCTTCTTATAGTTCATAAGTACTTTTAGATTGTTAAAACTTGAACTGGGGCTAGTTGTCACACAGGAGAGAAAGTTGAGGCACATGGACGTGAATGTATCCGTATTTGCATGTATGAGCACGCTCCCTTATATGCATGCAGTCATAACCTTTGCCATCGATTCAGCCAATTACCACAACCTGGCAATAATTCATTAGGCTGGCAACTAACGGACAATTTTCCATGAAGCGAATTTAATTAATTGCTTTTTTTGTTGCTGTTTGTGCATCCCTGATGATGTATTTATCTATGAGCCGCTTAAATATTGCTAGGAATTATGTTCATATACATGCAGTTCACTGTAATCCTCCTCGATCTCTTCTAATGAAGCTAAGCAGATTAGGGGAGATTTTTATAACGCTCACTGCGAACACCGGATTCTGTCATCTCAACACACTCCTCAATAAATCTATTCTTGCACAGTGGATCAGTGAGATGAAAGTGGATGAGAAATTAATTTAATACTCTTATTATTTTTTAAATATACAGGACTTTAATATAGTCACTTTAGAAGCTACTTTATATTCAAAGAAGTTGTAGGCTGTCCAAAGAATGAACGATGATGAACAACCTGCTTAGCTATTTTAGTGACGATGAGGTCACTGCGCTGATTTAGAGATTCAACTTAACTCCACTACAACTACATAAATTTATCCGCTAACCATTCAGAAACATCCAGTTGCCTCCTAAAGTTGTACATTCACTTCTTCCCGAGTCTCTCCATCAGTGTGCGACTCCTGTTTGAACATGTAAGGCTGAACACAGCTACTGACAATTTCTGACATTTGACTTGACTTCTGTCCAAACGTACCGCGCCATCTACGTCAAGTGACCTGTAAATGCGAAAAAGCTGTTTCCATTGCAAAATATTCCATTTTCAAATTTCTTGAAAAACCACCTCATGCGAGCGTAAAAAACTTTTTTTGCGATATATGGGAGATTTCGCGAAATTGACGGGTTTCCATTGGGCGTATTTTCAATTCGCAATTTCAATTTTCGCAATTTGAAGGGTAATGGAAATGCGGCTACTGTTTATGAATTATGGGGATATAAAAAAGAAGTGGGTGGATTTTTACCATTATAGGCTGGTTGTTTACACATCTGTGTTCAAACACCTCATAAAAGTGAATTTTGCATAATAGGTCCCCTTTAAAGGGGTCATATAATGGTACATGCACTTTTACAAGTTGATTGTACTGAAATGTGTGTTGGCAGTGCCTGTACACAACCATCATGTAATGATAAAAATCCATCCAGTGGTCTTTTTTTAATCTCCTTATATGTTTTCCCCCGTCTCAAATCGAGCCGTCTGACCGTGTGACGTCACACGGTCGGACGACCCTCCCACGATTGTTAATTGACAGCAGCGTTTCAACACAGACCCGCCCTGAGCGAGCTGTCATCATAGTCCGCGCGGACATTGTTGATACGCTGGAGCAGAACGTCTAAGCGATTGTGGTGTTCTGTTCTTGGGTGTAATAAGGAACACAGCAGTCATTTTGATGTTCCTAAATCCGAACCGCTGAAGACGCAGTGGCTGAGTTTTGTTTTCGAAGGGAATATTCCCCACGATCAACGTCAATGCTTTCATGTTTGCGTGAATAATTTCTCACCAGACTGCTTTATAAACGAGGGTCAGTATAAAGCTGGTTTTGCTAAGAAGCTGCTCCTGAAAAAAGGATCGGTACCAACTATTCGTGTTCCTGCTGCACCTCCAGAAGAAGAAGTGAGTGTAACGTTTTATTAACCTTTATATTAATCTTTGCAAATCGCTTTCTGCACGCTTCACGATGAATGCGGCTAAGGGTTACACTCAGGGTACATTACGGCATGGTTTCTATGTACAACGTTCTCAATATAATTCATAATCCCAAGTTTATGATGAACAACACGTCATGGTTATTGTGTTATTACAAACTGTGTACGCACAGAACAGAAGCTCATTATCATTTAAAGACACAGGCACTTAAATGGCGTGCTGAAAACAGAGATGTTTTTGACCAGGTAAAATGAGTGTTTTCTTACAATACTAATGAGAATTTTTAATTAAAGTGTGTTACAAACTTTTCATTTAGACCCTAAAGAATCATAATAACTTGTACAAAAATGGCATTATATGACCCCTTTAAGTCTTTGTTGAAGTGGCAGAAATGAATAAACTAATCATCAAAAACCAAACACCAGCATATGATATAAGGTCTTCAATCAAGTGCCACAAATGACTGGACAAACGGTGCGGTATGAGTTGTGGTATGACTTACAGTATGTGGCAACGCTGAATACTTAGTGATATGAGTTTGTATAGAAGTATGAGCAATTATGCTAGTGGTGCTGCCTTTGCACTAAAGAGAAAGAGACAAGCATAAACACCACGGCCGATAACGTGCTCCAGAGAGTCAAATTAAACATTGACAGGTTAGCCGAGCGCAGTTTGTTCCGACGCCATATAGCTGATCTGGAGCCCTAAGGGACGTCTTCTCCTCGCACAAATTAATACCTTCGAGAGTCTGACTGAATGGTGGCAATAAACTCATTTGTTCCCCAAATAATGAAGAATGACTTCCCCCAATCCCCCACGACCACCGCCACCAGTACTTTGGTCCTCTCCACATCTGTGACTGTTGCCATGGTGACCTGGTCTTACCTCACCGCTTCCCGAAGTGCTCCACGCTCACTCAGAGTCGTGTGTTTGATGTCATCAAAATTGTTCTCTAGCTTCACGCAGCTCTGCAAGAGAGAGAGAGAGGGAGAGAGAAATGAGATGACAGAGGAGGCGCTGTTATTTGTTTGGATGTTTGTGTGTGCGCGGTGCATCGCATTGATTGGGGCTGTTACACAGGCTTTGAACATAATCCACTCAAACTTCATCAGCGAGACTGTTCCTCCACGCACTCATGCAGATTGTAGCGCACTGCCGTGGCTGTGCCGTGTGATTCATCGGATGTGACACGGCCAACTCCTGGGCTGGTACAAAATGTCGAAGCGTTCTGGGGCTCGGACTGCGGTTGTCATGGTAATCGACCCCTCTCTAGCCCCTGACCCCTGAAGGTAGGTGCGGAGTTTGAATCAAACGTGCTGGTATGAACAAGCAGGTAATTACAAGGAGACCCTATTTCCACTCCCCAGTACTCCAGATTTAGACCAGTAATAAACTGACACACATGTACATGAAAACAAGCACGCAAACATGAATACTAAAAATGACCTCTGCCCTCGGCAACTGCCAGGAATCCGCCATCATGTTTGAGCGCAAGTTTTTTTTTTGTTTTTTTTTTAAATTGTGGCTTTTATTTTTGCTTTGTTTTGTTGTTGTTTTCTTTGTTATTCTGCCATTTGAAACATGTTAGGTTGCATTTTATGCATGAATGGTGTTATTCAAATAAAATGCATTATTATTATCATTATTACTACTTTTAATAATTACAACAATCATTTCTAGATAGATAGATCATCTTAGACTCCATTAGACATCATAATTCCTAAGTATAATTCATTGGATGATTTTTTTAAGTAAAACATAATTACTTACTATAGATAGATAGATAGATAGATAGATAGATAGATAGATAGATAGATAGATAGATAGATAGATAGATAGATAGATAGATAGAGTACAGTTGGAAACTGACTTCAAGCTAAAGCCATGCACGGTTGGAAAAACCTACAGCAACATGTAATGCAATTTCACATGCAAACTTGACCGTGAATAATTTTATATTCATCCAGCTCTCAGGTGACAGTTGGTCCCCACTCAGAACTTGACAGCTCACATCAATCACAACCCTTGAGGAAGTTTTTCCACTCAGCGGAACGAATCCGGGGTTTCTTCTGCATTTGAACCTCTAAACATCTAAAGTCACGTGACGAAGCACACAACAGGACTACAACAACAAATGTTAGTAATCCTCAGTGAATGATTCAGAGGATGTTTGTTAAACACTAAAGAGATAAACTGGATTTCTGTTAGAAAAGTGATGACAAGTGAAGAGCAGTGCGAAGTAATTAAGACAAATAAGACTTGCTGTATATCTAATAATAACTATACTTATGACTTAAGTACATTTTCCAGTTGCATGACAGGCAGCTTAGCTTGTAAAAAAAAAAAAAAAATGCTACGGTAAAAAAACAAATAACTTTTTATATGAATGAGTCTAAAATACATAGAAAATCAACATAACTAAATGTAACAAGCAGCATCTATTTCTTTGAAAATTTATTATAATAAACAATATAATATTATGCTTAATATATCACTCGGAAAAAAAAGATTGCATAGGTACAAACTAAACTTCAAAGAAGTTTTTAACTAATAAATCACTTAACAAATGTAAAAAGTGTTAATATTCCTGCTATGACAACACTGAGTTTGTCAGCTCTGCCCGCTTGGGTCTCAAACAGTATCGACAATGGCAAACTCAGTGTTTGGAAAGGCACGCAGCGGGCACGAGGAGTTTGGAATCTAATAACAGAACGTGCTCGCCATTCTGACTGACATTCAATTTACATGATTACAGACAAAGTGCAAGTCAGAGTTTTTTTTAATTACATTTCCACCCCCCTCATCTTTCCACGCTGCTCTCGTCTAACTGAGTGGCATTAACAAATGTTTTATTTTATGTTGCTCAAACAATAAAAACACAATGATATGGAAATTGATAATTATTGCACTGTCTGAGCTTGTGGGTGACAAGGAAATATTGCATCGGGAAGCAGAGATATTTGGGAAATAATGTGCGTGGGCACCGCATTCTCGGAGCGCTCTCTCTCTCTGCGAGCCAAAGTCTGTGATTTGAATAACTCAATAACAGCGCTCGCACACACATATACGGTTTACACTGCAAAAATCAAACTTCAGCTCCCTTGACAATGACGAGGGACAAAGAATAGCAAATATTCATATATGACAATCAATTTAAAGGGGTGGAGTACATTCTGCCTGAAAGTGAAGGTGAGTAGCCAGTATACAATCGCTGGGATCAGAAACCCATTAGTGCCATGAGGAAAATGATCTATAATTCTACAACAACAACAAAAACGCAAACATCTAGAGAATTGAAGAGAATTTAGTTGAAATAAATAATTTTTTTATGAAATTATACAAAAATTATATAAATAAATATTTTGTATATGTAAAAAAAAAAAAAAAATTGGAATCATTTGAACAATATACAAAAACATTTGTTTGTATTTTTAAGAATTTCATATATTATTTAAGAGAACACACAATTGATCAAAAGTGACAGCAAAGACATTTATAAAGTTACAAAAGATTTCTATTTTAAATAAATGCGGTTGTTTTGAACTTTTTATTTATGAAAGAATCCTGAAAAAAATGTATTAGAGTTTTCAAAATCGATTACATTGTATATATATGTGTATTTAAAAAAAAAAAAATATATATATATATATATACACACACATATATACATACATATATATATATATATATATATATAAAAATAATGTATATGTATGTATATATATATATATATATATATATATATATATATAAAATAGAAAACAGTTATTTTAAATGAATGTAAAACATTATGGAAATTATGTTATAATCATATATAGGCTACCTAATTATTAAATTATGTAAAACAGCTTATTGAGGACAGTAGTAAAAAAAATAACATGCAATTTTTATGATCCCTTCTAAAAAAAATTTGCATCTTGCATATTCTGCAAGGGGTATGTAAACTTATGAGCAGAGCTGTATATATGCCTGTCTAATGCATGAATAGAGCTCTATGCGACGACCAGATTAACAGTCCTCAAGACATTTAGAAACGTTCCTTTAGTATAAGTGTGATTAATAAGACTCATTACGTATAGTGGTATGACATGCTCCTCGTCAAGTCTGTGATATGTTTTTTTAAGGATCTCTATCAATAATAGTTCTCAGCAAAAACGCTTCAATAATGACAGCGTCTTCCCTCCCCTCAGACAGAAAAAAAAAGAAAAGACCCTAAAGACACTGACAAGACGACCAGCTTTATATGGAAATCTCATTAATGAAAAAGCATGACAGAAAGCAGCCCATTCTGAGCTGAAAACCATTCAGATGATTCCAGTGCTGTTGGAACGGTACACACAGCCAGCTGAGCAGGCATAACAAGCCCTTTGTGTTTTCCTTTATACATTAAGAAGCATGTAAAAGCACAAAAAAGGACTTATTAAGGGTTTCTATTAACATCAAACCCCAACATTGTAATCTCCTCCCCTTCGCCTGAATGGATTAGGCGGCGGATGCGGTTCTCTAATCCATGTAGTGGAAGCTAAATCCTGTGAGGAAAAGGAGGAAAGTGTGGCATTATGGGATGGGTGGCATTGGAGGCGGTGATGTATGCATGTTCCAGCAGATAAAACGCATTGATCACTTCACCCTTTCTTCACCCGAAACGTACAATCTAGCGCAGTGAAGTAGGGCCGATATCAGCTCAGACGGCAGCAATCGATAGCCGTGTTGATCCAATGTGGCGTGTAATTGTGCCAGGTAATTAGAGATGAGCACTTACACACACTTTAATTCACTGCTTAAGACTAAAGCCTGTGTTAAAGTAATACTTTGTGCAGCCCAATGCATATCAACACCTGCTGGCTAACATTCAATGAAGTAAAGCTAACAAAGTGTCCTTACGCAATAATGAAACTGCTAACTGACACCTCCCTGCTAGTCAGAGGATATATCATGTTTAATATATAGTTATGAGGAGTTGGAATTTGGACAAATGAGAATTAACAGCATTTACAACACAATCCTTGTTTTAACATGATATCTACCATTACAGATGTGAAGATTGCAGATGTAGCCTCTACATAGAAGTATTTTGGATCATTTCGTATTGATGCCTGAATGTTTTTAAAAGGAAAATTGATTCTCTGTTGTCTTTTATGATTGTAATAATTTAATGGGTGATCAGAAAATGAGTGCTGGATATCTCTTTGTCAACTGTATCATGCAAAACAGAGAGCAGCATAATACTGCAGGAAACGAAGTATTCCTCAAATTAGACTTAAAGGGATAGTTCACCCAAAAAAAAAAAAAAAAAGTCATAATTTACTCACCTTCAAGTTGTTCCAAACCTCTATGAATTTCTTTCTTCTGTTGAACACAAAAGAAGATGTTTTGAGGAATATGGGTAACCAAACAGTTGATCATTGACTTAAATAGTATGGGGAAAAAATACTATGGAAGTCAACGGGGCCCATTGGTTACCGACATTCTTCAACCTTCTAATGATGTTTTTTTGGGGGGTGAGCTATCCATTTAAATGACACTTGAACAATAAGGTCTAAACAATAAATGGATGGATGGATGGATGGATGGATGGATGGATGGATGGATGGATGGATGGATGGATGGATGGATGGATGGATGGATGGATGGATGGATGGATGGATGGATGGATGGATGGATGGATGGATGGATGGATGGATGGATGGATGGATGGATGGATGGATGGAAAGACAGAATGATAGATAGACCGATAGAACGATATACAGACAGACAGAACAATAGATAGAAAGACAGACAGGACAGATAGACAGACGGAATGATAGACAGACGGAATGATAGACAAATATTACAATATATATATAGCGATAAATAGAATGACAGAAGGACAGAAAGACAGACAGAGAGACAAGACAGATGTAACAATAGACAGATATAACAAAAGTTATAACGATACATAGATTGATAGACAGATAGACAGACAGATAGATAGATAGATAGATAGATAGATAGATAGATAGATAGATAGATAGATAGATAGATAGATAGATAGATAGATAGATAGATAGATAGATAGATAGATAGATAGATAGATAGATCGATCTTAGGCTCCATTAGACATCATAATTCCTAAGTATAATTCATTGGATGATTTTTTTTAAAGTAAAACATAATTACTTACTTTAAAAGCTTCAAAGAACCCTAATATCGCTTAGAAAAAACGGTTAGCACCCAAATTGTGGTAATTTGTCCATAATTTATTCATCTAATGAGTGTGAGGTCGAGACTAGATTCAAGGAAGACGCAAGATGATTGTGCTATAAAGGAAAATCTATTTAAGATATTCAGTTTACATTCTATCTTTGGACCTCAGCGGTGACCTGGCGCGGAACAGGAATTATGAAAGCCAATTTGAATTACTTAACGAATTCCAGAAAGGATTCAAATTAAGCTTTTTTCCTCTGCCTCCTTTCCCTTTCATCATGTCTCATTAAAGCAATTAGCTCTGATGCCTAATAAACTAGAAGCAGTCCCAACTATAAAGTCCAAGCCAATGACAGAGAACAGAGCTGACTACGAGGAAGAAGGTCACAATATGAATGCGTGAATGAATAAATGAGGCATTTATAGCACTGTACACCCAAAGCGCTTTACAATCATATCAGGGGGTCTCTGCATACATTGTCACGCAGCATCTCAGTGTGTAAAATGAAGCAAAGAGACTGGGCTGTTTACACGACACCGTTTTCAACTACAAACGTAAAACTTTATGTGTTTTGGTCGTTCATTTACACGACAACGGCGTTTTGGGTGCCTGAAAACGCGAACCTTTGAAAACGGTCTCCGTGTAAACAACAAAAACGTGAATTTCTGAAGACGATGACGTCATGCACATGCGTATTACGTGTTCAGTCTATAGCGTTTCATCGCCATCTAGTGGCCTGGCAGCAGAATACAGCGTTTTTAATCGTTTACGAGGATCCGTGTGAATGGGAATCGTTTTGACAATGGTGTCGTCTGTACGCGGAAAACTCAAAGGAAAAACTTAGCAGTTTGAAGCATGTCATTATTGTGTAAACATCAGAGGTGTAAAGTCCAGAGGTCAGAAAGTAAAAGTCCTGCCATATGTTTATTCCACCCATGACCTCAGCCAGCTAATTTCACTAATTAGTTCCATCTCCTGGCTGAGAAGATGTGCTAATTAGAAAAATTCAGGTGATTGGAACAAAATACTGAGGAGGAATTTTACTTTCTGAACCTGGACTTTACACCTCTGGTAAAAATACCCTAACAGTGTTTTACTGACGCGATCTGAAACTTTGTTAAAAATAAAGCTCATTCACACTTAGGATCAAGTGAGACTTTTATACAACTTGGAACTGTAGAACATCTTGTAATCCTCAGAGGCATCTCTATCTTTTTTTTGTTGTTGTTCGAGTAATCCTGTGTTTGCGTCTCTCTCATATTTACTACTACAGGACATGCGCCAATCGGTGGGCGGGGCTAAAGAGGCAATGATGATAGGCATTGATCTTATGCAAATGAGAATTTCATCACACTATGACATCATGCGGAGGCAAAATCTGAAACTAAGTCATTTTGGGAGCTTGGTTTCAATAAAAGCTGTTTTTGGACTAACAAGGACGTTTTGAGTATACTGAAACTTTTTGCACCCTAAAAAAAAAAATGGCGCAACTGTGCAGTGAATTCGCCCCTAAGCTGATTTGCCAGCATTTCGACAACGAGTTGTGTTCACATATGACCTTTAAACGGAATAAATTTTACATTTACATTTACAATAAATACCAAGTGAACGCACCTACTGAGGCAACTCACATCTGAAAAGCCTGTTTCTACTCCCACCCTCCCTCCTTGTCTTGCCTAAAAAAAACATTAGCTTTTGCTTCTGGCAGATATACCTGCCCTTCACAGGACCTGGGGATCATAATGCAATCTGGAGACTCATTAAATTGGATTAGACCGTACAGACAGATTATTAAAAGAAAACCATCAGTAAACAGCGGCGTTATCTGCAAAAAACCAAGGGCACTTTAAGTGTGTTTCCACTTCTATCTCTGCATCTGCTGCAAAAATCAGACTTGTGTTTTGTTTGGTAGATTATCTCCAGCCTCAACCTGTGCTATTGAAGCAGAAAGACAAATATTGGTAAGGCTCCGGTCAGCTAATAGCGTCGACTTGAACCGTCCACAAGACGTCGCCTGCAGGGGAAGTGTAGCGAAATCTCCTCACGGACAGTGTGCTACGGGTGCCCTGAGGGGGAGGGGAAGGGAATGTGCGCGGGCACCTGAGTCCTGACGGAGTGAGATAACGGCTGGCTACATGCCACCATATTTTCCCAAGAACTCATTTGGAAACTATAGACACCCGGCACTCATGGATTCCCTGTAAAAACTAAGTTTACAGCCCCTCTGGCATCCGGCACAATTCCGCAGGACAATTATGATCCCGCTTTCGGGGGCCCTACAAAAGTTATTTTAAGGATCACTAAAACGTTCATTGCTTTTTCTTCACGAAGAGGATAAATCTGTGGCAGAAGATCCATAAGGAAAATCACGAGCAGCTTCACAGACTCTCCGCACCTCTTACATTTATTGGTGAATTGACAGTGAGAAATGCATCGCATGAGTAAATAGGCAGGCGGAAAGCAAGCGGAAGCATTAAGGTTGATTTTGCAGCGAATTCTGATTAGCAGTATATAAAGGACAACACAAATTTCTCTTTCATCCCTTGGCGTGCATGTCTATTTTCAGGGACGTGTCTTGAAAAAGGTACCGCGTATATTTGCACAAGCGTAGCACGCAAAAGATACACACGTATACTCCTGATAGAGGTAAAATCACACGCCATATGTTCAATCTATAGCACACAGCCTTTATGAATTAAATCAGGCCTGCGATCCATCCCCATTGATTAGAATGATGAATTAGGCAGCTGTACTTAGCAACAGTGCTGTCAGCAGGGAGTAGATAATCTCCCCTACAAAACACCTCCATCTTGTTGTGTCTCCACATCAAACAAGCAGGAGGCTCAGTTGCCTTTAAAAAGGACAGACAAGGCATACCGGCCACCTGCCAAAAAACACAAACCCTACCCGTCGCACGCTGGTCTGGGGAGATATTCGTGAGACTTTGATGGCATGTGCCTGGAATCGTAAGATAATTACGTTTGAGCGACTTGTCTGAGCATGTGTGTTAGCGAGTGTAGCTCACCGACACGTTCTTGTCTAATGATGAAATACCTGCTCACACCCAGGAAGTCAATTGAGCTTGTGTACGCCGGATGTTAATTTTAGTAGTTCTGTTTTTTGATATCACAGAATTACGGTGAACAAGATAGACAAGAAATGTATTCTACACAAGGCTTAAATGCAGGTGTTCAGTTTTCATAATGTGCATAACAGCAGAGCATGCTTTGCACATTTAATATTTTTATGTTAATCTATGTTAATCTAGTTAGTTCTTACCAGCTGCGATCGCAACAAGGAACGAGCGAGTGAAATCTATGGAAAAATTATTGTGACCTTACTTATAATAACTGTGATTTTATCTCTCACAATGTGACTTATTTTTATTAAATTAATTAAATGTATCTCCCAATTACTTTAACTTTGAAATGGAAAAACTAGCAAATTAACTAACTAGTTTTGATTCTGCTTGTCTGGAGTTATTTCACATTAAATAACAAATCTATTTGACATTTATCATAATGGGTTTGTGTGACATTTGCTGTCAATTTTATTGATTTAAATTAAAAGTTTGGTGTTGATAAATGATAAACCAAACTAAAATTCTGATAATTTTGCCACTTAGATCTATTAAATGTTATAAATAATGACTTAATGTGACATTATTAATACATTTAATGTGATAATATAATGGAAAATGCCAGAAATGACAAAAACTTTCTTTCTACAGTCATTCAGTATTGATAATGACAATACTAGCATTGGCAGTACTTGGCATTTTTACTCAAATTGTTGCTGATAATATAATTTTAAAGAAAATACAACATAAAATATAATATAATATATATAGGTATTAAATAAGTATTAAATATGTTACATTATATTAAAGCACTTTCACTTCCCGCAGGCTTTCTGAGTTTGTTAGTTTAAGACCATGTATGTGTGCAAACACAACTTGAGTTTTTGCGGTTGTGGTGCTGAACACAGCTGCCGATTTCTCAACAAGGCCAAACGAAAGGTTAAGAAGCAGAACAACCGAAGAAAGCTAAACAGATGGGTCCAGTGCCAGGAAAGAGCCCATCTAAATCTGGAAACAACACTAAGATCCTCTTTTCTACGGCTGATTGGTCAGTGAGAGAGCCCTATGGAAGGGCAGGTGAAAAGATGAAGGTTGAGGGTGATGGAGGAGACGCACCTCACAGCCTTTCTCTGCATTTCTTTTCCAGTGTTTTTTCTCCATTTTCTTCGTCGCAGTAGAGAGGAGCGCAGCATGAGTCTGGACCCGAGGGTTCAAGGCCAGGATACTCTGAATAGATAAAGAGAGAGAAATAGTCAAGGTACGTTAAGGTAGTTTCATGTTATGCACAACTTGCGATACACAGCGGGTTTTGCTGTGTGTGTGTGTGTGTCTGAGCACTCCCACTCACATTTTTGTACTTGAACAAATGTGAATTGTGAATCTCTGCAAGGACATTTCCAGCGCTCTGGGAAAATAGCACACTTTAAGTTTCACAGCTGAACAATTAAGGGATTTCTGAGGACAAATCAAAAAACATGCCAACAGGCTTTCTTTAAAGAATCAAGAGTGTGTTAGCAGATGCTTGTCATTCCTAAACTCACATCGCTTTACACTGGAGAGATGCAGACAGCTGACCTTCAAACTCAATCACTTTCAAAATACGCAACTCTTCTGCAAAAACTTGCACAACCATTCAGACAATGTCAGCTTCCCACGCAGCCGTGTATAAAACATCATGAAAGGATTTTAAAGAATCTTAAGAGGGATATTAGTAGTGTTTGCAAAGGCAGAATCATTATTACTATCGATCTGAACAACCCCTAACCCGACTATTTCTATGTTTAATGTATTTATGTTTTATGTGTTAAATTGGTGAATAATTCCTCATGCACAATATGTGTTATGTCACCTGATGGACAATAAACCAGGAGGAAAGAACACTTAGAATTACAGGACAGACCTGAAGGAGGGACCTGTAGACACCAGAATATTACCTAAAATGCCTTAAATAACAAAAAAGCTGTAAAAATAACACCCAGGACACTGTAGCAATCTAGCAAAATGTTTACAACAAATCAGAGTGCATTAGCAACAGCATTGCAACTCTACTTCAACCATTCACATCACCCTAACAACCTCACAGTAACACAAAAACATTTAGAACATATTATCCACCAATAGCAATGTTATTGCAACTCCCCCGCGGCACACTAGCAACCACATAGCAGGAGGAATATTCACTCAATAACTTTAAAGGGATAGTTCACCCGAAGACTCTGTCATTATTTACTCACCCTCACGTCGTTCCAAACCCGTAAGACTTTCGTTTATCATCTGAACACAAATGAAGATCTTTTTGATGAAATCTGAGAGATTTCTGTCCCTCCATTGACAGTATACGCAACTACCACTTTGACGCTTCAAAAAGTTCATAAAGAGATAGTACAACTAATCCATATGAATTGAGCGGTTCAGTCCGAATTTTTTAAGAGATTCGATCGCTTTCTATGATGAACAGATTTAATTTAGGCTTTTATTTAAATATAAACATTGACAGCGAACATAAACAGAAGCTCAACTGTACATGCTTAACGCGCGAGAACAAACCTCACATGCTGCGTAACACGAGAATGAACCTCATTGGTTCTCGCACATCAAGCGTTGATGAATGTTAATGTAAATAAAAGCCTAAATTCAACTGTTCATCATATAAAGCAATCGAGTCTCTTCAGAAAATTTGGACTAAACCGCTAAATTCATATGGATTAGTTTTACAATCTCTTTATTCGCTTTTTGAAGCGTCAAAGTGGTAGTTGCGAAGCTGTCAATGAAGATCCTTTCAACAAAAAGATTTTAATTTGAGGTCAGAAGATGAACGAAAGTCTTGCGGGTTTGGAACGACATGATGGTGAGTAATTAATTGCAGAATTTTCATTTGTGGGTGAACTATCCCTTTAACAAATGCTGTTACAAAATTGTGTGTGGCACATGAGGGAAAAAAAGACAGACAATAATGTAAATATTTTTTTCTCTCACTCTTTCCTGTAGATCACAGGTGTAGTTCAGGCTCTCAGAGTGGCTGGGGTCTACCTGAGGGCACTTCCCTTTAATCAAACCTGAGTGTCTGTCTGTGCCCCTCTCCAGCGCCGCGCCGTTATCGACCCCTCCTCCCCTCTCGTCCTGACAACACACACAGGCTCACACCTCTCCATTACAATCAGGAGTGACCCACTCAGCGCCAGAGCCCAAGTGCTCCTGCAGGCTAGCAGCCAAACCAATACCTAATCACGTCCCGTCTCGTTTCAACACATTCATTCAGATGCATGTACGAAAACACAGCCTTTGTGTTTTTTGACTGGAAGAGCAGATTTTGAAGCCTTTGTAAAATAAATGACATGTGAATGCACAACGGTTGAAATACTGTATATACTTTATTAATGCACCAAGTTGCAAGGCAATCATAAACATCCCACAGATCGGCATTTGAAATAACCCCCAAAAAATTTTTTAACTGAGATAAATCACATTGTTTTCAAATAAAAAAAATATATATAATGATTTAAAAATGTTTTAGAATTAATTTGTAATAAATATAGGCCTAATCAATATAAGTTTTTTAGGGCTGTGAAAAGATTAATCGAGATTAATCGCATCTTAAATACAAGTTTGTGTTTACATAATAAATGTGTGTGTACTGTGTATAATTATTTTGTATATATAAATACACACACATGCATGTATTTATTTAAGAAATATTTGCATGTATATACTGTATATATTAACATATAATTTATATTATATATAAATATTTGTATATATAGATAACACATTTTTTTTTATATATATATATACATGCAAGTGTGTGTATTTATATATACAAAATAATTCTACACAGTACACACATTTATTATGTACACACAAACTTTTATTTTGGATGCGATTAATCGCGATTAATCTTTTCACAGCCCTACATTTTTTCAATACACACTACCATACAAGTCTGTAGTTGGTATGATTTTTTCATGTTTTTTATGTTATGCTTTATTTGATTCAAAATACAGTAAAAAGGTCATATTTAGAAATATTATTACAATTTACATCATTTATTCCTGAGATATTAAAGCTGAATTTTCAGGATCATTACTCTTCAGTGTCACATGATCCTTCAGAAATCTTTCTAGTATGCTGATTTGCTCCTCCATTTCTTATTATTATTTTCAATGTTAAAAACAGCTACTTAATATTTTTGTGGATTTTCTTCAGGATTCTTAGATGAATAGAAAGTTCTAGAGAACAGCATTTATTTGAAATAGAAATCTTTTGTAACATTATGAATGTCTTGACTGACACTTTTCAATCAATTTAATGCATCCTTGCTGAATAAAAGTGTTAGCCTAATTATAATTTTTTTTAAATCCCCAAACTTTTGAACGGTGTAGTGCACTGTATCAGCCAAGGAGGGTTTATATAGAACTATGTGTCTATATATGAACAAAATTATTTTAAATGGTGTTGGTTTAGCATATAATGTGTAATTACTAAGTGCTTCTATTCCTTTTATTGTTTTAAGACTCTTTTGATGATGTCATTTCCTTGCATGTTTCCCCGCTTAATAGTTCTGAAAGCACCATAAAGGATCCTTCTCTTTTTTTTAAGTTCCTCAGTCACTTTGAGATATTTTTCTTTCTTTTTCAACCTTTCCCAACAACATCGGCGACCAACCTCAATTAGTGTCCCGCAGGCAATGTGACAACACATGAAGCTTCGTCTTTTAATATTTTCACAGTAGGCTAGATGAAAGTCTATTTCATACAGAGGTATAAGATGTTAAAAGGGCCCGCAGACGTTCGGGAACCCGCCTCTCTCCCGCGGCGCTCGACTCGACTGCCTCTACAAACGTCCCGCTCTTCCTAAAGCCAGACATCAGCCTATTAATATTTTAATTTCACACCTAATAAAATGTAGTTAAAGCACAGTGTGAGATACAGGCCGAAACAATAAAAATCCACCTCTTCGGGTTTTATTGTGTGTTACGGACAACATTACTTATCCATTTTCATATAGTGTGCAGAAGGAAAGCTAATATGTTCTTTGGGGCCAAGCCTATAGGTAAACCGGGAGCTAATAACAAGGTAATTCGTCGGAAAACAAATCCTAACGGGATTCGGCGACTTTGATCAGCCGCAAAACAACTAACCTCCACATTTCTTACTATTACAGTTTGTCCTCCATGTTCGTACTGTGGCAAAGTCGCCAAGTTCATAAGCAGGACTTAATACAAGGCCTGCGATGGAAACACACTGTTTGTTTGAGGTCGTATGAAGGATTAGAAATGATCAAACACAATTAGCAACGGCTAACCAATGGGAGGACAGGACATGGGAAAGTCTTTACTTTATTAATTAAGAAACGTTCTCCGCACAAAACGACGCCAGTGATCAGATCAACCAGAGGCGGTCAATAAACAAACAGCTAAGAAGAGCTTAAACAGTGACGTTAGAAAAGTACATTTAAGAACATTTGCATAACAGATAAATGTAATTAATTATGGCAATGCTATTCC
The DNA here is from genome assembly GCF_951802725.1 of Rutilus rutilus. Taxonomy (NCBI): domain Eukaryota; kingdom Metazoa; phylum Chordata; class Actinopteri; order Cypriniformes; family Leuciscidae; genus Rutilus; species Rutilus rutilus. The sequence goes on from NC_140228.1 coordinate 8,652,689, forward strand.
CTGCAACGATTCACAGAAGCTTAAAAAAATTATTTATTGCCAAAATGTACTTTTTAGCCAGTTACTTTGAAGATGTGAATGTTTTTTATTATTATTTTAATACGAAAATATTTTATATCTTTAAAATAAAAAATACAATGAGACAAAAAAGACGAGGCAAAATAAAAAAATGTACAAAGAAAATAAAATAAGACAATCAAATTAAAAAGACAAAATAAACAAAACAAGACATAAAACAAAATAAGGCAAAATAAAATTAGACAAAAATGACAAGACAAAATAAAATAAGCCAATAAAATAAAACAGTTGAATAAAAGACTAAATAAACAAAAAAGACATAAAATAAAACAAGACAAAATGAAGCAAGACATAAAGAAGATAAAATAAAATAATACAAAAAGACTAAATAAAATAAGACAAATAAATGTATTTTGCCTCATTTTATTTTATCTTCTTGAATGCCTTATTTTAATGCTATATTTTAACCACAGCATATCAACAATGTTCTTGTTTGTTTATTTTATGTCTTATTTATTTTACTGTCTTATTTTATTTGTCTTGTCTTTGTCTCTCAAGACAAAATTAAACAAGACAATAAAATAAAATAAAATAAAAATAAATATTCACAGAAAATAATAGAGTTGATATTTATTTATTTATTTATTTAATATTTTGCCATCAGGCAAGAGGTATAGAAGCATTACCAGTAGAACATCACGCTTTAGAGACAGTACCTATCCCCAGGCCATACGTCACCTAAATATGGTCTGAGGTTAGGATACCGAATGCTTTTATATCAGTTTACTCCCAGAATGTTTTATATGAGGTTCTGTTTTCAAGCACCCTTCATTTGGTCATTCTGCTAACTCATCTCATGCTAACTCATCTCATGTGCAATATGAGGCTTTTATGTCTGTGTATTTGTTGTTGTTGTGAAGTATGTGTGGAACATGTTGTAATGTCAGTGTATTATGTCAACTAAGCTGTATGTGAGCATACCAAGACAAATTCCTATCAACTTAGTTGAAATGGCTAATAAATTTGAATTGAATTGAATATGCTGTGGTTAAAATACACAAATAGAATAAAATAAAATTGTGTTTAAATAAACACGTCTTCTTAAATTTGCTTTGGAAGATTCAACTAAATATAGTAAGCAAAGAAAGCTATTTTGAGACCAAATCCTTGTTTCCAACTTGATATTGACCCTCTCTCCTCAAGTGGAAAATGTACAAGAGAAACAGATGTATGCTGGAACTGGGCTAAGGAAAACGCTAATGATGTCTGACAGATGTTATTCTGTCTCTCCACAGAACGTTTAGATCTAGAAAGAGAAGACACTACCCTGTGTAACAGACACTACTCTACAACAGGCAACCACCATTCATACCAAAAGAGTTCAGTGATCTTAGTCTGACAGTCTAAAAACTGAAAATGTGACAGTCTACTTTGTTTGCACAGAAAACAACAGCATGAACATTCTACTAAACTTCTAATTTTTGTGTTCCACAGAAAGAAAATCAGTTTTGGAATGACATGAGGATGACTAATATCTCGGTAAACTATGCTTTTAAAGATTTTCCGTCTTTCGCCAAACGTCAGAAGGATTCTTCTCTGTGATGTCAAGACGCCAATGAGATCGACGCCACGCATTAAATGAAACATGCATTCATACATCCCAATCAATACTACAGTACACACTGCAGGGCAGCATTCGCATCTTAAAACATCCTTCCACAAGAGAGCAGATGTATCTTTAGGGCTCAGAAGGAAAACACCATTCAGATTTAGAGTATAAACACAAATACTGTAAAAGCTAAGCACTGGGCGTTCGCTCGCTCGCTCGCTCGCTTGCTCGCACAAACATCCAGGAGGCTTGTCGCTCCCCAGACAAAACGCTCTCCGCAGCGCAGCTGATAAATGCCAGAGACGCAGACAGTCTGAGTCAGGCATGGATTTTTGCAGTTATTCAGCAGTCCTTGAGGATCCGAAGCCAAACAGGGGCTAAGTGTGTTATCAAACAATATTTAAAACAAAAACCGACCGCATTCCCCCGTCGTATGCATGACCTTTGCAGTTGAAGAGGGCCGCAAGGATGGCAGCGCTGACAGGCCTTTCCGCGCGGGGCCCATCTGCATGTCTTGGACGGTTTTCCGCGGGGGAGCCGCTGCGTCTGTTTTTATCACTCTCCACTGATCACGCAGCCCAAACAGATGGAAGATCAATAACCAGCGCTGCCCAGCCACATCAGGCAAACTGCAGCCCCTCGGAGAAAATCAGATAGGGAATCTCTGTGATGGACAACGGGAAATGGCAAATCAAACTCAGCTGCAAGTGCTAATTAATGTTGGGCTCAGTCAGGCCTGGGTTGTATTCTCCACCAAAGTGCATATGGAGCAAACTACTTCCTGTAATACAAATGCACTTGGGAAGTTCCGACAAAAAGCCACAATTAGCCCACACAATGGCAAAAGCTTTTTTCTGTCGTACGTACTGCGGGTAATCATTAGTGAATATACCAGCATTACTTGTACACAACCTGCATGCATAATGTTCTAAAAAATAGTTTTAAATAAATAAATAATTTGTATAAAGTTTGACTCATTTAAATGTGGTGCCCTATTAGTAAAATAGGTCTAGCGGATTCTAGGTCTAGACTCAGAAACGTGGGTGTGATTGAGAAATATATACAGTGGGTACGGAAAGTATTCAGACCCCCTTACATTTTTCACTCTTTGTTATATTGCAGCCATTTGCTAAAATCATTAAAGTTCATTTTTTTTCCTCATTATTGTACACACAGCACCCCACATTGACAGAAAAACACAGAATTGTTGACATTTTTGCACATTTATTAAAAAAAGAAAAACTGAAATATCACATGGTCCTAAGTATTGCTGTGACACTCATATTATTTAACTCAGGTGCTGTCCATTTCTTCTGATCATCCTTGAGATGGTTCTACACCTTCATTTGAGTCCAGCTGTGTTTGATTATACTGATTGGACTTGATTAGGAAAGCCACACACCTGTCTATATAAGACCTTACAGCTCACAGTGCATGTCAGAGCAAATGAGAATCATGAGGTCAAAGGAACTGCCTGAAGAGCTCAGAGACAGAATTGTGGCAAGGCACAGATCTGGCCAAGGTTACAAAAAAAATTCTGCTGCACTTAAGGTTCCTAAGAGCACAGTGGCCTCCATAATCCTTAAATGGAAGACGTTTGGGACGACCAGAACCCTTCCTAGAGCTGGCCGTCCGGCCAAACTGAGCTATCGGGGGAGAAGAGTCTTGGTGAGAGAGGTAAAGAAGAACCCAAAGATCACTGTGGCTGAGCTCCAGGGATGCAGTCGGGAGATGGGAGAAAGTTGTAGTAAGTCAACCATCACTGCAGCCATCCACCAGTCTGGGCTTTATGGCAGAGTGGCCCGACGGAAGCCTCTCCTCAGTGCAAGACACATGAGAGCACACCTGAAGGACTCCAAGATGGTGATAAATAAGATTCTCTGGTCTGATGAGACCAAGATAGAACTTTTTGGCCTTAATTCTAAGCGGTATGTGTGGAGAAAACCAGGCACTGCTCATCACCTGTCCAATACAGTCTCAACAGTGAAGCATGGTGGTGGGAGCATCATGCTGTGGGGGTGTTTTTCAGCTGCAGGGACAGGACGACTGGTTGCAATCGAGGGAAAGATGAATGCGGCCAAGTACAGGGATATCCTGGACGAAAACCTTCTCCAGAGTGCTCTGGACCTCAGACTGGGCCGAAGGTTCACCTTCCAACAAGACAGTGACCCTAAGCATACAGCTAAAATAACGAAGGAGTGGCTTCACAACAACTCCGTGACTGTTCTTGAATGGCCCAGCCAGAGCCCTGACTTAAACCCAATTGAGCATCTCTGGAAAGACCTGAATATGGCTGTCCACCAACGTTTACCATCCAACCTGACAGAACTGGAGAGGATCAAAGAGTATAGAAGCCCAAGAGGCGAAACTCTGTTGTGTTATGGGTAACAGTCTGTAGATGGCACTGCGGAGGCGCGTCCGCCATTATGGACTGAAAGCTGCTGAAATCGTTAGCGCCAGTCAATGGCAAAATCCATTTTAGTAGGTGTTTATAGTTCATGTGTGCACTTGCTAGATTGCACATCTTTTTTGTACCTTTCCGCCTGTAATAGGAGGACATTCACAGATTGTTTTTGTTCTTGCCATTGAAACGTTCACTGTGTGCACTTTCACTGAAGATGTTGAAAAAACAAGTTGTTAATATTTTTGTGATATTCTATGTAAAATATTAACTGTCTTTAGAAATGTTCATTTATAATTTTTTTTTTTTTTTTTTTCAAATCATATATATTATGTTCACTAATTTCAAAATCAACATTTGAATAAATATCTTATTACTTATATCTTATTACTGTGTGTCTGCCTATAGCCTATATTATTTCATGAATTTCTGTTATTCATATAACAAGGAAAATGGATAATAGAACATAAATATTGATAGATTAAAGTTTTGCAGTAATTTTATAATTGTATCCTTGCAAACCGTAAGTGGAAGGCTAATGAAGCCGATTCGGTGGGGGACATACCCTTACGAAAAAGTACTATAGGAATCTTATATTATTTTGGGACAAAATATTATAGTAATCTTATAGGAATACTATAGTAATTTTGGACATACTACAGAAGTACGATAAGACTACTATAGAAATACTATAGCAGCTTTAAAATATTATAGCGGTACAGAACATCACAGAAGTATGTTATGCTCTGTTATGTTCTGTAATACCTCTATAATATCCTAGAGTCGCTATAGTATTTCTATAGTAGTCTTATAGTACTTCTATAGTAATAGTTTGTCCCAAAATATTATTTTCCTATAGGGTAATTAGGCCATGCATAACCAACACATAGACGTATATTTTCTGTCATTTAACGTCATTTAACGTCGGTCATCCTCATTAATGTATTTTAAATTGTTTTCATATTTAGATATGACGGCCAGAAAAAATTAAGTTCTGTTAAGTTTTTGTTATGTTAAGTTTTTCAGTGCCATTGACTCCCATTATTTTTCGGCGTTTTCCTTAAGTTTTCAGTCCATAATGGCGGCCGCGCCGTCACGTCATGGGGGCAACTGTTGCTATGGAGCGTTCTATTGAGTTTCGCCTCTTGGGCTTCTATACTCTTTGAGAGGATCTGCAAGGAGGAATGGCAGAGGATACCCAAATCCAGGTGTGAAAAACTTGTTGCATCTTTCCCAAAAAGACTCATGGCTGTATTAGATCAAAAGGGTGCTTCTACTAAATACTGAGCAAAGGGTCTGAATAATTAGGACCATGTGATATTTCAGTTTTTCTTTTTTAATAAATGTGCAAAAATGTCAACAATTCTGTGTTTTTCTGTCAATATGGCGTGCTGTGTGTACAATAATGAGGAAAAAAATTTAACTTAAATGATTTTAGCAAATGGCTGCAATATAACAAAGAGTGAAAAATGTAAGGGGGTCTGAATACTTTCCGTACCCACTGTATATTTTATGACAAATGACAAGCCATTTAAGTGAAATTACTGAATTTAAATATACAAGCTTGATAAAAATGATCATTCTAGAAGAAATTTTCAGATGGCACTTAGAGGCTTTTGCATCTGAACGCTTCATATATACATATACAGTGCTATGCATAAGTTTAGACACCCATGCTAAAGTTGACTAAAAAGAGGAATAAAAAAATCATCTTTTGGAAATTGAACTTAATGCCTTAATTTAAAAAATTAGGAAAAATCCAACCTTTAAGGACACCAATTTTCTTTGTGAATGAATAATATATCGTAAATAAATAAATGTTCTTCCTTAAAATACAGGGTGCATAAGTTTGGACACCCCTATGTTAAATTCCCATAGAGGCAGGCAGATTTTTATTTTTAAAGGCCAGTTACTTCATGGATCCAGGATATTATGCATCTTGATAAAGTTCCCTTGGCCTTTGGAATTAAAATAGCCCCACATCATCACATTGCCTTCACCATACCTAGAGATTGGCATGGAGTACTTTCCATAAGATCATCTCTCAATGCAAATCAAACCAGCTATTAGACTAACTGAAATAAAACCATGCCAATCTCTAGGTATGGTGAAGGCTATGTGATGATGTGGGGCTATTTTAATTCCAAAGGCCAAGGGAACTTTATCAGGATGCATAATATCCTGGATCCATGAAGTAACTGGCCTTTAAAAATAAAAATCTGCCTGCCTCTATGGGAATTTAACATAGGGGTGTCCAGACTTATGCACCCTGTATTTTAAGGAAGAACATTTATTTATTTACGATACATTATTCATTCACAAAGAAAATTGGTGTCCTTAAAGGTTGGATTTTTCCTAATTTTTTTAATTAAGGCATTAAGTTCAATTTACAAAAGATGATTTTTTATTCCTCTTTTTAGTCAACTTTAGCATGGGTGTCTAAACTTATGCATAGCACTGTATACACACATATATATATATATATAATATAACCAACAATGTTTGTTTGCCATTCCTGACCTCAAACCTGATGAATATATGAGAATATCACAACATACCTGTTCAAAATTGGGATCAATAAGATTTTTTTTTTGAAATCTCTCACCAAAGCTGCATTTATTTGATCAAAATACAGTAATAACAGTAATATTGTGAAACATGAATGCAATTTAAATTACATTTAAAAATAATATATTTTAAAAATGCTATTTATTTCTTTATAGAGCTGGATTTTCAGCATCATTGCTCCAGTCTTCGGTGTCACATGATCCTTCAGAAATCATTCTAATATGCTGATTTGATGAATTTTTGCTGAATTATTTGATGAATTTGACACATTTCTTATTATTATCAATGTTGAAAACAGTTGTGTTGCCTAGTATTTTTGAGAAAACAATGACACATCTTTTCAGTATTATTTAAAAAAACTATCATATGAAGAAGACATGGAATATAGCGCATGCGTCGTATGGACTATGTATATGGTGATTTTGTCATTTTTTGGGGCATGAAAACCCCCTGGTCAACATTCACATACATTGTATGTATGCACAAAGGCAGCATTAATATTCTAATAAAAATTATAAGAAAGTCATATGGGTTTAAAATGACTTAAGGCGAGTAAATTAAAGAATTTTTGTTCAAAGTAGCTATTCCTTAAACACACTGATGGACTGGCAAAATATTAATCTACAATTTGGCTGGGTGCATGTATCCTGCTTTTTTTCCCCCTTCTTCTAGTGCTGGTTTAAATGTGGTGACACATGCTTGAAACATTTATATGGCTATTAGCAGAGCAGCTGGTACTGCCCTTTTGCCGTCTAATCAATAACAGCACCATATTGTGCAATAAATTACATTCACCGTCCTCTTGCTGCACACCAGACAACCTCCAATGCCTCAGTATGCATGAGGCGCTCCTGTACTTAGCGTATGGTGCGAACATGCAGCTAAAATTTAACTCTATAACACCTTAATCCCCTTGAACAGGAAATAATTTAAAGCTAAAAAAGGTGGAGAATAACTAAACATCAGCTGGCAAGTTGCCACCCTGTTCTGTCTTTGGCTTGGATCAATAGGGGAATTTCCACATATTGATCTACCGTTAGCGAAATAAAGATCAGCAGTATCAAACACAGGCTTTGAATATAATTTGCTCTCCCATAAGATTCGGAACAGTATATGAGACACGGATACGCATAACACATCAAATTCTCAACTGGGATGAAGTACAATGGAACAAAACATTTAGTCCACTTGAAAACTTGAGAATAATCAAATATCGCTGGCAGAGATAGAGCCATAGTACACTGTGCACTTTATAATACATAATACATGTCATATAGATTCTCAGGAATATCATTTAGTTGCCAAGTGTGTAACCACAATGAACGTAGTACTGATATACTGAACTGCACATTATTTGACTGAACTTTGCTTAGTGTTTAATGCTAAATACATTTTTTTATTTGCTTTCTTAGGAAAACTGGCCAATTTATATGTTAAATAGAATTGTAAAAAATAATTACATCTAGATATTTTTGCAGTGAGCATTCAACCACCCAAAAACATTTAAAATGTAGTAGGGTTGGTTGGCACAAAACATGTCTTGATACAGAAAATGTAACTTCTTTAAAAGTTTTCAATTTGAATTGAATTGAATTGAATATAGCTTTATTGTCATTGTATACTTGTATATAACAAAATTAGTAATGCTACACTACACTAAGTTATAGAAATGGTTTGGCACAAATTACACTATATTTCCTGAGAATGATGTAATTTAAAAAATATGATTTCTTTACATTTGAGAAGTAATGTTTTCAGACAAATAATAATAACAATAATTTAATTTAATTTAATTTTTATTATAAATAATAAAAAAGATTTTTGGAGGGCTTCAAAGGAAGACTTAATTTTAACACATTTGTAACATCTTTTTAATTAGCTAATTAATGTAGACTATGTTTAAAAATCATATCTATGCTAAAATTCAGACTGAATCACTGAAAGTAATAAAGAACTGTTATCCTTCATGTGTATTACATCTGTCAATAAAACGACTGGAGATTGGATCGATTCAGTTAAACAAAGGAGCTTGTGAGTGATTTAGCATTTGTCTTCAGGTTATGCATGTCTACATCAGAGGGACTCTCATAACCTTGGACCTTTCAAAACAATACATTTCAATTCATAAAAAAAAAGGTCATATGGACTTCAAGTCAGCAACTTTAGAGTAGGAAATTATATTGGAGTCAGGCAGTGAAAGAAAAAGCCTGTTTGACTGACTTTCTCCACCGAGGACGAAACAAAAAACACGTACAGATCACTCAATCCTTCCCCGTTGGCGAAGTAGAGAAGGCTGTAAACTTTGCTTGCTGGGAAATGTGGATGGACATGATGGCACAAAATACAGATTTCGCATGGATGATACAAACATAACAGCCACGGTCACTATCCGCTTTAACTATGATCAAATTATGCTCTAAATTTCCCCTATTGTGTCCCATGAAAAATATGATAGTATATGATGAAAGAATTTGTATTTTTAAAGGTGAACTATGCCTTTAAGGCAATCTGAGCTATTTGTTTCTCCCCTATCCGTCCTGCAGAGGGCGTCTTTAGGTGCCAGTCAATAGCATATGAATTGTTTACTCTCCCTCTCTCTGCGCCAGCTAGACCAACCTGCCAGCCTAAAAAATGAATAAACCCTCCCCTGAGCCTGTCAATCAACATCCTCAGCCACTCACAGAGCAGCATCAGGCACGGCTGGTCCACTCCTCTTGTGAGGCGGTTTAATTCGGTAATGGCCAATATGCGCCAGAGCCTCATTATGCAGCATTTGAAATGGTCCCTGGCCATGTTGAGGCTCGAAAAACAATTAGCAGAGAAACAGAAGGGAAATGAACTGTAAAGAATCAGGGCTTGATGACCGAGGCTTTATCTGCTCTCAGTGGAGGAGAAACAGAGAGAGAGAGAGAGAGAGAAGGGGGATTGGAAAAAAAAGGTTGAATATGCCACATGCTTCTCGGGTGTGTAAACGAGCCGGCTGGCCTGAGGGAGCCTGGGCGATGAACTCCGCTGAGGGGGATTGAGTTTGCAGACAGAGATTGCAGCAGACAGAGGGGTCACATGTGATCAGGTGAACGCGTACGGCCCCCCTCCAGGAGATCGGAGGAAGAGGGGGAGGTGGGCTGAATTGTGAGATGGAGGGGCGGCCAGGTAAGTGCTGGCTTTGCAGAAGGTTCTCTGCTTGCATTCAAGGGAAGATGGCTCTGTGACAAACCCCTCCGTACCATCTCTGCTGTACTGATTGATTACAAGAGCAGTCTGACCCAACCCTGGCAGAGGTGCAATTACTGATCCACCACTGCACCAAACAACACACACCGCACAGGCCCGCCTGCATCTGAAACAGAGACGGCAATCAAAATACGACACACAGCAGGGTGGAAACAAAGTCCCTTTGAGGCCAGTCGGTTCACTCGGCCGCATACAAATACAAATCTGAAAATCTCCAAAACTGTGGGAAGATTATGTTTCAGTAACTTAATAAATGAGCGTCGCATGCATTGATCCATATCTATTCACTTTTTTCCCTCCCCTTAGACCAGGGGTGTCCAACCCTGCTCCTGGGTTTAAGAGTTTAGGTCCAACCCCAATTAAACACACCAGAACCAACTAATCCAGGTCTTACTAGGTATACTAGAAACTTCCAGGTAGGGGTGTTGAGGCAGGCTAGACCTAAACTCTGCAGGACAGTGGCTCTCCAGGACTGAGTTTGGACACCCCTGTCTCTGGAGGAATATAGCATCTTTGCGGCAACCTTTGCTGCAAATGTTAAAAAGGACATATCATGAAAATCTGACCTTTTCCGTGTTTAAGTGCTATATTCGGGTCCCCGGTGCATCTACCAAACCAGAAAACGTGAAAAGTGACAACCCAGTAACTTTGTTTTGGTAAGCTGAAAGCATGTCAAAAAATAAGCCGATCAGATTTTGATCCCCTTCTGACACAGGAAGGGGATCTTATTATAATATTACCACCCCTTAATCTGAACGTTTCCACCCACGGCCCCGCCATTTGGTTTTTGCAAGCGACAACAGTGTGTAACCAGTTCTAACGCAATGGGGGGGTATATGTACATTGATATATTTTCAATAGTAACGTTACATTGGGTTTAATTAGTCTTTAATAAGATCTACTAATTTTGTTAGTGTCGAGAATTTTCACATGAATATATGCATAGACTATGTTTGAGTTCTTCAATGGTCTAGTGGTAGACCTTTTGCCAAGTGTGTCAGAGGTTACAGGTTCTAATCCGCACTTGTATAAAAAAATTACTTGTATAAATTTCATATTCGGAAATTTCATCAAATCCGAATATGTTCATCAGTGGTTGTATATCAAGCAGGGACACGTTTGTGTGCAATTTGTTTTGTGATTTCACCGGAACGAATAGAGAGTCTCCGCAACGGCGATAGATTGAAGAGCGCATCCGTGTGAACACTGTTTCCATGCAACTGATAGCAGTGGCAAAGAGCACTCAGCTTGATTTAAAAAACAACATTTTAGTGCTAGATCGTCTCTTATTTAATAACGAACTAAATTAATGCTCTGCTAGTTAAAGGGGTGGTTGAATATGATTTCACTTTTCTAACTTTAGTTAGTGAGTAATGTTGCTGTTTGAGGATAAACAACATCTGCAAAGTTACAACGCTCAAAGTTCAAAGCAAAGGAAGATATTTGCTTTTAAAGAAATCGTTTAAGGACTACAACTAAGGCTGGTAAGGACTACACAAACTTCCTCCTGGGTTAGTGACATCACTAACCCCAGAGCCCCGTCTACGGAGAGCCTGCCCACTCCCTATTAAGTCTTATTGTACCGAATTTTGGTTGTAGTTCCACCAGAGTTCCACTGGGGGCGATCGCCATGAGTGCAAAATGAATGGGAGTCTATGGGGCTAGACGGCTAAATGTGCCTCTTTCACCCGATTGCCGTTGAGAAATCTCACATTTGAGTGTAGATTTTGCAAGTTCAACATGGGTTATAGGTCGAAAGTTGAATGAACGAGTACTTATGTCCTTTCGATTTCTTACAGGTTGAGTTGTTGTTGCCCATAACACACTAGCATTCTGCTAATGAACGCTGATTGGTCAGTGAAGGACTGATTACGACCAGAGATACCGCTTGATGGCATCGTGGCATCCGAAGCGGGACCAGAAACAAACAAAACAAAAACTCGTCTAGCACGTGTATTTACCTGTGTCAGCTGTGTTGTCGATGCCTCCAGAGAAAACAAAGTGCAGAGCGCGAAAGCACCAGAGTGACTAAAGGATTGCCGTAAAGCTGTATCTCTGGTCGTACGATGTGTATGACGTCATTGACACTTTAAAAAAATTTTTAAGCAAATAAGTGACTCTAAAAAAATCTAACACCCAGCAATGTGTAATTTCTTTGCATCTCCTTTCGAATACAACATTCAAATTACTAGACAAAAAATTATATCCTGAGAAAAGTGGATTTTGGCTGGTATAGCGCCATAGACCATTCATTCTGCACTCGTCCTGTGAGCGCCCTCATATGGAATCAGAGTGGAACTGCAACCAGTTCAGAAGCCGGAAGTGTACTGAGAGTGAAACTTCCCGCCATATTAGACATTCTCTGCTAACCCTAACGTTTACATAAACCCCGCCCCCGGAAACACGCAGTCCATGTTGAGAAGAGGAAGAGTTGTTGTAGCAGAGCACATTTGTGAGTCTGCTCAAGCCGTCTCATCCGTCTTTTCACGTGCAATACAGTACGTAACACAACTGCAATAGTACACATCTTACAGCAGTTCCCACACGAGCGATTTTATAGATTATCATGACAGAATATGCTAATTGAAGATAGTTAACTCCACATCAGCAACATAATTTTATCAACTAACCATTGAGAAACGTCCTGTTGCATTCTACATGTTGTCACTTCTTCTTGAGTCTCTCCATTGTTGTCCGACTCTGAGCTGCTAACACACAAGCTCTTGAAGCTCCACCCTCTGTGCTGGGAGCAGCAGCTCATTTGCATTTAAAGGGACACACACGAAACAACACGTTTTTACTGACCTTTAAAAAAAGGACACTTTTAAAATGCTATAAAAAATTATCTGTGGGGTATTTTAAGCTAAAACTTCACACACACACTCTGGGGATAACAGAGACTTATTTTACATATTGTAAAAAGGGGCATTATACCACCCCTTTAACTGGAGATCTTTTATTTATTTGTATGAGATTTGTATGAAGCTTAAATTCATCCGTGCCTGATAATGGTTCAAAAAGTGTTGGGGGACATGGACTATATCGATCCTGAGAAAAAGTGGTGGGGACATGTTCTACCCGTCCCACCCATAAATTACGCCTATGGTCACAGCTGTCTTATAAAGACATCAGGGGAACTGTCAACTTGTGTAAAAGTTAAACATGACGGTACATGCAAGTCGATGAGATGAATCAATGTAACTCCACAACAACTACATAAATGTACCCACTAACAATTCAGAAACGTCCAGGTGCGCCTAAAAGTTGCAACCTCTTCCGTAAGGAAGGTTACAAAAGTTGTAACCTCTTCTCTCCATAAGGCTGCACTCCACTACTGGTTATTTCTGAGATTTTGGAGGACTGAGATTCGCTTGTTTTGTTATTGCCGCAGTATCCGAAGCTTGTGTATAGGATCGGCCCTGTTCTGAATGGGGGCGGGGAGAAGCAGTTAATTTGCATTTAAAGGGACACAGCCAAAAAGGGGCAAATTTGACAAGCTATAATAAATTATCTGGGGGGTATTTTGAACTGAAATTTCAGACACATTCTGAGGACACCATGTATTTATATTACATCTTGTGAAAAGGGGCATAATATGTCACCTTTAATAATCTTTTATGCCACAGACTTGTAACAGGATTTCAGTTCATCATATGTTCTGATAAATGGCACAAATACCAGTCGCACACGTACTAGCTGATAAAATAACGGAAGCATGATTTTTGGACTAATGTCTGCCTGTAGGCGACCTCACCTCGCACAGCAGGGCCGCAGCTGATGCGTCTGTGTGGTAAACTGGTGCAAATTGTACTCAAAACATCCAACATTTATTCCTGATGCAAAATTTCCATCTGCATCGTGCAGGGGGTAAACAGAGCGAGGGAGATGTGAAATGTTTTGCAGCTACAGTCTTATGTTTAAAAAGCAGAGCGCTTGCAGCCTCAGTGATTTGCAATAACATGCAAGCTTTTCGAGTGGCCAACTATTTCCATAAAATTTCATTTGCATTTTATTTTGGAGCAATCCCCTGTCAGCGTTCCAGACGTCTGATGAGAGCGCAGGCCGGCAGAGGCGCAGAGGTCTGCCAGCGGAGTCATACCTCTTTGTTTAAATGCTGTATTGCTGTGGGTTTTTTAATGAACTCTAATAGCAGTCCAGGAGGATTTTAATTAATCTACATGTGTGCACAAAAGGGCCCCACATTTAGCGCTTTCAGAAGTGCGGATGGATATTAAAATAAGACATCTGACAGAACTGCAGAAAAATTGAGGATTTAATTGCTCCAGAGATGGCAATTATTACGAGATTTAGAAAGCCATTTTCAATGGCAGACAGGAGTCATTTAGTCCCAGTCTTAAGTGCAGCGAAAAACCGAAGGTCACGTCAGTGTTGTCATTACGGCCTGAATAAAGATGCTAATGAAGGGCTTGACTTACTCTCCTCTGCTCTCCATAAAGGTTGCATTAGTGTCAGCCGGCATGAAGACATGGCCATTTTTACTCGTATTAACATGCGACGAGTTTCAGAACGAAAGCCAAATGCTAAACATTTTCCACCTTGCGTAGTGAAACCAACACCAGTATGTTCACTATCAACCCGACTGCCGATGCAAGGTACCATGAGCAAAATCGCATTAAAGGGATAGTTCACCCAAAAATGAAAATTCTCACTTCGTTCCAAACTCGTAAGACTTTCGTTCATCTTCGGAACATAAATGAAGATCTTTTTGATGAAATCTGAGAGATTTCTGTGCCTCAATTGACAGCTTCGCAACTACCACTTTGACGCTTCAAAAAGTTCTTAAAGAGATCATAAAACTAATCCATTATGAATTGAGCAGTTCAGTCCAAATTTTCTGAAGATATTCCATTGTTTTATATGATGAACAGATTTAATTTAGGCTTTTATTCACATTTAAACATTGATCAACGAACATAAACAGAAGCTCAACCGAACCTGCTTGACGAGAGAGAACAAACCTCTTGTGGAAGCTCAAACGTGCTGTGTAACACATGAGAATGAACCTCATTGGTTCTTGCTGAAGCTCAAACGTGCTGCATAACACAAGAATAAACCTCATTGGTTCTTGCGGAAGCTCAAATGTGCTGTGTAACACGAGAATGAACCTAATTGGTTCTTGCGGAAGCTCAAACATGCTGTGTAACACGAGAATGAACCTCATTGGTTCTCTTGAGCTTCCGTTTACCACAACTGATTTATGTGTGAATAAAAGCTTAAATTCAATCTGGTCATCATCGTGTCTCTTCAGAAAACTTGGACTAAACCGCTCAATCAAAGTGGTAGTTGCAAAGCTGTCAATGGAGGGCCAGAAATCTCTCAGATTTCATCAAAAAGATCTTCATTTGTGTTCAGATGATGAAGGAAAGTCTTACGGGTTTGGAACGACATGAGGGTAAATAATCACAGAATTTACATTTTTGGGTGAACTATCCCTTTAAAGTCGGCTGTTAAATAACAGCTGTAGCCATAATTGGGGTTTCAGCCACTGAAAAAAGGGTTTATTTAATGTTTTACTAGAAATTCATGTATATACAATTTTACATAGTACATATTACAAAGTACAATTTTACATCATACAGATAGAATTTAAATGTATATTTAGATACTGTATACTTTGGTCAAGATCTACCACTGTCACCTTCCTCCACAAAAACGTTTAACACTTAAGATTTCAGTGCATGATTGTCACTCAATACTGTAAAACTCACAAAAACTTCTACTCAACGATTGGAGATATATCCTCTATATTAGACACATACTTGCCAAAGTCTAATTCAGAAAATGGAGGGGAGCAAATTGACCATGGCTAAAGTAAATGCTCTTTAAATTTTCTAAACATTACAGAAATATGAAATTCAGCAGTACTTCTTAAACTATCTACTCTACTAACCTCTACTAAGAGAGGAAAAAAGGGCTATAGCAGTTATCAAGAAGAGGTGAGTGGGGCAGGGTTTTGCAAGCGGGGTTCTAGAAGCCCTGTGGGTTCATGAGTTAATGAAAAGATGATTAAGTAAATCGAATGTGACATTAAAATAAACAAATGGGGCTGTGTAATTAATCTAAATAAAACAGAAATAGGGATATATCTTATCAAGGGTTGGGATTACGATTCTGGAACCTACACTTAAGGTTAGGAATCGATTCCGCTTATTGCTTCCTGTGTGCAAATTTTAATGTTATTTTAAACCATTCAGCTGCAAAGAGACGTGAAAGAGAACTGAATTTGGTATATGTGCGCTGCTGCTTTGTTACAAACATAGAATGCCGCCTCTCATAGAACGCGCGAATACTGAAAGTTCTCTTTCGCTTCTTACGTTTGAATGGACAAATTCACACAAAATTAAGTCAAAATATCCTTGTGAACACAGTCTGCTTTGTCTTAAGTGAAGAAAAAAAAAACGCATGTGTATCAGTATTGGATCAGTGCATTCGGTCTTAAAGTGACAGCAGCCTAATAAACCTGCTGCCGTCTGTCATGTTGATCAAACAACAAAAGAAAAAGAAAATCACTCACTGATCTTGACTGAATAACTTTTGTAACTTTAATAAGGATGAATCTATATTTTATTTATAAAAAGAAAACTATGCAGTGTTTCATTTCGATTTCTGTACCTGAAATCTGTTCAGTTGTGTTTATTTGTGCTATTGCTAATTGCTAAAAAAGTTTGAGAAAGTTTGGTTTAGATGAAGTAGGCTATCTGTGATGAACTGTACATCAATAAATCACAGTCTCGTGCTATGAGCACTGCCATTGATAAGCTATGCTATTTGCTTCTTCTTTTCGAACGTGGAAGAGTGATAAAGGCACGATAGGCTATATAAATTCTCTAATGTGGATAAAGGCATATTTTGTACGCGTCACAATACATACAAGATATGTCCTTATTAGGAAAAAATATGTAGTTTTAACGAGAAATATATGTTGTTTTAAAGACATAACATCTCGTTATTACAAGAAAATATATAGTTAAAATGACATAACATCTCGTTATTACGAGAAAAGATGTTGTTTTAATGACATATCTCGCTATTATGGGGAAAAATTTCGTTAAAACGACATATCTCATAATTTAGTGGAAAAAATAATATGTATGTGACAGCAATGCGCCACCGTACAAAATAAAGTAAATCACCTTTAGAAAGTAACATGGCGCATCAAAAAAATATTATATTGATTACATCATTAAGCCACCACCAGGTGGTGACAAGTGACTGTTAAAAAATGTATTTGTCACTGAATCATTCATTCAAGAGATTCATTCAAAAAACGCTGATTCATCCAGTAATGAAACAAGTGAAGTATTTATGAATGAGTCATTGAATCATTCATTCATTCACATTTTGTCAAATCCGACAATTAGAGAATATCTTAAAAAGTTGGTTTATAACATTATAGTTTCAACTTGTAATAGTAATAATTGTACTACTTATTCTCATTGGATGTGTTATCAATCATTTATAATAAATATTGTAAAAGTTTACAATCTCTAGATGTTTAATCAAGTCATGTTCAGCCTTTGTCCCAATTCTTAAATCTAAGTGTAAGAGCCAATGTTTTGCCACCGATAAACATTATCACTTGGCACACAGGCCTTTAAAACGGATTTGTAAATCCTAACCTCATAAACATTGACTTACAATATACCACATTTTGAGTTGATACTTAACATCAGAAGCTTTAGAGTTTTCTATAAAATCATTTTTGCTATTTTAGCTCTGTCACCATTCATTGTCAGATATCCTGTTGCAACTTGATGAAAGAAAGATCAAAGATAAAGTTAAAAAGCAGTCAGTAACATTGACTAAACGTCAGTAGAAAATCATGAGAATCTCACTAAACCGTTAGCACACAGGGCCAGAGCAGGTAACAGTGAAATACTGTGAAAGCTTCCCTTTCTTGTACTTTAGATTCTCCTGCTAATTGTAAAAAACTGACATGTGATTCTCACATGGCTAGTACAGCTTATTAACCACATGGTTGTGAGATGCATTACAGCATTGCACTCTGAAACTCAGACCTAACTAACCGTATAATAACTGGGAAATTGGATTATCTGGACATGCCATTAATTCCTGTGTGTTCACTGCTTCGTGGATCACAATACTCTTTTACAAAAATGAGAGCTGAATGGCAAATAAATGCAGCTGTCCATGGCACAACCCTTAAGGCATGCATATATCATTAAAACACTTCAAAATAGTTTTAAAAGGAATCCTATATACCACTGAAATGATTGCCAACTATTCTGCTGTGCTTCAACACTTTTCCGTAACACACAGCATTTATATTTATCTAGTGGAAATCATTTTTTTATGGCAGCATTCCAAGAACACTTTCCTGATCCTAACAACCAGTATCCACACACACACACACACACACACACATATGTTCAAAACAGCATACTACTCTCATTATTTTTTAAGTATGCATACTGTGCACAGTAAGTGAACTTTCTGCACAGAATTGACTTAACTGCATTAGTCAAACTAACTGACAGGCGACTTGAATATTTGTGTGCATACTTGCCTGCATACTCTGTAAAGAACGGTTGACGCCTTCTGGGAAAAAAAGTCAAATTTGTGTCAAATTTCAGAAATGTGCATTAGGCCTTGAAGTGTAAATGTAGCCTAATAGACCTGATTCTGTCTGTAATGATGTTAATATTAATCAAGCCACTATATTAACAATAAACTTCTTTGTTTCTGATTGTTAACTTCAACATTTACATTAATAACTTACAGCAAAGTCGAAAAAGTTCAAATGTAGTTGAAAAGGTTACATTGGCCATTGCTTGTTACTTTAATTTGTTAATATATAGGCTACATTGTGTTTTTATTATTATTATTATTTAGTTAATTAATGAGGGTGTCCAATATTAGTTTTTGCAAAAAATTTACTGTTATCAATATCAGCAAGGGAATTTTGGCAACATGCTACAATTTATCAACAACTTAAACAACGATCACTATAAAAAGTGGATTAAAAATGCTCATTAAAAATGTAAGAAATGTATGTCGCTTGCTGAATAAAACATGCAATGTAATTAACTAAATAACATTGCAGCACAAATATTTCGATATATTTGTGTTGCACACTGTGCCACATACTCATTTTTTAAAAAGTATGCCAAATATAGTGTATACTGCACAGTATGCACTACTCTGGTATTTCGACACAGCCATACACACACAATAACAGCAAGAATGTTGCATATAGGTTACTGACCACATAAAAACTGTTGTGTCTTGTTTGAACTGTAAGTTAATTTTCATGAAAGACTGGTATAAGAAGGCAAGATAACCGAAATATATTTCAACAAGTGACTTAAGAAGAAACTTTGACCTGAAACACCCAACTACTGACTGAACTTTCATAGCTCCAGAAAAGCAACAATGTAAACACATGACTATTGTTATAACGGGAAGTATGGATATTAATCAAGAAGGATACATAAAAAGTTGAGGATTTTCACACGAAAATGCGGCGATTTAAAACTAAGAATTGATTGAAGGCATCTTTCACCACAGCATTCATGTTTCATACCTCAGATCATCCTAACGCACATCAGACAAGCAATGATAGTAACATTACGGGTCCGTTTAATTGATGTTATGATAGAGAGGGTTTATACCTCGATATCAGGCAGCTCCTTGCTCAGCATTCGTGCCATATTTCCTTCAAATTCAAAACGAAGGAAGATGAAATAAAGCCAGAGCAATAAAAGTGTTCGTATTCCGACGATATAGTCCGCTTTCCAGCCGCACAGGTTTACTTCCCGAGTTTATGCGTCGTCTTTCTTGGCAAACTACAGGATATCCTTCCTTTTGCGTATATAGTGAGAATGGCTGAAAATCGTCCACTGCGACATCGAATTGACAGTTAAAGCAACCGCATGTCTAGAGCTCACGAGGGGCTGTCAAGGGTCTTTCACAGACAGATAAAGTTTGTTGACGCTAACTTTTTGCACAACGCACGGCGCGTGGCGTGAAGACGCATGCTTGCTAGCAGGTCTCGGTCAAGACGAATGTAAACACACGGCACGGGTAACTTTGATTCCGATATTCTGATACATTTTGTCTTTTAAATAGATTATAGATCATTTTTTATACTCACTGTTGTTGAAATTGTCTAAATAGATAGATAGATAGATAGATAGATAGATAGATAGATAGATAGATAGATAGATAGATAGATAGATAGATAGATAGATAGATAGATAGACAGACAGACAGACAGACAGATAGATAGATAGATAGATAGATAGATAGATAGATGTTTTCCTACGGTTAGCATAAGTAACCTTTAATATTAAAATAAGTTCAGAAAATTACAAGCATCTGCTTTCACACTAATTATGCATGTATGTAAAATACAATAGGCTACAATACATGTGTTTAGTCTGCTTACACAATTGTATTTTTACCCCTCGGACTGACCTGTAAAATGCAGATGATCCCTAAAGGCTGGGTTTGTTATATCTAGTACAACACACACATCTTGTATTGATCATCTTGTGACAGAAGCTTCATAGTGTTTCAATGGTGATGCAGTTCTTTGTAATGAAAGCAGAGGATGTTAACCTTCATTTGCACAGTGACTCGATGTTTGCAGAGAGAGAAATCATCGAATATTGTGTCTTTTTTTTTTTTTTAGCTGTGTGCCCTTCAAAGCATTTGATCATTTTGATATGTAGCTCATTACTGTGACCTTTTAAAGGATTTTTTATATTTTCCAAAACAGTAACACTAATGACTAACCTAGTACTGTAAGTATCGGCTGCTTTAAGGTGAAGTAACATCACCGATTTGAGATGCTGTTTAAAATCATGCTAACAATGAATGTCTTTATAGAGGTTGTTTATATTGATCATCTCAGTCATCTTTTGTTCTCTGGGCTTTTATCTTGACAATACTGTATGTGTGTTTATTGGCAAATAATTATAATTTGTAACTATGGCTCTGAAAAGCAGCGTAGTTATTGGGGTCGATACTGCAGCAGTGAGACAGTTAACTGCAAGTCCAGAGTGACTTGGCATTTTAAACAGGACTGCCATGTTTGTGGTTGTGTTATTTTTGTATTATTTTTTTGTATTTTCGGCCATGATTAAAGATCAGGTCAGAAATTAATTCATCACCTCACCTTTTGAAAGTCAGTGGGGTCCAATGTTGTTTTGGACCCCATTGACTTTTATTGGAGCCACACAAAAAAACTTTCACTTTAATTTTTTTTTATAAGAAAGAAAGTCATACAGGTTTGAAATGACATGAGGGTGAATAAATGATGACAGCATTTCCATTTTTGGGTGAACTGTCCCTTGAGCGAGAAGAAGCCACAAAATGAAATCCTATAGAATCGATTTGTACTATTACTCAATTACATTTCCAGGACAATAAACATATTTCTTTACTCCTTACAATTGCATTTAGCCTTTCAAAGTAAATATTTTCTCTTTTTGTAAATCTTGCTGTAGCTGACAAGCCTAATACACTCCAGACAATTGTATTTAACTTTTACGGCCAATGAAATTCATTTTAGTCTAAAATGTAATTGATCACAGCAATAGTCATTTTGTGAAGAATGTCTCATCACTCATCGCAACATAGTTTTTGACCTAAAGATATTAGTGGGTGGTATAACTAAAACATCACAATATGAATAATCATACTCACTATTTTAGATGGAAATTCAAATATGATTTACATTTTAAACTTGTTTAAACCCATAATGCCTGTCACTCTCACAGGCATCGGCAGTAGAGAGCAGATCTCAGTATTACACTGATGATTATTCACTGCTCGGGCCATTTCTGGTCATGGGGTGAAAGACTGCTTGGTAATATAATGTTATGATAATCTAGATGGTTCATAATGGGCCTCAGCAACATTTACTGTGAGTGTGCATATGGATATGTCTCCGTCCACAGACAGATATAGGGAATCGCTGTGGTGCTGGATAAATGCTGTCATTTATTCTGTAAATGAAAGAGCATTCACAATCAGCTGAGTAATGCATGATCCTTTATTGTCTCAACAACATTATTCTGAACGCAGTGTGTGGGAGACTACATTGTCAGGTTTTGGCTTGGGAGTGTGTTTAAAAAGATTAGCTTCAAATGGGATTTGCTTCATGTATGACCATGTCAAATCCAATTCCCCAATGACCGTTTCACACGTCAAGAATAATCCTTGATTTAATGCCCTTGTTCTCGCTTTAAGATTTCTTAGTCATATTGCCATCTGTTACACACACACACACACACACCCTTAAAACATTTAACTTCGCTTGGAAAGGAGAATGCTTTCTAATCATTTTGGATTAAAATTATACATGCATGATTACAATACATGCATGATCCTGATAACAATGATTGTTAATCACAATTATTATTGTTAGGATTATTAAACCATTGTGCTTAACATTTAGATTGAATATTTCATATTACTTTCATTTTCATATTACTCAGAGGAACATTTTATTGCTGTATCAAAGTTGTTTCAACTTTAACTCAAATATTTCTCCCACAAAAAAGGGATTTCACAATGAGAACTGTTCCGAAACTACATTTCCCATCTGCAAAGTGTGTTTCACATGTGTGTTTTTTCCTGTAAGGGTTTAATTGCTACGCTTTATATGAGAAACATTAAAGTAATAAAGAGATATTAAAGTAATCTCGTTTGTGATTCTTTTGTATATTCATTATGGCATACTTGATCTAGAAGATGCGTTTACCATACATGGCATCAAACATCACGCATTTAATTTGCATGGCAAATTGTCAGCTTTAAAACTAACAAGACTGAAAATTTCATCCCATCAATAATGCATGATATTTACAGGCTGGTGTTGGGCAGAGAAGAGCCCAGGGACGTGGTTTTCCCCTCGACTTCATTTGGCTGTGTGACAGGATCCATAACCCTCTCTGAATCCTATCAAATGATGTGGTATGAAGTGTCATCTTCTCTCTGAGCGCTTCTGAGGAGTTTCATCTCTGCAGGGAACTGTCATCAGGTTCCTCTTCCTTTCTCTCTCTCCCATTCCCATCAATTGGATGGGCTATCAGACACGTCCAATCAGGAAACAGTTCCACTGGTCAGGCTGAAGGTGATCAGCAGGTGAAGTTGCTCATGTGTGTGTGTTCTTGCTGCTTTCTCTGCGTGGTTTTGTATTATCTCAAAAGACAGGAATGCAACCTTGGAAAAAAAAAGTACTTAATAATAGTTGTAAAAGACTTACATGAATTCATAAATTCAACTTCTAGGGTGTACGTGGGAGTTAAATATTTTTCATGTACAATATTCATCACCATCAGTTCAAACAGTTCTCAAGCAATACATTCGACCAAAACATTCTTGTTTTTCTTACATATATCATGTTTATTCATTTCCAACATTTATATTCAAGTACGTTCAAAAATATGAAACATTTTTCTGCTTGTTGTGAAAGATTAATCCCCAGTTGCTGGTGTATTTTGCATGAATTTGTCGTGCCCTCAGGACAAATCTATCCCATACAAATTTACATCCTCGTAGGGTAATAAATCTCTCCACACAGCAACAATCTCGCAAAATCATTAATGTTTTTGTCCTCTCTTATCAATTCCATTTTCTGGAGTAACTGAGCAGTAATCTAATTGGTCCAGTGACCCTTTGCATAATTAAACGTTATCAAAGTGATCTGTCGGCAACTGGCAGAGAACAGATGTTGCTTTTCAGTGGAGTAATCAGTCATCGACCCCTGGCCTGAGCCAATCACAATTACCTTGATTTGTGCTGTCCAAAGTGTGAGACCCCATGTCCTAAGTCACTCAGAAACCATGAATGGATCAATAACCCCCTCAGTAGCTCCGCCCATCTCATTCTCACTCTGTGACTTAGGGTTTAACACATTACATACGCCATTTCATTTTACAACAGTCAGAAATGACGCACTTTACCACGAAATGAATGAAAAATGAAACCCTGGTGTGATTGCTCAGTTAGTGCGGTTCATTTGAATAAGTGCGAACCTTGGTGCACACCAAACAAGCCGACTGAGGCCACTAAAAAAATGGGTCTTGGTCCGCTTCCAAATGAGCTCTAGTGCGGTTCGAATGAAATATGAACGCGACACAGACCAAAGACATGTAAACAAACCAAAAATGGGAAATTATGTCACAAGATGTCACAAAGGATAGGTATAGGTGTGGTCACATTTATCATTGCTCAGTGAAAATTTGCAGACAAAGTCCAATCATTTCAATAGGAATCTGCGTAATTGGGAGCTTCGCATGAGCGCAAAATTGTTCTCGTGCAGATTTGGCTTGTGTCAAATTGGTCGCATGAATTTATAGTGTTGTTTGCTTGGTTTGAAAGTGACTTCTGTGTGAGAGGTGCATCGTTACACTATTGACAACAAACAATGGACCTTTTCGCCTGAGAAATTTCTGGAAATGTAACCGCAAGTAAGATATCCTTTATGGAAGCTTGTTTCCGCCACTGAATTTTTTTTAAAAAAGCACCCTTTCCTCGCAATTCTTCAGAATGGCATGATATAAAGTCGCAATTGTGTGTTATAAAGTCAGAATTGCGAGATATAAACACGCAATTGAAAAAAAGCATTTTACTATTTGTAAGAATAGTGCCATTGCACCTAATTTCACCCCAGACTTCACAGCGGACTACTATATTTCTTTTACAGGTGTAAAATTGTAATTAAAATACTTGTTTTACTTTGAATTTGTAACAGTGACAAAGGAGAATACAGTAAATTGTAATGTATTTTCTCACTTGTGTGTTTTGTCAAATTTGAGGTTTAGGAAGAGTGCTGGGTCATCTTGCATGCAAAGAGGAATTAAACATAATTGGAGTGCTGTGTACCTGTTACTACCTGTTTAAAATCCTCCGAGTGAAAGCTGAATCGTCAAATCATTTCTGTGTGCCTATAAAATCCTGATGTGATCCCGTAAATTCAATGGCTTTCTTTTGTACACTTTCCACAGCTGCACTCACCATTCAAAGAATCAATAAAAGACCTTGAAGAAATTATGCCAGCTGATATGATGTAATCTTTTATTGTTGGCTAGATAATGCCAGGGCTGTACATGACTGAATCACTCTGTACTCTTTTATTCTCTCTCTTTCTATCTCTCGCTCTTTATCTCTCTCTCTCTCTCTCTCTCTCTCTGTGCTATGGATGCCCTAGCATCTCTCAAACAACCAGAAGACACACTCTTCCTTCTCTTTCGCTTCAGTTTCATCAGCAGTGCCTGGATAAAAGGGCCTCAGAGGCAGAATAATTAGATCAAACAATAGATTTAGGATTCAATACAAAATAAGAACATCTTCTATGTTTTTGGAAAGGTTTGCCCTCATTCAGCGGCTACTTTGAGCTTCTCCCGTCCAAAAATACCGGTTAGTGCTGGCTTGGCTCACAACGGTCCATTGCATGGTTTTAGGGAAAGTAATGACAGCTGGAAGCTTTAAAGTCTTTAGGAGGAAGGCATGAGCTCTTGCCGGGCTGTTTGAGAATCTGAAGATAGCCAAATAATGGTTTGAAATCAACGGCATGAACAATTCTGAAAAACAAGGCAGAGTTAAGGTTAGCTCAAAGCATCAAAAGTTACTAAATGTAAAATGATTTTGGGCAAACAAATAAAAACAACAAAATAAATCATACAGTATTAAAAAAAAAAAAGATTAGATGTGAGTTAGAGCCTAAACATATACAATTTAAAAACTGACCTTACATGTGATTAAAATTTGCACATTAGCGTATTAGATTTGGCACATCCAGATTCTTTCAAAAGATTTAATCCACAAACAATTTACCCCTGGTTCCACAGACAGGGCTTTGAACTTGACGCACAACGTCATTGACGAACGCGGTTGCCCAGCCCTGTTTGTTTTTTGCCGTCATTACGTTGTGCGTCAAGTTCAAGGGAACCTTATTCTTTGGGCGTAAATCGATGCGTACGGCCATCTGCCGGAAGCTAGTTATTTTAGTCGATAAAGTTTTAAATATGGATATTTTTCTTACACGAACGCATCGCTTCACTTCATAAGGCCTTTATTAACCCCAGGAGACGCGTAGAGCACTTTAGTTGGACTTCCAAAGACATACACCCATTCACTCCCATTATAAAGCTTGGAAGAGCCAGGATTTTTTTTTATATATAACTCTGATTGTATTCGTCTGAAAGAAAAATGTCATATACACCTATAGGATGGCTTCAGGGTGAGTAAATCATGGGCTAATTTTCATTTTTGAGTGAACTATCCCTTTAATGTAAAGGAATGCAAGGCGACAATTTGATCATAATTGATTTATACTAATAAACATCTAAAATCTAAATAAGTGGTATTTGCACTATAATTAACATTATGATATATTTTATTCACAGACATGGACAGCCAGCCCACGTGTATTTCTACTCAATTTTCTTTGCACATATGACTTGGACAGAGTACATGCATTAGCAATACTAGATAAACATCTCAGCACTCTCTAATGTCTCGCGTGAATTCGTGTGAGAAAACGTTTTTTTTTGTTGTTGGTCAGGGTTGACGCTTGGCTAAAGATAGTTTGTGCACCAGACAAGAAGATGACAGATGACAAGAAAACTTGTTGTGTAGTAAGTCGCACCATGGCAATTCCTGTAGTCTCATTGACCTGTAGTGTGAGCTAAGTTTGCTCTTAAACGGGCGTTAATCGAAAAAATCGTTAGCATCGGACGTCATAGACCTTATTCACGGCAATGGTCACTGATTTTTAAAGGAGTCATAATGTTGTGTTACCTTGGATACCCAAATGCTCTATTATAGTATTTTAGGCACTTCTAAAAAAGAAAAGTGGAAAAAAAAATCAACACAGAGCCCCTCAGACCCTTATTTCTAAAGGCATAATTGTCTCGCGAGATCTGATGCGATGTTTTGGCTGTCGTGGACGGTCATTATAATAATGCAAATGAGGGGCGCGTTGATTGGTTGCAGGAATGTATTTTACTACTTCCAAGCGGTACAAAAACATAGACAAAATACTGCAATAGCTCAATAAATGTGACAGTACTTATTGTTAGTGAAATTGTAATCACAACCAAAGAAAAAAGAAAAAATACACCATTGCCATATACATTCTTACAGAAGCCCCACTAACTGAAAGCTATTTTCAAACTGCATGTTTTGCATGAGTTTGGCTAATAATGTTTAGTGGTAGGCTACTGGTATATTGTTTTCATACTTGCATTTAAACAGTTTTAGCCACTGAGCATGGACTCCTGTACCGTCACTACTGTAGCTGCTAGTGTAAAACAAAGTCGAAAGATGTGGCTAGCATTCGTAGAGTCCATTCCCCGTGTTTACCTCGAAGGTAAAGTTACATACAATAGCCGCATTAGCTGTTAGCTGCTATTTGTTAACCACAGTAGAGCAATAAAAACACAGTCTTACCTTTTCAATTTCTGGCAAGTCCCTGATGGTTGGGATGGCACCTTTTCCCAAACGGAGCTTCGAGGCCAAGTTCGCCTGATACTGCCCCAAATTTGTAAAAGATTCCGGTGTAAAATGTTTAGCACACACACCTAACGATACGCCACTTGAAAGAGTTGTTGGGACAGCGTCATTAAAAATGAATTTCATCCACTGTTCCCTGATAGTTTCGTCCGTTTTTGGTAGATAAAACACATTTGCATGTTGTTTGTGGCAGTCACCCACAGAGCATCTCAGGTGTGCACTCGATTTCTCCATCTTTCTCGAGTCAACTAAACTGAATCTGAGGGGGAGAGGGGGAGAGGGGCGGGCTTCCCGCGGCATAGGTTTGCGGTGTCCATATTTGGTATATCCTCCCCCGTCTTGACGTCAAGAAGGGGAAGAAATCAAAATCTCGTTTTTTCGTGCGCGTGCACGTGGCCTATTTTACAAAACCCTGAGGTAAACAAACGCTTCACTTTTAAATATCGGCTTCCCGGCCAGTGTATAATCATTATGCAATCATAACATACATTGATTCTCGTGGAAAAGTGAAATTTCTACATTATGACTCCTTTAACGGAAATGAAAGTGATGCTGTGAGATAGACGTATCGTCAATGGGTTACTGTTATTTTATGTTTTTTTTTTCTTTTGTTTTTTTTGGATTGTTCTGCCGACGAAACACGGCAAAAATATATTTCCAAGAAATTTCAGAAGACAAATAACTCCAGACAATATAAGCTGTTTATAAATTATTTATAAACCAGGGAGTTTTATTCATCTTTTTACAGCGGATGCCATTGAAAACATGGTAAAAACGCTGCTCTGAATAAGGTCTATTGCTTCTCTGAACGAGGAACGTTTTTATGTTTAAAGATTTGTAGTGAAGTTATTATGAATGTATTTAGGTGAAGACTAATGTACTTCAGTATGTAACCAAGTAAAACTAGGTATTTTCACAAGTATTCGCATGTGCTTTTGCATTGGCTATTTGCATGGCTTTGTTTCTGGTTAGCAGATTACATGTATGAACAACAACCACTGAAACTTTTTATTTTTTAATATCTATAATGGATGTCAATCAGGATTGTAATTGTGGGTGTAAATGTGTTCTTTTAGGAATCAGGTTGTGCCATTGTGGAAATTCCCCAAGGATCACAGAGTGTGGCATCTAACCAACAATCATCATACTGTAGTGAGTAAAACCTGTCTTGGGCCTGTTCTACATTCCTGACACTTTCATACTTCACACATTGACTTCATTCATTTTATGAACCTCTGTAGTTCGCATACCATACAGAAACATTGTATGCAAACAAACACAAAAATAGTATTTCCTATTTGAAATTCTCCTAAAATGTAACAGATCCATATGGAAATGTTATTTGATTTCAAAACCCATCAGCACAAACATCAAATTACCACACAATTAACATTTACAAACCGATACAACACAATTTTAACACTCTCAAACAAATATTAATTCATGCACACACACACAGAGAGAGAGAGAGAGAGAGAGATATGCTTGCTGAAATGTTCCCTTGCCAAATCAAACACCACTCCAGAGAAGAGCAGCAGTCAGATTACCAGATAGTTCAGTGTCCCAGCATCATGATGAAACTTCACGGAAATAACCTGCAACATCTGCACCGTGGCCACTATGCGGAGCAAATGCATCTTTGCCTCGCACTCATCGCTGCACTCTCTTGCCCCAGTGCATTCTGGGGGTTTGGGTGACAAAAGGCACAAACAAGAATTTCAGTCTAGCTTTGTCCTTTTATAAAGATGTCACAGCCCATTCTCTAAAACCTAGTGAGCTGCATACCTAGACAGCATTTTGAGTTTCTATTAAGACTTAATTTTGGTGTAAAAAGGCACAAAATCATAATGTTAAATCTGCAGATGCTTAGCAACAAAACATTTTATGATAAACAATGCTACACTCTTATAAATAAAGGTTCTTTGTTGGCATCGATGGTGAAACTTTAACATCCATAGAAACTTTCTATTGTACAAAAGGTTCTTTATTGTGAAAAAAGGTTCTTTAAAATGTTCTGTTCACTGAAAGGTTATTTGGAGAACCAATAATTGTTGTTCTATGTCATCACTCTGAAAACCCCCTTTTGGAACCCTTATGTTAAGCTAAAAGTGTATGATTTACTAAACAGTTAATGCATTATAGTTTACTTCAAAATGAAAATTCGGTACTATACGGTTATCCGGACCACACGATGGCCTACCTCTAACACCGCCCCTAAACCTACCCGTCACGGGGGTTAAGACCAATCATACGATGGCCTACCCCTAACCCCGCCCCTAAACCTACCCGTGGGGTTAAGACCAATCAGGGATGACTATACGGACTATACGGGACTAAAAGACACACGTGTGGTCCGGATAACCGTATAGTTCCGAAAATTCTGTCATCATTTATAAGATATTTTGAAGAATGTCGGTAACCAAACAGTTGATGGACCCCAGTGACTTCCATAGTATTTATTTTCCTACTATGGAAGTCAATGGAGTACATAAACTGTCTGGTTACCGACATTCTTCAAAATATCTTCTTTTGTGTTCGGCTGAAGAAAGAAATTCATACAGGTTTGAAACAACTCGAGGGTGAGTAAATGACGACAGAATTTTCATTTTGAAGTGAACTATTCCTTTAATTTTTATTTTTCTACACTAGTTTGCAAGTTGCAACTGGCATTCTGTTGCACTAGGAAATTCCAACTTTTGAACAGAATGCAAAATAAGGTAGAATTGCACGAATCCCTTGTAGATGGCACAATCCTAAAATGCATTGCAATAAGCTTGGTGTTAAAAACAATATTTTGGAACATAGAAATTCTGATTATAGCCTAAATATAATTATATTTTATTTAATCTAAAAAGTATTAATACAAACGATTCAAAATAATTGATTTTTGTGCTTATAAGTGCAATGCGCTAGTAAAATTCAATTAGGGTGCCGCCTTAAGGCCGGTTCACACAGAATGCTTTATTGCTGTTAAAAACATGAGACGCAAGTCAGTAGAATGAAAATAAAGTGCAAGGTCAAGAGATGCGTTTAAATGTTGTTGTTTTTTAACAACTTTTAACTTAAGCACCGCATTTTTAGAATTGCTCTGTCATGTGCGAGACGCTGCAAAAGACTCTGTCTAGCGTGTTTACATTGAAAACATAATCGAAAAGTGTCACAGTGGAATGTAAAAACACGATTTGTGTGAACGGCCCTTAAGAAGGCAGCTGTCTATGTAGACAGCAACACAGCTCACTCAGTTTCCGAACAAAGCTATTATGTGGAATAAATGTATCAGTTATGAAAATTTGTCTGGGAGCTTCATGGATTCCTCAGGTTTACACTTTACTCCCATAATGCCTCAGAGACCAAAGAAACTTTAATTACAAATCAAGCAGCACGGGCTGCTGCCAATGAAACGGCCGTTCTATGCACACACTCCAAAAAGAAGTGTTATTCTTAATTGCAGGTCAGTGTAAAACTGATGTGTCAGCTGCTGTGACTGCTAATTAATTCTGCTCACAAACGAAGCCAGAGACAATCTCCATCTGCTGATGTTTAACCTGGAAAAGAGTGGCATGTTGGGTTGTCATGCTCTTATTATGATAGAGTGCTCATCTACGATTATGACTTTTATTGGAACAAGGAACACTGATGCACATTCTTGTATGTTACATTATTTTCTTATTTAGGGGATATCACAGTCCATATATTTATATATATATATATATATATATATATATAGTGCGTGTGTGTGTGTGTCAACTAGCCTTAGTTTCCCACTATAATGTTTCTTAAAAACACCATGAAACATCTTCCATGCCATATTTGACAACTGTATTCAAAGTGAAAAATTCAGCTGGAAATGGTATAGGATTTTATCGTATTATGAACATTAGGCTATGATATTATTGGTTAATATCATTTTTTTCTGCCCACAAGGCCTTCGTTATAACGAAAATACTGCAACATTTCTGAGAAAAGCATACATTTTTCTTTAGAATAATAAAAAAATAAATAGTCTGCACCGTTTTTATTCAGTTTACAAAAGCGGAATTATAAATTATTCTTTAGAATAATATGCACAAAGGAATTATGCACAGTCAGACATAATCATGGAACATAAAGGAACAATTATTAAAGTTAATCGGTTCGTTTTAAATTTCATGTTGACTCTAAATGAGGGCCGGTCATTTAATTCAGACCTAATCTGATGTGGGGTTAGTCGTATGGGCACATGGTCTTTCAGAAGAGGGAAATCAGCCCCCATAATGCTTCTGTCTGAGAAAACAGGCATCATCAATAATGAATTACTAAACAAGGCCATCATTAAGTGCATCCCACTGTCTGTCCAGCTCAGGGATGGGCCGGGGTGTTCAGACAGCATGACTCATGCACGGACTTGCAGAGATTAGGCTGAGAAATAGAGAAAGATTTAGATCGAGAGAGAGAGAGAAAGGAAGAAATAGGAAAGGGTTCAGGGTGGAGGCAGTGTGTGTGTGTGTGAGAGAGAGAGAGAGAGAGAGAGAGAGGGCTGCCATTAGAGTTTATTCAAGTTAAGAGTCACAATGACAGTCTCTGCTCAGTAGAGTAGAACCAGAACACATAAAACACTCCGTTTCGTGTCTGTGTACATCTCTAAAGCCTGAGAGAGAAACAAGATCTTCTAAGTGATCTATCTATCTATCTGTCTGTCCGTCCGTCCGTCCGTCCGTCCATCCATCCATCAATATAAAGCAAAAAATCTAGGATAAAGAGGTGCTGTCTGTATCTATTTATCTATCTATACTTCCATTTACCTATATATCCATTTATCTATCTATCTATCTATCTATACATCCATCCATCCATCGTCTAATTGAAAAAATTAAGTAAGTGGAATTGTCAAGTTCATATAAATACATATTTTTTAAATTAAAGTTTATTACTTAAAGTTTATTTAAAGTTTATTACTTAATCATTTTGAGGCAACGGGCTTCATCACTTTTTTAAGTTAAATTAACTGATCCATTTTTACAGTCTATCTATCCATCTCTATCTATCTATCTATCTATACATCCACTTACCTATCTATATATTCATCCATCTGTCCATCTAATGATCTATATATCTATCCATCCATCCTTCTGTCTGTCTGTCTATCCATCCGTCCGTCCGTCCGTCCATCCATCCATCCATTTATCCATCCATCCATCTATATCGTCCATCCGTCTATCTATCTATATTTCCATTTACCTGTCTATAGATTCATCCATCTGTCCATCTATCTATTTATATATCATCCATCCATTTATCTATCATCCGTTCATCCATCCATCTATCTGTATATCCATTAATCCATCCATCTATCTATATATCCATCCATCTATCTATCTGTATAAAGTAAAAAATTCAGGATGAGTAGGTGTTCCGAATTTTTTTAA
This sequence comes from Rutilus rutilus, assembly GCF_951802725.1. NCBI lineage: Eukaryota > Metazoa > Chordata > Actinopteri > Cypriniformes > Leuciscidae > Rutilus > Rutilus rutilus. Next base: position 8,685,432 of record NC_140228.1, read on the forward strand.
AATCCAAATGTGTTTTTCACATGGAGTGTTTTTTTTTTCATTCATTTCTTTCCTATTTATTTAAACATTCTTTAATATTTGAGAACTGTGGTAACAAAAAGGCGACAGAATAACAAATATAGCACTGATAAAAGGGACGAGTGCAGATGGAGTGAGATCTCGCAGGGTCAGATGGAGGACAGACGTTCAGAATAACACCTCTGAGTCCAGTGAAGATCATTCCGACAGACAGCCGGATATCACAGTCAGTTGCTTATCGCAGGACCTTGAAAATACCAGGGAGAAAAACCCAGCCCCTCTTTCTCGTTCACCTTCAAAGTGGGTCTAATACGGCCTTAAAGAATACTTGATATTCTCCTATTGGTATTTGTAGATGGAGGTGCTGCTCACACATTCAGTCGGCGTGGAGGAAAGGTTGTGTCTTGGGACTCAATAGATTAGTAAGTCTGGGGACAAGTGCCTGGATGCCCCTGTTTAGCATGTGAATGACACACCAGTGTGTGTTATTGGCTTTGGTCGTAGGAGCCAAGAAGCAGTGAGAGGGACAGTGGAGAGACCATTCAAAAGCAATTGTATTTGCATTAAATATGTATCAATGAAATATCATGTTACATGAGGTAGCTGTAAACTCTATTCGGAAAGGTGATGTTCTGCTGTCCCTGGACAAAAAAAAACAAAGAATCCTCTGAGAAATAAACAGATCCAGGATGTAGAAACATGAAGGAATGAATACGAAACATTTAGGATTATGTACTATTTATAGTTGTTGCGGTTATATCACGATCTTCTGAATGGATCTCATCTCAATATAGCGAATCTTAAAACCCCATGATTGGTCTTTGTATTCTAGCCTTTGAATCTACAGCTCAACAGAAAAAGATCCATATTTTACCAGGGTGTGCACTCCGAATTCAATATGAAAAGATTAAATGGTTGCCTATCGTGAAATAATGGCACATCTTGCAAGCTGATTCGTGAAAAAAAAAAAAGTTTCTTTTCCGTGAATCAAATCCATACAGTAGTCAGTTTCCCGAATGACTCTTTTAAAAACTGGTTCATTTGAAATCAGAATCATAGAGCACAAACAGTGCAGTCTAATTCATGAACACTCTCTTCAACCAATTGTTTTGGTGAATCAACAACATGTAATGAAACCAATGTAATCCATTCATGAACAAATTACTCTTTTCAACCGGTTCTTTTTAGTGAACCGTTAACAATGCTAGACAAGTGTAGTCCCATTCATGAATAAACGACTCGTATGAGTCAATTCTTTTTAGTGATTCAAAAGATACAGCACAATCATCTATCTATCTATCTATCTAGATAGATAGATCCTTTAGACAATTTCAAAAACAGTATAAAAAAAAATTCTATAAAAAAAAAAAAGTCCTTTTACATGCCACGTATAAGAATGACAATGCATGCGACTCCTAAATATAAACCTTCAAATCTATTTTCAAAGACACTCATTTAAGACTGGACAAAATTGAACAAACAACCAAGCATAAACACAATGAAATGAAAACACGAGACAAAACACAAGCACTAGCGCTGCTAATGCTGATCGACAGCGAGCAGGAGTCTTGAATTGAACACTGAGTGCTCTGTGAATTTGTACCGAGGCAAGCAGACAGTAGATGCTTTCCTGCGCTCTGCTTGAACCTAAAATGAAAGTTTGCTCTTTGCTTTTGACAATGAAGCTCTCCGTGAAGATTGAACGCCCTGCGTTTACAGGAGGTGGGGACCTGAGAGCTTCACTCTGAAGGGGCCTCTCTTGGGGGTAGCCAGCATTTAGAAGGTCTGATTAATCATAGTCTCTCTCTCTCTCTCTCTTTGAGGCGATAGCTCAGAGAAAGCAGGAGGCCTGGCCCTCGTTACGTGTGCGTCCGGGGAGAGACAGCAGTTTACAGAGCTGCATGTGAGCAGGAGAGATGAATGAACGGCACGGTGAAATAATCAATTATCACTCTCTTCACCACTGGAAACAGACCACACACACTCACTGCAAAAATTATTACGGGTTTTTTGTCTTTGTCTTTTTAGTAATATATTATATCTAATATTTAACTTGTTATTTCAGTAAAGTAAATCCCCCAAACAAGATAAATCAAGACTGAAATAAATAAATACTTTTTTTCAGCAAAGATGCATTAAATTGATCAAAAGTGACAGTAAAGGCATTTCATGCTGTTCTTTTGAACTTTCTATTCATCAAAGAATCCTGAATTTATTTTTTTTTATCTGGGTTTCCACAGAAAATATTAAGTAGCACAACTGATTTCAGTATTGATAATAGTAAGAATTTTGAACATTAAATCAGCCTATTAGAATGCATATTAGCATATTTCTGAAGTATCATGTGACACTGAAGACTGGAGTAATGATACTGAAATATTACACTTTAAAATGTAAAAATTAATTGTAATAACATTGCACAATATTAATCATTTTACTGTATTTTTGATCAAATAAATGCAGCCTTTGTGAGCATGAGACTTTAAGAGATGTTCAAAAAATCTTACCGACCACAAACTTTGATATTGAAAATTGTATAGAATATTAGGATTTAATTTTTTTTGCTTACCCACATTTTCTTGTGATGATAATTTATTTTGTTATTACCCTTAAAACTATTTTAAAATACAAAACTATTTGTCAAAGTGTAAATATCATACACAATGTTGCTTCAAGTAAATTTCTCTGGTTTTAACGGTATGTTTCCTATAGTGAAAAAACCCTATACCAAAATGTATTTAAAATACATGTATTTCATTCTAAGTATTGGCTACTAAAAAAACCATGAACATATTTACTGACATATATCACTTGAGACTTACTGATATAAATATAATTCAACTTTATTTGGAGTGCTTCTTTATTGCACAATGCACATTTCTTAATATTAAGTCTAAAATGTGTTTTAATGTCACTATTCGTAAGGATAGTGTGATCTCTGTCTTTAAATGCAAGATATTTAAAGTGCTCCTAAATTATACTTGCAATAGTTTCACTTTAGCACAATCAAATATACTTAAGTATATCTTTAGTTGCACCTCAGCACTATTTCCGGATAACTGAAGTGCATTAAGTGCAAAATTAGCTGTTCCAATTTAGCAGACTTTTAAGTATATCAATTAAGCATAACAAAATTATTGCAGGGTATTTATATTAAGTACTCAAAATGTAAATGTATTTGTAGCATACTAAGCATTAAATAGGCCTAAATGTATTTCAAATACATTTTAGTAGCCTATATATTTTTTTACTATAAAACAAGACTGATTAAGAAACGCAGTGCATACACTTCAAAAACAGACAAACGGACACCTTTTGTGTCTAATATTTAATTTCCTACTGTCGGTGAAAGCCCTTAACTGTGTTTTCTAGTATAGTCTGTGATCTTGACATCGTTGGGGATTTTTCAGGCCGACAGGGTTTTTACTGAACACTCTTGGAGGAATATAAGTCACCAGAGTTTGTGAAGAGAAGAGCAATAAAGGCGAGGAGATGAAGAGAGAGAGAGAGAGAGCGCGAGCGATTGCACCAGAATGGGATGAGAGGTGTCCACTGAGAATTTGGAAGTGGAGGATCTCACTCTGGCGTTCAATCTGCACCAGCTCCAATACTGTGGAAATAAATTGGTTTTTAAATAGATTGCTAAGCCTCTATCAGCGAGCCACTGATGTGGGTACATTTCATAGGCGGCTATTTAAACCAACCTAAAGCCCATCCATAGTGTAACCTTATTAAAGATATCTGCAGGTTCGACTTCACTAGCTTAGCGTGCTTCACCTCCCGCCTGAAATTAAACTCTGAAACGATACACGTGATAACCTATCTCACACCTATGGAAGAATACAAAGCAGGACTGTAATTAAAGTAACAAGGCTTAGTGGCTTGTATCAGGCCTCCGTAAGAAATGGACATGCTGTGAGTCTCAACAGGCCTGAGATTATGAGGTTTAGAGCTAAAGTTGACCGTTTGAAATGTTGTGAGGGTTTTAATGTGGTGTGGTTGAAAGTTGCAATGTTTTGAGATTGTAGGAACACCACCAGTCAAAAGTTTGGACACACCTACTCTTTTCGTTTGATTATTTTCCGTATTTTCGAAGCACAGTAATCAAAATACTGAGATAAAAATATGTTGAGAAAAATCATTTGCATTCAACTTCACAATCCTGGGACGCATTTTTGGCTGCTTTTCCTTCACTTTATGGCCCACTTTATTCATTAATAGTTCATTAAAAAATAATGGTTTTGCACGGAACGCCATGTAAAATATAAAGAGAAAAAATATACAAATAAAATTATATATATATGATTTCTAACCAAGAAAAATTGACATCTTTGACACCCTTCAATATTTAGAAAAATGTGCTCATGATTTTGTAAGCATATTGCATAGTTGTGCTTGAAGTAAATTGTTTTATTTTTGATGAGAACTCAATGGAACATTTCAAATTGTGCGGAAATAATTTTTGACCTGGCTGTCATACAAAGATATTATGAACACATGCACAAACAAGAGAACCAACGAAATATTAATAACTGATTATGTTGTAGGCTTTCGCCTTTTTTTTTTTTTTTTTTTTGCATAGTAAAATAAACCTGTAGCTGTAGTTTGGTGCTTTTTTTGCCAAATAATTTTGTCAGATAAATACCATGACCAACTTTAAAGTTTTGTATTCCCTCATATTTAAAATATTTAAAACATAAAATATTTCCCTCATACTTTGATGGTTTGATTGAACTTGTAGGGTCATTGAAAACAAATATCCCCTCCGGTCACTACTTTTGGCTGCTATAAACTAATTTCAAGCATTTAAGCATAAAGCTTTAAACAAAAGGTTTTTAAAACCACACGAATCACCAATTCAGTTAAGTGTGTCCAAAGTTTTGATTGTTGGTAGCTTCCATTTCCTGTACTTAGTGCAACATATGCTAATGCAGCACATTTTCAATTGATTAATGCCACTGATCTTATTTGTGGAGAAGAGCATTATAATCCTGAAGGAAGTCAGGGGATGATAGAGCATCATGACATCATGCACAAGAAAATGAGGAACATCCCAAAAGAGCTCACTTAAAAATGCTGAGCCTAAAAGCAAAATATCCCTGTTGGTCAGGCCTTTGTGCTGGGTGTAAATACCAACCAACACAACCAGGAAGGGTAAACTAATTAGTTCAATGACTATCCATTAGTCAAAGAATTCTCAATTGCAAAAAGAAGGAACAAAACCCCACTATTTAATAATACTCCATCATGCAGTCATGTGAATAAATGTATAATTCATACCTTAAATGTTTGCAAAGCTTACATAATTTGGTTTCGATTTGACTGGACAAAGTGGACAATATCTAGTAAGGGCCAAAAAAATAACTAAATAAAATACTGACAAACATGCTCCACTTCTTGTCAATATCTCAGATCCTCTGAAATTCATTAAAGCCCCATGTAGAGATAAATTTGGTCTGTAATTTAAGGCTTTTTGCAACTAAGTGAACTCAAATGTGAATTCAGCTGATTCTACACTTGAATAATCATATTTAGAGAGTTGGACATTGTCCCGTCACAAAAAGCAAATTAGTCGATTTCCAATGAATATGATGATAACCGGAAACACACTGTCTGTTTATTTGTTGTTTGGAGCTATATTGTGTCTTGAAAAATAAATGTAAAGCTGTCAAATGCTACAAGCTCAACAACAAATAAAGAGGGTTCAATGGTGTCAATAGCCCAAGCAAAAGAATCCAAGGCAATTATATATAAATAATGTCAACATTATGACAAATGCTTTTTTAAGCATACTAAAACCATCAGTATACAGAATAAGACTAATATATTATGTATTAATATATATTAACCCCAATTTTCTGTTCATGGTTTGTTTGTTTGTTTGTTGTTCATGCATATATCTTTTTTTATAGATCTTTTTTTTTTTTTTGGCTTGCATATTTGTTCATGACCTACATTCAAACTGATTCTTCACCTATAAGGACAAAATATACAAAATGCATCATAATTTTACTTAAATCAAGCTTTATTTATAATATGAGGGGGAGGAACAAAGATGATGTGCATATAAAAATAATTTCAATAAAGAGCAAATTAAGGAGCTGCAGAGGCTTGAATAATTTCATCACGTCATAAACTCTGGACAGATGGAAGTTAAAAAGCTAGATATTTACTCAACGGCATCAAATAAAATGATATAAGAGAGAAATTCTGTTAATATACTCAGAACTATGAGACTGTGGGATATTTGAGTAAAAAGCATATTTTAATATTAAATACAGATAAATATTCTAATATAACAGAGTTAATCAAATGGGTTGCATGTGACCTTTTTCACAATTGCCACTCCTAAGGCACTGTTTAGCATAAATTAATAAAGGAATAAATGAAATTCCATACATTTTGAGTGTACGTGCTAAAAATAAAAAAACACATTCTTTTTAAGCTGCCAAAACCTGTTATATCTAAAACTATTTTCATCTAATTATATTTGTATGCACCCCAAACACCTTAAGAATGATTTCAAAAATGAAAAGTTAAGAAACTGATCTGAACTAATCAGTTGTGTGGGTCCCCTAGTGGTAAACCGTTACAATATTCCTCCTCCGCACCTCTTTTCTCTTTATTCATTTAAACACATAGCCGAAAGAACGATAATTACAGAGTGATCAAGGATAGAGCGGGCTGATTGTTGCCTTTAGTCTATCTGAAATGCTAATACATCACTTAAACGTGCTGAATGATAATGGAGAACAAATTAAAATGTTTGCAGATTTACAAATCGTCCACGTCAATACATCAACAGCCGGTCCAAATGCAATCTATTTGTTTTTATGCAAAATAGATATAAGTATAAAAAGCAAAAGAATACTTTCTTATAAAGCAATCTCATGTATATTTATCAGATCCGATCGTAAGCTTTCATAAGTCGAGTAGATCCTATTAGGGCCCCTAAATGGATTTCATAGACGTTAGAATGCAGCATCATACGCTCGCCTAATACATATTCATGATATACGCGTGCCGACATGGCAAGCCACGCCACAGTCAATCTAAAGCCGTGGTAACTGTTTATCTGCAGTGTGTTCCTTTACAATCCGCATAAATTTAGCTGTCAGTGGCATCGTGGACATTTCATTACATTTTTTTCTCTCTCCAGCCCTCCATATGGAAAGCCTGCACGATAAATGTCATTTCAAAATCAATTTGCATTAAAAAGGTGGAGTGTGTGCAGTCCTGAGAAAAGAATATATGGCACAAACGGAACACATTTGCAATGCATCTACAACCCCGCCCGGCACGTTACAGTATACAGCTTTCCCTTTCGGTGAAGACGCCGTAGAACTCAAATCACAACAACAACAACAAAACCCCCAGATTTTCCTTTTTCCGGTGGCTGAAAAGATGTTTAGTAGGAGCAGGCGGATAAATCAACAGCACAAGCATCATACACAACAGGAAATGCAGCTTCGCTGACTCAATAAATGGATGTGGGCGTGAACCTCGGCGTTAGCAAACGCATGTGTGTGTGCAGGCAGGTGGGCCTTCTGGATTCAACGCTCTCTCTAGTCCATTGCAGGCGCCGCCGGTATGACTCTCCTCGACTACGCGTATTCTTAAGCAATAACAACGAGAGCCGTATTATCCACCCAAGAATACCCGTCACCGAAGAGAGTCTTTTACAGAGAGAAACAACAGAACCGCCGGCATCGTCCGCGGCCGTTCGGAAAACGCGGCCTTTTCAAAACAATTGATTGAAGACGCTTTGTAGCGCAAGGCAAGGGCCCCTCAACGGCTCGTCTGCAAACAGAAATTAACAGTGCATTTTTGTTCAGTAAACGCCTCAGAGGAAATATGTGGTAAGTGTTTTTTTGTGCTATTTCCTCCCAGCAATCCGTGCTCTCACAGGGCCACTCGGGGGGAAAGGTGCATTTAATGAAGGAGCGGGGGATGGGAGGTGGTGGAAGGGGGTTATGGGTAATCCACCCCCCCACCCCCACCCCCCCAACAGCATAAACTCACCTGGGATGCAAGGACCCAGCGGAGGTCCTCCGGGAAGCGTCCATGTCTTGACTCCCATTGCCACGGCGGGGATTCTGATGATGACGATAGTCCACTGTAGTGGGTTCACCTAAAAACACAGACCACCGGGGTTAGGATAGAGCAGGACGCTCCGGATATAAATCCTACTATGGTCCACTTCATCACATGCTGCACATCTCATCTGTCTAAATGATATAGAAACGGGGGGGAAAATTAGCCAAACAGTCCATTAGCACCGCGAGGAGAATTCTATATGGAGACACGGACTCAAATGAAGCATGGCGGCCCCCCTCTACACCCCACTTGAGGATGACGGGGGGAGGGAAAAAAGGAGGTGGGGGCTAAACTGTGTGATTAGTCTATGAGAGAAGGCTTCTTTTGAAGAAGAAAAAAAATTGCAACTTGTATAAATGCATCATGTTCCATAGAGAATTGTGCATTTTATGACAAAACAGGTCTGAATTAGATTATCTTTAAAATGCATTAACATTGAATGTAATTTAGCTATTTTAGCTTTTTTTATTGTGGTGTCATACTAATTTTAAGATATAAAGGATGTTATTTCAGCTGACAAACATACCTGTGAAATATGCCTATTTTGTTTAAAAGAATTAAATTTCACTTTTTAACTAATTCTATTAGGATCATTATTATTTTTTATTTTTTTAAACAAACAGGCCATTTTAAGTTATTTTTTTTTTATTTACTTGCAGTAACATGAGTTTCCAATATTTTATATAATTAGCTCTTTTCTTAATTTCCAGAATAATATTTTGATGAATAAAAAAGTCTATCAAAATGACACATAATTTAAAAACAAATTAACAAAAAAATAAATGTTATCATATTATTATCACATTTTCCTCTATTTCCTGCAAAAAAATATTAACTAAAAAAATGATACCACTTAAAACAATAAGCTACTTAATTATAGTCTGCATACCTACCCAAAAATATTTTTCTGTTTTACACCGATCATTCACAAAATGAGAAACACACAATCAGCTCTCGTGTTGAAATCCACACGACAGAGAGAAGGCAGCTCAAGAAACTGGAGGAGAAGCTAACGGAGGCAGATGGAGAGGGAGAAGCTGGACTCGAGCACAGACGCAACAAAAGCCACCGCACGGACACACACCGGCAGTGTAGCAGCCGGCTGCTCGCTCGCTCTCCAGACCCCCAGTCTGCAAAACCATGAGACGCACCTCACACACACACACACACACACAGCCACCCTGACGCAGGGCACACTCCCCCAGTGCTATAGCCCCAGGGCTCTTGCTTTCTCTGTCCATTTCTGAAGCTACACACACACACACACACTCAGAGCAACCAGGGACTCGACCCCCGTCCAAACCCCCTTAGAACTCCAGGAGTTAATCAATGGTCTCCATGCATAGATTTTGTGTGTTTTTTTTTTTTTTTTGGTTTGTTTGTCTTTGCCAAAGTTCCTCTGGGAGCATCTCTTTTTTTCCTCCCTTGAATTATATATATATTATAATATATATATATACATATATATTGGTCCTACTGTTTTTTTAATTCTACTCTCTCTTCATGCAAGAGCTCACTCAGTCTTTTGTATTAAAAAAAAAAATTCTATATTTTTTTAAGTTTAGCAGCAAAAAATATGACCAAATCTGTATTCTCTACCTCTCTCCACTCCTCCCTTTCTAAACAAGCGATATGCGCTATTCCACCCTGCACAAAAAAAGAAAAGAAAAAACACTTCGAGCTGGACCCTTCGCTGATTGCAATTTAATTGAATGGAGCCCATGAATATGGTAATTTCACGAGACACTTGACACAAGCATCAGTAGGTGTAGACCACACCGGCAAAAATGTAAAAAAAACGAGGAAAAAAAAAACGTCACCCAATCACACTGACATAAAACAATCAATATGTTTAAAAAAAAAAAGGAGAAGCGATGGAGTCCACATGTGAATGCGACTTACCCCGTCAAACCTTGAGCATCTCGTCGTGCCGCCCGCCTAAGCGAGGTGGGATGCCTGATGGTGATAAACCCAGGACGGTACGCCGATGTTGGAGCGAGCCAGGCGGGCAGTCCTGTGGTGTGCAGGTGGACGCGGTACACGTTCACAGAGGGGACGCTTGACAAAAGGATCAAAACCCACTGCCCACTCCCGAGCCAGTTGTTGCTTGACACAGCAAATGAACTTACAGCACAAGAGCGAGTGAAGCTGAGGGAGGGAAAGACAGACTGGGAGAGAGAGAGGCAGAGGAGGAGAGAGAGTGTGTTTGGCGCGTGTGTGTGTGAGAGAGAGATGGAGAATGAGTGAGAGAGAGGAGGAGGTGGGGGAAGAAGGGGGTTCGGAGTGAGCGGGCGAGCGAGGGAGAGAGAGAAATCACAGCATAACAAAACCTATAGCTACGTGGATGGCCACTCTCTCTCTCTCTTTCTCTCTCTATATATCTCTCCACCCTCTCCGGCTCAAAGGAAGGGAGAGAATAATTAGATTTGAGCCACACATGCTTTCCAAAAGCACTGACTCGTGGATCCCAGGCACCTAATGTTGGATTAATTGAGGGAGATCTGATGTGCTACATGCACCGTGAGCCCTCGGCTCTGACTCCCCCCCCCCCTCTCACAACACCAAAAAACTACCATCGTGATACGACTCCCTGCTCCTCTCTTCCGGCATATGGTGACTGACACGGCACTGTAGGCACAGAGAAAAGAAATAATATATTGTTTATTTAATTGCGAATACACACAGACGTTTATTAGGCTAGATTTGTGCTTCTGTCAGAGTGGAAAACAGTCAGTATCCATCTTAAAGTGTAGAAAATGCCAGTAGGAAAGGAACATTTGGATTTTTTTTTTTTGGTGGTGGTGGTGGTGGTGGGGGGGGTTAATGCACATTTTGAGCATGACATTTCTGATTAAAAAGGCCTAAAATTGTTGGAAAGATGCTTTCTTCATATGTGAGATTATTCCCAATGGATAGATGGTAATAATCAATCCATACGACATGACTTTGATCGTAAACAGATCTCCATGTAAACATTCCTCATAAATATTCCTACTAATATTCCTTAAAAATAAGATTTTTGAAGATTTCCTACAGATTGTTGACTAATAATATAATGAATAATCCAAATTTTTTTTATTAATATTAAGGTTGTATTGAATGGTTGTCATTTGCTTCCAATCAACTCTATTGAAAAAGGCAACGTGCATATATATATATATACACTCACATATATATATATATATATATATATATATATACACACACACAAATACACACATATATATATATAGAACCACAACCAATCGCCACCATTTCCACCTCGTCCCCTTTGATAAAAATCGCTTCAATAATATCAATATGATATTCAATATTCAAGGTAAATGGCAAAAGAAAGCAGCTCTGGTAACTGGCATTTAACAGACCAGCAGACAAAGGAATCAGACATGTTGAATTTCACGCTATTGAAAGCGGTCTACTGCCCCCTGTTGACCATTTCGTCACGGTCCAAACAGGAAGGCCCAGACAGCTGGACCATATTGCGACGACACAAAGCGCAATTATTGCTGGAATAACAAATAATTCTTTATCAAGCTATAGTCGTCTAAACAACATTAGGCATGAAACAAAGCAAATCAGTGATAAGGGAGAAATGGAGGGATGAGAGGGGGAGGAGAGGTGCTCTCGCTCAAAGAGAGGTGAGAATTCCTTCCAAAAGCCCGGCTGATTCGGTGTTCACCCCTTCAAGGCCAGATGAGCTCGGCACAAAGATGTACAGCAGATGAAAGAATCCATCCGTTGTTCTCTTACTTTATAGCTTCCCCTCGTTCACCAAATAGCAATTAAGGTGAGAGTGTTATGAGAGGGAAGGAAGAGGCCATGTCTGCTAACACCCTTTGTTTGCCCACGCTGAAGTAATTGAAATCGACTTTCAGAAGAGAACGAGATACATTAATTGACATCTACAATAAAGAGCCGCTCTGGGCCCTGGCACTCTCTTCATGGTTATGATCAACTCAGCCCCGTTTCAGGCCATAAACTAATAAACGGAAGGTAAAGACAGAGTGATCGGACGTTCCCCGTGGATTATTGTTTTAGAACACGTATGTAATGATGGGCTATTAGCGTAGGCAACTATTTTTCCCCCGAGTCGCCCAGCGTGGTGGACACATTAGTTCATTAGCAGCTGTTTCACTGTTGTAAATATCCTCGCCCGGAATGTACGCCCGGGTGAAAAAAAATGATTTATTTAAATTTGATGTGCTGAGTTTATTTGCCTGGTGGCTCGTGCGAGCTGAAGAGAGAGATATTCACCTATCCTTGCAATAAACAACACCCCTCCCCACCTCGCCTGGCTGTATTTCAATTCAACAAGCTTATAAACACACATACGCTAGCGCACGCTCTCGCGCACACGAGCACGCGGGCATCCAGCAAATAGAATTCCTTCAAACGTACGTGGGTTGAAACATACTCCAGGGATAGAGAGAGGAGAGGTGCAGGGAGCAAAGGCCAGGCGCGGAGCTCCCTGTATCCAAATGGCATTACTCACTCTGAGATGTATTATTAAAGAAAGAAGTACCGCAGGCCACGGCTGACAGCCGTGCAACAGTAAACAAGAAAAAAAAAACAGCAACATCTGACAGCTAAAACACTGTGCTTTCATTCTTACACTGATACCAACAACACAGAGATGTGTTCGAATAATTCGGCGTATGTTTATACCTGTGTGCATTTGGGGGGTATCTTTCGACACTATTTGAAACGTTTTATGATGTTGCGATGACTTTTGATATTCGATTTGTGCTTTTTTTCTTTGGTGTTGCCACATTGGTGATCCATAGGAGCAAACAAACAAAGCTCTTCAATATCTCATATGTTTCTACTAGCTATGAGGTTAAATGGAAAGATTTGTAGATCTTTTTCCTAAGACAAAGACCCTTGAATCACACATGCTTCTTCTCTGGAGTTTTAGAAGAACTCTCGACTATGTCTCAAACTGTGATCAGATATACCAAGTGTGCAGTCTTATTAGTTCCAATATGAACTTTTAATAGGCCTATTAAAAGGCCTGTTAAAAGTTTGATAGTTAATTGAGATCTCAATATGAACTCTGATTCATTTTATAGCTCTTTACTCTTATTGTGTCTATTTTATTTCTCCTAAAAGGAATTTTAGGAGATCCTCTGGAGTTTCCGAAGAGATCTCAACCATGTCTCAAACTGTGCTCAGATTTGCCAAGACGGCAAAGTCTACTCAGTAGATTTCAGTGTGAATTCAAACATTTCTCATCAAATCATTCATTAGGAATTTTAAGGAGAAACATCTGAGACAAAGTTGATACTTAAGTGAGATCTCAGTATTTCTCACAAATCTTTCAAGACCAAATTATCTGAACTATTGTATATTTTAATTTTATAGCTCTTTACTCTTGTCAACTCAACAGTTTTTGTGAAAGACTACGTCTGGATCGGAACATAGATCACTTCCATCAAAGCTTCACAGTCCTGTACCTCTTTCTGGGTCGATATTTCATCTGGTATCGTTAGGCAGTTTTGAATTATATGCTATTTAATGTTGATGATCATATTATAGTTTACATGTGGTAAGCAATGCTTCTATCGCTTGGTTCTGCTGCTTCTTTGCCTGGTTTTTGATCAGGAGATTCTGGCTGTTTCTCAATTCCAAGAACGCAGAGAACGGACTTGTGTTCTCGTGGAGACCGGTCTTGCCAAGCTTCCTTGGAAGAACGAACTCGGAACCGGCCGCAATGACTCCGGGCGAGTACTAGCTCAAGTCTGCATTCGATGCATCCTCGGTATCAAGAACACATCCGGGTTCTTTCATGCGTCCTCTGTACTTGCGTTCTTGATAATTGGGTCTGAACTTAGACGGTTAATGATGACGTAAAACGAGAACACAAGGACGCAAGATCGCTGAAGAACGCATATTGAGAAACACCCTCTGTACTCTTTCAGAAGATGTGTATTAGCGCCCCCCTACTGTGTAAAAGTGAAAACATGGATTGCCGGGAAATTCCGTCAACGGTGGGAAAGCATTGTGTCATAAATAATGGAAAATTACGTCAGTGGCGGGGAAAGAGTTAAAGAGCAATACAATTTTCTTCACAATTCAACATTACTGTAATGCCAACCTTCAGGAACCAACAGAAATGCATAGTAAAGGAAAATCACAAACCTCCTTAAAATCACAATTGTTTCTCCCAGACAGCTCCTGAACATTAGGCCCCAATAATCCTCCAATTGCATCCTCAGAAGAGATCTCAAAAAATGTCTCAATCTGTGCTCTGATTTGCCAAGACACCAAAGTCTGCAATAAAAACAAACAAATGAGATCTCAATATGAACTCAATCATTTCTCATCAGATTGTTACAAGACTAAACTATCTGAGCTATGCTGTCCATGTTCATTTTACAACTCTAACTAGTCAACAATTATTTAACTAGTCAACGCATTTGTGCCTAAATGGAATTTTAGGAGAATCATCTGAGACAAAGTTGATACTCAAACGAAACAACTTATAAACTAGGTAGTACATTTTCTTTGTTGTTATGGTGTTATCAGTGTTTCCTGTGTGGTTTGATCAGCTCTTTCTTTGGGTTACTGAACTGACAGGCCACTACTGCCATCCCTAGGAAGAAGATCTCTCAAACACACACACGAAAAGTGTCTATACCTAGAATTTTTCCTGCCAGGGATACAGCAAGGCACAAAGCGTACATGTGAGCATTATGATGATGAGAGGGTGTGCGATATCTAAACCTGTCTAATATTACCACTGCAAGATCATGTGACTCAATTCACATGCCAGTTACAATTATATAGAGGATGGAACATAAAATATGAGATAAGATGTAAAAGACAGAGAGCGTCTAACCTGCTGCGGTTTTTGTAGCACTATTATTTGTCATTCCAATAAAACCCAGTGAAAACTGAAACTTGAGAGAGAGAAAATGAAGTCTACAATCTAAGCTCCTCCAACAAAATCTGTTTTTAAACACTCTCTCTCCCACACACACACACACACTCTCTCACACACAAACACACACACACACACACACACACACACAAAGGCAACTAGGTATGTAAATTGGATGCTCTCTCATGCAAATTATTTTCTGGTTATTAAAAACCAGCAAAGGTTGTTTGGAAAATCTGCCACTCTAGTGGGTTTCACTGTTTCAGAGCGCGTTAGAGAACATTTAAAGGGATAGTTCACACAAAATAAAAAGTCTCTCATTATTTATTTTTGCCCTCTTGTCATTTCAAACCCTTTCATGCTCTTTATTCCATGGAACAGAAAAGATTTTCGGCTGGATGTTTCACAAGTGAAACGTGACCAGAGGCTGTCAAGTTCCAAAAAATGACCTAAAAATCTACCGTGACAGGATCCATATGGCTTGTTTGCTATATTCCAAGTCATCTATAGTCATATGATAACTTATATGGTGCAGTTTGTAATTTTTTAGAGCTTGATTGCGGCCACCACTCACTTTATTGTATGCAAAGGACAGCGTGACCATTCTGCTAAACTTCACCTTTTGTGATTCACAAAATAAAGTAACACCGGTTTGGAACTTCATGATGGTGTTCCATTTTTGGGCGAACTATCCCTTTTTAAGTCAATAACTCAACATCTGATTGAAACATGGGTTTTCTTGCTCTTATAGAATTACACAAAGCATGACATACAGCAGAGCATAAAATGCTTTGAAACATCCCTCTCTCTCTGGTGCTGTCACATATCAATTGTGAACAGCTCGATGTCAAGGGACTCCACCAATCTCATCATGGTCTCGGTCTGTCAGTGCTTACAAAGCAAAATTATTGCTTGTCACTGGATATTTACAGGGGTTGGACAATGAAACTGAAACACCTAGTTTTAGACCACAATAATTTATTAGTATGATGAAGGGCCTCCTTTTGCGGGCTAATACAGCATCAATTCGTCTTGGGAATGACAGATACAAGTCCTTCACAGTGGCCAGAAGGATTTTGAGCCATTCCTCTTCCAGAACAGTTGCCAGATCTCAATGTGATGCTGGTGGAGGAAAACGTTTTCTGACTTGCTCCTCCACAATACCCCAAAGTGGCTCAAAAATATTTAGATCTGGGGCCTCATTTATAAAACTGTGCGTAGGAACCTTACTAAAAGTGTACGTACGCACAAAAGCCAAAAATGGCGTACGCAAAAAAATATTCAGACTTATAAAACCGTGCGTACGCCAGTACCTGCGCAGAATTCACTTTATAAATCCCAGTCAGCGGAAGATTGTGCGCACATGCGTCTCCACCCGAAATAACCATATATGGAGCTTACAACGCCTAGTTTTACTATGCAGATCCTCATCTACATATCATTTGCATATGATTATTCATCCACGTGATAACTTAAACGTTATCACGTGGATGAATAATCATATGCAAATGATATAAACGGTACAAGAAACATTACATTAATACAAATCAAGTAGTTGTCTATCCTTGCCTTGTTTTTGAATAGCCTACATAAATCAAATAGTGTAAAATACATTTCAGAGAAAGTTTTTCTCAATCTTTTCCACTTGCCTAATTGTATTTTTAATTGATTTATATTTTTAATGGAAACAGATCGGCCTTGGGCATTATTTGCACGAAACTATTTTCTCAGACAATCTGGTATTATCATGATAAGCAATTATCTCTGTGGTTAAAACATTAAAACAGCACGCCACAGGAAAAGTGTTTGAAAACATCGCATCCACAACAAATATTTCTATTGATTGAATATAAAAAAAAATGTTGTAACTTTTCAGTATGATTTCATGTTTAAGTGTTTAACTCCATAATTTGAATGGCATATTTAATCTAAATGTTTATATCAGAAGTAAAACATAGTTTAAATCATTATTTTATTTATTTAAACTGCGTCAGTTTCACTAAACGGCCCAACGCGCTCGCTGGCGCGGACATTTAAGAAGGAAGGGATATTTGCTTCAAGTGACAGGCTTGGTGAGTGAAATTATATTTGTATTATCTGTCTGTATTATGTTTAATTTTAATTCTAAATTCTAAAAGTGACCAAAAAGACATTTAACTCCAACTCACCATCGGTGTCGCCAAACTGCTCCGTCTCCAAAATGTGCGTACGCATGGGTCAGAGTTTGCGTGCAGGTGCGCATATTTTCACGTCAAGTTTTTCTTCATAAATCCCACCTTTTGCGCAGGAACTGGCGTACGCATGTTTTCAGCCCCGTTTTGTGCGTACGCAAGCTTTATAAATGAGGCCCCTGGTGACTGTGCTGGCCATGGGAGATGTTCAACTTCACTTCCATGTTTATTAAACCAGTCTGTCACAAGTCTTGCTGCGTGTATTGGAGTATTATCATGCGGATACACAGCACTCCCTTCAGGGTACAATGTTTGGACCATTAGGAAGTCCTTGGCAGGGACGTGCCCATCAAGCACAGTAGGGAATGTCATGATATTGCAGCCCAAACCATCACAGATCCACCCGTGTTTCATTCTGGGCCTCTTTGGGTCTTCTCCACACCGTAACTCTCCCAGATGTGGGAAAGACATTGAAGATGGACTCATCAGAGATCAATACATGCTTCACATTGTCCACAGCCCAAGATTTGCACTGTGGCACCAGTAAAAGTGAGTGATCAAATGTTTGGCTTTGGAGCTCGCAACCAACAGCTTTGGTGGGAACAGGAGAGTCGAGTTGTGCATTTTATTCTGCAGTGAGTTGGGCAGCTGTGATTTTTGGATACAATCCGGGTTAGTACCTGGATATCCCTTTCAGACAGCTTCCTCTTGCATTGACAGTTACTCCTGTTAGAAGTGATTCGTCCTACGTGGTGGTATACTGACATTACCAAGGTGAAGTGTGTGTAAGGCTGGCCAAGGACTTGAGACTTGAGAATAGAGTTAAAAAAACCCACAGACTTCTGATAGAGGGAAAAGCTGTGTATAACTGCTTGTCTAGGATCAGTTTTCTCCGTAATAATAGCATATTGGCGAAACAGATTTGGTGATTGCGCTCTTGAGAGCATCAAAGGTTTCTATTTACTATATGTGTTTTGAAGCATTGAGCAATGTAGCCAGTTCTTGAACGCAATGGCCAATCAGACGTGTTTAAGATAGAATCCCCTCACCACTCAAAACCCCAGCGTTTTTGTCCAGTGCCGAGTTATGCACACTCGCAAATCATCTCGTTATAAATTAACTTAGAACAAACAAAGTGTAGACACGTAGGATAAATAAGAGATCCATTGTGCAGTCAGCTTAATTGATTAGCGGAAACTTTGTGAGATCGCAATGAATTGAGATGAGTGACAGCTTTTTAGCAGTGATTATAAAGGGAGGGCTCTTTGCACCCTTTCTAGGCGAGATACAGTATAATACATTCAGAATTTGAATAAAACTTATGCTTTGCTGTATTATGTAAGGCATTGGTTATTTATTATTTGAACTGGCTGCCCTGCCAAATCACGCATACAGTAGGCTTGCTCTTCTGTTCAAATTATAGTGGTTTGTGAACAAAGCCACTTTAATAACAAATAATTTGTCAAGAGCGTTTATGTTGGGGTGTGTGTGGTTGTTGATAGGCGAGACGTAACTGTTACAGTAAATCAGTGTAGATTGGCCACCAGGCCGCACATATGTGTGAAATTGGCCAGTGTTTCAGTTTCATTGTCCAACCACTGTTTGTCCAGAAGGCTTTAGCTTTTTGGTTTTGAGTGGCTTATTCCTTCAGTAAATCTTAAATGTTAAGATCTAAATCCAAATTGAACAGTTTTTGTAGCTAAAATGTGTATAGTGTTTTCGAGACACGTGCATGACAATGTGTGGCCATCAGTAGTCAGTGTATTTTTGAACGAATACAGTTTTGTTTATCTGTGTTTATATAAACTTTAAACAAAATCTCCAGAATGTCTTATGAGCCGGAGTGCCTTTGAAACTACATTAACAGAACATCATACATTACAGCAGATGTGTCGAATTTTCACATTCTGCTTTTTTCATGTGGAAAGGCTTGCAGATGAGTGGGACATTTCTATGCAGCCTTCGCTCCATTACAGGATCATATCATTGGACATGTCACCCATCTAAGTGTGTGAAACCACAGCGGCGCTGTGACATTTTCACAAGATGAACAGAATCGAGGCCCTGAGTTTCTCCTCAAAGGCTCTGACTGAAAACCCCTTATATCTTAGCATGCGTTTACCGCAGGAAGCTGTCCCAGAAACGAAAGTCAATGAAATGCATGTACTGGGTTTGATTCATCCCCCCAAAAAAGTTAATTAAATGTCAACATCCTCGTCGCTCTTTATTTTCTGTTTTCTTTTAATTTGCCTCGTTCTTTCTGCTTGGTTTGCTGGTGTATCATTATATCTGGCACTCATTTAATGTTTACCCCTCAATGATCCGATATTTACGTAGTTGTGGAGAGTGAACTGAAGTTGCCGCGTTGCCAAATCGATGACACATTTTCAAAATGTTCAGGCGGTTTCTGCAGCACATGACACTGAGGGAGTGGGCTGAGTGTGAGTGGAAACACACACACACACAGCTCTTTTGAATACTGCCATCTGCTTTCAGCACTACAGTGGCAACAAACTCATATACATGATCAGTGTTGCAATGTTTGTACGGTGGAAACATGTCAACAATGCACCACAAATTCATAAACAGAAATAGTACTGAGGATGATTCGCATAAATCACTTCATAGTAAAATTTTGCACAAAATCAAGGACCTATAAACATCTAATGGACTAATAAATGTTGTCAGCAAATCAGCAACCAGGAGCAAATGGAGTCTAGGCAGTGCAGTATGAATATATATATGTATGCTTAATACGCATGCACATGACATCACATTATGTACATTTTTAAAGTAAATTCAGTTGAAAAATTCTTACATGTATGTGTATGTATGTATATACGCTTGTTCAAAGCTGTACTTTTAAAAGATAAACAAATATTTGGGATAGTTAAACCAATTATGGTAAAGAAAATAAAAAAGGTCCAGGCACATGTGTGTTGATATAATTTATCCTTAGGTTGCCTGCAAGTGTAAATTCAAGGCCTCCCAGAAGAAATGTTCTTTTATTGAGTTTATGACACCAATGTAAAATAGTGTTGCCTTTTTGAAATGCACTTACTTTTGTTTTGTCTTCAGTCAGGGAGATTCTATCATCCTGATATTGGATTTTGAGGTGAATTGAGTTGGTTTTTGGGGCGAGATGTGAGTGAGTTCTTAATGGAAGCTGTGAGGAAGTGCGGTGACGGTCCTTACCAGAATCCAGTCGTGACTCACTCAGACAGGGGGTGACAGAAACATGGCACCCAGGAGACTAACACACACATCACCCTCCCTTACTGGAGCACCACTGACGCATCGCCATCGCTGCCTGCCCAGACCTGCTCTCTTTCAGCTTCTCTCCATCTTCCTCTGCTGTCTTGGAGTCGAGAGTTTTCCATCGTCTCCATATGCCGGTTGTATCTCTGTTGCTTTACTCCTCTCATGAAGGATCTGGCCTAGAAATGAGTAGCAATTAAGTTTACTCTGAAGTCATTTTCAGAGTGTGTTTGTGATCGTACTGGAGCCAAACTCAAAGGAAAGTTTTATTGACCAGAGACCTATTGACTATCAACTACTGTATGTTTCAGATGTTCCTCCTATAAAGTAAATTAAGCAAATGGGAGTATAGAGCTAAAAATAATGAGGACATAACTCATGTTTGATGAGAAAATATTTCATATTTATTTTGAAATCTGATAACTAATTTCAGACTTCTGTCTCTAGGAAAATAAGAGCATAGTTTATGACATTGTTGTGATGTCTACTAAAACTCAGAAAAATCTGGAAAGTAGGAGACTAAAAGTCTCCATTTGCTTATTTTAATTGTTTGTTTTTGTTTGAGATATTAGAGATCTCATTTTATGAGGTCTGAGATCATATAAAGAGATCTAACAATAGATATTTCTTTACTATTGTCTTTACTATTTACGGCATTGTTTCTTCTGAAAGTCTAAAAAAGTAACGTACAATTATTAGACCTTTTTCTCAGAATCAAAAGCGGAGTAGAATTTAGCACAAAAAAAAAAAAAAAATCTACTGATTTTTCAATTTAATTGTTGTCCAAAAAAAATTATCGGAATAATAATCTGATAGTCATTAGAATTTCTTTCAATTAATTATAGTTGTTTAAGAGCAACAATTGAGATGTTCGAGAGATCTAATTTTCTGAGGTCTGAGATTTCAATATAAAAATATCCATCAATGGATTCTTCGTTAGTGTAGGTTGGTAATTTTGAGCACATTTTTGAGATCTCTTATTAAATTCTAAAAGGAAAGTTGTGGAATTATTAGGTTATTTTTCTCAGGGTCGCAATATAAAGAGCAGTATTAGCAAATTAATCGAATCTATTTGCTCTCAACTTAATCTCATTGAGGATATTAAAGAAATCTCAATTGCAAAAAAAGATTATCACACTGTAAAAATTACATTATGACAACATTGCTTTAACTCATCAAAATAAGTTGCTTTTTTATGTTATAAGATTCAACTCATTTTTTTAAGTCAGTTTAATGTAATTTAAATTGAAATTATCCAAGTTTATTTTATTTAAAAATGTTAAGCCAGCAACCTTTTTTTTAACAGTGCACTGTAAAAAATACTGTTGTTTTAAATTAAAGTAAGTAACCTTATTGCCTTAATTTTAAGTTAATTGAAATTTATTTAAAAAAATGAGTTAATACAATGAAGGAGATTGGTTTAATCAACAGAAACTCAAAATATTTTGTTATCTGAACCGCATCAATTTTACAGTGTAGAGTCTTTTCCCCTCCCATTGCTGTCTAGAAAAAAAACAACTGAAACATTAAGGAGATCGCACTTGTGATTTCTCATTCCTCTGAGTGTTGTAGGAGAATATCTGTTCATCTCAACCTGTCTCGTCTTTGATGCCGTAAATCTCCTGCTTCATTCCTGTGGACTCAACACAACCCAATGGCAGATGCCTCGCAGGGCCCTCGTTGCTGTCAGTGATTGATCCCCTTGTTTTTATCCGCCGTAATTAAACATTTAGAGCCATGCACTCCCTGTTGCTCAATGTAATTTCCTCTGAATTCAGAAGTCTCGCAGCCCAAGAAATCTTTATTATTGGCAATGAACCCAGCGCGATAATGAGCCAATGGGATGAAACACCCAGTTTAGCACACTCTAGTTACCATTTCTAAGCAGAGGAGGGGACCGCTCGATTTGTTCGCAGCACTATGGAGTCATTCCCGAAAGAAACAGACGTGTTTGCATTAACGCAAACACTGCATGGGGAAAATAAGTGTTTTTCTGTGCATGCTTTTGCTTTAAATGGACAGCTGGTTTTGTAGTAGCAAACTGCACAATAATGACCTAAGTGAAATAAAGTAGTGCAGAAAAAAAATAAAGGTAACGAATAACAAATTGAGGACCAGCTGTGTCTCAAAACGTGCATTGTTTAGAACAGCGCACACACGCATGTAAAGATTCAATACCTTTGCTAATAAGCGTGAAAAGCACACTAATCATTTCCCAGTTTCCCCCGCTGTGCTTTTTGAGAAAGCAGGTCACGGTTTTTAGACCTATTTAGAACGCAGTCAAAACAAAAAGACAGTTTACGTCTAGTATTTACATGTTTGGTCTATCGATTTTTGTTTAAAAGCAATAATCTACCCAAAAATGTATATGTTCCAAACCTGTTGTACGAGTTTCTTACTTCTGTGGAAAATTAACGTTCGTCCATTATATGGACCAAAGCCACAATAGAAGTACATTGGAACCGAACCGAATCAAGACATGCGGGTGAGTAAATGATGACAGAATTTTCATTTTTGGCTGTACTGTTCCTTTAAGAAAACTTTCATGTTCACATCTGATCTTGTCAGAAGTAAAAATCAAGTCATTTGTTACACTGACTGAGTAACTGACTGTTATACATGTTTACATGGGGCTACTGTGACAGAATTGATTACTTACCCTATTTAAAATATCCATTCTTTCAAAGACACCGATTTATTGTACTAGTCAGACAAAACTTCTCTCATAAATGATTTACTCAATGAACATTTGAGTTGTTGATCGTGCTTGAGCTGAGTGGATCATTACAGTACATCCACTCTACAGCTTCTAGAGTCGTCAGTGGCTTATAAAAACATATGTCTGCTGTAATTCCACATGTCCACAGTTCTCTGTCCCACCCAACATCGCCCTCCCCCCATTGCTTATGCATTAATAATATTAGGGCAAATTTGATGCTTCAGTTCAGGGGAAGCATTACTCATTTAAGGAGTGCATGGCACTATCTGTCTCTATCTTTCTCAGTGTGGG
Source organism: Rutilus rutilus (assembly GCF_951802725.1). Classification (NCBI taxonomy): domain Eukaryota; kingdom Metazoa; phylum Chordata; class Actinopteri; order Cypriniformes; family Leuciscidae; genus Rutilus; species Rutilus rutilus. Next base: position 8,708,866 of record NC_140228.1, read on the forward strand.
GCCTAATGGCTCTGATTGAACTCCAAATTCAATTTAGACAGGATATTACTGTTACATGAGCTCTCCTCAACAATGCCATTTCCCTTGCTTACACAGTACATTACCCAGTAAAGCTCGGCCTTTCCTGCTAAAACAAAACCAGAAAAATGAGAGAACAAAAAGAAAACGACTTTTCCATCTCGCAATGGCAATGATTGTCGGTTTCCAACTGTATTTAACGCTAACGTCTTGAAATCTCATGGCGGAGTGAGCCGAATCTATTTTCATTACCCTGCTAGTGTCCATCTCTCAGAAAAACGGTAAAACCGCACCTGTCACAAACGTGAATCGTGATTTTGTGTCTCATATTTTCGTTCTGGCGGCTGGAGGAAAATAACTTTAGGCATCTTACATAAAACTCCTGATCGCTTCCATCAAAGACTGACTGTCATTCTTGCAAACCATGCAGTTTTGGGGTTGTTAAAAACGCAATGGCCGTCTGGTGAGTTGAGCAGCCGAATATAGCCAATTCATGAGTTCACATGTCCATCTGATCCTTGAAAGTGATAAAGGTAAACAGATTAGCGAGGGTAAAAAGATCTGGCTTGCTGTGTGTAAAGGAGGAGCTCATGCATGAGACGTGACTCAAGCTCTGTGATGCTCCTTCTGGATTCATTCATTAAAGATAGTTCATGTAAAGTAGTCGACGTATTCAAATAAAAGTGCTGTGATTGATGAACAAGTGCATTCTAAACTTTTGTTAATTTCTTATGAAATGGCCAAAAATGTGAAACGCCTTGCATTTCTGAGGAAAGATGCAAATGAATCAATTTTTTTTATTGATTCACTGATTCAAAAGATTTGAAGTGTCAAAATTGTAATCATATTTCAGTTACCGACAATTAAACGTACAGTAAATTAATAATACATTTAATTAAAATAAAGGTGTTGTGATTAACATGATCAGATGAACAAGTGCCTTCCTAACTTTTATTTAATCCGAAATGGCATAAAATGTAAACCGCAGCTATTGCCTTTTAAAAATATTTAAAGAACTACACAGAAATGTTTTAATATAATTCATTTAGTGGAAATAATGCCTTTTTTTTTAATTCATTTTAATAATATATTTAAAATATTAAATTTTTCCACTAACTACTATAGCAAAACACAGTAATAAACAGCAATACTTATCTACATATTTTAACTTTTTAGTACATTACAAATGCCTTGCATTTCTGAGGGAAGATGCAAATGAATCATTCTTTTGAATTGATTCAAAAGATTTGAATCCATGAACAATCAAATCCAATTTCTTTAATCAGTTCATTGAAAATTGAATGAATTCCTTTGGAAGGAATCAAACATACCAACTGTAACACCATTTTGCCAGTGAAGTTTAAATCATAGAGGCTATTCTCAACACTAATGAGTCAAATGATGAGGAATCGCAAAAAAAAATCGAATTACAGGAAACTCGCAAAACCGTGCATTAAAATCATCTAGATACTCGCAATGTAGGCAAAAACCATAATGAATATATTGTGAATCTTCATTTGAAGACAGAATCTGACCTGAATGGTACATTTCCAATTTCCCAAACTGTATTTGAAATCACATGCCAACATGTACTGAATCTATTTTCATTCTCCTCCTTCATCACAGAGGTGAAACCATATGAGGTGAGGACAGGAATCCTAGAAAACTCCATGATCATCACCTTCACAAAGAGATCCGACACCTCTGATGATCACACCACCCCGTCCTCTCTGGACATCACAGATGTGAATCCATAGGTAAATGTGTCTCTCATCCCTCCCCACAGTCGAGAATAATGGGTAATGAGGGAAGGTGACATCTTTAAGCACCGTGGGTCCCTGCGGTGCCGTGTGAATGAGGCTCTCTAAGATCGTCACGGCCCATTGTGCTGGCCGAGCCCGGCGAGTTGCTTACAGGCCAGTCCGCCACTGATTATTTTAACAAATAGCATTCCTATTCAAGTCAACAGAAAGGTTTCCAATGACAGCTCGCATGACAAAAGGTCAGGGGCAGGCTGCTTGCCGTTAATTAAGTAAAATTGGTGAATGTCAGAACTACAAAGGTCAACGTTAATCCACGGCATTGTCTCATCTCCTCAGGTTTCATCCAATGGGTTGGGGGAGGGGGGGTCTTCTTGCCAGATATTAAACAAGCTTAATTCATTCAGGACTATTTAAAGATTAATGCAGCTATGCAGGTCCAACCACACAGTCAGCACATACTCATTGAAACAATCACATCTTACAGTCGTGCCCGTTGCTGGCCAGAGACTTTTAGGTGAAGCTGCCAACCTGATCATTTAATTATCTGCACTGTTTGCATTGGTTTTGTTGAGTGTGCAATTTGACTGCAGCGTAGGAATGCATAGATTATATAGCTATTAATTATTAGGGCTCATAATATATTGGCTGACATAAAAAAAAAATTATTATAATTACGCATTAAGTGAAATCGGGCATTAAAGTACTGTAATTCGCTATAAAACGGATATGTTTGATATAGCGTTCAAATGCTTGGGGTCAGAAAGAAGGGCACATTAATTTGATCGAAAGTTACAGTAAAGACATTTATAATGCTACAAAAGATTTCCATTTCAAATAAATCATGTTGAATTTGCCACAAAAACATTAAGCAGCAAGACGGTTTTCTATATTTATGATAATAAGAAATGGAGCAGCAAATCAGCATATTGAAATGATTTCTGAAGGATCATGTGACACTGAAGACTGACGTAATGATGCTGAAAATTCAGATTTGCCAATAAATTACATTTTATTGACAAAAATGTTTTACTGATATATATATATATGTGTGTGTGTGTGGTTAGTGACATAATCTATTACATTCACATTTAGATAATATAATCTGACTACTTTGATTATTTTTAGATTACATTTATACTCTAACATTCCCCTAACGTTACATTCTAACATTCCCCTAACGTTACGGGGTCGTTACGTTACTGGAAGACGTAACTTAACGCATGTTAAGTAATCATGTAATCAATCAAATTGAACTATAGTCTGATTTTAAAACATAATATAATCTAATTACAAGTATACAATTCTTGGAATCTGATTACGTAATCCAGATTACAGTAAAGGAGTCATAACTATAACATTCCTATCAACCAATCAGATTTTATATCATTTTTAGAATCTGATTACGTAATCCAGATTACATATAATCATTTATTACCCAGCTGACTACAAACAGAAGTTAACCAACAGTTTGCTTGGACACACACAAATCTCCAGCTGTGATTTTACATTACAGTAATGTAATCAACACACAGTACCTGCGGCTTCAACAGCTAGATGTGAGACTATATGATATGTTGTCAATTAAGAGAGAGGGGTTTATTGCAGCTCGGGTCAAAAGCAGCAGTTACTGATCGCGCGCATAGCCGTGCCGTTCCAAAGACACTGTTGTGCAGCTGGAAGCAGCGCTGCCTTTGAGGAGACCGTGCATTAACTTGTCAGGAGATCTGACAATCGTACAATGGCATCGTACCAGCTGCCAGCGAGCACTCCGCCGCTCCAAATCTAATTTCCATTACAATTAAAACCCTCGCCGATGGATTGAGGACGATGTTTGCGCTGCAGGGGTCTAATACGGCCTCTCTCACAGTTTGATAATGTGGCGATCCAGGTGGCTTCAATACAGGCCCCCAACCCCTCCACCAAACTGAACACACCAAAAACACAAGCACACCGTAGGGCTTAGGTGGTTCTACAGCCAAATGCTTTCACTTTCCCAGAAGGTGTGTCTGTGTTTGTGTTCTCCCAGAGGTTATGTGTTCATTGCGTTCATTAAAAAGCTTTTTTTTTACAGCGTGAGAGCTTGAAGGAGCGACATGGCTTAGTTATCTCACCGTTGTGTATCACATAGATCCTGCTCTGAATATTACTCCTGTCCATCATCAGTCAAAGCATTCAGCCTGGGATTCTGTGAAGGCTGCACCGCCACACTTTTTAATGATTTAACCAAGTTGGATGCATCAATCTGCTTTGTTGGTCCTAGAACAATGTTTCTTTAAACCAATCAGCTGTAGGTTTAGGGGCTGGAAGAACATTCCTATCAACCAATCAGATTTTAGCATTATTTGCAGTAGGGATGCACAGATATAAACATTATTGTACAATTACAACATTATAAACAATTATTTTCATGTTACGAAGGTTAACCGATAAATGAATGCTATTAAAAATCTATATACTAAATCTATGCTATAAAAAACACTATTTAGGCACCGCAACATTATAATGTACAGTATGAAAACTGTATGATTTAACTATGACATTTACATTTAACATGAAGTGAGCGTTAGATGACGACAAATGTACTATAAAGGTAAAAATAGGGGAAATGCGCATGCACAATTAAATATACAGTAAAAAAATCTGATTAATCCGATAAAGATATGGTACTGATACATCATGCTAAAATTCCAATAATTATTTTCATGTTATGGCAGATGACCGATAAATGGTTGATATTAAAATATATATTTTGTCTAATAAATAAATCTATTAAAAAAAACACGAAAAATCGAACATTTTGAATGCAACAAGTGATGTTGAGGTAACAGTAAAGGAGTCATAACTATAACATTCCAATCAACCAATCAGATCCAAAAATGGATCAATGACACATATTAAAATTCGATATTATTTTGTCTAAATAAATTCAATAAAAAAAAAGTGAATACGCACCACAACATTATAATGTTAAGTATGAAAATTTGCTAAAGTTTAACAGTGTTTTTAAATTATTAGTGTTTTAAAGACAAACTAGTGACCAAAATATGATGGCAAAGGTAATCAGCATGCACAATTAAATAGCCAATATAAACCAATAAGATAAAAAAAAGCATCCAATAACTAATAAGGTACATATTGTGCATCACTAGTTTGCAAAAAAGGTTCAATGGGGTTCAATATAGAACTAGAACTCAGTTTTAAAGAACTCTTTGAAAGGTTCTATAGATGATTGCAGATAAAGTATGTTTACAAGCCATTTAATAAAATTAAATTAAAACTAAATACATAAAATGTTCCCATGATGAGAACCCCTAAAAGGTTCTTGGCTATGAAGACAGGAGGTTAGAGGGCTTGAAGAACATTTCTATGAACCAATCAGATTTTAGCAGTAAGTTTAATAGTTTCCAACAGCATTCCAATTATTTCACTCCGCATCTACGACTGGATAATAGCCTGCTAAAATTGTTGCAGGGCCACCAAAGGAGTATTCTCTGAACCACGTCATGTCCTCCGAGCTCTTTCTGACCTCTCTGAACCTTCAAGTGGGCTTGGAGGGCGATTTGCCCCTTATGTCTCACTAAGACAGACTGACACCACAAGGTTATTTACAATTCCAGCAGCGACTCTGGGGAGAGCTGCGAAATCACTGCGCGCGCCACCCTTTATGACGGAGGTTTTCGCAGTAATACAGAAAAGCATTTCTGCGCTCGCGTACTCGGCATTAAGCATGCATTATTTATGCAGGTGCCTCAATGTATTTTTAATCATTAGACAAATTGAACACAGAACAGGGTTGCTTTCATTAATATCTGTCTGCTATGTGAGTGTTTCCGGTGCTCCTGTGTGCATTTTTACCCAAACTGTAATTGCTCATTTTCAGGAAATGATTAGAGTAAAAGGGGGCCGCATTACAGCGGGAATGTGAAAAGAAAATAATTAGCAGCGCCGCACAAATCTCATTTGGAGCCATACAGGAGCCTTTTAGAGGGAGGTCACCGCATGCATTACATTGTTGATCAGTCCTGATGCTCTGCCAGGGTGACGCTGGCCAATGATCAGAAGGGCGAGGGCTTTTCCCCCCTCGCGGCCGCTCGTATCCCGACCGTGGCAGGAAGATTAAGTGCGAGCCTCTCTTGGATGTGAGGAATCATCACTGCGCCCTGAATGCTCCAGCGCCCGGACCGGCTCACCGAAACACACTGGCCCGGAACAGAGGACCTGGAGGAGAGCTGATAAAACTAACAGAGCAGGAGAGGAAGAGGGTGAGGGAGACAGCGAGCGTATCGAAAAGTCCAACTTCCTGGGTCAGCTTCAATTTGTATTCATGCATTCATTTTTTTTTTTTTTTTTATGATTTATTTCACCCAAGGCTGAGGAATCAGACTTGGTGGTAGTGGACCAAGTCCAGCATTCACTGATAGAGGGACAGAAAAAGGGGAGTAAAGGAGAGAGAGAGGGAAGGATCACTGGGGCGGAATGAAATGAGTGATAGCACCTGTGATGAGTCTCAAAATATATACAGCTAAATAAGACTGACTGTAAATCTTCTGAAGAGTTTGGGGTCTCTGCTATACTTAGCACTGACTGACAGATTCACAGTAATGTGGTCATATATTCATAAATAAAGCAGTAATATTTAAGGGTCACACTTTAGATTACGGTCCAATTTTCTCTATTAAATAACTATTAACTATGACTTTTGCCTCGGTAAAATCCTAATTGCTGCTTATTAGTTGTGAGGTAGTTGTTAAGTTTAGGTATAGGATTAAGGGATGTAGAGTATGGTCATGCAGAATAAGGCATTAATATGTGCTTTATAAACAGCAAATATCCTAGAAATATGCATGCTAATAACAAGCAACAAGTTAGTGGGAATTGGACCCTAAACTAAAGTGTTACCTATTCAAGCATCATTGATATACTGCTATTGTTTTTATTAATATGTTGAATTAAATTGTATATTTATAATATTTTAATTTTAGTTACATTTTTCATTTATCAGTTTTAGTTGATTTACTTTTATTTAAGTACTTCAACTAGCTGAAATATTCAATTCACAATAATAACCCTGAAATGAACATTTACATATTATGTGGAGGGATATGGTTTACCATGTGAGAAAGATGCTGTTCTTTTCATATTGGTACTTGATGGGTTTATGATGGAAACCAAACAATATGATATTGGTACACTCATGTAAAAGAAAAACCATAGCCCAGATATCTTCAATATCACAGTTGTTTTTTACCAGACATCAATGAAGTTAAAAGGAGAGTTGTTGATGTCTTCTGCTTCTATGATTTTTCCCTGGGGAAAAAAAGAGATACCCATTAATATCACATCTCTTCAAGAATTTCCGAAAATTCTGAAAAGTCAAATGTGCTCAAAGTTATCAAATCAAAAGTCATTTCATTATGAACATCAAATTCAAGAATCTTCTGGACTATACATCCACATTCATTTATAGCCTATATAATCATAATATAATAATAAACTATCAAATGATGCACCATATACTACAAATTTGGCTACAAATCTACTACATATACTACAAATCTAATGTATGTTTTGCCTCAAAAACAACATGGAAGTATTTGTCATCTTTGTCATTGTTTTGTCCAACTCCTGCTTTACTCCTGAGCTGTGAAAGAGCAACCTCTGAGAAACACAACTTCTCTTTGGGTATTTTCAAACAGGAAAAAGATGGGGGTCTGTTCTCCATTTACATATCATCACATTGTATTTGTAAGTGTTGATATTGAAAAAGATAGATTTACCATTCTAGTTGCTCATCTGCCCGTCAGTGAAAGTATCTGGGTTTTCTTCAGCTAACAGCTTTTAGATAATAAAACCACTCGAAACGTTTTCACTCTCTCTCTCTCTCTCTCCACAATTTTGGAATAAAATTGCCATCTCCCTTGTCTTGCTATGAGGATAATTTCACAGTTAGCTTGTTATACTACTGTTCACTGGAGTTTGGGGTCAATGAGATTGTTTATTTGATCAAATATACAATAAAAACAGTAATATTGGGACACATCATTACAATTTAAAATAACTGTTTGAATGCTGAAAAGCAGGAACAAATTACTTTAAAGGAGAACTCCGGTCAATTTTAACATTGAGCTCATTTTTCTGTACATTTGGAGTGCTGTCAATACAGAGAACAACGACAAAAATCTGTGTTGCCTACACCGAGTTATCCTCTTTTTAAAATTTGCACCCTGTTGACTTCAATGGGGCAAGTTTTAAACCTGCTTTTAGCCTCTTAACATCCTTGATGTGTCATTACAAGTGCACAGCCAATGTGAGTGATTCCTTCAGAGTGAACGCGGGTGAATCTGACTGCAGTAGATGTGAAAGATATTAATAAAAATGATGTTTATTCAGCCAGCGCACATACCTGTATTTACATCCTGTTTTCGGTCGAAGTCCACAGTAATCGATTGTCGAGTTCACGCGCATAGGTTTAGTACCTATGATCACGCGCGTGAACTCGACAATACAAATCTTGCGTGAACTCGACATACAAATCTTTTGTATGATGGCAACATTTTAAACGGCAGTTTCTGTACTTAGAAAATTCACCCCAAAATGAAAATGCTATCATCATTTACTCACCTTCAAGTTGTTACAAACCTAAAGGAGTTTCTTTCTTCTGTTGAACACAGATAAGAAGATATCGTTAAATAATGTTTGTAATGAAATGGTTGACGGTATTCATTGACTTCCATAGTAGGAAAAAAATACTCTGGAAGTCAATGGGGCCCATCTGGTTACCAACATTCTCCAAAACATCTCATACAGAAACTCATAAAGGTTTGTAACAACTTAATGGGGAGTAAATGATGACAGAATTTTCATTTTTGGGTGAACTATCCCTTTAAAAACACAGTCAAATAATATTTTCACACTTTTTGCATAATTTCACAAAATTAAATCTTAATTGGAAATGAAGAACGGTATAAACATTGTTCACAAATCATATTTACCTTGATTTCTTCACACATCCACCAATCACGTCTAATATTTCATGTTCAGCTTGTTCTTGACTGACACTGTTGTCTTCTTGGTACAGTATAAAGTATAAACAGGTACAATAACCCTTAAAAAACATTAGGGTCAAAATAATTGTTGGTTATAATGGAAATGACACCACAACTGAGAAAGTAATTTGTGTACAAATAAATAAATAATTTTCACACACAAACAAAAATTGGTTTCATTCTTTTTTTTTAATTAACAGTTAATAATTAACAGTTAAAAAAACATAATAATAATAACAACAATTCATTTTTTTTAAACAATTTACTTGGAACTCTAAGTCGAGGACAAGAGTAAAGTGATGAAATCTATACGCCATTTGAAAAGCAATCCCTTCCACAATCTGTTCTGCAGGCATCCAGAGACTTAAATGTAAATATCACAGCCCCCGTTAGTGAAAAGTAAATGACATCATGAACAGGACTCATTATGTGAAGATTTCAGGTGCCCCACTGACCTGTGGGTAATTCACTTCGTAGAGAGTGACATTGAGTATTACTTCAGTCTTCAGACTAAACCCAGTAGACCTGTGCATGTCTCAGAGGGACAGTTATTGTGGATTGAGACATGGGATGGACATAACCCCAGACACACACAGGCATGATTGCATGATCTCATGTTCCATTGTACATGCAGTTAGCAGCCATTGTCTAGGTCGATTGCAAGCCAAGCCGAGGTCTGTTGCCAGGCAGATGCATTCAATGCACACAGGAATAAATAAAGACCTGTGAGGTCTGTAAAAGTTAAAGGGATAGTTCACACAAAAGCAAAATAAACTCTGGCATTATTTACTCACCCTCATGTCATTCCAAACCTATAGAACTTTCTTCTGCAAGACACAAAAGCAGAATGTTTGGAACCAACCAACATTGGAAAAATGGTTCACTGGAGAAGTCAGTCCAGTCAGTGGGATTAAAAGTGAGTTTAGGTTATCCAAAACAGTTGAACGAGGATCTGGCAATGTATGGTTACATTTTATTTTACCGTACATGTACTTACAGTATACTTGCAGTGTAGTACCAGTACCCAAGAAAGAACTGGTAATACAGTATAAGGTAACTGGGTTAAGGTTAGGTTTAGGGATAGTTTGAGGGTTAGGACCCAGTTACCCTAGTTATAACCCAGTTAATGTAATTGCTATAATAAGTACATATAGTATATACATGAGGAACAGGACTGTAAAATAAAGTGCTACCCACTGTATTATCACATTGGTTGCTGTATGAAGGCAGTTCAGACATGAAATGTCCAGTGAGTGGCACTTAAAGGTTAATGCCCTATCACGTTTAAAAATAGCGTAACACCTGGCCCGTCGCGACAAGGCAAGCAAACCAAGCAATTGCTTGGGGCCCCGAGCTGGCCTGGGGCCCCAAGACAACGACTGGTTAAGAATAAAATGCAAGTGAGTGCCCCTTTGATAGTCAATGCAGTAAAGTGCAATGACACTGTTATCGGGATCCCCCTCAGTAGTCGCTGACAGCAGCCAGCCAACCGCGTGATCTCTGCTGCCGGCAAAATACAAAACCTCCTCGGCAGTCATCATGAAGCGGAATTATGCTTCAGGAAGCCAGAAAAGAAAGTAGAGAAAGGTAAAACAAGATAGTGATAAGTGATAAATTACACTGGATAAAATAGCTCTACTTGTCTTGTACAAATGGAGTAATTTTCTCCATGTCCATTTTGCTTGGGGCCCCCAAATTCCTTCAAACGGCCCTGCGTAACACATACCCTAAACCAAACTAATAGTGGCAAACATGACATAAAAACATTACGTCATTGCTGAACCAACCATGGCTGTATTTCTCAAAAGCTGCATGAGCTAAGTTGATCGTGGATGTCATTGGTGCTTTTGGTTCTATGATCTTGTCAGGGTTTGGGGTTGAGGAGATGAGGCAAGGACTCAAGTGCAGGAAACAAGGGCTTCATTAATAAAAAAACAAACACTGGACTGGACTGGACTGGACTAGACTGGACTGGACTTGGACACATAAGGTACATTCAACAACTATCCAGCACAGGACTGCAAACACAGGGAGAATAAATAGGGGGAGCAAACAAAGCAGGTAACAAGGGAGGACAGGTGGGGCAAATTAATCAATAATCAGGTAACAAGATCGACAGGAGAGCACATGGCACAAGGAAACACAAGCCATGTGCTCACAACAAACAGAACTAGAACACAAGCACATGACCAGTAAAACAAATCACAAGCCATGTGCTCACACAAAACGAGACATGAACACGCAGCTAATGAGAACTCAAGCCACGTGTTCACACAAAACATGACAACATGAAAGCACACCGCTAGTGTAAAACACAAGCTGTGTGCTACACAGCACAAGACAAAACGTGACATGAAAGCACAAACCGCGTGCTGCACAAGACACAACAACACATGCAGACAGAAGTACTCAATACTGCGCGCGCTCAGACAAGGACAAGACAAAACAGGAGTGTCAGGGCTCTGACACAAAACCAAGAAATAAACTAGACGGAAGTGACAGAACCCTGACAGATCTACTTAGGCTTACGATGCTTTTGAGAAACGCAGCCATACTTAAGTCTTAAAGCTCTCATCTCATTCACTGCATTGCAAGTGCCATACTGTATCAGGTGAGCTACCGAACAAGTTTACTACATCAGACAAGTGCTGGTTATGTGGTGCAAACCTCAAAATGTATTAGCTTACAAATCATGTGGTATTTTAACAGTGTTTTGAGGTCATAACATGGTTTTGCGCAAGTAGAGGTATGTTTTTCCAATGAGAATTGGTTGCATTTTTTATGCAAACAGTGTTCTGCAGAAAAAAGAAAGTCATACAGGTTTGGAAAGACATGTGAGTGAGTAAATGATGACTGTCATGTTAACTTCAGAATATAACTGATGTTTTTAAAGGAACACTCTACCGCACTCATTTCCATCCGAGACAGCTCTGGCGTTATCAAGTGTGGTGTTATCAAGTTAATGACTTAACTAATTGCAATAAAAAGCAGTGGTGTTTAGCGAGCGAGAGGAAAACGGGTCTAATTAGAGAGCGGTGGCGGCAAAGTTCTCGGATAGTCTGGGGGAAAAGAGGGGGTCAGGCGAGACCTCTGATCATCGGTCGACTCTCAAAGAGAACGGTTCCTCCATTGATCTAGTGCACTCTCTGCTACCAGCTGATATATGGAGCCTGTTCCTGTTCACTGCAAACAGCTAGTCACCACAACACACACATCAATACGAGCGCATAAGCACACACACGCTCTTCTGTGCCTTGATCCACTCATACGCTCGCTCACGTCAACACGGACACACTCGCTCAGACAGGACACCCTCATGCACAAACAAATGCTCAATAATGATGTTGAATCCACTCTCATTGCTTTTTGATGAGAGTGTGTTGAAAGAGCAGGCTGCTATGATGTGGTCTAACAATCCCGTTCCCTTATTTGCATTAAGAGCAAGCAGGTAGCCCCAGTAATGGCTTTGTGGCTCTCCAGAAGATGTCTTTGAAGCCAAAGAATCGATGTGCCTCTTCAAAACTTCATATCCTTCCAGATACGACTCCTCGACCCACTCAGGCGCTACCGTGAGACCAAAGCAAAACACTCTTTTAGAAAAAAAAAAAAAAAAAAAAAAAAAAAAAACGAGCGAGAGGAAAGAGGCTAGTGGCACTTTTTTTGTAAGAGAAAACGCAGACATTTGGTCTTTCCGTTCCCTCAATGTGACTGAAGCAAACATTACTGCGCAGGGCTATTTGTGTATAACTTGCTAAATGGAAATAGAGAGGAATCATGATGCCAACTTGCATCATTTAAGCGTAAAGCCCGGCTGGCATAACAAAGATAATAAAAAAGTAGCACAACTCAATTTTAAACATCCGAAATGAGCCTCATTTTGACATAAAACCCAGATTTCCAAGGCTATAACAATAACGTGCCATTTTCAGAGACATGTACTGGGTTTTCCACAGTCCACTGAGGCTGAAAGGCCATTTTGATGGGACAGGCTGAACCTTCTGCTATTGAATGTGACTGCAATGATAATTTGAAGAATGGGAGGTGATGGTTAGTCATTACGGCCGTCACTGAAGGTTCTTGAAAATGACTCCTGGCAGGTCCGGCTCCTTCCCAGATGTAGCCTGTCAAGACGCACCAAAGCAGAGGCTAAGCTGATTAAATAGGACCTTTTCCATGGGGTGTTTGTTTATTTAGCGTTCGTACGGGGAAAAAAAACAACTCTCACCGTGATGAAACCGGGCTAGCGCTTAATTGGGATGCGGGTCGCATCTTTTAGCAGGCGGTGACCTGCGGGGAACGTCCTGGCAGACATGTTGGGGTCACGCGATCAGGCCGGATTAACATAACGGAAACTACATGCCAACTTTGGGCCGTTCCAAAGGATGCTAATTATGGAGCAAAAGTTTAAATCAATACCTCGGAGAGAAAATGGCGATGCACGTATAAAAACACGGGAAAAATGCAGCCAAATTACAGTTGGCCTTTCCCCCCCCTCCTCCTCATTAGGGAGCAGGCAGCATTACCGCCTCAGTTTCTGCGGTTAATGCCACCCAATTCCTTCTGTTTACTGAAAAGCCTCTGCTGTGGCCTCATACCTAATGTGCTGCTTTAAATTTTAATGCTCCGAGTTCACATTGGAGGCTTCTAGGGGGCCATCAAGGCGCGAGCGAGGGAGCCAGATGCCCATCTCACCCCCAGAAGGATGTGGAAGTATTACATTAGACAGTAAATCCACACCGGCCTTGTTAATTATTTAGGAAAACAAAGTGCTGCAGTCATAGACACTCCACTGTACAGCTGAGCAATGTTTAATCTACATAATGTATCTGGAGGTGGATGAAGCCGGGAGAGCGGGGGATAAAGCGGCAGAGAGAGAGAGAAACATGCATCTGATAGAGAAGTGGAGAGCGTGCTAGGCTACAGTAATGGCAAGGAAAGGGAGAAATGAAGATGTGAAGCGCTAATGAGACAGCCAGGACAGCGGCTGTGAAACTGCACGCAGGAAGGTCACGAAAGATAAACACGGCGAGGACAGAACAAGCAAATGATCTGAAGCTTTGATATACTGTAGGGGGGCTAGTTGTCACACAGGGAAGGGTTACATCCAGGGATGTGAAGTCACGAATTACAAATACTCACGTTACTGTAATTAAGTCGTTTTTTTCAGAAATTGAACTTTTTTGAGTATAGTTTTGTGAGTATAGTGTAAAAATGGTGTAATTTTACTTTTACTGTACTCCGCTATTTTCCTTCCGTTTGTGGTCGTTACTCGTTACATGCTTGTTTTAATTTTAGTTTGATCCATCAACGTGATTGGATCGAGTAATCGGTCTCGTGACTGTCAACAAATCAAATTATGCACAGAAAACTTTAACCGACTATACTTGCTGTTACTCGTGACTGTTGCGGAAGTGCATTCTTCAAGCATCAATTCAATCGATATATCAGAATCTTCGACTAATATGCTAAGGTACATTTCACATTTATATAGGCTGGCCTATCTACAGGGCCTAACATTTGGTGTGAGGTTGGGGGTATTGCGCACTTGTGTTAAAGGGGTCATATAATGGTACATGCACTTTTACAAGTTGATTGCACTGAAATGTCTGTTGGCAGTGCCTGTACACAACCATCCTATCATGATTAAAATCCATCCAGTGGTTTTGTTTTAATCTCCTTATATGTTTGACCATCTATGAAATCAAGCCGTTCGATATTGTGACGTCATAAGATCGTACGCCCCTCCCGCGATTGTGATTGACAGCCGTGCTTCAACACAAGACCCGCCCTGAGCAAGCTGTGACAGCCGTCGTCATAGTAGTCCGCCATTGTTGATATGCTGGAGTAGAATGGCGTCTACGCGATTGTGGTGTTCTGTTCTTAGATGTAATAAGGAACACAGCAGTCATTTGGATGTTCCTAAATCTGAGCCGTTATAGATGCAGTGGCTGAGTTTTGTTTTTGAAGCGATATGCCCAAAGGATTGACGCGGGGATTCCCTCACGAGGATTCCCCACGATCATCCATGCTTTCATGTTTACGCGAATCATTTCACACCAGACAGCTTTACAAACGAGAAAAAACGGATCGGTACCAACGTGTTACTGCTGAACCTCCAGAAGATGTGAGTGTAATGTTTCATTAACCTTTATATTAGTATTTATATTAATCTTTGCGAAATTTGCAAACCTTGCTGCAGGCTTCACGATGAATGCGTCTAAGGTTTACACTCAGGGTACATTACAGCATGTTTTCTATGTACGACGTTCTCAATATAATTCATAATCCCACGTTTATAATGAACAACGCGTGGTTATTGTGTTACAAACGGTGTACGCACAGAACAGAGGGGCGGGGTGAGCAAAGCTCATTATCATTTAAAGACACATGCACTGAAACGGCGTGCTGAAAACAGAGCTGTTTTTGACCAGGTAAAATTAGTGTTTTCTTACAATACTAATGACAATTTTTAATTAAAGTATATTACAAACTTTTAATTTAGACCCTAAAGAATCATATTAGCTTGTACAAAAATGGCATTATATGACCCCTTTAACTCCCTCAAGTGACGAGTTCATAATGCGGTGAATTCCCGCTCCCATTTACTTCACAATCACATTATAGAGAGAGGCGCGTCGCGATCTGTGCACTGCTGTGTCTCGCACTCGTCATGCAGCCAGATTCTTCTTCTTCTTTTCATTTTTATTGCCGGTTGGCAAACCAACTTAAAGGTGCATTACCGCCACCTACTAGACTGGAGGATGGACAGCAGCTTGACAGGCAGGAAGGATGAGAAGAAAAATTTGAATATCATGGAAAAGTTGATTTATTTCCATAATTCCATTCAAAACGTTAAACTTCCATAGATTATAGATTCAGGGCCCACAACTTCAACGATTTCAAGTATTTAGTTGTTTATTTGTACATAATTTGGGCTTCCAGCTCATAAAACCCACGAAAACAGGATTTCAAAAAAATTGAATACATGAAATCACACAGTAATTACACAGTGATACCATGGTCATTGAACCAGGTTTTGGTTATTTTGGCAGTGTGGGCAGGTGCAAATCCTGCTGGAAAATGAAGGAAGCATGAAGTGCTCTGAAAATGTCCTGGTAGACGGCTGCGTTGAGTGGACAGCACAGTTGACCAACACCAGCCGATGACCAACACAGACTGTGGAAACTTCACACTGGACTTCAAGCATCTTGGATTGTGTGCCTCTCCATTCTTCCTCCAGACTCTGGGACCTTGCTTTCCAAATGAGATGCAAAATTTGCTCTCATCAGAAAAGAGGACTTTGGTCCACTCTGCTTTATTAAATCCAGAGTCAACGCAGCCGTCTACCAGGACATTTTCAGAGCACTTCATGCTTCCTTCAGCAGACAAGCTTTATGGAGATGCTGACTTCATTTTCCAGCAGGATTTGCACCTGCCCACACTGCCAAAATAACCAAAACCTGGTTCAGTGACCATGGTATCACTGTGTAATTACTGTGTGATTTCATCATTTTCGTGGGTTTTATGAGCTGGAAGCCCAAATGATGTACAAATAAACAACTAAATACTTGAAATCGTTTAAGTTGTGGGCCCTGAATCTATAATCTATGGAAGTTTAACGTTTTGAATGGAATTATGGAAATAAATAAACTTTTCCATGATATTCAAATTTTTTGGAAAGGGTCTGTATATATTCATATTAATTTCTTTCACTTATCCCAATATTTTTTTTTAAATAATTCATTAGGAGACTGTACATTTTCCAAGACATTGTTTTTCCCAGCAGATTTTGTTTTCCACCTTGTATTTCTAACGCCATTCTTTCTTCCTCATATCTTTTACAATCTAATCAAATGTGTTTTACTGTCTATTGTGTGTTACAGTGGGTGCAAAGTCCAGTGGGGTGTTTTTCTATTCTGTGTAATGTGAAATTTAAACCAGCATGACCTATTCTAAGTCGACTAATTATCTTTTCTTCTTTTGGATTTCTGCCCTACCTAAAGCTTACGTCTACTTGTTTTTGTGCATTATACAAATGTCATCCAGTATCAGCTATATCCCAGTATTCTTGCCATATTTTGTTTGTATGTCCCTTTAATTTCTGCTCTACATAACGGTACTTGTATATCAACTTGTTCACGTTTTATTGATCCTTTAGCCAAAACATCTCCAATCTCGTTTCCTTCCACCCCTACATGGGCAGGAACCCAAAGGAAGGACACATCTTGTCCTCCATCATACAGTATTAAAAGCAAGTGGAATTCTTGTCTGCATGATGCTTTCCCAGATTGTATAGATAACGCAGATAAGCTGTCAGAAGCTACGGTTACATTTTGGTTCTGACTATTTTCTTCCAACCACTGTATTGCCAATAAGATTCCTAAAAGCTCTGCCGTGCATACCGATAAATGATCTGTTGTTCTTTTTTGGACTGCTATTTCATAATGAGGAATGAAGAAAGCAGCACCTGTCTCTGGCTGCTTTGATCCATCTGTAAATATTAATAGTTTATCTTGATAAAGGTCCATATAGTTTTGAACTATTATCCTCTGTGGCATAATTATAGATTTCACTTTTAACATTTGTTGAAGGCTTATATCTACATATGACTTTATGAATTTCCACAGGTGGCACAGTTGATAATGCCACCGTGGGGCTTACTTGAAGCTGGCTGAGGCTTGCATTTTGTGCTTTTGCATTTCCCATCCATCCAAAACTGCAATAATTAGTTATAATATGTTCTTTGCAATCTTGTAAGGTGACCTTTGTGGGATGTATCCCGCTACGCCCTTGTAAATGTATCCAATACGCCAGCATAATCTTAACCCTCCTTATACGTAAAGGCATCTCTCCTGCCTCGACCTGTAATGCAGTCACTGGTGATGATTTAAATGCTTTAGTACAAATCCGAAGTGCCTGTGCCTGTTCCACATCGAGTTTTTTAAGGTTTGATTCTGACATATATGCTAGGCAACCATAATCTACCGCTGTTCTTAAAAGAGCCTGATAGATGTTTATGAGCGATGTTCTGCTTGCTCCCCAGTCTTGCCCTGACAGACGCCTCAAAACATTATTCATCTTTTTACATTTATTCCTAACTTTATCAATATGTTGACACCATGTCAACTTCTCATCAAAGAACTGCAGCCAGATTCGGCCTTATGAACCATGGCGTTAACTTGAGCTGCATTTCTGTCGTGACTACAGCTCGTTAATAAACAACGTTTTTTGATTGATCCATTTCATACAATCCGTCTTCATTTGGAGAGTGCACTTTTCATGTTCAACTTTTTTTTTTTTTTTTGTGTGTGTGGATGCTGCTGATAAAACAGCTTCGCCGAGACTACAAAGAGACATGCATTTGTTTGTGTGTGTGTTTCTTTTGTAAAAGTTTTTGCTTTTGTATAACTTCCCTATTTAATGCACAATTTTCCTTACAAATGATATTATCAGCATTACAATGTGAATAAATGTAGCCGTGTAAAATGTAAGGGATGATGCCACCCTTCTAGAACAATGTGCATTTATGTTTAAATTGTAACATATTTTTAATTGCATGGAATTACAGTGTTATTATTGTTAGCTCACTATCTAAGCCTTTTTCAGTGCATTAGGTGAGGTAAACTGATCTCATTTATTTATCAAAACACTAAAACTGGTACCGTTTTGGAGAGAAATTGGGTATTTTTTAATCTCTCTATTTAACTCATCTCATGGTGTGTGATGCTGAACTATCGTATGAGTTTCTAAAGATTTTTGAATTCTTTGCACAGTTATGAACACTGATATTTTATGTGCAACAATAGCATGCTCATGCTCAGTGCCCTTACACCTAATTTTAAATGCATTTTTTTTTTTAAACAGTATGATTTAAATGGTGATGAATGTACTGATTTGATGCATTTTAAAAAGATGGATGATAGATAGTCGTCAATCTTTCTGACAAAGAACAAAATATAATGTGAATTACAGTATGTGCAATGTTTTTTATTTATTAATTGTAGTGTACAGTGTTTATTATAAGGGGGTAGAATCAGTACTCACTATATACTACTCATAGTACTTTTAAATTTTAGTTTTTTGGACAAGTATTTTTTACTCTACTCACACTACATTTTTTGGAATGTAATAGTACTTTTACTAGAGTATGTTTTTTCAGTACTCTTTCCACCACTGGTTATATCTCAGTAGCCATAAGTCAAAAGTCCTATTATACAAATGTGAATTTTCTCTGGTTTTGTTGATGTCAAACAGCTAGTTCAAAAACTTTGTAAATTAGACACTTTTCCATCCTTCAAGATATATTTTCTAAAAATAGCTTTTGGGTAAAGACAACAAAATATAATTGTACAAATAAATCAAATTTAAAAAGGTATAAGTACGCTTTATTTAAAAGACATTATTACTTTTATTCATCAAGAATGCATTAAAGTGTCAGTAAAGACATTTATAAAAAGATTATATTTCCAATAAATGCTGTCACTGTTTTCCCAACAGCACAACTGTTTTCAACATTGATAATAATAATAAATGTTTCCTGAGCAGCAAATCAGCATATTAGAATGATTTCTGATGGATCATGTGACTGGAGTAATGATGCTGAAAATTCAGCTTTGATCAGGAATAAACTACATTTGAAAATATATTCAAACAGTAATTTTAAATTGTAATACTATTTCAGAATATTACTGTTTTTACTGTATTTTTGATCACATAAATGCAGCCTTTGTGAGTCTTTCAAAATAATTTTTTAAACCTTGAACGGTGTATTTTTGTACAATTATATTTTATTGTACAAAAGCTATAACAAACAAAATGCTAAGAATTATTCTTTTCTATTACAATTAATATTAAATATTATACATTATTTAATTTAGTATAATCCAAAAAATTATACAAATACTTATTTAAACATAATGAAGGCTGATGTTAACCAAACATTAGGACAAGGGTATTTTTCATAAATATCAGGTCTGGGCAAGTTGTCACATATGATTTAATTGTTGTAATTTTATACAACCACATAACTAAGAGGCTATAAGGTAGTCAGTACAGAAACCCTAATAAATATTTACAAAAAGTGTGACAACAGTTTCCCAGTTTCTCTGTCTTTCTGTCCCCGAAATGAAATAGGAGAGACCGCTATTTGATTTCAGGGAAAGAAAAACACAGAGAAACTGGGAAAGCGGAGTTGACAAAACGTAGTTTCGCCACAATATGACACTCTATCCTCAAATCCTCTACATTTTTAATCCCATTATTGTTCAAAAGCTCTGACTCCTCGCTACACTGAACAAAGACATGCAATTTCCCAAGTATTTAATGTTAACTTTTATATGATTGCAACAAAAGGACACAATAGCAAAGCCATAATTCTTACCATAACACACTTTTTAAGTTCATGAGTGAAAGTCTTTACAGGTCTTAAGAAACATTCCCTGCATAAATTTCTGTTTGTAAGTGTGATCTATTATGTATTCAGAGGGATCAAACAGGAACAGACCGGGTGCATTCTATCATTTATCATGAACTATATTGGAACCACAACGCTAATACTGCCAATGCATTTGAGGACATGATGAAGCATCTCAAAGAGATCCTGATCGTCATTATGGCAGAGACACTGAAGTAATGTGGTCGTTATTGATGAAACATATTGAGCTGGGCTGGAATAGAGTGAGAGGGATAGGATGTGGAGGTGTTGGCAGTGGGATGATGATGTTGCAGCTATAACCCTAATCATTGAAATCAGATGAATGCTGTGTCTGGCGATATTTATATGCAGACCATCCTCCATCTGTTTAGAGGCTTTCTGTATCTCTTGACCTGAGATTCCTGTTAAATGCTGAAACAAGAGTTGATGGTAATATGGGGGGAAAATGTACGCTGAAGATATTACTAAAGATTTCTGTATTTAAAAATAAATGTTTCTTAAAGACCCCATTAAATATCAAGGTTTTGTGACTTTTACTCCAAGTTTATAAGCACTGAGGTCATCTACGTGCTAGTGTATACTAATGTTTAAATGTATGCGGTTTTTATTATGAGTAATCAAATGTATAAATTCTTTTCCAGGACCAAAACTGAAAGATGGACATACATACACGTGTGTGTGTGTGTGTGTGTGTGTGTGTGTGTGTGTGTGTGTGTGTGTGTGTGTGTGTGTGTGTGTGTGTGTGTGTGTGTGTGTGTGTGTGTGTGTGTGTGTGTGTGTGTGTGTGTGTGTGTGTGTGTGTGTGAGTGTGAGTGTGTGTGTGACAGATAGATAGATAGATAGATAGATAGATAGATAGATGTGTAGATAGATAGATAGATGTGTAGATAGATATAAATAGATAGATAGATAGATGTGTAGATAGATATAGATAGATAGATAGATAGATAGATAGATAGATAGATAGATAGATAGATGTGTAGATAGATAGATGTGTAGATAGATAGATGTGTAGATAGATAGATAGATAGATAGATAGATAGATAGATAGATAGATAGATAGATAGATAGATAGATAGATGTGTAGATAGATAGATGTGTAGATAGATGTGTAGATAGATGTGTAGATAGATAGATAGATAGATAGATAGATAGATAGATAGATAGATATGAACTTGCATGATCAGTAGGCCACAGCTTTAACATAAAATGTATGAATAAACTCATAACAAAATTTAATTAGCAAACGCAAAGAACTACCTCAAAGAACAGATTACGTTCACCCATGAGACTTTTACCATTTAGAGTATTACAATAAAAATAAAATTGTTTGAATATACTCTTTTGATGCTCTTGCATTAGTAGTCCCTGAAAATGTTAGACTTTACATTATTAAAAATGGACACGAACAATGAATGCATTGAGAAGCGGCCACACCTTTTGCTCAGCTGTGATTTAGAATTGTGCGGAATGCATTTGCACTTGTTTTCACCTCTGCTTATCTCCCCCTCTCAGCCCTGTATCTCGCGTGCCCCTCCTCTAATTTATCTTCTTTCTGGCTGATTGATTAGTAATGCCTTTTTTTGTTTGTTTGTGACTGAGACTTAATTAGATTTCACAGGTTAGAGGTCTACATACTGAAAGTTCAAGATTATTGTTATTATTTTAATTAGATTGTGCCATTAAAGCGGGTTATTGTGGGACATTTCGGAGAAGGGAAGGGCAGCACTGTGGCTCCAGCGGCAGTCATTAAGTCTGTGATGGAGTTCCGCACATGTTCGAGAGCCCTGGATGTGTGCGGTTATAGCCTAACGTCAGAAATGAAAAGAGCTTCAGGGAGACGACAAAAAAAGTGCTGTGTACATGGACATTTTTAGTGTGCTATGGATCCAGCTGTTGACTCAAAAGAGGAAAATCTAAAAATCTCAGAAGGCTACACATTCACAGATGACATGCTCTTAAGCGCAGTGAGCCTTGAGAGCTTTTTGTTGAGTGCAATTAGAAACGGCCTTCTGTCTAAAGGCCTGTTCACATCAAGGACGATAACTATAAAGATAAATAAATCAGAATTTATATATGATAGAATAAATCATTCTAAATATAAAGGAAGACAGAGACTAAGAGTCCACTCCATAACTATAATGATAATGACACAATGAAAAGATATCGTTGGAATCACTTTTTCAGCTGATGAATGATAAAAACTTTGACAGCCAATCATAATCCATCCTGCTTTAAAGCATCTGACAACAAAATTCAGTGTGCGCTATATGTGAATAAGCCTGAATTAAATCTGTTCATCATAAAAAGCGATCGTGTCTCTTCAGAAAATTTGGACTAAACTCTCTTTATGAACTTTTCGAAGCGTCAAAGTGTCAGTTGCGTAGCTGTCAATGTAGGGACAGAAAGCTCTCAGATTTCATCAAAAAGATCTTCATTTGTGTTCCAAAGATTTGGAACAACATGAGGGTGAGTAATTAATGACCGCATTTAAATTTTCGGGTGAACTATCCCTTTAACATCACATCCCCACCAAAGAGGTCTATAATACCTGGGGAAATGACATTGCCATTCATATCAATGCCAGTTTCAAGGCACATCATGAGTTTTGAGCCATAAATGTCAGGAAAATTGCATCATGACAGTTGCAGACACACAGTTCCAAACCCTTCACTAGCAAAAATCCAGAGCGGTGACGTCAACAGCGGCATATAGGGAAAAATAGGAATCCATTTAACTCTATTCCATTTATTTGCCTTCCTCAAAGACCCATTAAAAGCCTTCTTGAAATCATTCAGATCTTTCTAATGGAGACCCTGAGAGGAAGTTGAACCTTCTAAAGGCATTTTAATAGATGAATTAAAAGACAAAGTAGTGTCCAGCTGCATGGCCCCTAAAAAAGAAGTGCCTTATAATGAATAGCCATTATTATGACATGTACAAGTTGCTAATGAGAGCGATCATGACGGCGCAGTTGTTGGATTGGACACCTGGTAGTTATTGAACAGCAGTCACATTTAAAATGCATTTAGAAGCCTGATTACAACCGTACGAAATAAGGTATAATAGTCCTCGTCAGAATTCACGGCGTCTCAAACAGTGTGTCTGGAAAAAAAAGAGAGCGAATATCGTAAAAGCGATAATAACTATTGCACCCATCTGGGGGGTAATAAATAAATAAATGTGTGCTTTGCAACTGTGCATCAGCCAGCAACAAGAGAGACTCGGCTGTGTGCGGATTTAATTAGAAAGCAAAGCTTTTTGACAGTAAATTGATTTTTAATTGTCTTCTTCTGCATTCACTCCAGGTGGCTCAAGTCTTCTCTATTTGATGTTTTGTGTGCTTTATGTGAAGGTTTTTTTCCTCCTGCCAAAACACAGTTTATTATGGCACACTGCAGATTAGCAAGCGGTTCTCCCAAATCAAGCCCATTCTACATCTGAGGGACATCCAGTGGGATTTTAACAGAACTGTCGAAATTCTCTGTGGCACGGTCCCGCAAATGCACTCAGAAACAACAGCAATAGGGTTTGTTTAAAAAAAAAAAAAAACATGGTCTGGTCGACATCGCTAATGGGCCCAACAGGAAGGAAATGTAATTTGAAAGGAGCTGATCTATGTACGCCATTGTTGTGGGGTAATGCTGATGTAATTATTATCTGCCGTTGATGGAGGTCGGTAGAGGAAGGATTTGGGACCATGCCACAAATCAGCGCAGGATGCCAGGATGTCGTTCATTCACACACAGTAACACGAAACACCATCTATATACATGGTTATGATCGTTCTGCTAGGTAAACATCTCTGTGCTGTATATCTGAATCACACAGCTAGATTCAAAAAAAGCCATGACTAAGTCCGAATGGGTGTGGTCTGCACTGAATCTGATCTAATGAGCTTATATCTGTAGTTTTGAATCATGTTATGTAACACGTTCCCTATATTCTGCCTTACAAATGACTTTCCAACGGGCAATTTATCATTTACATGAAAAACAGTTTTAATTAACAGCTTGCATTGAATATGCTCGCTGCAGTGGCTAAATAAAGATTGTTTCACAGCAACTCATGCATCATACGGTGTGATAGTGTGACACAGTTATGAAAGCCTTTGATCGTCACACATCAAAATGATACAAAAGGGTCCTCGCTTCAGCTTTAAATCAGTTATGAAAGCAAATGATATAAAATGACAGTACGCTAATGTGATCGGGGTGGGGTTGACCTTTTCTGTGCTTAGCTCTACAGCTGTCTGGTCCAGTCATGAGTATGGCCTGCCCTTTATACAGATATTCTAATACCTTATGTTTTATAATGCAATCTATCCAACTTCAGGGTGCAGAAGGGCGTCAGCTTCGAAAAACAGTTTTATTTTTTCCTGATGCGTGGTATAGGACAGCTCTTGATTTAGTTTCATACCAAATTAATGTAATGTAATACGTAAAGGGAGTTAAAATAATATAAAAAGCAATATCTAGTACCATTTTCACTAATAGACTCGATTCAGGAACGTAAAGCATTATAATTTATGATCATATAATGGATAAAGTCCAAAGTCAAAGAAACGTGATCAAGTCCTACATTCATTATATCCAAGGGGATGGTCTTTATTTGATTAAATAAATTAAATAACTGACAACTAATGAGGAATTCTGTGGCAGAATATTTTATATTAATGACAAGAGCGGGTCTCATGATAAGTACTTAAATTCGATATAGCCTGACTGGCATGTCCCTAATTAGATATTTTCTAATAAGTCTCTTATTAGATATGCCCGATTTTGTCCTATAATACAGTCTCACACAGCAAAATACTTGAGTGTTTGCATTGCTATATAGATTTGTAATTGCCACTGTCATCTGAAGTCTCAATTATGAGCTTTGCCACATTGTAAAAGGCCTTTAAATTGAGCAACAGTGGCATCTGTTGGTTGTAAAAGGACACAGCAGGAATTCAGTGCCAGTTTTAATAAGTTTTACATCAAGTTTAATTTTTTTTAAGTGAGACAAACCCCAAACTGACACAAAAGTATGAAAATAATGAATTCGTATTTAAAGACACTTGCTGTCTCATGTCTGATATATATATATTACATATTATTTTTGAATATAGTATATTGCAATATTTTTACTATAGCCTATACGCATTGTATATTTTGTAGTAGCCTAGCCTATATAAAGTGAATTTAATAAAAGTATTTAATGTAAAAGAGATAGACCTAAATGTCAGTTTACACATATTAGTAACTTACGAACTGTCCTCTCAAACCCATGATAATAGTGTTTCATCCCTAATGTCCATTATGAATTATGCAAACCACATGTATGAGCCTGCATTTTACACTTTAAAAACAACCATCTCATGTAAATCACTATTATTTCACGGTTTAGCACTGACTAACCTTTAGAGACAGGAGCTGTTGGCTAAAAAACAACCAAAACATCACATCAAACACATACTCCTTCACGTGGGCGTCTCGCGGCGCTCAACTCTTCCTCGTCTCGGGAGTTCCGATTCTGCGCAGTGGAGCCCGATCCACTTTTGCTGAGCGTTTTGAGAGCTGTGCGGAAAAACTGATGAAGTCCAGAAAACTTGTAGCAAAGTAGCGATTTGAGCAACGATGAGTGATCCTGTCGTCGACAACCCCGTGCCATCGGGTGCGATTCCGACAGACATCAGCGGGCAAATATTAGATCTAGATGAAGACGATGACTTGGAAGTTTTCAGTAAGGTAAGTTAATTTACAATCAACTGGTTTAAACGGAGGTCGATCGCACACTGTTAGATCAATCCTGTAAAACTTGACTCATAACTAGAGTTAAAATCTTTTGATTCTACATCATAAAGCTCGTAGAAATCTCTCTGAAGATTTCTCAATGAAATCTTGGTGTTTTGTTGTGATCTGAAGTTTCAAAGGTCAGCGATCATGCGCTGTCAAGTCATGTTTTTTTTCCACATCGGAGGTATTACGGTTGTATTTTCTGTTGATTTCGTCTTAAACTTAATTTGATTCCAGATAATTCGTTTTAAATAGCCACAACTCATACAGATACGACCTGTGTGTGTTTGACTATCGCTGCTTCACTGTTTATCTAGTCAGTGTGCTTCTCTGTCGACAGTCTTAAATGCCCTAGCAGGTACAAACTAGACAGAACTTCATAACAATTCCCAGCAAACAGTTGGAACATAGTAGCAGTCTAACAACTAGGCAGAACACTTAAATGGATAGTCAACCAAACATTTTTATTCTGTCATTAGCCTAATTACTCACCCTCATGCCTTTCCAAACCCGTAAGACTTTCATTCATCTTCGGAACACAAATGAAGATCTGTCCTACCACTTTGACGCCTCAAAAGTTCATTAAGAGATCTTAAAACTAACGGTTTAGTCCACATTTTCTGAATTGATGCGATGAATAGATTGAATTTAGACGTTTATTCTCATATAAACATTCATCAGCCCACACATTAGTTGTGGTAAACTGATGCTCAAACACGTTTGCGTGACATACTTCTTGTGTTACGCAGCACGTTTGAGCTTCCGCAAGCAGGTTCGGTTGAGCTTCTGTTTATGTTTGCTAATCAATGTTTATATATGAATAAAAGCCTATATTCAATCTGTTGATTATATAAAGCGACCAAGTCTTCAGATTTGGACTAAACCGCTGGAAGTAAACCATACTAAAACTATGGATTCGTTTTAAGATCTCTTTATGAACTTTTTATGAAGGGTCAAAGTGGTAGTTGCGTAGCTGTCAATGGAGGGACAGAAAGCTCTCCGATTTCATCAAAAAGATCTTCATTTGTATTCTGAAGATGAACGAGATGAAGATGAAGTCTTACTGGTTTGGAACGAAATGAGGGTGAGTAATTATAGAATTTTCATTTTGAGGTGAACTATCCCTTTAACAATGTCCAGCAAGCAGTTAGAACACCCTAGCATTGTCCTAACAACCGCTCAGACAGGTTTAGCAAACATTTGCTTGGACTCTGACTGTATAACCTTAAAGCTGTTTTAAATTTTCTGACACAGCTTTGTCAGTCCAACATCAAAGTTAGTTTTGACAAACTTTAATTTGAAGTAGGGTGTGTTTGTACTGTACTACTTCCCTCAAACATTGTGGGTGGTGTTGTAGTTAGTATTAGCAGTGAATGGTGAATGGAAGTGAGGTGTTTGTAGTGTAAAGCAGAAGTGCAGTTTGTGCTGACTATGGGCCAGTTTGTTATGACAGGAAACACACAGGCTTCTTTCCCAGCTGCTGTGGCTAAACGAAAGGGATTTGCATGCGTCAGTGTTTGGACCAGGAAAAGATAGCAAAACAGTAGGAAAATCAGATGTTTGTCTCTCACTGTGATAAAAACCCAGACACAGCCCTCAAAGTGGGTTTAAAGCAATATTATGTCCAGTTTTAATGATACACACTTAAAATGGCATCATATTGGGGTTCTTTGTACAAGCATTAAATATTGTGCCTTTTTATGTTGTTCACTAAATACATTATGAATTTTTTTGGAAACTTGAATTTAAGCACAAGAGCTTTTTAATGTTTTTAGGTATATACAAGTGTAAAGGATCATGTGACTGAAGACTGGAGTAATGATACTAAAAAATCAGCACAGGAATAAATTGCATTTAGTAGGGGCCAAAAGTGATGTCCAGCCTAGGAAAATTGACATCTTCACACCTTCACACATACTTACAAAATCCAATTTTTTATATTACGCAGCTGTGCTGGGAGTCAATTATTTTCTTTGTGATAACGCAGTGAAAAGTCCGCCAAATTGTGCGGACATAATTTTTGGCCAGGCTGTCATACAAAAACATTATGAACGCAAAAACAAAAGAGAACCAACAAAATCTTAATAACTGGATATGCTGAAGTCAATGTATGCTTTATTTGTGTGCATTTTTTTGTTTGCTTAGTAAAATAAAACCTGTAGCTGTGGTTTGCCAAATAATTTTGTCAGATAAATACCTTAACCAAGTTAAGTGTTTTGTTGTTCCCTCATATAAAAAAAAAAAGAAGAATAAAAAAAATGTATATATATATATATATATATATATATATATATATATATATATAAATTCCTCATATCTTGATGGTTTAATTTAACTTGCAGGCACTTATTGTATCAGTTAGGTTTTTTTCTGTGTTTTTTTTTCTTTTCCTCTTCTTCTTCTTCTTCTTCTTCCACTCTTGAGTCTATGGAAACCCATAGAACTGTGTTAAAAAGTTGTGAAATTTGGCACACTGATAGAGGGCATTCTGAACATTAATCTGAACATACTCCTCCAATTTGCACTCACACTTTTGAACCGTTAGGGCTAGAAACCCTCTGATTCCTCGGCTCAAGACGATTCTATTTGTGAATTATGTCATTTTCCGTCATTCATTTTTACCACCATTTTTAATTTTCTGAAAAATCTACTTTTTCGAACTCCTCCTAGACCGTTGCTCTGACCGTTTTTTTTTGTCCTTGACCAAAAAAACAAAAAAATTCAAGTCAATTCATGAAACCGTTGTCGTTTAGCGTGATAAGAAATTATACAAACAACATGACAAAATGGACATGAGGCTTTATCTCTGCAGCACTTTAGCGAATTCTGACCAAACTTGGTGTTTGTTATGACTAGGGTTGCAAAGGGGCAAAAAAAAAAATCAGGTACATTTCTAGAAACTTTCCGAAAAATTTCTACCTTAGTTATGACATTGACAACCATGAACTGAGGGTACCTATAGTTTATGCACAGTGCCACCTAGTGGTCACAAAATATGAAAAAAATTGCTATAACTTCTGAACAGTTTGACCAAAAATCTCTTCAAAAAAATCTTTAAAAAACTGTCACCAACACTGGCCACACCAGATCAATTTTGGTGTCAGTGCCACCTATTGGTCAAAAGTAATAAGCAATTATGTCACATTACAAGTGATTGTATTAATAACATTTCAACTATTTTTTGCTATGTCTTTACTCATTTTTGCAGTTGCAGCTATATTTGTAAATTGCAATCATATTTCACAATATTTCAGTTTTCACTGATCAAATAAATGCAGCCTTTAGAGCATTAGATACTTATTTTAAAAACCTTAAAGAAAATATTACCAACCCCAGGCTTTTAAACGGTGGTGTATATAGTTTTTGTTTTAAGTAGCTTTCAAAGGTATTTCGAAGAAGACAAGGGTATGACTATGGATATGGTACCATAGTAATTCAGTGTTACATTTGTTGCTGTAAACTAAGTTTTTATTTTAGTACGCCAATCCACATCCAATTGGTTGAAAGCACTTGTTGTTTGCTTGATGTCTAAACACTTGTGCTGTTGGTTCCTCACGTGTCCTGATGTTTTGTGTAGGGTACGACTCTCACAGAGGGGAGCTCTTTCAACGCCTCCATGCAGACCTCTCCTGCTTCAATGATCAACCAGTACAAGTTTGAGGAGGAAGAAGAGGGAGACGCTGACACCAAAGATATTTTTGTCACAGTCGATAACCCAGAGAGCATCGTGACGGCTATTGAGACATACGTAACCTACCGGGTCATGACCAAGGTACGGCGGATCTGAGCACAGATTCACCTAGTCAGGTTCTGTGAATAATTCTCTAACCTTTTTCCTTCATTCTCCCTCACATCAGACCACACGGAGCGAGTTTGACGCGAGTGAGTTTGAGGTGCGAAGACGATACCAAGACTTCCTGTGGTTAAAGGGACGCCTGGAAGAGGCTCATCCCACGCTCATTGTTCATGTAGGTGAAGTGTCTCTTGCTTGTCAAACATTCTGGAAGAATGAACACATTTATAATGGAAGTCTATGGGGCAAGGCATTTTATATTTCAATTTTTCCATCCAATTTTTTTTTTATTTAACGAGTGGAGGAACTTCTAATGCCTTTAAGACATCATTTCACATCCCTTTAAAAAAAAAAAATATATATATAAAGGTCTTGTCCTCTATCTCATAATACAATGAGTTGATTGTGTCCCATCAGCCTCTTCCTGAGAAGTTTGTGATGAAAGGAATGGTGGAGAGGTTTAATGAAGATTTCATTGAGACGAGGAGGAAGGCGCTGCACAGGTTTCTGAACAGAATAGCAGAACATCCAATTTTCTCCAGCACTGATGATTTTAAGATCTTTCTCACAGCAGAATCTGGGGTAAGACTCTTTATATATATATATCTGTTTATTTATGCACTTATTTATTCATTTTTAGGTAGTTATTTATCTACATTTCTGTTTATTCATTCATTTATATTTAGTTATTTATCTATTTACAGGGTTTCCTCGGGGCATTTAAAAGCATTAAAAGTCATTAAATGGATTTTGTGAAAATTAAGGCCTTAAATGGCATTAAAAAGCATTACATTTGAATCCTACAGGCATTAAAAATTTTGATCGTTTTGAAGAGAATTTTATATTATCAATTTATTTGAATATAGCTTTCATAATTTATAATTAATATTTGCTGTCGCAAATTATGTACGTTAGTGTGATAAATACGTGGAACCAGTTTGGTAATTGCTTCCGGCCAGAGCAAAATTGCCGTGATGCGGAGGTGACGCTGGCATTTTGTACAGCAGGAATAACAGGAATAAAATAGACCAAATGGGAAAGTGCAAATTCCAGCAGAAGTGGCTGGAAGACGAACAATTTAGGACATGGTTGCAGTCCGTTGGTGGTCAAAATAAAGAAGGATTTTGCAGCGTTTGTAAAAAGTATTTAAGTTGGGTAACTACAATGGGAATCAACGACGTAAAAATATAATGAAATATTTAACGCAAAACGCAGCATCCGTTCATTTTTGTCATCTTTATTGTTATCGGCCTTTGTTGTCTCTACATTCATTTGTAGATTAACTGTGAAATTATTACATTATAAAATATATAAACTAATATAAACCTATAAAAATGTAAGTGTTTTTAATTGCGATTAATCACAGAAAAAATGTGTGATTAATCGAGTAAATTTTTTTTATCGATTGACAGCACTAATATATATAATATCCGTGGTTATTCATGGGTCGTGTATGGCATTAAAAATGTAAAAAATAGCATTAAAAAAGGCATTAAAAAGCATTAAATTTAATTTGAAGATACCTGCAGAAACCCTGTATTTATATTTTTAAGCATTTTATACAATTTATGCTTTTTTATATTTATTTATTCATTCATTTTATTTTTGTGTATCTATTTATTTATTATATGTTTTATACAAGTACTTATACATTATTATTTATACATTTATTTTTATATTTATTAATTAATTCTCTTTTTTTATTTGCATATTTATCTGTTACATTTTATTTAAACATTTACTTATGCATTTATTTTCATATTTATACATTATTGTTAATGCATTTCTTTATAAAATGTATATTTTTTATTATTATTATTATAAATGTGCAATAAGGTTAATTTAGTAGTAGTTTTTTGTGTGTGTAATACTTAAAGGTACAAAAGGGGTATTCAAGTTTAAGTATTAAAGTATTTCATATTTAAGTATTAAACTTTGGTGCATAACTCATTCCAAATCATATCTAGGGACCAAAAGTAGAAACTTGGGAATTTTTTGACCCATAAGTGATTCACCAGTAAGTGATAACCTAGCAACAACCCAGAATATCCTGGCAACCACATAGCAGTTATGTTGTAATCACTATTTATTTTTTTGTTTTGATATTCCACTGGAAGATTTTGCTCTTTTGCTAGCGACATTTTCTTCCTAATAAGGACATTAAAACCTGCGTGTACTACACACACACACACACACACACACACACACACACACACACTCTACCTTACCCTGATAATCACTGACCTTCTGTGTGTTCATTATATGTCATCTCAGTTGTGCTTTATAAGAGGATTATGTTGAATTCACAGAGATAATGTGACAGCGTCTGTTTAGATCTGGCTAAGTGACCTCTAAGATAAGTACTTCATATAGACCTCCTTTCAGCCATAATAGAGGGAGTTTTTCTGTGATGGATATTTGACGCTTCGTAGGCTGTCGACCACATTTTCTGTCATTAGAGGCTTTTGCTGAGAGAACATAGTGAAAATGGGGGTTATTTTGCTGCTGTCAACCTGCATCATACGCTGTTCCACTGATCCTCTATGCAGGAGTTGACCTCTCATAAGAAACAGGGTCCAGGTTTTCTGAGCCGGATGGGGGAGACGGTGAAAGCCGTCGCTGCTTCAGTCAGAGGGGTCAGAAACCGGCCCGAGGAGTTCACTGACATGCAGGAGTACGTGGAGGCCTTCACTCAGAAGATCGGCTCGCTCGATAAAGTCAGTCAAAGAATCGTCAGAGAGAAGAAAGGTTGGACTTTTGTCCCATTCACACTCTTTTCCATGAATTCTCCTCCCTTTTCTCATCTAGTCTCATCTCCTTCTTACTTAATTGACTGGCAAATGTATTGATATGGGCTTCAGCTGCTATAGCTGCATGAACCGGCTGCTGCTGTTGTCACAGAGCACCTGGAGGAGCTGAAGGAGTCTGGGCCGATATACACGCTGTGGTCCCAGTCAGAGGAGGAGCTGGCCGAGCCCCTGAAGAGGATGGCGGGCTGTCTGGACAGTTGCTGCAAGGAGACAGAGGAACAGGTCAAAGAGCTCAATGATCACCTGATTCCAGTCCTTCATGAGTACGTCCTCTGCACTGAGACGCTCAAGGTAGACCAGCTGACAAGATGACCCTGTTTTCTCTTTCTTGAAGGAAATGAAAAGTCGGTCATCGTTTACTCACCCTCATGTCGTTCCAAACCTGTGTGACATTCTTTCTTCTGCAAAGTTGAAATTTTTTTTTTTTTAATAAGGATGCATTGAATTGATCGAAAGTGACAGTAAATACATTAATAAATAATGTTTTCTTTTCTATTCATCAGTCCTGGAAAAATGTATCAGTTTCCACAAAAATATTAAGCAGCTCAAAGGTTTTCAACATTGATAATAATCATTTCTAGAGCAGAAAATCAGCATATTAGAATGATTTCTGAAGGATCGTGTGAAGACTGGAGTAATGATGCTGAAAATTCACTTTGCATCACAGGGAGAAATTACATTTTATAATGTATTAAAATGGAAAATTTGTGTTTTTACTGTATTGTTGATCAAATAAATGCAACCCTCAGTGAGCATAAGAGACGTCTTTCAAAAACGAGACCCCTTAGACCCCAACCTTTTAAACGGCAGTGTATGCGTGAATAAATTAGTTTTTTTATATAAATCTGACATGAGGGTAAGTAAATGCGACAGAATTAACATTTTAGGTGACCTGTGCCTTTAAGTGTAGAATGTTATATTCATTTGTTTTGGTTCAATAAAATGTTCTGTTCCAGTTTGTTTGAGGCAAACGACCTGCTTGTTTTCCTAGTATAAAAATCATGTTCGAATTGATATGATATTGACATACACCTTGATGCAAAGCTAAGATCAATACAGCCAACAATATGTTTTTTCTGATGCTTATTTCATATTTCATCCAGCCTTAAATTTAATTAAAATATATTGATCACAATTTTCATACTTCATGAGTATCGATCATGGGTTTCCAGGCGGTACTAAGGAGGCGAGACAACATCCAGGCGGATTTTGAAGCAAAGACTGAAGCTCTTGCCATGAAGAAGGCCGACAGGGATGCGGTAAGTCTATTATTGACTCTTTCCATTCTCCACGTAATCCATCCAGCGCTCCTTTGAAAATTCACGGGGATTATTTTTAATAAAACCGAGCTCTAGTCGTTCAGTAGACAGCACTCCCTTTTTAAGCTGGAAAAGGAATTTGGAGAGATCATATAAATATCTCCGGATAGCTGTAGATGTCCCTTAAAGCCAGACTACTCTTGAAATGGGATGCTTTTAAATATTACTTATATTGCCCAAGCTAATATTGCCATATTTAAGTCTCGTTGGCTTTTTGAGTTTATTTTTGTCAATTCCATCAAATATCAGTGTGCGGGACGTTTGAACGCTCTGAAAGGGCATTACTGGACAAAGAACCGATGGTGTCTAGAGAAGCTTAGCAGCGTCTCAGCACTCTTGTCAATTTAATTACGTGATTTGATTGAGCGCTGTCCCTGCTGACTTCTGCTGCTTACTACAAAAGGTCATTTCCAAAATGAGAAGGTATCCCCAATGCTCTGGATTTTTTTTTTGGTACCAAAAGAACCATAAGAATATGCTCTAGATTCACTCTCAGCAGGTAGAAAACGATAAACCATAAGAAATATTTGAATACCATATGATATATTTGAATGTCCACATTCAGCTGTGGATCATTATGTAAAATCTGATCCCATTTTAACTACTAAACAACATATAGTAGTGAGTGGTGTTGGGGAAACTTACTGTAAAATTGTATATTGGTCAAGCTACTCAAAAAAAAAAAGTTTTTGTTTTTTTGACGCACGGACCCCCAAGGGCCCCCTTCCTAAAATATAGATGGTTATATATTTAAATGTATAAAGACCTATTTTATTCTGTGACAAAATATTACATGGACAATTTTTATTTACATATTTCACTATCTTTTCGGCTAATCATTAGAGGAATTTTAAATGTGTAAACCTGAAGAGAAAAAGAATACTACGACTGTTCAATAAAATAAAATGATTTTGTTTACTCTCATGATTACCGATCAGCCTTTAGAAAGCAGGATGAAACAGTAAAAAAAATTATTGTAATTAATTAATTTAATTTTATCATTATATATTTTAATGCACTTTTAAGCTGTTTAAGAGGATACTATCTTTTTAAATATATATAATGTATTATTAAATATAGAATTTATTATTGCAGTAAAATGAGGTGAATTTTAAACTAAATAGTGATGATCAGCAGCATTTAAAAGGGTCATATGATGCTTTTTAATGTCCTTTAATTTCCTTCAGTGTGTACATCAGTGTGAATGTCTGCGATCTGCAAAGTTACTAAGATTTATTCTAACAGAGAACTATGATCCTAAAACGCCTCGATCAAAGTCCAGATATTACTTCCTCAATTGTCCACGTCACAGTGTGAAATCATGTCATTGTGATGTGACAAAAATGGCGATGTAACATGGTTGTTGATGGCTCGTTGCTTGCAGAGATCTAACCAGTATCCCATTCCAAATCCAATATAGCATTTCTGAATTTCCATAGTGTGATGTCATTAACAGTGTTTTGTGACTTCAAGTCCAGACTTGTTCATATTCACGTGTTCATGTGTCCATTGAAGGAATCTAAGGTGCTGAGTTTAGCATGGGACAGCTTGGTGGGACGATCCCCCGAGGAGGTCAAACAGCAGAAACAGCAGAAACTTAAGGGCGAGATTAAGGAGGTAATATTCCCCATCAGTGCTTGGGCTTGGCCTGACTAGCTTCTTCTGGCTTTATCTGCTCGAGCATTCGTTCGACATGTAGATGTGCTTCCCGAGGTGACTCGCCCTGCCATGAGGGTGTGTTGTCGCCTTGTCTTTGTTTCGCACATTTTTGTTTACAATCGTAGTTTAGGCCAGCTTTACGTTTGAATGCTGTGGTGTGTGTGATATCAACATATGCGCTGTCTAACATGCTGTGGCTATTTTGAGTGGATAACCGGTTAATACCTCACTCTGCTGAGCATGTTAGCATAGTAGGTTTTAAGGTGTGGTGCATGTGACCTTTTTTCAGTCTCGTCTAACTACTTTGTGCTAGAGATATGAATGAAACCTTAAATCATATGGCTTGTTGAGGAAGAGGTGTGTTATTACTTTTCTTGGAGATTAGGACTGTTTGCAACAGACCCATGAGTCTGAGAAAACCCATGGTTATAAATCTTA
Source organism: Rutilus rutilus (assembly GCF_951802725.1). Classification (NCBI taxonomy): domain Eukaryota; kingdom Metazoa; phylum Chordata; class Actinopteri; order Cypriniformes; family Leuciscidae; genus Rutilus; species Rutilus rutilus. Next base: position 8,744,926 of record NC_140228.1, read on the forward strand.
ACCTAACCGGATTGTGTTGCAGGATTATTATTATTTTTAATATATTTTTTTACAGTTATTTTTTATAATAATTTATTATTATTATAATATTATATATATATAAAATATTATTTTATTTATTATTATTTATTTATTTATTTATTTCACTGTAGTTTACCCTATCATTTTAAATTTATTTCTTCTTTTTTTTTTAAGTTTAGGGCTGTCAAAGTTAATGTGTTATCTTGTATCATTTTAAAGTGTTTGACAGCATTACATTTCTTAGCACTAGCAGTCTAGCGTTATTGCAATCTTGTGGCATTTTCATATTTAATCTATGCCAGTTGTGACGCTTTTAAGTTTTAAATAATACCACGTCTCAATAATATGTCATTGGTGGTCATTTTTATTTTATTTGTATTAAAACAATTTTTTTTAATCTCAAATAATAGTTAACAGTAGCTAGTGATGTGGTTTGTTAATATGGAGACTTGATTTGTGTCTGAAAGTGTCCACCCAGAACACCCTAGCAGCCACATAGCAACACCCTGGTAACCACCCAAAACTTTAGGGACGAGTTTTGCATGGGCAAGCAATGTACAAATCTCATTTTTACTGCTTCTTTCATAGAGTTTCCTAGCAGACTGCATGATGTTTTAACGGTTAGCACAAATGCTGCAGACACATTGAGCTGGGGTTCTCATATCGAAGTTATGGGTTCGAATCTGGCTTGCATCACTTCCTGATCCTGTGCCCCCTCTTTCCCCCATCATTTTCTGTCATCTCTTCACTTTCACTATAAATGAGTGAAAAAGGATGCGGTGATGTGCTTTCACTCCAGTAGAGGGCACTAAAGGTCACTATAAACAGGTGGAAGTTCATCATCCCGTCGGAATCTCTCTCCAAAAGGTCTAAATAAATAATGCCCTTACTTCACTAAGTTATGTAATGCAATGACATTCAGACATTTTTTTTAAGTGTCCAAAAATGTAATATGTGAATCAACCAAGTTTGACCAAGATGATTCATTTATTTCTTTAGGAGTGGATATTAGAGACTGTGTGTGTGTTTTAGTGACAGCAACATCAGATCAGCGGAACTAATGATCTGGCCTGCTTGTCAGAAGGGAGACGTGGCTGTAGACAACGTCTCATCCCTAGAGAACTGCATCTATTCACCAAACACAACTGCTGTTCCACAAGACACAGCCTCACATCTGATTCACACGCTACAGTGGAAATGAGATGGAGCTCTAACAGATAACCACCTCTGACCTTCATTAGCTTACCTGTCAATAAACATCTCGCTCTCTATTTCAATCTCTTTTAAATGTTCCTCTCAGTCTTGGCCCACTGATCTGACGTGCTGCCGTTCCCACAGGCCTGTCATTCCTGACATCACTGGGCATGTTTACTGTTCATCTCTCGCTCCGTGTTTAGACACTCATACTGTTGAGTGTCATCTTGAGGTGCTTTTCACCCCCAGAGAGATCTCGCACTAAATAGAGTACTTAAGAGTTGTTAACGGCCACCCTGTGAGCCAATCACAAGCAGGAAAGTGACGGGAAAGCAATCGTGCATTGGCGGAAGACTCTAAAAATACACAAGGTGGCTGAAAGTTTGTCAACACCATTGTCTAATTAGGGGGTTTTACTATTTCGGTTACAAAATCTACTTTTGCTGAGATTTAATTGCATTTATTGGACAATAAAACTATTAAAATAGAATATATTTTAAAATGCAGTTTATTCCTGTTATGGAATGTCCCATTACTCCAGTCTTCAGTGTCACATTATCCTTCATAAATCATTCTGATATGCTGATTTGATGCTCAAGAAACATTTCTTATTATTATTATTATTATCAATATTAAAAAAAGTTGTGCTGCTTAATTTTAGTGGAAACCATGAAAAGTTTTGAAGCAGAGTAATATAAAATGGATAACTATGATAGTCTGGTTTGAAAACAAATGAAAAACTGTCAGATATGCTTAGCGTCATTGTTTGAACAACTCTTTTAAGACAACTTGCAGTGAGCCAAGAAACAAATTAACTTGATTACAGTGAACGATGTAGTTGATATCAGCATGACAATATTATTCCTGCATGCTCAGCAAGTTTTTACAGTAGTTATACTCCTCAGTAATGAAAGCTTTTACAACTCTAAAATAAAAATGGCTGTACGTCAGCAGTCTGATGGTGGAAGAGCTGCTATAATAATATTGGCGTTGACATGTTGGTTTTTACTTGTCCGTTCAGAGCTACATGACTTATCATCTCTAGAGTCACGGGATTAGGGATGCGCAAAACTACATCTTTTCTAAATTGGTTAGTCAGAAGGTCATCTGAGGGATTAGTTGACTAGTCTGTGCAAAGGAAATCCTTTACAAGTTTAGGGTTGTGACCACCAGACTTAATTAGATCGGTGTCTTAGCAATAAATGGTAAATGTAGCCCTTTCAATAGATTCAATTTTTTTTTTTTTTTTTTTTTTTTTTTTATTAGAGGCTTTTATTGCAAAGAAACTATTGCTTTCAATAAAAGACAGTTGTAGCTTAATATGCATATACAGGTGATTTGAAGTATAAAACACTTATTCTAACACACACACGCACACACATATATATAATACATATATATAACACACTGTGTGTGTGTGTGTGTGTGTGTGTGTGTGTGTATATATGTATATACATGTATATGAATTCACACACAGTGTAATGTGTATAAAAGTACGTGTTATCACACATATACTATAATACATTTATTCTATATATATGTGTGTGTGTGTGTGTGTGTGTGTGTGTGTGTGTGTGTGTGTGTGTGTGTGTGTGTGTGTGTGTGTGTGTGTGTGTGTGTGTGTGTGTGTGCTTTTTGTGAATGGCCTTCAATAGAGTTAAGATGTTAGATGTAAGACGGACTAGTTATGACACTGATACTTTAGAGGTTAACTGGTCCATGCTAACCAACCAATCCTTGTGTTTAGATGAGAGTTGAGCTGGATAAGATGGAGGACCGGCTGGAGTGGGCCAATAATGCACTCAAGAGTGACTGGACCCGCTGGCAGAAGGTCATGAGAACTGACCTACGATCAGCCTTCGTCGACACAGCAGAGAGGAACGTCAACTACTATGAAAAGGTGAGATGTTTGCTTTTTTGTGTGTGTGTGTGTGTGTGTATAGCAAGAAAGAAAAAAAGATAAATTATATATTAATTAAGTTGGGTTTTTGCATACCTGTCAGTAGAAGAATTTATTCTGATTAATATTATTAGAACATTAGTACATGTCTTTTTATGAAATTGCTGTGGCCGCCATTTTATAAAAGCAAGAAGCCACTTGAGTTTGGTTGTTACTATTTTAAATTTGATCACACATTAAAATAGTGATTGAGATGATTGATTGAGTTAATTTGAGAAGATTTCAGAACTGAGAGATAAACATTCAAAGGTGGTAAAAATACTTTGGCCAAGACTTGGACAGACCACTGACAGATTTGAGAGGGTTGTGTGTGGCCGTCTGCCTGCATTCATTTGCACAGCCGCCCTGGATCTGTGCCAGCAGAGGGTGGTAGTATCTCATTTGTATCCCTGCTGACAAGTAATTGCACTCCAAATCTATAAATGTTGACATTGCTCACTAGATTGGATGTGTTTTAGTCGGTTCACTGCTTAATTTATCTTTTTTAAAGGTCTCTTCCTTTGCTTTTCAGTCGTAAACAATAAATTATGACCTCAAAGTTGAAGGTATTTTACAACAGCACAACATAAGATGAGAAGCAAAGGAAGACATTTGAACTGTCAAAGTTTTAGAGATGTTGTGATATCTGGTTACCTGCTGTGACCTTAGAGGCTCTAGAGACTAACCTGTTGTTGGACAGAAACAGATGAATGCGTTTATAGCGAGAATGAATAAAACAAAGTCTCTGTTACGTCTCCAGAGAGGTTGGTCTGCTTACGTCTCCACCGGGATTTTTAAGATGGAAACAGATTTAAAAATAAGGCATGTTGAAAGAACTGTCATTCTCTCCAGCGTTCAGGGAAGCTACTTTGAAACCGTAGCTTGCCAAACTACTCATTTAAAGTAGTTTTGACTACTGACAAAAACTAGCAGGGAAACTTTAATCAAAATGGCAGTTTGCAAAAGAACAAAAACTAGACTGAAGTTTATGCACTACAATAGGAACAAAAACTAAACCCAATTAGAGGAGAAAATCATAGACGGTTTTTAATTGCAGGTCTGATTTAGTAAATTAATTTCCCAGGCCTGACCTAATTTAAGGGCTATGGAAGCTTGTTTCCACCATGGAGAAAATACTTTTTATCTTACAATTCTGACTTTTTTCTTCTTAGAATTTTGAGTATATCTATATCTCTAATTCTGAGAAAAACATCAGAATTGCGATATAAACTCGCAATTCTAACTTTTATATCTCACAAGTCTTTACAACTTGTATTTCTGAGTTTGTCTCTCACATTTCTGAGAATAAAAAGTCAGAATTGCGAGAAAAAGTTAGAATTCTCGCAATTCTGAAAAAAGTGAGAATTGCAAGTTTCTCACAATTGTGAAAAAAGTGAGAATTGCAAGTTTGTCTCACAATTGTGAAAAAAGTGAGAATTGCAAGTTTGTCTCGCAATTCTGAAAAAAATGAGAATTGCAAATGTCTCACAACTCTGAAAAATATATAACTACAAGTTTGTCTCACAATTCTGAAAAAAGTGAGAATTGCAAGTCTGTCTTGCAATTCTGAAAAAAGTGAGAATTGCAAATGTCTCACAATTCTGAAAAAAGTGAGAATTGCAAATGTCTCACAACTCTGAAAAATATATAACTACAAGTTTGTCTCACAATTCTGAAAAAAGTGAGAATTGCAAGTCTGTCTTGCAATTCTGAAAAAAGTGAGAATTGCAAGTCTGTCTTGCAATTCTGAAAAAAGTGAGAATTGCAAATGTCTCACAATTCTGAAAAATATATAACAAGTTTGTCTCACAATTCTGAAAAAAGTGAGAATTGCAAGTGTCCCACAATTCTGAAAAAAGTGAGAAATGCAAGTTTGTCGCACAGTTCTGAAAAAAGTTAGAATTGCAAGTGTCTCACAATTGTGAAAAATTGAGAATTGCAAGTTTGTCTCACAGTTCTGATAAAAGTGAGAAATGCAAGTTTGTCTCGCAATTCTGAAAAAAGTGAGAATTGCAAATGTCTCACAACTCTGAAAAATATATAACTACAAGTTTGTCTCACAATTGTGAAAAAAGTGAGAATTGCAAGTTTGTCTCGCAATTCTGAAAAAAGTGAGAATTGCAAATGTCTCACAATTCTGAAAAATATATAACAAGTTTGTCTCACAATTGTGAAAAAAGTGAGAATTGCAAGTTTGTCTCACAATTGTGAAAAAAAGTTAGAATTGCAAGTGTCTCACAATTCTGAAAAAAGTGAGAATTGTAAGTATGTCTCGCAATTGTGAAAAAAGTTAGAATTGCAAGTATGTCTCGCAATTGTGAAAAAAGTGAGAATTGTAAGTTTGTCTCGCAATTGTGAAAAAAGTGAGAATTGCAAATGTCTCACAACTCTGGAAAAAGTGAGAATTGCAAATGTCTCACAACTCTGGAAAAAGTGAGAATTGCAAGTTTATATCTAGCTTAAATCTAGTTAAATCTGACTTTTTTCTTCCTCTTGCAATTGAGTTTAGATCTCACAGTTTTTTCCTTTTACCTTTTTTTTGTTTTTATTCTGTGGTGGAAACAAGCTTCCATAAGGGGCAGATCAATCTGAAATAACACAAAATAATGATCCAGCAATGCAGCAAAGTGCTTACCGCGAGTAATTGTGCTGCTATCTCCTTGAAATGTTGAAGAGACAACACAATTATTGTCTTGTTTACTTGATCCAAATGGCCTCAAATAAAAGTCTTGAAACTGCAAACTCTAAATCCAGCGACTAGTTATTCTTCAAATGGATCCAGTCCATGTGGCTGATTCAAAGCAATTGGAGATGAACTGCTAAATTAGAAGATGTACTGCTAATTGCAACACACTGATAGCTCATTTGATTGGCCACAAGTAATGCTGTGGTGTCGTATATTTCACAAATAAAACTTTGGCAGTATTATTTTGACTACAGTGCAGTTTCTGAATAAATATGTACTATCATATGCACAACTTTGTGGTTCTTTGTGTTATATGGTGCTAGGCAGCCAAATAATATATTAACAGTGATTTGATGAAATCTAGCTATTTACTGTATGCATCATTAAAACGGACCAGAACTAAACTGAAATTGAAAGCTGAAATACAAGGAAATACTACATGCTCACAGGGCTCTGCAGAATTATATATCATTCATATATTATAATTATCATAATTAATATTAGCTTCCAGGTCTAAACAACATGACTACTGTGCAGTTTTATTTATTATTCAGTGTCACATCTTGGTTTCAGCCTATCATGAAGACATTTGCATTCAACCTTAGCTCTCTGTACACATCATGCTTACAATGCAAACTGATATAAGAAACACTGTAACCCTGCACACTGATGTGGGTGGATGTTCAGCGTTTGCAATGCCGTACATTAGAAACAAACACAGCAGCCATGTACTGCAACATAGCATCTTCAGAGAATTGCCATGGAGACGCCATAGCAACAAGGCTGTAGCTGAATGGCAAAGATGAGGGAGCTGTCATTAAATGTTACATATAATTCAACCGGCACAGAGCCTTTGAAGGATTTTCAGACTGCAGAAACATTCATTTTTGTTTTGAGTTAAAGCAACAGCTGATGCAACTGATGTTTCAAAATTCACATCTCGACCGTGTAGCTTCTGCTGTTTGCTGTCTGATCTGCACAGTTACGTCTCAGTTGTGTCTGTGTTGATGCATGTTATAATTAAAACCATCGGTAACCATGTTTCAGACAGAGACGTGTTGCAAAGCAAACCCTTTGACTGTCTAAACTACTCAGATAGGTATTGACATGCTCAATCTTTATCAATAAACTCTTCTCTTCAGTACTGCTCACCTAATCGGTCTTCTGGAGTGGTCACATGTATTGTGCCTTTATTATAGTTTTTACTAGTATGTGCTTACATGCAGTGCATTGACCTTTTGTCATTGATTCAGAGGCTTGTAGAACATTTTCTCAAAAGTTAGTTGTGCTTTTCTTAGGCCCCGTCCACACTACTGCGTTTTCGTTTAGAAACGGAGAATTAAAACGAATACGATCTCCGTCCACACCAGCATTTTAGCTGCGTATTAGAATTGATCTCCGTCCACATTAAAACGACTGAAAACGCGGATCACGTGACCATTCACCAACACTGGGCATGCGCGAGCCGGTGTAAACACAACTTCATTGATAAAATTATCCCACCATGAGCTGGTTCTTCCCGGGTTAACCCAAAACCGACGCTCCATGTACACGGTCGATACCGGGAATTGTCAAACGTAAACTATTTTATCGGGAATTGTCAGTTGCACACGGGAATTGTCACATTGTCACTATTTTACCGGGAATTGTCACAGATCGCTCGAATAATAGCTTGCCTCCGGCGCATGTAGGCAGTTAGCATTGTAAAATGCAGAATTTACTTGCACAACAGCTGCTAGAAAAGATATAGCCTGCCCTACGCCATGACTGCTGACACCCAATCATAGATCCGAGCGTGAGCCTCTACTACGTCATCGTTTCTAAAGTCCTCCGTTTTGACCCGTCCACACTAAAACGCCCTCCGGAGATTCAAAACGAAAAACGGGTCGGCAGCGTTTCTAAACTTCTCCGTTTTGGGTCTCCGTTTTTGCCGTTTTAGTGTGGACGGGAGGTGCAAACGTAGCAAAAGGTCTCAGTTTTTAAACGAAAACGCAGTAGTGTGGACGGGGCCTTAGTTCTGTTCTTTTTTTCTTGCGCTTCCACAATTACTATAGAAAGCTGAAGTAATTTTTTCACGACAAATGGGAAAATTGCTGGAAAATTCCGAGTTATTCTCTGCTGAGATCATCTTCGCTTCATTTTTATTTTTCTTGTGCTCATTTGGTTGTGCTGGAAGGGTCAACAAATGTACTTTAAAGGGATAGTTCAGCTTTTACTCAACCTCATGTCATTCCAAACCTGGATGGCTTTTTCTTCAGTGGAACACAAAATAAAAATTATATATATATAATCAAGGCTGGCCTACACTAAAAGATTTTTAAAATCTTATCTGATTTTTTAAAAATGTCTCTCAAATTCAATCATAGATTTAACAGTTTTGTTCCTATAGTGTGTGGAGAGCCACGATGTGACCAAGAGAGAACAACACACACTAACAGATTCCATTCACAAACAACCAGAGTTGCGACTGAACACAAGAAATCTTGCAAAATCTCTTGCGGTAAACAAACATGGTGGACGACGGGCAAGAAGAAATGGCGATTATAGTGTTTAGACTGCTTTTTACAGAAAATTTGTAGGGGGGGAGGGAGGTTTAACGAAGTCGTGTTATGCTTCCGTCTCCCGTCGGCTCGCTTTCTGATTAGGTATCGTTTCGTTCCCCGTGACAATCTACAGAGTGCGAACGCGTTTGTCCTCGGGGTTCCCCCCACACAACAGGATTTCTGATCGTAAATATTCAACATGACGTTCTTCCAAGAAGATTCAATCACTCTTAACACACATCACACCACAGGAAAATCTGATAAGACAATCTGTAGAACCATCAAGTTAGTCGGGACTTTACCTAGGGTTTTCGGAAGGAGAGAATTGGGCCCAAAATCGTCCCCATTATCTTGCAGTGTGTGGGTGCCTTCATCCGTCTTCTCCTATATGAATGCACAGTGCAGAGTTCTCAAAACTTTAGCAAGCGAAATACGACAATTCTTAACATACGCTTTCATATCAATCTCCTGCAAGTGAATGGCACACTAAAGTCTTGAGTGATCGCCCTTTTACCCAGCTGCCGAGATTCGGTGGTGCCAATCCCGATCGCATCTGTCCCATTCAGCTTTGGCATACAGTTTTATTTTCTGTGATTAATCAGTATCTTGAAGCAGAGTTATACAGGTGTCTGCTTCCTTAAACTGGGCCGTTTGGTACTGAGACGAATCTAGCCGTGTCCTGGTGTGATTCGGAGGGTGACTGTGGTCCAGCGCCCTCACGCATGGCCTGTCTAAAGTCATTTACCAAGGTCACGTCACGTCTGAATCCTGTGGTGATGGAGTACATTGATTAACTGCTTTTGACAGTCAGTCGGCCGCAGCCAACGCGCCTCCAGAGATTCTGCTGTGAAACACGCTTGCGAGTGGCATCCGAGCGGTTTGGGTCGAGGTGTTTCGGGGCTTGGGCGACGGTTGATGAGTCCCTGTGAAGACATTTATCAAGGGCTCAGAAAGTGACACCTAAATGGCACTCGGTATGAGGTGCGACCAAAGCTTCCGAATCAAATTGGAAACCAAATAGAAGCCACTTGTCAGGCCTCACGGTTTACGTTGTTTAAACATCCATCTATTTCACTGCAGTTAGAGAGTTTTTACTGATATATATTTTAAGATATTTTATTATATATTTACTGAGAAGGTACTGTATATTGATGCATAAGGATAGCGTCACTCACATTTGCTTTGGAAAATGTATTTTGAGTTATTTATTTATTTTTGTTATAGGGATAATCCACGGCTAGCTATGCATTAAAGGGATACTCCACTTTTTTTGGAAATAGGCCCATTTTACAACTCCCCCAGAGTTAAACAGTTGAGTTTTACCGTTTTCGAATCCATTCAGCCGATCTCCGGGTCTGGCGGTACCACTTTTAGCATAGCTTAGCATAGATCATTGAATCGGACAGGACCATTAGCATCTCTCTCAAAAAAATGACCAAAGAGTTTAGATATTTTTCCTATTTAAAACTTGACTCTTCTGTAGTTACATCGTGTACTAAGACCGACGGAAAATGAAAAGTTGCGATTTTCTAAGCCTATATGGCTAGGAACTATACTCTCATTCCTGTGTAATAATCAAGAAACTTTGCTGCCGTACCATGAGTCCAGCAGGCGTAATGATATGACGCAGTGCCTGAAAATAGGTCTAATAGGTTAGACAAACTTAGTCCCGGTCACGTTGGAAGTTACTGAGCTGGGGACTATTTTCAGAAGCTGCGTCATATCATTACGCCTGCTGCACTCATGGTACGGCAGCAAAGTTTCTTGATTATTACGCAGGAATGAGAGTATAGTTCCTAGCCATATCAGCCTAGAAAATCGCAACTTTACATTTTCCGTCGGTCTTAGTACACGATGTAACTACAGAAGAGTCAAGTTTTAAATAGGAAAAATATCTAAACTCTTTGGTCATTTTTTTGAGAGAGATGCTAATGGTCTTGTCCGATTCAATGATCTATGCTAAGCTATGCTAAAAGTGGTACAGCCAGACCCGGAGATCGGCTGAATGGATTCGAAAACGGTAAAACTCAACTGTTTAACTCTGGGGGAGTTGTAAAATGAGCCTATTTCCCCAAAAAGTGGAGTATCCCTTTAAGTGATTTTAATGCACAACGTTGAGGCGAAGTGCATTAAAATCGTTTAATGCATAGCTAGCCGTGAATTGTCATGCTTATACCATGGTCATTTGCCAACATTGCCAACTTAAAGCTGTTATTGATGTTTGCAGTGCAATATTTGACCGGAAGGGTCAAATTGACGGTTATTTTCGTCAGTTGTGGCTCATTAGTTCTAGCATTCAGCCTGCTTTCAAATCAAACACAGAGAATAAAGTAGTGCGTAAGATTACAGTTGTTTGAATGAATGCATTATATCATTTATTTGAATTAATTACTGAGAGATGAGAGATGCGTACCTGCATCTGTTCATAGTATCTCTCTCTATTAAAAATGAAGCTGTGAGTTTAATTACTTCAGAATAGCGATGTAACCCTCTCATGCTGAGAAATATAATGTAGCAATTCAGTAGCAAAGCTATTTTATGACTAAAAGTCGCAGAACAGCGTTAAGTTCCTGTGCTGCTGAATGTTTCTGTGTGTGCTTTCCCCAATCTGTGTGTGAGTGACGTATGTGTGTATGTGCTTCAATGAAAACAGCGCATTAATAAAGAACGGTGATTAAACTTTAAACGGTTTTGTTGCACACCTTCCAGTATTCAGACGTACGTGTGTGTGTGTGTGTGAATACTTATATAAATTCATATAAATTCTATGATTCTATAATAAATATAAAAAGTTATAAAAAGTATTTATATAATTTTTAAATCTAATATAGAATAATATAATTTATATTCATTTATATAAATATAATTATAGTTAATTATTAATAATATTATTTACATCATTTATTGAACATTGTTTTCTAAAAGCAGTAAAGTCAAAGGAAAGTCTGTTCACTTGGTGGCCATATGTGCAACGCCTCCGGGCAGCTGTTTCGGGCATCCAATATAGGAATTGGGGTAATCCTGAAATCTCAAAAAATGCTTGCCGAACTCACAATTAGATAACATATTTCAAATCAGCAACAAAATCTGACATGTCCCATAACCCATGTTTCTTATGCTCGAATAGCATTAAAAAAAACTTAAGGCTAGATCCATCAATGCACATGTGCAGTCCTAAGCGTGAGTCTCAGAACACTGACTGTTTCTATTGCAACTGCAGTGACATGATGACTATACCAATCAGCGATTGGCTCTTTTTTATTTAGAAGGCGGGACTTATTCCGCCATATTGCGCTTTCTACCATTCATAAGTAATATGAGTGCACGTCCATGGTAAAGTTTGTTGTTGTGTCTGACTTGTCTAAATCAATTTATTACACTGCTTCACGTGGCTTATTGCTTTAATATAAATGTGTGTGTGTGTGTGTGTTTTCTTGCAGTGTTTGGCTGAATGGGAGTCGTTCTTGCATTCTCAAAGGACAGAGGCTGAAGGAAATGGAAAGGTTGACTGTTTCTAATCTCCCATGGTGCTTTTAGGTATACGGGACCACACATGATGCTTTTATTTCTGCAGACACCAATAAGATTCATATTTAGAGACTGAAACACCAAAGAGAAAGACAGTCGCCCTAAAAGAACATCTAACAGCTTCAGCAACTGACCCAGAGAGAACCATAATGGAATGTCATCAGTACATTTGCTCCAAAGCACAGGGAAAAAAATCACATTGCCAAATCTTTTATACTGAGACCTATTTTTCATTTTTGTTTATACGAGTACAACACATGAGATGAGAAAAATAATGCAATTCCTGGAATATGAAGATGCTCACATTGTCTTTATTGCACCATCTGACCTTTCTAGTGAGAATTCTATCCATATGATGTTTGAGATTCATATGTCTTGCCCTTTTGCAGATCAATGCAAATGCAGTTTACCTCTTATCAGAGCTGCCTTGCTGCAAAAACCATTCGATTAGTGTATAAATAAATATAAATGCACTCTGAATGGATGCATTTCTTGCATTGGACTGAATTCTTCATTGTGCTATTCAGGTTACTGAAGCTACATCTTTACGCAAACATCATTATATTGAAGATGATGCTGACATTCCAGAATTGTTTACATGATATTAAAATCATAAATCAAAAGAATTGAACTGTTGCCTTTGAATATGAAATGAGTGTATTATTTAAGATACTATTATTTGAATGCGGTGCACTAATATCATTAAGTGTAATAAATTGCAGACTGGGTTAAAACTGCTTTTACAGATCATTAGTGAAATTAATGTCTTGGAATTATATATGTATTCTTTGAACAAGTAAATTGTTATTGAAAGATGTTTTGTGGTGTGTGTTTTTGTTCTCTCTCAAGAGAAAGTGAGCAAACAGAGCGTCATGTTGGATCCTAAACTAGGTTACAATCACAGCTTGATCACATGAAACATTAAAAAGCTCTTTATATAATAAACCCAATATCGATCGATCTATGTCAGTACCGTTTCCTTCACTGCTTTTACAGTCCTGCGGCAAAATAAGATAAATGTCACCCATGTTTGCAGCCCGAATTCAGTGTGATAGGATAAAAAGGCAGTGTACCGGGAAATAATGGTAAGAAAACATGCATTTCAAAAACAAAAGACTCATACGAATAGGTTATTTTTAGTGAATCAAAATCACACGACTAATTTAGCCAGATTGACAAACAAATGACTCTTATGACCTGGTTCTTTTTAGTGAAAGAAATACATTATAGTGGAATTTGATTCACAAACAAATGACTCGTATGAACTGATTCTTTTTAGTGAAACAAATACATTATAGTGGAATTTAAGTAATTTGATTCACTGACAAATGACATTTACCAGTTCTTTTAAGTGAAACAAATATTTCATAGTGAAATTAGTGGAATTTGATTCACGAACAAATGACTCTTATGAACCAGTTCTTTTTAGTGAAACAAATACATTTTAGTGGAATTTGATTCACGAACAAATGACTCTTTAGAAATGGTTCTTTTTAGTGAAAGAAATGCATTAGAGTGGAATTTGATTCACAAGCAAATGACTCTTATGAACTGGTTCTTTTCACTGAAACAAATACATTTAAGTGGAATTTGATTTGTGAACAAATGACTCGTATGAACTGATTCTTTTTGGTGAAACAAATACATTATAGTGGAATTAAAGTAATTTGATTCACTGACAAATGACATTTAGCAGTTATTTTAAGTGAAACAAATATTTCATAGTGGAATTAGTGGAATTTGATTCACGAACAAATGACTCTTATGAACCAGTTCTTTTTAGTGAAACAAATACATTATAGTGGAATTTGATTCACGAACAAATGACTCTTTAGAAATGGTTCTTTTTAGTGAAACAAAAAGTATTATTCACAAAGAAATGACTGTTTGAACTCTTTTTGTGTGTTGTGTGTGTGTGTGTGTGTGTGTGTGTGTGTGTGTGTGTGTGTGTGTGTGTGTGTGTGTGTGTGTGTGTGTGTGTGTGTGTGTGTGTGTGTGTGTGTGTGAATCAAACATACAACACAATTCAAGAACAAACTACTCTTATAGACTGGTTCTTTAAATGACTTTTTTGAACAGGTTCTTTTTAGTAAATCAAAGCATACAGCGCTACCAATGTAGTATGATTCATAAACAACTGAATCATGATAAATCAAAAGCATATACAGCGCAACTAATTGAAGCTGCTGACCTGTTGAATTTGGCCAGCACAGCACTACTTTTGCTTGGCTTTGCTTAAAAGTAATTAGCACCTGTGAAAGACCATTTTGAGAGATAAATAACTTCTATTTTTGAAGTCCAGTCTTTGATGTAAAGCCAGTTCCTTCATCAGATCCCTCTCCTTGGACCACTGAAGTCTGTCCATGTGGACATAAATACTCCAGAAGCCTGGAATGGGAGGAGGAAAACCAAGCCCAGACTTTTCCCAATCCAAGAATAGTCAAACACTCTTACCAAAATTGCTCTAAACTGATGTGCCCCTGCTGAGTTAATCACTATATTGTCTTTGGCGGAGTCTAATATGTTAGTGTCTCCATAGCAATGTTAATTTGCAATTTGGTTTGAAAGTAAGTGCACTACGAATGTAAAAGCAAATGAAGTTATTGCTGCGGCGCTTTGCTTATTCCTGCCATCAGCAGCAGCTGTTCTCTGACTCGAGCATCTGAGCCTGGCTGGCAGAAAGCAGGCCTGCTCTGGGCTTTCCTCATGGAGACTTGGAGAAGGGAAGTACATGAATGCCTGAGTGGCCAGATGGATCAGACAGCCTCAGGGAAGCCCACATTCACCATGCTTCTCTGTTCCTTTCAGTATCCTCCAGCACAACACTTAATTCAGCACGACCAAAGAGAAACTGCCAGAGAGATTTCAAATATTGCCATTTCAAAGCTAAAAATGTGCCTCAGATGTTTCATAAAAGCAATTTTAAACTTTTTTTTGTGTTATACAAGATTCAACTCATTTTTAAGTCAGTTTAATGTAATTTAAGTTGAAATGACTTAAACATCCAAGTTGATTGTACTTATTTTTTATATATGTTTCTTTTTTTACAGTGTAGTATTGATTCTTTGGAACTGGTTATTTTTAGTGAAACAAACACATAATGCATGCATACAAGTACTGCGAGTTATGTAATCCGATTACTTTCTTCAAGTAACTAGTAAAGTATCAACATATCTGAGTTACTTTGTTTTCCCATTTATTGACGGCCACCTTTTCTGTCTCCATGTTGACAGACATCGTGCAGAGGTGTTGTGTGAACATGATGGTTACTGTAATCTCGATTAAATGTGAGCAGGCATTTAGTCATCTCACAAAAACAGATTCAGTGTCGATAATGAATAAAAAGTGAAATGCAAACTGAGAATATTATGCAAATCTACAATAATTAAATGTTAAATCACACAAATATACTCTCGCTTTATTTACCAATGTCTTTGCTGCTGACCTTCGATGATCCAATTCAACCATACTAATAACAAGTAAAAATGACTTTAAATAAACATCTCGTTTGTGTTTCTCTGGAAGATCTGCTCAGCCTCATACAGTGTGTCAGCTTGACCAGTTACTGAAGTGTGTCCAAGTTCCTGGTTACTGTTGCGTCTCTTGTGTGTAATTATGGCATTGTGTGTGAACAAGAGCATATCAAAGCATTCAGAAGAGACCACGAGACAAATAAGTGCCAATATGCAGCTCAGGGAAAATAAACAAAAGAAAAAAAGGTACAGTTATTAGTTTGATTTGACTATAATTTTTCCAGCATTTTAAACTTCTTAATTACATAATTTGGTCTGCATGTTGACACATGTTTATCTATCTATCTATCTATCTATCTATCTATCTATCTATCTATCTATTAGATGTAAACAGCTAAATCTTAAAGTTTTGTTTTCCTTTATCTCTGTTATGGAAGCCTATTTCCACTTAATAATAATAATTGCGACTTTATGTCTTCCGGTTTTGACTTAATCTCACAATGTGAATGTATTTCTCAATTTAAACTTTATCTAATGCAGACCTCTTTTAGTCTTTTACTCTGGGTTGGAAGCATGTGTTGGCTCTCTCAGTACCGCTGTACAATACAATCTACTAGAGGAATTAAGAGTTTCCACACCATCAAAACAAGCCATTTCAGTTTTGTATGCTGCACTGAGCAAGGCTGTAACGGAGAAAATGACTCTACTTTATCTCGCTTGTGCATTACGCTTTCCCAAAAAGTGTGCTTTAGAGGTGTTAGAGGTGGCTTGTGTTGTGCATCGGGCTGATATGAGGTGTCGGTAATGGAAAACAATAGCCGGGAATAGTTATGGACTTCCATGACTCATTGGTACTTGGCTATCGAGCCATTCTCTATAAGATGAGAGATTTGATGAGCTGCATGTACATTCACAGCGAATCTGTTAGCACTGTACGCTTGATTCTTTTGACTACTTACTAGCAGGAACTGACGCTGTTTGCTATAGTAAAGAGCTTCTATTGTTTTGCCTGTTTCCATCACATCAGAAGCAATTCAACACCAGCTATTATGATGAATACAACACACTAGCTGCTGTCTCATAAAGTGTCCCGTCAGTCCTTTCTGTGGAAATCAAGTTTCATTTTTGACTCCACTATGGTTCGGTTAGCAAATCTCTGAATTTAATCTCACATTTAATTTAATTGCTAAAAGGTAGCGTTTAGTAGCTTGTCAAGTAATAACTTTGTCTCCAATAAAAGCAGACATTAATGAAATATAAACGAATGTGAATAGTATTTCTGTGATGGGTCGGTGTTAGATGAATTTGATATTATCATACAACAACAATAATAAATGTGTATATATATATATATATATATATATATACTATATGTGTGTGTATGTATGTGTATATATATACATATATATATATATATATGGAATTTTAATTATATTAAAATTTTACAAAAATATAATTTAATAATAATTACAAATATTATGTAATTATAAATAATCCTGCATGTTGTGTCTGTCATAACATTCTTATTAACTCATTTGCAGAAGTTCTGCAATCTCCTCCAAATATGAATTGGTCGAATGTGATTTTTAGAAAAATCTTTCTTCAATCTTTCGATTTTCAAAGAACATAAAAACACTTTTAAAAGGTGTATTTGGAAAATTCAGGTCTTTTATGCATTTAATCCACAATGTTTCCACAGAACAGGTGAGAAGAGGAATCTGTGCTGTGCTTGGGAATGTTCCGATACGGATAGCGGAATCAACGGTAAGCAATCAAAAATCAAACCATTCATATTCAGGGTACGATTACACGCGTACTAAAAACAGAAACTTTTTTCGCAACAACCCCTGTTCACACACCTCTGCGAAAATGACTAAAAACACTGTATTATGCATGCCAGGCCAGTAGTTGGCGATGTCACTTTGTAAAGAAACACAACTCAACACATAATACGCATGTGTATGACGTCACTCGCTTTGCCTTTTTGTCGTTTACACGGAAACTATAACGGTATCGTTTTCAAAAACGCGCACTTTGAAACCCGTTTTCAAAAGTTTGCGTTTTCTGGCCCCCAAAACGCCGTTGTTGTGTAATTGAGCGGCCAAAACGGATCAAAAGTTTTCAGTTTTTAGTAGAAAACGGTGTCATGTAAATGCCCCCTCACTCAGGGGACCTACTAAGTAATGACTTGCATCATAATGAATCTGGTTGGTAGGAGTAAAATGCTGCCAAAGAAAAATCAATACACTCTGAAATGGACAGTCCCACAGAGTTCCCTTCAACATGGTTTAGTTCAAGCAGCAGGAGAGGAGATAACAGGCGATGTAGCGTTTTTTTTTTTTTTTTTTTTCTGAATGTTTGCAGCCCTGTGAACCTGTGTCTAATTACACTGTTGCTTTCACCTGCTGCTTGGGGAAATTCTCTGTAGGAATCTGGAGACATCCATTATATGTGGTGCAAACATTTGTCTGCCACAGAGACTAGCTTTCTACCCAGCATGCCTCAAAATCACCTCGCAGTGTGTATCGAGACTGAAAAGAGCGACTTCCTGCCAATCACTCAGCGTGTAGAGATTTCTCTACACATACAGACATGAGCCCAGATGCTTCATTTGCAAATGTTTTTTTTTTCTTTTTCTGTTTTGACTGGTCATTCATGTTTGTTTGAGCTTTTTACGATTGTTTTGACTGGAGGTGAGAAATCACTTGCTAAGCAGGCATGGGATTTCACAATCAGATACAAAATGAATGTAACTTTATCTGGTAACATTTAAGATGTAATCACATTCACAAAAAAAGAGAATACTGCAGGATTCCAATGTTTTATGTAGAACAAAACAATAGAACAGCTATCAGACACAGTTCACTTTCCTAGCTGAAAGAAAGATCTATCCTAAATAGTCTGATTTTCTGGTTTTAGACTGCGGAAGTTGCGTTAGTCTTTTCTTCCTTCTTCCGTTTCGAACAAGAAGTAGGCGGGACTTAATTTTGTCCAATTGTGAATTTATTGGATGGCTGTGATTTGCTATTGGTCGATATTATGTGAGTGACAGGTTGTCCCGCCCTCGTGCAAGTTTTTTTTATTAAAGATTATGAGGGCACGTGAATATAGCACAAAAAAAAGGGCATGGATAAATCATTTATAATAAATACTGCAATATTCCATTTAAAAACAAGAATTGTAAATTTTGATTTCATGGTGACTTTAGGACCAGTATCTTACCCACAGAAATTTCACGGAATTAAATCTGCTGTCTGTTCCACCTGTCCCTATTATTTTAAATTACACAGAATGTGTTTTCTGAGCAACTTCAAGCAGCCTCATGGCGAATGTCAACAAGGGAACCGTATGAGTCAGGACCGCCACTGACTATTACTGTAGATGCACAAATGACACTTCACTCATAATACCACACTGGTATTGAGTCATATGTGCTCAAATAACACAATTATGGTAACTGATACCATTACCAGCTCAACTCACTGCAATGAACTCTTGAGAAAAAAAGAAGCTTTTCTAGTGTTGAACTTTTTTCTTTCAAAGATAAAGTATGCCACTTTAATGGTAGCATTGCCTTATTTACTGATACTTTTGCACATATTGCTTGTTTAAGCATGCAGAAAAGTTCCAACGCAACATGTGCGTACTGTCATCGTTCATCATTGTTGGTGAATCCAGGTTATTTTAAGTCTATTTTGTAGACAAGTTATTCAAATTCTAATCATATTTCTCCAAATAAATAAATCGGCTTAAATGACTATGGTTGTGTGGGTGATTTTTTTTTAAATATGTGTGGTTTTAGTTCAAATATCTTTGATATTTTTCCAAACTCCAGAATTTGGCATCTTCTAAAAATGTTGTGAAAAACATTCATATTGCATATTATGTGGAGGTCTCACAGGAGAAAATATCAGCCAGATATTGCTTACTGCAGTCTCATTAGACATACAAGTCTACGACCATAGTAAAAATTTGATTTCTTAAAAAAAAAAAAAAAAAAGCTATGGCCTAAAAAATATGTAAGATTCTGCCTTATTTCTAGCTTTTGGTTTTTGCAGTGAATGCCACAGAAGAACCATTTTTGGTTCCCCCCCCAAAAAAAACCTTTCAGTGAAAAGCCTTTTTCTTATAGTGTGAAGAAGATAAAAACTAAAAAACGATCTATTTTCAACTAAAGAACCTTTTGTGTAATGGAAAGGTTCTATGGATGTTAAAGGTTCTTTATGGAACCAGATGTCAATAAAGAACCTTTATTTTTAAGCATGTTCAAGCAGCAGAACCTGATTTCACCAAGTAGGCTACAACACATTCTTGGATCAACATCTTTGTTGACCCTGAAACAACATTCCAATCAACCAATCAGTTTACAGTTTCTGTCAAGTTTAGGCTTACAACCAGGGTTAGGTGCTTCAACATCCGTGTTATTCACTTATCATTTCCCTCTTATTTTAGGGATGAGTTATGGGTAGGGGTAGGTTAAGGGGTAGGTATGTGGTTAAGATTACATTTTAGTTGGTCATCTAAGCCTGGTTCAGATTACACGATTTTAGCCCGATTTTGGCACGATCCGTTTGACGTAGGGTGTCGTGGGGATTCGTAAACGACAACGGGCGTCGGGACGCAAGATTCGATCGTTTCATCTCGTATAGTGTGTCATTAGTGGGCGACAACCTACGTCGCTTCTGCGATGCTTCACGACATCACGACAAAAAGACTAGCATGTTTCATTTTTTAACGGTCCTCCACGACGGGTTCCGTCAAGAGTGAGTGAGTATGTGAGCGAGAGTGAGTGTGCGCCGGTGAGTGAGAGTGCGAGCAACAGTGAGTGTGTGCATGTGACGGCACGCGATGCCTGGTCGGAAAGCAACGTGTAGTCTGACATGGTTCTTGTCCACAACATCTCCCGGGACTGCTCCGTGTTTTGCCTGACAGAGACGTGGCTACACAGCGGGGTGCCGGAGTCTTTTCTCCAGCCACCAGGTTTCTCTGTCCACCGCTTGGATAGGGTGAAAGAGCGCACCGGGAAATCGAAGGGTGGAGGTGTGTGTTTTTTAATTAACGAACTCTGGTGCACGGACTGTGTCATCGTGAACAAAACTTGCAACACAAACTTAGAATGTTTAATTATGAAATGCCGGCCTTTTTATCTCCCACGGGAGT
Organism: Rutilus rutilus; assembly: GCF_951802725.1. Classification (NCBI taxonomy): domain Eukaryota; kingdom Metazoa; phylum Chordata; class Actinopteri; order Cypriniformes; family Leuciscidae; genus Rutilus; species Rutilus rutilus. The sequence goes on from NC_140228.1 coordinate 8,765,470, forward strand.
TCTCCGTGATGTTCCTGTGTGGAGTTTACATACATCCGCGAGCGGACACTTCTGTTGCCGTGAGTGAATTAAGTGACATTGTAAACAAACTTGAGAACTCCTATGTTAATGCTGTGGTCATAGTGATTGGGGATTTTAATAAATGTAATCTTAAAACTGCTTCTCCCAACTACTATCAGCATGTTAAACATCCAACTAGAGGAGCACACATCCTGGATCACTGCTACAGTAACGTTAAATCTGCTTACCAATCCAGGCTTAGACCAGCTTTTGGAAAATCGGATCACTCCTCTGTGTTACTTCTTCCTACATATGTACAGAGGAGTAAACAATCAAAACCTTCATCATGCATCATTCAGTGCTGGACGAAGGAAAGTGAAGTGAAACTACAAGGATGTTTTGATGCTACTGATTGGTCTGTGTTCCATTCAGATAACTTGGATGAGTATTGTGATGCAGTGACTGGGTATATTGACTATTGTATCGATTGCTGTGTTCCAAAAAAGGTAATAAAACGGCACGCTAGTCAGAACCCGTGGTATAATGCGGAAGTAAATAGGAAAATACAACAGCGGGCCATGGCTTTTAAATCTGGTAACGCTGCTGCGTATAAATTGTCCAGATATTCTCTGGAGCGGTCCATTAAAGCCGCCAAACGAGCCTATGGAGCTAAGTTAGAGGGACATTTCATGGAGGGGGATTCACGACGAATGTGGCAAGGGTTAAATTCCATCACCGCTTGGAAACCTAAAGGAAGATCCATCATCACCAATGTTGACCCTTTTTTGCCAAACGAACTAAATGAGTTTTATTGTCGTTTTGAAATTGAAAATGCTGAACCTGTTGTTCTCACAGCTTGTAATGACCAGAGCTTTACCATCACTCAGGAGGATGTGCAGAGGGTCTTGTCCAGGACGAAGGTTAGAAAGGCCCCTGGACCGGACTGTATTCCTCCACGTGTTCTTAAACTGTGCTCCGAGCAACTTGCTCCTGTTCTGACTGATCTTTTTAACATGTCACTTAGGAAGTGCACTGTTCCAGTCAGCTTTAAAAGATCAATCATAATTCCAGTGCCCAAGAAGACACCTGTGACGTGTTTGAATGATTATCGGCCAGTGGCCCTGACATCTGTTTTGATGAAAAGTTTTGAGCGGTTGGTGTTGGACTTTATCAGAGATCAAATTCCTGTGTCTGTAGATCCACTTCAATTTGCATACAGGAAAAACAGAAGTGTTGAGGACGCCATTTCCCTTGCTTTGAACTCTGTCTATAAGCATCTTGATGTAAAAAAATCATATGCTAGAATGCTATTTTTAGACTATAGTTCAGCTTTTAATTCAATGGTCCCTACAAAGCTCATTCACAAACTGAAATGTCTTGGACTTGATGATGCCATTTGTAAATGGATTTTTAACTTTTTGACTTGTCGACCACAAAGGGTCAAAATGAATGGTTGCATTTCTGAGGAGCTGTATATTAGCACTGGTTCACCGCAGGGGTGTATTTTGAGTCCACTCTTGTTCACACTGTACACTCATGATCTTGTGGCATCTCATGATAATAATGTGATAATCAAATATGCAGATGATACAACTATCATTGGGCTGATTAGTTCAAATGATGAATCTCATTATCGAGAGGAGGTAGAGAATGTTGTTCAATGGAGTAGAGAAAATAACTTGCTTTTGAACACTTCAAAAACGTGTGAACTTGTTATTGATTTTTGTCACAACAGGAATCAGTTGCCTATTACTATCCATGATTCTGATGTGCAGATTGTTGAGAAATGTACATTTTTGGGTGTGACTCTTTCTCACGATTTGAATTGGAGCTCAAATACGACTAAAATTGCTAAGAATGCGAGACAGCGCCTCTTCTTTTTACGTAGGCTTCGAGAGTTTACTCAAAATACTAAGATTCTTTTGAACTTTTATTTTTGTGTAATTGAGAGTGTCTTAACCAGTAGTATAAATGTGTGGTTTGGCAATCTCACTTTAAGAGAGAAGAGGACTTTGAACAAAGTGGTTCGCTCAGCCAGCAGGACCATTGGCTGCACTCTGCCATTCCTGGAGGCCACATATAAAGCTAGACTATTGAAAAGAGCTTTACAACTTGCTAATGATGCCTCAGGCCATCCTGCAAGGGCCTTTTTTGAAATGCTTCCTTCAGGGAGAAGGTATCGCTCGGTCAAATGTTCCACTGATCGCCATCTAAATAGTTTCTTTCCCCAAGCTGTGATCACTTTAAACAAAGCATTTTTAAAATAGGCTTTAAATTTTTTGTATAGATTTTTAATGTACAGCGTTTTACTCTTAAGACTTTTATGTGGCATTTGCTTGTTTGTTTTTTGTGTTGTGTCATCGTAAGTGTCGACTTTGCACTTTGAGCTTCTTGTACATTTTTTCCAATGTGGTTTCATACTGCAAATGGCTAATAAAGTGAATCTGAATCTGAATCTGACATGACAAGATTTTAGGAGTCAAAATCGTGTAATCTGACACCGTGACTATCGTAACAGACACAAAAATCTTGTAATCTGAACCAGGCATACGATTATGGACCTCAGTATATCTCTCCCTGCTTGCCAGAAGTTAGATGTTGAACACATTTGAATTTAAACCCTTCACCACTCACCTTCTCTGAAGCAAACGGTGAGTCATGCTGAGTCCCACAGCGTCGGAGCAGCTTTCTGAAAGATGGCCGTAGAGTGGGACATCGATCAGAGCCGGGCCACGCTGGGCTCAGACCTGACATTTAAAAACCGGACCTGTGATTAATCATCGACCTAACAGGGCTCAGACTTCACAGCATTTGTAATGCAGCCCCGTGGACATCCAAACACCCAAGACAGTGGGAGTGTTTAACACTTATGTTATAGACATAACCATGTTAAACAATAATGTTTATATTTACCCAAATGCCCTGTGAGGATGCGTTCTTGTTCTCAAAGCAGACATAACATTACATTTTCTCATGGCAGGTATGGAATTAATATGCAGTTTAGATTCGGCCTTAAACCAGCTAATCAGGGTTTATAGGATCACTTAAAAATTACCGGCAGGCGTGTTGCAGTTGGTAATAGATCATCGAAATAGCCTTTTTAGTTATACTTTTGTAGGAGCATTTGCAACATTAGTTCAAAAAGTGGTAGTGTGTTAATTTACACCTATATACAATTGAAGTAGCAATGAAGAATAGTAATAAAGCTTTCCAGAAAACACTGGCTCTTTCATGAGGACACAGAATTTTGTGACCAAACTACATTTCCCATCATTATCTGTGGCGGCACAAGAACAAAAATAGTGCATTCAAATCCATCTGGGAAGTTCGTATTCATGAGTTGAGAAGTTGAAATCATGATGTCAGATACAATCAAATCTGTGGATATATAATATGGTAATAGGTGACGATTTAAAATGCATTAAAAGACGACATATGCCAAACTGAGGTTTTGTTCAGTTGATGCAACATTGAATATATTGTTCCAAAACACACACACACACACACACACACACACACACACACACACACACACACACGCACACACACACAAAAACAGATTGCACACCATCCCAGTTTGGGATGAGTAAGATGAATTTAAAAAATTTTCTGTTTCAAATAATGGCTGTTATTTTATCATGGTTTCCACAATATATTAAGCAGCACAACTGATTTAAACATTGATAATAATAATAAATGTTTCTTAATAAGCATATAAGAATGATTTCTGGAGGATCATGACGACACTGAAGACTGGAGTAATGACGCTGGAAATTCAGCTTTGCATCACATGAATGAATTACATAATCCAAACAGAAAGTTCACTTAAATTTGTCATATTTCACATTATTACTGTTTTTACTGTAGTTTTTCATTAAATAAATGCAGCCTTGGTGAGCATTAGAGACTTCTTTCCAAAACATTTAAAGATCTTTTTATATTTTTGTACACTAATTTCCCCCCCCCACTTTTCTTTTAACAGATAAAAATGCATTTCATCGATACCGGGAGAGTAAACAGAAGGTTAGGCACAAATGCAGTTACTTGGATGAGAAGAACTTCATTTTGTCCCCTCATTTATTTGCTCAGCCCAGGTCGTGCGTATCTGGAGCAAATGATGCATCGGATGGAGCAAACTCAAGATGGAAAGCATCACAAATCACTCGTGTTCCTTCTAAATCTGCCAACCTGAATGTGAACATTACCAGTGAGAGATCAAGTGCACCAGACCCGAGCTGTGTACCCATAAATCCCAGCGTATCTAGTGATTCAAAGACCCAGAGACAAAATATTGCCAGTGAGAACTCAATACAAGTACATATCGTAGAGGTAAGCAGGATTCTGCCAATGATAGAGTGGATTCCGGAAACGTCTCATGAGCAAATGACGGTGGAAACCAAAGCCTGGCGGTGCGACGGATTTGTCGCGGCAAACCATGAAACAAGGAGTCCTGAGGCTTTTCAGAAAGAGGCATCTAGACAAAAACTGGAATGGACACATAGGCGCCTGGCTAAGGTGGCACACCTCGGGTCATCATTGCCCGCCAATGGCCTGCCAACCGCAGCCAGACACAGGGTGGTGATCCGGAGAGTGGCACGAGTGAGAGGTTACAGAGGGACTCCGATACAGGGCAGCCATGGGGAACGGAAGCTCGAACCGTTACCGAATCACAAAGACCTGTACAATATCTACAGTCTGTCAGCACTACAAAATCAGTACAAATGTCTCTCTAGTCCTTTCCAACCACGATTGAGACACAGTCCAGTGGGAGACGCCGCACAGAACACTGACAGAAAACTGGAAGTACAGCGGAGGCTTTCTGATGCAATTGGGGTAAGACTGATTTGGAAGCTTGTTTCCACCATGGAAGAAAAACATTTTCCTCACCAATTCTGAGTTTATATCTCACAATTCTGAGGAGAAAAGTCAGAATTGCTAGATGTTACCTGGTAACTTGTGAGATGTAAAGGTGCGCTCATGCCATGTTGTAGGCTAATTATAAGATTGCGATGTTTACGTTACGTAAACTGGGAATTTTCTGAGAGCTCCCACTTGTATCACGTGACCTCTGTACCACCTGACCACTGCAAATTCATTTTGTCATTGATAGATTTGCCATAAAAAAGCACCAAGAACAGCTTAGAGAACGTCACGTTGTCATTTCGTAATTATGACATGCCATGAACGCAGCATAAACTCATAATTCTGAGAAAAAAATGCAGTTTATACAAGTTTATAACTTGCAATTGCAAGGGATAAACTAAAAAATTGTTTAAAAAAAAATCTGAATTGTGAGATATTTTATTTTTTAATCCGTGACAGAAACAAGCTTCCATTAGTTTTTTGGTCTAAAAGGCAAGACCATTTTGCTGCTTTTGAGATTCCCGAATTTCACGTCAGTTGATCAATGTCTTGACTCGAACACCTCGTCTTTAAAGCACAAAGGCCAAATTTTCCAATTGTGCGAGCTGAATGCAAACCGAAACAATGTGACACAATGAGGCTGCTTGTTCACACTGGGAAACCTGCCGTGCGGATTGATTGTTTGAAAGATATCGACCCGTTTCGTGGTAAACAGAAACGAATGATTTTGTTACGCAATCAGCCTCTATTTGATTCCAGATGAATGTTGGGACATGGACTTTCAGCTATTGTTAGTTGCAAAGTATTACAGGAGCAATATAGACTCTAAAAATGAAGCGCTTGTGTTGTAGTATTGGTTTTTGGAGGGCATGCTGAACTGTAGTAATATGGTTAAAAAAGCATCAGTGCATTGCAATGCATCGGCCTCAATGCCTCCATTATAGAATTTAATTATGAAATACAGTTACATTACCTTAAACAGTATAGCCTAAATAGCTATTTGGAAACTGTTTATTATTTTCCATGCTTAAAAGGAAATTTAAGCAGCAGAGATGCTTTTTTGTTCTTTCTTTAGAATAACTTGCACTAACAAAACAAGTACAAATAGACCAGGAACACATATCAAGAAAGCAAATAGGATCAATTTTGATTTCATGTTCAGTTTAAACAACCTGATGAACTTCAAATAAGAACTACTGAACCATAAAGTGAGTAAAGCAAGTAAATTCCCCAGTCATGCCAAATGAACCTTTATTAGTGTGATTTTCATGCCCTGCTTTATTATAATGCGGAAACATTTTTTCGCATTAGATTTACCTTTAAAACAAGCTCTCAAAAGATAAAAAGACTTTCCTAAGCCCATGCGGCGTGTTTCACGGCAGTTCGCCAATGGTTTCAAGAGAGCAGTCAGATTGGAGATATAAAAAAGGAGGGAATCTCAGCGCAGGAGAATGCGTTTCCCTTCGGAAAAGAATCAATCCTTGTGATGTGGGGAGGGAGGAGAGAGACGTTCCCTTTAACCCTGTTGAGTGACAGTAATAAATGTGGGCTGGTGAAAACGCTCCATCTTTTCTGATTGCTTGTTTGTCTGTTTGTTGCTCCACAGGACATTCGGTATCAGTCAGGATGGCCGAAGAACACCGAATCCCCTCCACACCACGTCACTTTCTCTCATATTTTACAGGTTCTCCAGAGCAAACCAGGCAATTTTTCAGAGGTCAGGGGCCAGCGATCCCACAGGGCTCTTTAAACGCTTCTGAGAGCGTTTAATATAAGACGTCCTTTGCTTTAAAGTCCGTACACATCAGTGAAGCGCTGGCCAAAGAAAAACACCACAGGCTTTAGAATATATTTTTTTAGTCAAACTTTAATTTTCATCGTCTCTACAGTGTAAAAGGTCATGAATTCATGGATTCACGTTGATTTTGTGGTAAATCCATTCTAGAGTATCCAAATAAACCATTTAGGAATGATTTTGGAGGTGGGATGGGAGAGGAAAATATAGGAATCAGAAGTTAAAAAAAACTTTTGAGGTTGAAAGAACATCTTTTAACAACCAAAACGTCTGCACAAGCTGTAAAACATATGGAACATAAAATAAATACAAAAACATCCATTTGTATACAGTAAACCAGTGTGATACTACAGCTAAGATCAAAGAATGTCAATGATAAATACAGTACAATATGTACTTACAGGTATGCCCACAAACCCCCAGCCACACATACATGTACAGCACAAACATAAGAAAATAAACATCGATAATCTCTGACAAAAATTACAGTCATGTGCATTTACACTGTACACACCATGTTTCATTTTAATACTGCTGCAGGCGCTGCTCGCTTTCATTTACAATTTATGCATTTTTAAGTGCAGCTATCCCAGACTTCTGTTTAGTGCTTTAGGAATAATATACCATTTATCACACTTATATATGTATATATAATAATAATAAAAAAAAATACATACCATTTGAGGGGAAGCCAAATAGGAATTTTCTAATGAGATAAGGAGAAACACATTATTGCTCTTTTAAGGTTCGGTCACATCAGCAGGATAAGGGGAACCGTATATTTAATCAAGAACCAAAGGAATCTTCTGGGTTACTTTATGGACTTGTGAGACCATAATCCGGACCTGTGGATAACATATACCGCCGTTGAAAAGTTTGGGGTCTGTACGTTTATTTTATGTATTTCATGCACACCAAGGCTGCATTTATTTGCTCAAAAATACAGTAAAACAGTGATATAGTGAAATATTATTACAATTGAAATGAACTTTTTTATTATATTTTTTATACATTTATATTAACTGTTATTATTTAATATTTTATTAGATATAATTTATTCCTGTGATGCAAAGATGAATTTTCAGCATCATTACTCCAGTCTTTAGTGTCACATGATCCTTCAGAGATCATTCTAATATGATGATTTGCTCCTCAAGAAATTATTATTACTAATGTTGAAAACAGTTGTGCCGCTTAATGGTTTTGTGGAAACTGTGATAAATAGAAAAATCTAAGAATCTGCTTCAGCCCACATACCTACTAGGCCTTCATTTTAAATGTATTACTCTAAACACGTTTTTACAACTTGAATTAGTGGTCATTAACAGCATTAAACCGATGCTAGATGTAGACATTAATCTAAAGATAACCCAGAATATTCCTTTAAACGGCACCAACACATGACTGAAACACAGGGCCAGAGATCTGAAATATAAGTTAGCGAAGAACTGCATCTTTTCAAAATAAAATAACGCAAGTGACTAATTTATATCCACATCTTTACACATGAGGTATCATGGTTTGGTTTTAAAGATCACAGGAGAAAAAGGTGGCTTTCTGAATTATTATTTCCTTAACATTTACAATATCGTTCATCTATGAAAGGTTTGCTGGCCATTAAAACAGTGTGAAACAAATGCCTATGCGAGTATCATTATGTCAAGCACTGGTTAAATGGACCGACTCATTATTCTAGTGAGATGGCTGATGATTGTCTTAGCAGATGATCAGTCTTTCACAGCTGGGTGATTACGGTTTGCACGCAGCTTCACTGTGAATGTCCATTGGCCACTGGGTAAAGTTGATAATATACTTGGCTCTAACCAATGGATCTGGAACTGCTTTTTTTTGCTGCTAGTACAGTAGGTGAGTACTTGAGTTTATCTGAGCTTTGGTATTCTTTTAATGTGAGCTTTCAACTGGTATTTTTAGCTTATTTTCTGCCTTATTTTCGTGGACACAGTGTATTTACGCATGTATGGAAGCAAAATTCTGCCTCAGAGTAAAAAATAAAATAGGTAATTATCAAGAATAAAGTCACACTGTGAGATATAAAATCACAATTATGAGTAAAAGTTGCAATTGTGATGTACAGTAGTCACAAGTCGCAATTACGAGGAATAGTCACAGTTGTGAAATATAATGTTGCAATTAAAAGAAATAGTCAGATATTAAAATCCCAATTATGAGATATAAAGCTGTAGTTGTGAGATAAAGTCACAATTACGTGAAATAAAGTCGCAATTGTGAGATATAAAATCACAATTATAACAAATAAAGTTGCAATTGTGAGATTTAGTCATTTTTGGTGAAAAAAGTCAAAATTCTAAGAAATAAAGTCGCAATTGTGAGATATTAAGTTGCAATTAAGAGAATTAAATTCATATTGTAAGACATAAAATTAAAATTATTAGTAAAAGTCGCAATTGTGACAATTTGAAAAAAAAAGGTTGTGAGATATAAAGTCGCAATTAGGAGAAATAATTACAATTGTGAGATATAATGTTGCAATTAGGAGAAATAGTCACAATTATGAGATAATTAATGATTTGCCGTGTGCACCTTCGCACTCGTGCCAGTATATGGCCAGTATAAACCAGGCTTTAGGGTTACTTATATAGTCAGTAGAATGTCTGTTGAGGGACCATCAAAATAAAGTGTTTTCAGATAGTAAGTCTACTATTACTCTAATGAAAGTTAGTTGACATGTAGTTCAAAGTCAGTCAAAATAGAGTGTTACCAAATGTCACATTGTGAAATATAGTGTCACAATTCCAAGAAATAAAGTCACAATTACCTTTTTTTACTCTGAGGCAGAAACAGGCTTCCATATGTTTTCACTCATCCAATGCAAGCTCTAAAAAGAAACAAATTCATATAGGAATAAACACTTTCTGGAATATAAGCAGACGAAGAAAACACACATATCCACAAATACAAGTCCATTTTTAATTCCACAGGTAGATATTCGCATCAACCTGCCAGAAATCCCATAAACACAGACACACACGCTCTCCATATACGTGAGCAATATTCTGATATTCTGAGCTCTAGAGCTTGGTCTGCAATAAAGCCAACGGAGCCAGTCTGGGAAATGTGAAGTGTGAAGCTTCAGTCATTAGTTGCGTGATGGTAATACTTATTAGTAGACAGGACCAAGATTTCCACACACACACAAAGCAAGGGCAGAGCGATCCAAAACGACACCATAGAGAATATGACCACTGCGTTAGCGTTGAGCCGTGACTATCGGGACTGGACGGTAAACAGCGTGGATGTCCAGTGTGTCTGCCACACCGCCGACTCAAGGTCACGTGATCTCAGCGAAGGCGATGTGATTCTGTTGACAGAGTTAGACAGAAGGAGGGACGTCAGTAAAAACTTGAGGACATCAAACACATCAAATCTACTTTGCACAAGGACAGACTCTTTTAGATGCAAACCGCTTCCACACAAGGTTTGAGGAGATAGACATTGACACTTTTCACACAAGTGTGGCTAGTAGCCAAGTACACTGCAAAAAACATCTGTCTTGTTTTCCAATAAGAATTGTTACATTCATGTTCACAAAAATAAATGAATATTTGTCAATGGGGTAAAAAAAAAAAAAAAAAAAACTGTTTATGTATATTAATAAAATGTTATTAATAAGCTAACTGTATAAGTTCTAAAAACTTTGGAGAAGCAATTTCACTTCGTAAGGATGTTTAGACATTTTTACTGGAAAACAAGAAAAAAATATTGAAAGAGAAGAAAAATAGAAAGTGTTCACGTCACTTTAAAACAAAAGTGCACTGCTGTTCAAATGTTTGGGGTCTGTAAAATATTGAAATGTTTTTGAAAGACGTTTCTTATGCTCACTAAGGCTGCATTTATCTGATCAAAAATAAAAAGCTGTATTTCCAGCATCATTACTCAAGACTTCAGTGTCACATCATCCTTCAAAAATCTTTCTAATATGCTAATTTGCTGCTCAAGAAATATTTCTTATTATTATCAATATTGCTGTTCAATATTTCGCATTATACTAAAAAATATAAACCTGGTTTGCAAGCAGACCCGTGTACGGTTCCTTGTTGACCATCAAAATTCAGTAATCGGGTTTCACACAAACAAAACAAACCAAGCTTAGGTCCAAACCAAATGTAGTCAACCAAGTAAAAAATGTCTGATATGAGCACCCATGTGTAGGTTGTAAATATAGCTTTGCTTGGGCCAAAATATCTCTGTATTATTTTATTGGTTTTACATGCAGCTGAAGTTCCTGCATGAGGCTGACCACAAGGACCTGGTAACAGCAAACACTAATGGTTCTGTTTAACCTTATGCTACCAGTTTGTGGGCCCAATCTGAAAGAAAATGAGTCCTGAGAACCAGAAGACAGATCGTTTCAGTCAGCACTGATGGGGCGTAATATGACTCCAGTTTAAACTCTATTCTGAAACGCAATGTTCTGTTTCTCTCTGTTCTCATCAGAGATTCAGGGAACATGAAGAACGATCACAGAAAAGCGCTCCGCAGGTCATATCGCTGATATATACACTGTGACCTCGCCAGAGAATGCGGGGTGGATTTTCCCAAGCAAATTATTTCTAGCTTCCAGTCATATTTGCCGTGATCCAGAAGTCTCTGTGATTTGAAGAGACAAAACAGAGATGTGGATTTTCCTCGCCTTGTCCTCCCACTTTCAACAGCATTATGGTTTCTGACAGCAATCTGTCTGGGGGATATTTCAGCAGAAAGCAAAGTGAAATTGTCTGTTTTCCATCCATTCCAGAAACCTCACAGGGCCTTATTGCATCCAAACCTTATCTACATGGATCGACTGATATCACAAATAATTATTTTCAATTTGCACCATTGACTAAAGAAGAAACAGAAGATTAGCATTTTTATTGGCCGAAAGTGCCCTCAATATCCTACACATTCATTCTCTGCATTTCAATAAACCATCTGTGAACCGACATTGTTCCCAAATGGTTCGTTGTAGCTGAATAAGCAAACAAGAACAACATTTAATCCCTTATATTCTGCCAAGAGAAATCAAAACAGCAATCTGGGATTAAATTATTCTCTCATTTGCTTACGTGCAAGATGCATAAAGAAACGTTTAAAGGGCCATAGTTGCAGTTTAATTACAGTGTTTCGGATCTCAGCGGTGGCCTGTGGCTTAATTAAAAGCTGAACACGAAGTCTGACTCTCTGCCATGGGGGATAACGGCTGCTAGGGTGCTAAATGCAGACTCAGGAATGGAGGTTTTTAAAGTCTCTTAGGGCTTAGTAGTTTCGATTTCTATTCGAGGTGCGGAATTTTTAGGTCACTCAACTCAAACACCAACACCAGGTTTCAGATCAGGTTTTTAAAGGTATTTTTGGAGCACCATCTATGAAAGAAACCGAACTGGAAGCAACTGTGCGTCCGAGGAATCCTTATTAGATTAGAAAAAGCTTTAAATGACATGACTCTCAGGTATATTGCAAAAAAGTTTAAGTCTTGCGGTGATTATCAATTGAATTTTCCCAGTGTACAAACAAAGAACCTCAATGAAGGCCCTTATCCTTTAACAAAATTATCTATTAAAATGATATCTTTCAGCTAATAAATGTGTTTTTCATACATTTCATAACCAAACACATTGAACACACATTCAGTTCATGGGTATTCATACAATAACGTCAAGGGCTGGAAAAAAATAAGCTTAATTTAACTGGGAAACCGAAAAAGGACGTGCAAAGAGACTCACTATTAACTAGTTGCTTATTAGTTTGCAAAAGTACTAGCATATTGGCTGTTTATTAGTACTTTTTAAGCACAATTTAATGCCTTATTCTGCATGACCATATTCTACATCCCTTAATCCTACATATACATATACAGTGGGGAGAACAAGTATTTGATACGCTGCCGATTTTGCAGGTTTTCCTACTAACAAAACATGTAGAGGTCTGTAATTTTTATCATAGGTACACTTCAACTGTGAGAGACAAAAACGAAAATCACATTGTATGATTTTTAAATAATTAATTCGCATTTTATTGCATGACATAAGTATTTGATCACCTACCAACCAGTAAGAATTCCGGCTCTCACAGACCTGTTCGTTTTTCTTTAAGAAGCCCTCCTGTTCTCCACTCATTTCCTGTATTAACTGCACCTGTTTGAACTCGTTACCTGTATAAAAGACACCTGTCCACACACTCAATCAAACAGACTCCAACCTCTCCACAATGGCCAAGACCAGAGAGCTGTGTAAGGGATAAAATTGTAGACCTGCACAATGCTGGGATGGGCTACAGGACAATAGGCAAGCAGCTTGGTGAGAAGGCAACGACTGTTGGCGCAATTATTAGAAAATGGAAGAAGTTCAAGATGACGGTCAGTCTCCCTCGGTCTGGGGCACCATGCAAGATCTCACCTCGTGGGGCATCAATGATCATGAGGAAGGTGAGGGATCAGCCCAGAACTACACGGCAGGACCTGGTCAATGACCTGAAGAGAGCTGGGACCACAGTCTCAAAGAAAACCATTAGTAACACACTACGCCGTCATGGATTAAAATCCTGCAGCGCACGCAAGGTCCCCCTGCTCAAGCCAGCGCATGTCCAGGCCCGTCTGAAGTTTGCCAATGACCATCTGGATGATCCAGAGGAGGAATGGGAGAAGTTCATGTGGTCTGATGAGACAAAAATAGAGCTTTTTGGTCTAAACTCCACTCGCCGTGTTTGGAGGAAGAAGAAGGATGAGTACAACCCCAAGAACACCATCCCAACAGAAAATCTTTGGAGGGAGCTGAAAGTCCGTATTGCCCAGCGACAACCCTGAAACCTGAAGGATCTGGAGAAGGTCTGTATGGAGGAGTGGGCCAAAATCCCTGCTGCAGTGTGTGCAAACCTGGTCAAGAACTACAGGAAACGTATGATCTCTGTAATTGCAAACAAAGGTTTCTGTACCAAATATTAAGTTCTGCTTTTCTGATGTATCAAATACTTATGTCATGCAATAAAATGCAAATTAATTACTTAAAAATCATACAATGTGATTTTCTGGATTTTCGTTTTAGATTCCATCACTCGATAAAAATTACAGACCTCTACATGCTTTGTAAGTGGGAAAACCTGCAAAATCGGCAGTGTATCAAATACTTGTTCTCCCCACTATATACATATACATTTAAGTTCAGAACAAGATCAGATGCAACACCAAAGACTGAACTGCAAAGGACTTGAAAACATGCAGCCGGAGATGCCAACGCTCTGGGTACACTGTAATTAGGTACAGGTAATTGTTCTGTTCATTTGAAATGAACATGATTGGGTTTTAACTGGGATTTAATGACGTGTCATTGTACTCCAGAGGTTTGGCAGCCTGAGCTCCTCACACAGGTGCGCATACGTTTATTGCCTTGTGTTCTGCAGGTGTCTGAAGCGGCTGCTTTTGCCTGTGATCCAGCTAAAGAAACTCAGGAGACGGTCTTTCAGAGTGTGGGACTCCTCATCATCCATTCTCAGTTCTGTCACCTGAGGGACAGGAGCGCATGGATACACATCTTGTTGATATGAGTGCTCAAACTGACACAATTGGGACCCTTGAGAGCTGATTCAACACTCTGCACACAGGCCATGTACCGTGTGTCAGTTCATTTGACAGCATCCACAGATTTCAGCTGTGCTTTTGTCATTACCTGTGAGGCGATGTACTTCTCCAACGGACTCTCAACCCTGGGCGAGCTGATCATTGGATTGTCACTTAGGTTGTCCTGTGGGGGATCATCATTCAGCAGATGTTTGCCTTTGAAGTTATGGACCACACACACCACCTGAAAACATAAAAAATGCAACTAAATTAACTGAGATTTTAAGTTGACTTAATAAATAAATATGACAGTCTAAAATATGTAACTTTGAAAGGAACACCTGCATGAGTGCCAGTGTACAATGAAAGAAAGATGGAATTCTAAAATATTATTGTATCAAGCAAAATATGAATTAGGTGAAAGCAGGGGTGAATGTAAGGATTCGTGCCCATTGTTGATTGTGATGAAGCTCTGGAATACAGCGTCAACACAATACAGCTGCACTTTCAATGGAGCAGACAGCATAAAAGCACACACTTAATACAAAGCCACCGTGTAGGGTGCACAGTCAGGGACAATCTAGTGTCACAGTGAGAAGAGAGAAGAAAGAAATAATAGTAATTTGCTGGCAGTCATGTGAGAGTCCTCGACCCATAAAGAGGAACATAGCAACTTCTCTTCCCACTCATATAATTAGATAGATAGATAGATAGATAGATAGGACAAACAGACAGACAGACACATAAGAGCTTTATAGTGAAGCTTTACATAAACCCTCACTGTGTGTTCTGCTTGCACAGCTTGCTGTATATATTTCTTCAATCTAAACGTGTATGTTGCTGAGCATCTGCTTTTCCGACTTCTGTGCAAAAGCTGTTGATGATATTAATAAAAAGCTCCAACACAGCAGCCAAGGGCCAAAGTAGGTCACATATTCTGTTGGTAGTTTATATTCTGCTGTCACATATGCAGCTTCAGGATCTCCAGCTAAACAGAGCGTGTTTGAATCACTAATGGTACAAATGAGGCTGATATCTTGTAGAGTGGGCTCCTAACGTGACGAGAAAGCTTAGCACAAGCAATTTCAATAATTGGAGCGTGTCAGCTAATCACATGATTCTTTGTGCATTTCCTCCCAACAAAACGGCAGCTAAATGTTTTCATAAATCACGATCTTAGTCGCCGGAGAGGATCCATAGTGGCCTTGCAGCAGTGTTTGTTCAGCGCCAACACTGCCTATTCCCAGACATATTAATAGCTGAAGTCAATCAAATAATCATTAAAGAGCTCAGTTTGACAGTTCATTACAAGAGAAATCTCTGTGAGACCACTCAGGAATACTTTTCTTTATCTTGAAAGAGACTGAAATTAAGTTAGACAAGGGTTATGAAATGTTTTTCAACTTTTTAATTCACTCTCTGATCGTTAAAGAGGGAAATCTTTCGACAGAGAGTTTTTGTGACAAAATCTTCACATGAAATGACACCAAAGCTTTGATAATGGTATATCATAGCTCTCTAAAACGTTCCTTTGTGGCTGTGTGGTTTGTCAGACACTAAACAGTCTTTGTGGCTCATAGCTTCTGGGCTTGGGATCAGAGAGATGCTTTCATCTATTCTTTCAAGACATTACCTTAAATCAGGCCTTATCTGCACATTGGGCTGGAGGCTGTCATAAAGAAAACACATTAGAATGCTTAAATATTAATCACAAGCAGTGGACTCTCTCATTAGCAGAGCTTGCTAAGGCAAACATCACTACTACTATTGCTCATACTCAGAGTTACGAGATTATTTAAATCTCTAGACCCAAGTATTACAAGACTAGTGAACATCTTGCAAAATCTGAAAAGCAACTTGTTCTGAGCATGAAATTTGTGTGCACTACCGTTCAAAAGTTTGGGGTCGGTAAGATTTTTTAATGTTTTTTAGTCTCTCATGCTTACCAAGAAATCAAAAATCCCATATAAACAGCAATATTGTGAAATATTATAACAATTAATCATGTGACACAGTCTTCAGTGTCACATGATCATTCAGAAATCATTCTAATATGCTGATTTGGAGCTCAGGAAACATTTATTATTACTATCAGTATCAATGTTAAAAATGGTTGTGCTGCTTAATATTTTTTGTGAAAGTTTTTATTTTTCAGGGTTCTTTTATCAATAGAACGTTCAAAAGAATATTATTTATTTATAAAATATAACTATTTTGTAACATTATAAATGCCTTTACTGTCACTTTTGATCAATGTTATGCATCCTTGCTGAATAAAAGTATTAAAATGACTGACCCCACACTTATGAACGGCAGTGTAAACACATTTGCTGTCTCAAGACATCAGTTTTTTCTTACTTTTGTCTGGAACTTCAATCAATTCACTGTGGCAAGCCAACCTAATCAGCAGCTAGCATGAAAAAAAAATCCCATTGCGGTGTTATTCTACTTGCATGTGCCAAGAATTGGTGCTTCCAGATGTTTCAGCACGCTCAGGATGGTTGAGAGAGCTTGGGATTTGGTACATTACATGCTGAATTTTCCACATGTGAAGTTAAATTTCATGGACTTCCTTTCAGGCTACCTTTTTATCCCAAAATACGGCATTTTTTTCTAGACCAAATAACATGATCCAAGTCTTTAGAGAAACAAAATATGCACTTGCAGTTTAATTTGTTACATTTATATAGTGCTTTTCTCTGCACTCAAAGCGCTTTACATAGAAGGGGGGAATCTCCTCAACCACCACAAATGTGCAGCATCCACCTGGATGATGCAACGGGCAGCCATATTGCACCAGAACGCCCACCACAAACCAGTTTAGCAAAAAAAAAAGTCATTGTGCTAGATTGTAGTGCTCTAAAACCCATGGAATCTTTAAGGGGTTGGACTCAAGAGGACACAAACACGTTAGCATTTGCTCTAAGCTACCGTGCCCTGAGAGGAAACCTGTATCATGATGTGCCCAGATGTAGGTGGTGGAACGAGGGTGAAATCCATCTTCCTACATTTGGCAGCTCTACACAAAACAATTGGCTTCAAAGCAAAAAGAGGCCTAGAGCAGAGGGTCTGCAACAGGGCTGCATGTTGGCAGAAGCTTAGCTGGCCCTCTATGATGTCAGTATGTGAGCGGTTCTTCTACTTAGCTTCCCACCAGCCAACATTATCCTTTCTCTATCCTGTTATCCTTGCTAAATGAGCTATATGTAATTTGCTCTGGACTTCTGCCATTCAACTCCATGCTTGTCACTTGTGTTAGTTTACCAAAAAATGAAAATTCAGTCATCAATTACTCACCCTCATAGTTTGCTAGTTATTAAACTACTGAATGGCTTCACAAGTCTTACATGAGAAGGATTCCCACACATTTTGAACAGTGAGTTTCTATGGCTTTTGTATTTAATTATGATTACTAAATTAAAAAAAGATATACTGTATTCATAAAATGCAATTTCTAGCAGATTACTTTGTTCACAATATGTTAGCTATATACACACACAACTCAGTGTTGCTGTTTTTAACTATAACAAACTATAAAAAAAAATTTGTTAATTGAAATAAAGATGAAATAAAGTAAATTATAAATATTAAAACTATTATTACGACTATTTAAATATTTAAAAAAATTAAATAAGTTTAGGTAGAAGTACTACAATTAATAAAACTAAAAAAAGCTTAATAGAAATATTGAAAAAGGACAAAAGCACATAACAAAATTGCTAACATTTAAACTAAAATGAAAGAAATTATGAATAAATTATGGAAGCTTGTTTCCACCAAAGAATAAAAAATAATAAAAGTTACTGCGACTTTAATCTCACAAGACTTTTTTCTCGCAATTGCGAGTTTACATCATGCTATTTTACTATTTTACATAAGCACTAGAGATATCTAAAAATAGAAATGTGCAAAAATGTGCAAATGAACAATTTTACTTATTTTCTTGACTTCCAGGCCTGAAAATCACATTGAAATTCTTCCAGGTTTTCCATGGAACCCTAAATATAGTGCACAAGCCTAATGGACTATATACATACACAGGAGCTTTCCAGTCCCCGTACCCATTAACCCTCATTGTAAAGAAAAGTTCAGCCTGGACATTCTGCAAAACATCAAATTTGTATGTTCCACAGAAGAAAGAAAATCATAAAGGTCTCGAATGACATGAGGGCGAGTAAATGATGACTGTCAACTATTACATTATATGTTTGCAAAGAGCCTGACAGAAATGCACACCAGGAAAATGAAACACCTGATGAAAAACTTACTAGAAAGGTGGCGATGGCCACACCGATGATAAACCCGGCGATGACGTCAGACCAGTGGTTTCGATACTCCGCCACCCTGTTAATACCCGTTAGAAAGGCCAGGCACATCAGGCCCAAAGACATGACTGGTTTAGCCAGACGAGTTCCTTTGGCTTTCACTGTAAATGTAATGTACATCTGAAATCAGAGAAAAACAAAGTAACACATACTATTAAAATGATATATGATTTATTTTTGATATGCAATCATTTGTGCTTTATCTCATGCAACCCAAATCGTTTTTTTGTAGCTCTACCCCTCTATTAGTAGGGCAGTTACTGCCCACATGGTCACTTTGTGTTTTTTACTGGTTGGATAGTTAACCAATCATAAAAATATCAAATGTAAATAAATGTATTCCAAAATGCGAAGCAATCCAACCACATGACCTCAGTGATTTGAGAAGCAGATGTCAGGCCACATGCGCCATCCTTCCTCCTACCAAACGGAACTATGTCGGTATATGGAGACACAAATCATATTTGAGACATATGGAGCAACCACAGACACAAATATAAACTGCCATATAGGGCAAAGAGAGCCTTACATAGTGACAGAAACTGTTGTTATGGTTACTTCCTCAGGCGAATGTGACTTCTGTTTGCGACTATCTATTTGTGACTAGGTGAAAATATGTGCTCTGACTAACTTATCTGACTTCTGTGGTTACCGAAATGTTTCTGAAAATGTTGTTGAAACATTTGATATACAAGACATTTGGGTGTCCCCCAAGATCCCCCGTAATGCACATCCTGTTTTATAGACATATCAGAGAGAAAAACACAAGGAAATGCACTAAAACTTACTATGAACTAAGGAATTTGTACATTTTGCGGGGTGAGAAAACAAAGTTTTGAGGGTAGAGCTGCACAATATGTTAAAATAAAATCAATGTCGCTTAGTGCAATTTTCAAATTGCACAGGCTGTGATTTAATTTGACAAATTATTTTTATTATTTTTCTGAAATACTCTTAATAATATTATTACAATCACGAAATGTATATTCATTCATATTAAATTTGTAAAAAACTGTGAGAATGTGGCCTATGAAAAGTCAAGTGGAAATAGTATTAAAAAATTGCTCACTTTATGGTTACTGAACAAGATTTGAAATGGTTCTTGTAAAGCGTGAACACCCAAATGTTCACCATGTACAGTATACACACACACACGTGCACGCACACAAAACCAAAATATCTCATGTCAGATTTTCCTCAATATAAGGGTGTGTATTAATGGTTGAGTCCTTGTCTGTGTGGCATGTCACTGTGTGTATATGAGTGTGTATGTTTTCTAAAGAAGGCTCATGAGGCGGTGAACAGCTATCCAACGCACATTTAGATCAGTCAGGCAAAGAGAGAGTGACCAAAACAAGCCCATCTATCCAGAGGCAAAACATTTGTGTGACTTTGAAAGTCATGTCATAGCAAAGTGAAAGAGAAAATGTGAATAAATGAGGGACAGTCCTGCCGACTCATTTTGGAGTATGCATGTGTTTTAGCGCTGAAGGTCATAGATAATCAGCCATCACTCCTGAGGAAACACCACACAAAGACAGTAATTGTTACCTTGTGCGAGTCTGAGACATACAGCGCCGTCTCTCTCAAAGTCTCGCCCTAGTATTCAAATGGTCACATTGTGACCTCATTTTATTCCATCTGAGGACTTGAGGTGAGCAGGCATATTTCGGTGTCCTCAAATCTCAATATGTACGGCTCTGTTTTTAGAGAATATAAACCAGACAGATCCGACAGACTAATGGAAACCCAAATCATATATAAAATACTGTAATGCACTTCCAATGGACGTCTATGTGGCAAGCTTTTAAAAACAGAAATATGAAGCTCAGTTGTATAGTGTTATTTAAGCAGTAAAGTCTTTTGGCGTCATCTAACACTCACTTAAAGTCAATCTTTAAAAACACTAACTAATATTAATATTACTATAATATTATTTATTTACAATATAAAATGTAATCTTTAGGAAATCTCAAAATAAATATACATTTTTCATAGTGTACATTATAATGTTGTGATGTCTAAATTCACTTTTAGCATTCAAAATGTTTGATTTTATTTATATATTTTCAAAGCAACATTTTTTTTTAAGCATCATTACTCCAGTCTTCAGTCACATGATCCTTCCTATGTGCTGATTTGCTGCCCAAGAAACGTTATCAATGTTAAAAACAGTTGAACTGCTTAACGTTTTTGTGGAACTCATATTTTTACAGGTATCTTTAATAAACAGAAAGTTCAAAAGAACTGCATTTATTTTTGAAACAGTTTTCAATTGGTACAAAAAAAATTCACTTTTGATGGATTTAATACGTCTTTAATAGGATTTAAAGTGTTAATTTCTAAGAAAAAAATAGTGTATCACAACTTTTTTTTTTTTTTTTTTTACTTTTTAACTTATTTTTTTAACTAGTAAAATGGGTTGCAAGCACTGTTGCGTGTTGACTTTTCACGTGTCCTACATTTTGCATGTGGGATTCAGAAGCCAGTTGAGTCCTCACTCATCTGCCTTCAGGGCTACTGTCAAAAACCATGTAGTCTTTGTGAATGCAACAAAACGTCATCTCTCAGGTCAAGGGCAGAGCCTCTGGATTGCCTGAAAGCTGTTTTAAAGTAAGTTGTCAAAATATCAATTTTACACACTGTTGCACAGCCGTGAACTTCTTCCCCAAGAGATACTGTGTCCTTTCTGTCGGGTCGACTGGCCATCAGCTGTGATAAACTTTCATTTACATCATCTGAAGACATAAAAAAGACATTTTTATTGTATCTGTGACAGCTATTATGTTCAGAACTGAGAACGTCACAAGAGTTTAACGTTCAATGACTTTATCAAACTCTCTCAGTTTGCCTTAATAGTTTTTGGAGTAAAGTACTTCTCCTTTAAAACTGCTTAAAGCGGTTAAATTCCTGCACACATGACCAAAGTATGGAAATCTACAATTGTGACTATTTTATCAATGCACAACACATCAGATCAGCCTTAAAATCAGTAGCAGTCACATATTCACTGTGGAGTATTTAGTCTAGATTATCAATTTGTTAGTCTCTAATTAATCACAATGTTAAAGAGGAAGAATTTAGCTAACTCTTGGTTCTGCAGAACATACAGTACAAGCTAAAACAACAGCTCTTCACTTGCTGCCCTACATACAAAATGTGATTGATCTGCTCATTTGATTGGAGAAGCACGTTCGTTCAAAGACACCCTGCAGGATGTCAAAAACTCAAAGTTCTCTGACACAGTACAGCATATCCTACAGACACTAATCAGACTCCTCTTGTGTCTACATTAATAATCGAACCTCCCAAGTCACCGTGAATCTCTCGGAGTTCTAGTCATCAGGGCTCGACTCGACTAACAGCTGGGATGAGATATTCCCACTCCCTACGGACTGAGATTTCCTTGTGGGCCTTGTGCACATCTGCAGCAGCATCACTGATGAAAAGGAGGGCTAAACCGTGCCAGATGCTCATTACGTGATTTTTGGATTATGTCCTTCATAGTCCGCTCATCTGTACAGGACGTCTGGTATCCTAACCGGGTCATTGTGGCTAATTAGACCATGAATTGAAAAATTAAGGGAGGCCATAAAAGTGGTGATTAAAATGGGAATGAATAAGTAAAGCTCATATGTTATCTAATTTATGGGGATGGCTAGAGCTAGATTCGCAGCCCGTTTCTAAAATGATTTACGAGATTCAGTTTAGGTGGGCATCTGCACACACAAAAGGCAAAAATCTTTTCTTTTTTTTTTTCTTTTCTTTTTTGAAGTTACACAAGATTCAGATTTTGCAGTTTAATATAATTTAAGTTGAAATTATTTCCAATATGATTATACTTAATTTTGAGGCAACAACTAATGTTAAGTTTTTAAGTATTTTTTAAAAATCCAATTCGGGTCCAAAACTAAAATTGGATTAAAATCCATCCATTTTGTTGCTCATGGTCTGAATAGCAAAAATAGCACAAAAAACCCCCCCACAAATTCTGACTGAAACCTGATTTCAACCCTACACGGATTTCAAATCTGATCTGAATGTGTTTCAGTCCGAATGGTCAGATCAGACTAGTGACCAAGTAGTTTGTTTCCTCAGTTGGTATACAATGATTTTTACAAATCCCAACCACAAAACTCTTAAAAAAAATTAAGATCATATATTTTTAAAAAATACTTTTTTTTTATGATAAACAAAGCGAAAAACCATTAAAATAAACCAGATTATGTTCAATAGAAACAAAGCCTCATTCAAAACCAATTGAGTCACCAATTGATCCCATACAAGAAAAGTCCAGACAAAACCTTTGAATTGACATTAAATCTTTTCACACCAATCCAACTCTCATTTCCTTTCTCAATGGCAAATCTTCCTGCCGACAGACTGCTGACAGACCACAGCGTTCATGGAAAAAGAGTTACCACTTTCTTCTGTTGCCTGTTACATAAAAAAAGCCCTTGCCACAAATGACTGTGTTCACGCTATAGTGCTTTCTGCCATATCTGTGCTCGATCAGGCTATGGACAGAATCCAAATGAAGCTCCTGTTCATTTGCATCTACATTTCAAACGCAGTCCTGCGTGTGCCATCTCTCCTGGATGCACTCAAGATAAGCCTGCTTCATGACGTTCACTATAAGATGCAGAGATATACATAAAAATTCAAACCCACCGAATGCAATACAATGAACAAGTGGTACTTGCTGTAAGAAGAGGCCAAATCACCTTCATATGACCGCTGTATTTAAAAAAGAGCTTAAAGGCAAAAGCAGATTGACGGTTGTCACTTTACATCACATTCATTAATGAAGGTGAGTGTGTAGAGCTGCAGATGGATGTGCTTTGATTTTGAACATCCTTCTTGAAGAACTTCAAAGCTAATGACTTTCTAAGACAGTCGGAGTAATGGGCATGCCGAAAGATAGGGGTATGCCAAAATACATAACGCTACAACAGAAACTAACCCCACACCCTAACAGGCAGCTTTCGAAACCAATTGAAAAGATCTTTCATGCCCATTACTCCAGCATGCAGATACCCACACTTGGACTAAGGACTCGCAGATGACGTTACAGGGTCCGTGTTACACGTTATAAACGAACATGATGTTTTTAAGGAGGAAAAGTTGGACTATTTTAAATTGACGTGTTATCTTAAAATGCAAAGTTTGGAGTGGGACACTGAATAAAAGTTCATCAGCATGTGTATAGTATTTCTAAAAAGGGATACATTTAAAGACAACTTTTCCAAAAAAGATATACCATGGAAACAGTCTTACAGCTAAAGCACAGCATGTTAATTTAACCATCACTGCTAAAAATATCAAAACTAAATAAAGTATAAAAGATACATTTAAAGACACAACTTTTCCAAGAAAGGTTTACCATGGAAACAGTGTAACAGCTAAAGCACAGCATGTTATAAACATCAATGCTAAAAAAATGCTCCAATAAGAGCATTCAACAAACCATCTGCATCATTTCTTTAAAAAAATATTCACCCAAAAATTCTGTCATTAATTACTCACCCTCATGTGGTTCCAAACCGGTAAGACTTTCGTTCATCTTCGGTACACAAATGAAGATCTTTTTGATGAAATCTGAGAGCTTTCTGTCCCCCCACTTTCAAGCCCCAGAAGGTAGTTAAGACATAATGAAAGTAATACATGTTAATCCAGTGGTTTAACTCAATTTTATGAAGCGACGTGAGTGCTTTGTTTGCACCAAAAACATAATTTACCACTTTATTTATCTTAATCCAACTCGCACAACAATGTCTGCTCTCGCATCAACACAACACGCATAGTACGTAGTGGTGCTCTCGAGATTAATATTTTGTAAATAAAGTGGGTAAAGTGTGTTTGGGTTTTTTTGCACAAACTTAGTTAAACAAAAGTTAAACCACTGGAGTCAAATGGATTACTTAGTAATGATGACTAATGTCTTTACTACCTTTCTGGGGCTTCAAAGTGGTAGTTGCGTAGGCTATCAATGAAGGGACAGAAAGCTCTCAGATTTCATTAAAAAGATTGTGTCCAGAAGGTGAAAGAAAGTCTTACGGGTTTGGAACTGCATGAGGGTGAGTAATTAATGACAGAATTTACATTTTTGGGTGAACAAACCATTTAACACTGTCGGTTAGGTTTAGGTCGGGTTTAGTGTAGGTGGTACGTTATTTTCAAACGCAGTAGAGCATTAACCTTTAAGCGCAATTCATTGGACAATTCGTTTCTGAACTGCCACAATACAAACAACAACCAAAAAAATAAAATGTTGTAAGATTCACGTACGAACAAGTTTTAATGTTTTAACTCACCACAGGCAAGTTATTACAGTGAGCCTAGGTTGGATTTAAGAGATACTCACAGCCATATAGAGCGCGGCGTACACGCTGAGCGCCGCCTCTTTGGAAGGGAAGGTCTTGCGGGCACGCAGGATGTCATCCTCGTTGCCGGTGCAGGCTTCCTGATGACTGATATAGCGTAGAGCTTGCTGGCAACCCAGAGCTGTGAAGTTGGGCTTACATACTGTCAGGAAATGAGGAGCCAGGTTCCCTGTTACCACCTGACCGGCATTCACGAAGATGTCTGTGGTGAAAAGGCCAAACAAGTACACACCTATGGAGACGAAAAACAGATACGGATACCAATTACTACAAAAACAAGATTTTTTTTTTTTTTTAGCAAGATTTGAGGAACTATTGTGACCATCAGCCACTGAGAAACCAATACAACTTCCTACATTTGATATAAAAATTCACTGCCTTGATTTGACTTTAAGGCGAGACACGGCAGGCAAAAACATCGTTTTTTTTACTGGTCAGTTTTGAGATTTTTGGATATTTGTCTTCAATAACATGTCTTCTTTCAGACTTGTGTTGAAAAAAAAGTCCGAAATACACATTTAGGGCTTTATTTTATTACACTTTGTCTGTTTGCGTCTGTAGATTTCTCATAAATTCAACAAAAGTTCGCGTTCTAAATCAACGTGCTGCTCTGTGATCTCTGCCGTCAGCCTGTCATCACATGCACCATTAGGAAGCTCTCTCTCATGTACAATCCTGTCTGATCCAAATATGGTAATTTCCTTTTTATCAGCAACCAATCGTGAAAGTAAAAGGGCTGAATGCGCAATCTCATTGGCTGATGAAAAATCTTTAAAGCCCGTTTTCTCAAAATGACTTCTCTCTCATACTCCAAGTCCGAAATCTCCACTTCAGTAGCACCTATATACACCAAACTTTCCAGACTTGTACCTAGTTATATTATGAAGACATTTCCAGAGGGATTTGTAAATATATTATTCCTAGCCTGATTTATATAACATTTTATTCCAAAAAACATGGCGAAAATATTTTTTAAGGCTATTGACAGTATTTTCTGATTTACAGGATAACAAAAGTAGATATCCATAAATCCCTCTGTAATTTTTTTCCCATCTAATATGTGAACACAATGAAAAAATATTTTTTTTTATCCAATACTCAGATATCGTTTTTTAAAATATATGCAAATTAGTGCATATTTGATTAGATATTGCCTGATTTGCATATTTAAACATTAAATTACAGAAAACTTGTAATACATTTTTGTCTCATCTTAATGTAGGTAATCAACTGGGAAAGTTTCATGGTGATATCTGCTAGTTACATTTTTTACCCTATTCACCTGTAGTGTCTCGCCTTAAAAGTATAAAATCCCTTAAAGATAATCTATCAAAGTGGGGCTTAAAATATGTATTTGACAAACATGACCTGGAAATTGGTTCAATTATTCAGCGGTTGTGCATGGCCTGTTTATGTAGGCTTGGTTAGCACAGGGTGTACCCGAATCAAAATTTCCTAGCGCACATTAAGGAGACGAATATGCCTAAGGCTAGATAATCTCCACAGTGGCACACATCTCGCGGCTGAGCTGTGCGGAGGCATTAGAGAAGCTAATGTTCTGAGTTGATGAGATAATAACCTATCTTCTTAACTGAACAGAGTCTTTCTCTTCGGTGCTCTGTAAATCAAACTATAATACCTCAATGAAGAGAGCTCAAACACTCACAATGCTTCTCTGATGTGATTTACTTCATTGAATTAAAAATGTTTCAATATATAATTATATTCACTAAAAATAGCAAAAAGTAAAGTAAATAAGAGTTTGAACTCACTGAATCTGAGTGGTGTGTGTGTGTGTGTGTGTGTGTGTGTGTGTGTGTGTGTGTGTGTGTGTGGTTCTGATTCAGTGAGTTAGGATTTGATGATGCTTGAGACATCTGTTCTTGGGCTACATCGGTTGCGCTTTATGTTTTGGATTCACTAAAAAGAATCAGCACAAAATAGTTTTTGCTTTGTGAATCACACTACACTAGTTATGCTGTATGATATTGCATGCAGCCTGCGAAGACAAATCAATAGAAAGATGCATTTTCTTGCCATCGTTCTGCGATTCAAGCACCGTTATCTGATCAAATTCAATTAGTTCTGCAAACTTCCTGACTTCAGGAATCACTGGCAAAGGGTTTACAGGTCGATCCTGGGATTTTACGAATCAATATGGATTGGAGATCGTTGAAAATGAATCATGAATATTATGTTTACCTAGCTAGCCCAACATTGACATGCCCTAACTGTCAAAAATCTAAACAAAACTATGCAAGGTAAAAGAAAATGAGCCTACATCGAATATAGGCAACATTTTTATTGTTCACCCCTTAATGATCCTGAAGCAAAATGAGAACCACTGAGCTTGAGAAGCCCGAACTCATGATGGACACATCACACATTAATCCTTTATACCCTTCTTTTCTGAGGTCTTTTACAATTGTAGATATTTTCCGAAGAAAAGGAAGTAAGCATTGTTTCTGAACGAGCTTCATTTTTTCTCCTTCACTCCTAAATGTCATGTTCTTCTTGTTTAGAACATCATTTCAGCTCGACAGAATGACAGGTTTGACAAGGCTGTTATTATGGCCATTAAAAGACTTGTATCAACAATAAGTCATTTTCATAACTGTTGCCAGACGTATTCAGACAACATTAACAAGGCACCATTTAGCATGTTTCCATGCATAAATACAGTCGCTCACAGGAACGCCTTGTGGAGTTTTAAGTGACACATAGCAAAAACAAGTTTGGCAGAAGATTTGGAGAGAAACTATGGTCTTATTTTACTAAGAGAGGTGATAATGCTAGCTGAGGCTCACATAAAAATGTCATCTTATAAGGTCACTGGCTGGCATCACATCAATCCTGTTTTCTGTTATGTTGGCAATATAACTTTGATGCTGACAGTCTCTAAACTGCGTTCTGTCTGCAAACGAACTGGGGCTAAAAATGGCTTATTCACACTTCCTTTCACATGGACATTTCAACAACTGCGTGGACACCAAACATATTGCTGTCTGTGAATCTTGGAGCATTCGTTGATATCCGCTCTGATTCAGTGAATTAATTCAGAATGGATTCAACTGATTCAAACTTCTGTCCATGAGTGTTTATTTTTTGCTCCTGGTCTACCCTACTACATAAACGGCATTAAGTTTATTTATCTAAAATGACTGTGCATTATCCAGCAAATAAATAAATACATGGACATGAAATATTGATTCAAGATAAAATAAAATAAAAACTCTTAATTACACTGCACAAAACAGTCAACCTAGCAACAATCTTATTTTTCAACAAAATACAAGAAAACCAATTTAGCAATTCATATTCTAAACTCTCAAGTGTACATAAAAGTGTTTACTTTTAGAAGCTCCATATGTTTTATGTATCAGGGTCCATTCCATCTTAAAACAATACATGTGTGCCAAAATTAGGTTACAATTTAATTACTAATGACTATAATAAACGTAGGGGTGATCTTTCTATTATTATTCATACATACCAATTTATATACAGTACCAGTCAAAAGTTTGGAAACATTACTATTTTTAATGTTTTTGAAAGAAGTCTCTTATGCTCATCAAAAAAAAAAAAACCCAAAAAAAACAGTAATATTATGAAATATTATTACAATTTAAAATAATGGTTCTCTTTTTTAATATACTTTAAAATGTAATTTATTTTTGTGATGCAAAGCTGAATTTTCATCAGCAAGTACTCCAGTCTTTGGTGTCTTATGATCCTTCAGAAATCATTCTAATATGCTGATTTATGATCAATGTTGGAAACAGTTGTGCTGCTTAATATTTTTTTTATAACCTGAGATACTTTTTTCAGGATTATTTGATGAATAAAAAGTTAAAAAGAACTGTATTTATTTAGAATAGAAATCTTTTGTAACAATATACACTACCGTTCAAAAGTTTGGGAACAATAAGTATTTTTTTTTTAAGAAATTAGTACTTTAATTCAACAAGGATGCGTTAAATTGATAAAAGGTGATGGTAACGATTTATATTGTTAGAAATGTTTTTATTTTGAATAAATGCTGTTTTTATGAATAAATGCTGTTAACGTTTTACTCATCAATGAATCCTGAAAAAAGTATTCCAAAAAAATATATTAAACAGCACAACTGTTTCCATCACTGATAATAACTGAGTATCAAATCATCATATTAGAATGATTTCTGAAGGATCATAAGACACCAAAGACTGGAGTACTTGCTGATGAAAATTCAGCTTTGCATCACAAAAATAAATTACATTTTAAAGTATATTAAAAAAGAGAACCATTATTTTAAATTGTAATAATATTTCATAATATTACTGTTTTTTTTTTTTTGTTGTTGTTTTTTGATGAGCATAAGAGACTTCTTTCAAAAACATTAAAAATAGTAATGTTTCCAAACTTTTGACTGGTACTGTATATACCATTTAGTATGTAGAGATAACACTTTTTTTAGCCTATGGCTAGAAAATAAACAAAACATGAATTCTAATTAAATGAGCTGAAATTAAAACAAGAGATTTTATCCAATTATGGCTGTTTTAAATACAAATACATTGTTTTACTCTGTTACCTTCATAATGATAAATTCAGCTTGGTTTTAAATTGTTATAGCATCTCATTGATATAACTTGGAGGAGTAACAGGCGTTTTATTGGCACAAACACACACGGCTTTGAAGTGTTTTCTGATTTCATTCATGATCTTTTTTTATATCAAGAGTCGAAGTGAACCAAGAGTTCTTCTCAAGCAGAGAGATTGAGATATATTACTGAGAAAGCCTGTCTGAACTAACTCAGAGTGCACCATGACCCACAGCCATTTTCTAAATTTAATCTCTCCCAAAGAACATCGCAGCGTGAGTCATTATGCAAATAACACAAGCCAGTGACTCCAGGTCACGAAGCAACTGGTCTCATTGGATGCTTTTCTGTTGAGATGCACCGTCAAACCTCAAACAAAAAGGAAGAAGCAAAATATTTTCATTTCATGCAGCCTCCACTGCCTGGAAACACACATGACATCTTATAGGTGCTTTTTCTTTTGAGTATCAAACTCAAAATATAGAGCACAGGTTTACAAGGGAAAACTAAAAAAAAATAAACCTGTAAAACAGATACTCATACCCAACAACCATAAAGAATTTGCCAAGAAAAATAATAGATTATTTGTCCTTTATACTTTTATTGCATAGTAACATTTTGTAAAAGCAATAAGGAACTCTATCCTGTGCTATATTGTGAATATATTTACATATATATACATGGTTCAAGAGTTTTGGGTTGGTAAGATTGCTTAATTTTTTTTTAAAAGAAGTTTCTTATGCATTGCATTTACTTGATAAAAAATATAGTAAAATCAATTTCAAATAACTGTTTTATATTTTAATGTTTTGAAATGTAATGCTGAATTGCTGAATGCTGTAATGCATTATTACTCCAGTCTTCAGTGTCACATGATCCTTGAGAAATTATTCAAATATGTGGATTTGCTGCTTAAAGGGATAGTTTGGCCAAAAATGATATTAAACCCATGATTTACCACCCTCAAGCCGTTCGAGATGCATATGTCAATCTTTTTTCAGACGAACACATTTTCAGTTATTTTAGAAAATGTCTTAGATCTTTCAGTGGTTATAATGTGAAGCTATGGGGTCCACCTCCTTCAAGTCCCAAAATGTGCATGCATCCTTCACAAAAGTAATCCATCCGGCTCCAGGGGGATAAACGAAGGCCTTCTGAGGGTAATCCGTGCCGTTTTGTCGTAAAAATATACATATTTAAAACTTTATAAATGAAAATATCTGGCTTCCGGCAACGGTCGACGCGCGTTCACGGCAGATGGATGCCGGCATATGACGTAGGACGTCTCGAACGGCTTGAGGGTGAGTAAATCATGCGTTAAATATCATTTTTGGCCGAACTATCCCTTTAAGACCTTTTTCCATGTTGATGACCTAAAACATCATGGTTTTGCTGCCATGATAATTTTTTTCATGATTCTTTGATGAATACAAAGTTTGAAAAATAAATCTTTTTTAACATTATGAATTTTTGCTGTCACTTTCGATCAATTTAATGCATCCACGTGGAATAAAAGCATTAATTTCTTTCAAACAAAAAAAAATCGTACTGATCCCAAATGTCTGACCACAACGTATCAAACCATATTGCTTAAACCTGTATGAATTTACAGGGTCACAAACATCAAACATGAATGAGATTTAAGAAATGCAGTGGATTTTGAGCGAACAACGACTTAAATTTCAGTTTGTTCCTACATTTTTTATCTTTTTAAAAAAAAATTTTTTTTAAAGTAATAAAACAAGTTTGGATTGGAACAACATGAGGGTGAGTAAATGATCAGACAGACATAATTTAAATTTTTGGGTGAACTTTATCTTTAAGAAGAAAAGACCTGATGATTTTGAGCTTGAAATAAACTATTATATCTCTTTAAAGATAAAAATGTCACCATGTAGATTAAATCATGACAGATACATCCGATTTCCTCCGGGCCACATTGACTTCTGCTGAACACTGACAGATGCTGTCAGTAAAGTAAATGTGACCTTCTCAGCACTGTAGGAGGCTTAGGAAGAATTCTGCTTATCTGATTTGTCTTTAAGAACGCTAATGCCGTCAGATGTCCAACAAGCAGCTTGGATGACTAGGCACTGGAAACTGTGAAACTATGACCAAAGTACTGTATATTCTGCCGGAAAATGAGAGCGTCTGCAGTGAATAGGAACCATTTAATGCAGAAATTAATAGGAGATGGAAGTGGGGATCAGGCTAATAATCCATGACATTGCTGTTTCTTTATCTCACAAAAACACTGAAGCATTAGAGGGAGAAAATGATTGAAAAGGGGGACAAAATGAAAGAGAATGAAAGAGTGAGCAAGAGAGAGAGAGAAAGATCACAGATTAAGTCTGGTCTTAATTTGTTAAACTGCATTAAGTACATGTGATGTGGTTGAAGAGGCTTTACCATCACGATACTGTAGGGCACGTGAGGTTACATAAACAGCAAAAAAAAAAAAAACACCTGTAGATCATATAGATGTACAGACTGTGTTTCCAGTAGTAATGCACAGAAATGATTTTTTTTACAGAAACACTGAAACCAAAATGTGCCCCTATTATGCTATTAAAGGTCCCAATTTTATTTTGGAGGTCTCCTACAATAGGCTTACATGCATCCAAGGTCAAAAAACACTTTCTCATTATATAAACTGCAGGATCACATCTTTTCAGTGACTGGAATGGTTAGATCTAGGATCAGGTCTCTTTAAAGCCCTTATTTCTGAGAGCCATCTCTGCTCTGATTGGTCGGATGTGATTGGTCTAGCACATGTCGGAAACAAAACGTCCATTACCATATCTGAATTTCAGCTCCACAGGGTTTCTCAGCACTTGATAGAGTAATACAAACAGTAACAATGGCATCAGTTTTACCGTATCAATAACTGCCCGAGTCCACATCCTTTGGAAGCGGGTGAAAGTGGATTTCTAGATGTTTTCTAGACAAACAGCTATATTACACAGTACATGAAATTAATAACTGAAAAAGCATAATAGGGGCACTTTAAAGTTTTCATTTAAACTTCACTAATTTCGCTAATTAAATTTGTGTAATTGGGTAACTGAACTCAGTTTGTTATTCATGGTGTCATGGTAAAAATAAAGAGGCGATAAATTAAACCAGATGTAGTAAAGTTCTTCATCAACGAGCAGCCTTGTTTTCAGCCGAACAAGTTTTACATATTGCTTCTTTAGCATCCTTTTTGGTCACGGTGAAATGCTTCCACACTGCTGACATGTTTACCTGTTGTAGCTTATCCACACTGAGTGCACAAAATAAATGCTGACATGCTCAAAGAAAGCAAAATCGGAGAAGCACTAATTAAACTTCACTTTAAAAATGATTAATCAAAAACAGCAATTTCAAGGCGCGGTGACTGACACTGAACATACAACTTTAATTTTCCCGGAACATACACTGATGTTACAAAATCACGATGGCACAACTATAAGAGCATTATTCATAAAAACAAACAAAAAAAGAGCATCATTATTAGGTTTCTGCAGGCCCTTAAGAACATATACTGTAGCTACGTTGAGAGTGAGACCAAATATTGTTCAGTTGATCAGTGATATTCTCGTACATCGATTTCTGATACTGACTGACCCGTTGCTCATGTCTCCAGCAATCCTGATTATCGGGATCTCTTTTAAAACAGCTTTACTCGTGAATATGGAAAATGAAAAAGAAAATGTCTTTTTGACATTTTGGCGATATTAACTTATTTTTATTAGAATAATTTATATACACTCTCTCAAAACTTTACGCTTTACTTGCTCGCAAAACAATAAGCACCAACCAATGATAGTGATTTTGAACTTAAGAAAGCTAATTGGTCAAAAATATATATGCTGAGGGCCAATAGCAAAACATACCCTCCAAATACATCTGCATAAACCCGCTCTGTCTCTCACACGCACACACTGTCGCCACGTAATGTACATGTTAATGCTGGATCGTTTAAAAACAAATGCCGGAAAGCAAAAGTCCCACATCTGACATTTTTCGAAACAGGATCCAGCTTAAATTAAGCACTGCTTTAAGGGTAATAAAGTCCTTCACACACCTTCCTCCACAGGTTCTATCATAAAATACAAGGGTTTTTGGCACTAGTGCACTTAACGTTGGTTGGAACAACCTCTCTGTTAAGAGGGAAAAACTACTTCCAAGTAATTCCAATGGTTTAACTGTAAATTGAATGCCAGGGATGAAAGCACAACGTTCCATAAAAAGATCCATAAAATAAAGTGGAATAGCAGTGACATACCAAGGAAACGGAAAGTCCTCCGCACTAATGGGTTGAGGTAACAGCAGTCCCCATTCACGATGGTCTTCTCTCGATTGTCAAGATCCTTTGATGTATACTCTATCAAGAACAACACAGTTTCTGTCACGGTGATCTGAAACAGAGCAGAACATCAGAAAACGTTAAAAAAAATGTATAAATAAATGTAGCTATATAGCTGTTTTTACATGTTCTGAAGAAAATGTGAGTGGTGCTTATTAGTGCAAACCGTGCACGATTAAGCCATGTTGCTTTGGAGGTCTGGGTGGTTGCTAAGGCATTGCTAGATGGTTTTGACCCAAGTAAATTAGCCCACAATAAAAAAAAAACGTTTTATTTCATCAGGTCTGGAATGGAGTACAGAACCCAAGAAGCTACTGTACTAGTGTGTGGAAAGCTACAACCTAAAAACTAATTTTCAGTTGCCAATGGAAATGTTAGGAAACAGAACAAACGATTGAGAGTTTAAAAATGACAAGACAGAAACAAGAAATTGATTATCTGGCTGCATTGTTAAAGCCTGCTGGTTCTGCCTCTGCAAATTACTCATAATAATAATAATAATAAATGTGTTGCGTTTTATTGTGCTGATGATCATTATGAGAACTGCCATTATTTCTATCCCATAAATCCAAATAAGAGTTT
Source organism: Rutilus rutilus (assembly GCF_951802725.1). NCBI lineage: Eukaryota > Metazoa > Chordata > Actinopteri > Cypriniformes > Leuciscidae > Rutilus > Rutilus rutilus. The sequence goes on from NC_140228.1 coordinate 8,799,925, forward strand.
GTTCTGCCCTTATTTGCATTCATTAGTAGATGATGTGTTGCAATATTGCTGTAGACAGAAGCCTTGCTGTGACTAGAGGCCTTTTCACGCAGTATACTTCATCTACAGGATTGAATCATACACTGTAAAAAATTATATGATCAATAAAATATGACAACATATGTTTTTACATTGCTGTAACTCACCAAAATAAGTTAAGCAATTTTTTTACTTTTATTATACATTATACAAGTTTCAATTTATTTTTTAATGTCAGTTTAATGTAATTTAAGTTGAAATGACTTAAACATCCAAGTTGATTGTACTTAAAATTTTAATGCAGCAATTTTTTTGTGTGTATATGGTCAGTTGAATTGATATTATTACTAAATGTTCTCCATTGACTATGTGACCCTTGTTACACCATTAGAAGAGATTAACATATATTTGAAACTGAATTTTACTTTATTAATAGACTGCATGTTCCTGGTCTTATTGTGAATGATTCATCAGAATTTTTGCAATTTTTTATCAAAATGTAATAACTTGTTCTGCCTCTGAAATGACTTTCCTTTTCCGCTGATGTCACCAAGCCCTCTCATTTTTCAACCCTTCCTTCAACCTCCTGTCACATAAGACACCTTGCACAATCCAATCAATTCCCAATGGATAGCTTCAAGTCCTGCAACATTATTTTCTTGTTGAAAATCATGTTGCGTTTAGAAAAACATCACATTATATCATTAAAATCTTAATTTTGTGCTAATTAAATTGTGAAAATTAGTTTTCATGTCATCTTTAAAAATGGATTTTAGGATCCATAAAGAGAACTCGATCTGCAATAAAAGTTAACTAATGAGAAATGACTTTCTCTTCTGTTCATGAGCACAGGGATCCGAGTTTGACTGAGATAAAGAGACCAGGATTCGGACTCGATGAGGAGCTTGAGGCTCTTCCTGATCTGTCAGAGTGATTTAAGAGCTTGTCCAGCTCCTTGAGGGTTTGCTTTTGGGGCTTATACATGCAAGTAGGATCTTCTACTTCCAAAAGCAGAGGGACTTAATCTTGTATTCTCAAACCGCATAAACCACCGCAATAAAATTTGGCTAGAGGAGCGTAAGAGCTTGGTGGCCCCTTTGCAGCCCTCCTTACTTCAAAACAGTAGCACAACCGCTCAAGGCTTTACACACACACACATACATACACAGCAGAATCTAGGTTATGAGCATCCAACATATACTTCTATATATTTAATGCAACAACCTTAGACTCTGACATGGCAATTTCTATGTGAAAAATGATTTTGATTACTTGAAAAATTACTTGATTTTATCCATTAGGAATTTACTGGGTTGTAAAAAAAAAAAAAAAAATCCATATGACAGATAGTTAGGACTGAAAAATAAGAGGGCTTGGTGATGTCAGCTGAAAAGGAAAGCAATTTATTCGATCATAATGATAGATTACAAAGACATTGGAATAATGTGCACTGAATATTGATATTATTTCTGGTTGATATTAAAGTTGAAGTATGCTGTTTTCGTACCTCTGGTGTCACCAAACAGAACAGGTATAGAACAGGTTTCCTTAAACAATCCCCCTGTCGTCCATTGGTCAAACATATAGATAGCCCCGCCCTGACCTCATACCATTGGTTGAGCCTGTTGCAATGCCAAGCAGGTCAGGATGCTTGTGTTTCTTGCTTGTGTAAGTCTACGACAGTGACTCCTAGTAACTACAACACAGTATGACTGACTGAATAACAGCAGGAGGTATAAAAGTAGGTTAACTAAATGAGATTTAAACAGTGTTTATACAGTCAGCTGTCATAGGGTTAGTTCACCCAAAAATGAAAGAAACTGTCATCAATTACCCACCTTGTCGTTCCAAGCACGCAAGACTTTTGCCCATCTTCAAAACACAAATGAAGATATTTTTAATGAAATATGAGAGATTTCGGTTTCTCCACTGACAGTCCACGCAACTGTCACTTTGACGCTTCAAAAATTCAGACCGTAAACCGAATCCATACGAATCGAGTGGTTCGGTCAAAATTTTCGTAATAGACTTGATCGCTTTATATGATGAAGAGATTAAATGTAGGTTTTTATTCACATATAAATATTGATCAGCGAACATAAACAGAAGCTCAATCGTATGCTTGATGCACAAGAACAGAACTCGTTGGTTCTTGCCGGAGCTGAAACGTGCTGCGTAATACGAGAATGAACCTCATTGGTTCTCGAATGTAAAGCGAACATGTTTGAGCTTCCGTTTACCACATCTGATGTGTGGGCTGATGAATGGTTATATGTGAATAAAAGCCTAAATTCAATCTGTTCACAATATAAAGCGATCGTGTCTCTTCAGGAAATCTGGACTAAACCGCTCAATTCATATGGAATAGTTTTACAATCTCTTTATGAACTTTTTGAGGCGTCAAAGTGTCAGTTGCGTAGGCTGTCAATGGAGGGACAGACATCTCTCAGATTTCATCAAAAAGATTTGAACTTGAGCACACAGTGGTGTAAACACAAAGAACTAATCTGCATTGGAATAAAGAGGTCTTTAGCGGTAAGCTAAGTATGAGGTTACAATCTTTGAAGTTACTGAGCGGAAATACCTCTCTTTTACCTTACCAATATGCTTGCCAACCTTAAGTGCTATCTGTAGATCTCAAGAAGATCTCAAGAAGAGGAGGAAACTAAGAATACAGCTGAGCTCATTCCTAAAGTCATTTTTACACAAGATTGATTTAAAACTGTAAAATAACAGTTTTAATACAACATGTTTCTGCATAACGGCGCTCCAATAAACGACACAACACAATCACGATGTGTAGCCCAACGCTAATGCCCAAAAGTGGACATGTAAACTCGACCGTTTCCAACCTAATGGGCTAAAACTCACTAAACACAGAGCAATTCAAGCATGAAGTCCTGATCACTCAGCCAGACATGAACATCTGTTAGTTTCTCGCTGGTTTGTAGGGCCCAGATGATCGCTGTTGACAATGGAGAGATATTTGTTTGGACTGTGTTAATGAACAGCTATTTCATACTCATCATGGCTCACTTTCTGTTGTCAGAGCATCTTTTCAATCTGTTCTATAGAACGGAGAGAAATCTAGAGGTGTATTGAATAAGAAGAAGAACGCTCTGAAAAATAAGAAAACTCCACAACCTCTTGATTTTCCTGATTACATTTTTAAAATCACCCTTTTATATCAAAAAACCTTAAACCACCGAATTCAGAAACATTACTGGGATGTAACAAGGCAAGTGTCATAAAGATTATAAATATATAAAGACCAAAAACACTAACCAGTACAAACAAGCCATTTCCTCATCTTCATGTGGAAGCCCAATTCACTCAATTCAGTCATAATTGTTACTTACAATTTCGGAAATGGGCTTCCATACCTTCAAGTTTCTCCTAAACAAATTTGGCAACCTGTAAGTCAAAAATTATAAATATATTAGGGCGGTAAAAGAAGTCTTTTTGTACCCATCTATTAAATTCTACAACAAAGTGTCATTAGTTAAAACAACAATACATCTTCATTACCAAGATGGCTGCCAAGTGAAGTGACTTGCCTTAAAGGGCCTTTGATTTTGGTCAGTACCGAAAGAGACTCCACACACATTATTTGAGCACTGAATAATACTAATAGATTTTGAAACCTCATTTTTGTAATCTTAAGTACTTTACTTATAGATAACCTCTCTGTGCCAGACAAAATATACTCAATGAATGCTATGACAGCTCTAACTGGGAATGGTCAAGAAGAAAATACAGCAGTTAAGCATGCTTATATGAGTTGTGAAGTAATTTACTGTATTTTGACAATCTAACGATAACATAAATGGCACCTGAATCCCCACACATTTATATAACACCCCACAGCTGCTAAATGGATGTAGTTAAATATGTTTTTGAAAGCATAATGGTGGATTTGCCATAAAATTGTGTTGTCAATACTAGAAACTGGTTGTTGAATTGTCCCTGAAGGCAGTCACAACTCAACTTTGACATACAAGTGTATACTAAGACATAAAAGAAGTAGTTCTGGGGACGAACATAAATGGAAAGCCTCAACATCATCCAAAGAATATGATGATCTATGACATCTGACTGCATATCAGAAGCAGACAGCTGTCATTCATCAGTATCTATGCTCTTCAGAGTTTTCATGCATTATAGAAAATAAGCACCAATGCAACAGCTTCAAAGTAAGAGAGATCAAAAACAACACATGCTACACTCAAATAAAGAAATGTTCTTCGATTTTGAAATGTAGATATTCTCTTTACCACATCAATGATTTCATCAAGCTGTAAAAACCTAATTGGAACCTAAAAGTGAGTCAAGTGAAATATGAGCATGCTTGTTATATTAGCTTGTTAGTTATAGTTATTAGTCATGTAGTAATTGCCTTCTCCTAAGTGACTTGCAGCACATCTTTATTACAGGGACAGGCCCCTGGAGCAATCTGGGTTAAGTGATTTGATCAAGGACACATGATGTTAGGGGACATCTGAATGAGTGTGCATGAGAGTATGTGTTATAAGACATGTTTACAAGTGCACTTGCAAATCATGAGTTAAAAAGACACATTGCATCTTAATCTTGCCACGACTACTGGTCTGACCTTTCACTATCAAGTGAATCTGCAAAAATCATCATGAAAATGTTTGGGTAAACCGATTACACTCAAACTTTGTCTATTATAATCTCTGAAGAAGAATGGGCTTTGTGATGGTTTAGCACGTTTGGCAGTGATCTTCAAATTCCATTCCTTATCAGAAGTTATCAGTATTAAATATGTTGTAATCCGTTTTAAATAAAGATGTGATGGGAAATACTAGTCTGACTTATCTAAACGTCTGACTGTCTACGGGTGATATCGCAAAATCACATCCAAATCCGGCAGCGAACTTATTATGTTGACAGATTTTTTTAATCATTTTGCTTTTGTAAGACTTTTCCCCCATAACCCACACCTTAACGCATCAATGTCATTTTTGCCAATATCAGCTCAAACTGAGCAATATCTCTGTCTGAAACTCATATCTTTACCGCAAGCCTTTCAGACTACAAATCACAGTGTGGTGGTTTCACTGCGGAGATAGAGTTCATCTCTCTTTACGACAGCTTTGGCTGGGGTCACAGTGTTGCGACGTAGCAGCTGGATTGTAATTTTTTCTGTCTAGAACAACATTGAGCCAATATGTGTCTACGCCACTCTGCTCAAAAAGCTGTTTGGGAAAAATATAACAACCTAGCTGCCATGTAGCGACACTTATAACCTGTCAGCACTGTGAATGAAAAATGCATCTATTACAGTCTCCAGAAAGGAATCACTAAAAATAAGTAGTCTTTAGTTTAGATTGTCTTCTTTCCTTCCCTCTTTTTACCCCTCACCTTTTTCTGCATTTAAACTATTGAAACCAATCTAGTCTCATGCTGTATCTGATTATTAGCATAAAGTATAGTCCACATTACAGCTCATAGCTAAAAACCACCCACTAGACAGGAAGCAGGAAGAACCATCTGACTGAAATGTAAAGTGACATATCAAAGATTTTTGGGTAAACTCTAAGCAAAGCAGAAAATACAGATCTGCTGAAGGCAAGGCTAAGAATTTAATACTCACCAAGTGCTAAATTTGCAAGAAATAAATAAAAATAATAGTAATAATCAACAACAACAACCTTGGTGAGTAAATAAAACATGGCTCAAAATGTAAAATGCAATTATCTAAATAATCCAACTGTCATAGGGGCAAAAATGTAAAATAATAATCAAATAAATAAATACATAAAATAATATCAGGAACATAATGCACGACAGCATTGTTATTGGGTAATTTCCAGATCTCACCAACCCCATTCTCTCTACTAGTAATACTAATAATGATATCAGTAACAATATCAACAACAGCATTTCCATCCCTCAAGGATATCATTTACTTTCTATTAAAGATCTTTTTTTTTTTACTCTTTAAAGGTCCCGTTTTTCGTGTGTTTTTGAAGCTTTGATTGTGTTTACAGTGTGCAATATAATATGTGTTCATGTTTCGCGTGTAAAAAAACACAGTATTTTTCACACAATTTACCGCTGTTTTCACTGTCCTAAGAACGGGCTGATGACTTCCTTATGAAGTCCCTCCTTCAGAAATACGTAACGAGTTCTGATTGTGCCAGCGGTTCCTGTGTTGTGATTCGACAGCAGCTTAGCGCACGTTGCCCGGAAAGGTCACGCCTCTTACCATAACGTGGAGATGCATGCGATCAGTGTTATTGTAAACATGTCTTTAATATTACCCTATCAATTTGAGCCGGAATCAGACCCGGAGAACATTGATGAAGAGGATCGAGTAGACTTGGACTCCGGGATGAAAATAACAGCGTCTCGACGACATGGCGACAAACACACTCTACAAACGCAACTCTTCCTCTTCTCCGTGGGAGCGCAACAAGACCACGCCCCCTTTTTTTGTGTATTCCTGCGGGCGGAGGTTAGTCAAAAAACTGTTCTAGTGACGTCATTAAAGAAGGAAGTAGAGGGATGTAGTCCAAACCGGCCGTTCGATGTAGGCGACTTCTGTTAAATAAAATATCTCGCTTGGCATTGAACTTTGAGCTTTATAATTTTACGGATATTATTTATACTCTAACAACAACATTACACACTAACTAAAGTTTGAAACATGGGATCACGAAGAACGGGACCTTTAAAGATGCAATTGAAACTCAGAAAACTTCCAAAAAATAGCAGTCTGTAAATTTGCACACCCAAATTATTTAAAAGAAATACCATTTTAAAAACAGCCAATCAAATTGGAGCATGCCATTTGGAGAAAGTTTTTGCAATGTTTGTGTTCAGTATGCATATAGACGGTACTTGAACAGTTTCTGGTCTGCACCACCTGAGGCTGAGACTTTACACAACACTGTTTTCAATTAAAAACAGAAAACTTTTTATGCGTTTTGCCCGCTCATTTACGTGACAACAGCGTTTTGGGGGTCTGAAAATTAAAGCTTTTGAAAAATGGGTTTCAAAGTGCAAGTTTTTGAAAATGATACTGTTATCGTCTCCATGTAAACTACAAAAATGCGAATTTGTGAAACCTGTTATGTCCTGCATGCATACATATTATGTGTTCAATCTATAGGCACTTAGTGTTTCTTTACAAAGTGACAGCGCCAACTACTGGCCTGGCATGAATAAACAGCGTTGAAAGGGGATCGTTTTGACAAAATTGTTGCCTGTACACTTAACTTCTCAAAAACGCAAAGGAAAAACATTTCAATTTTTAGTACATCGTTGTCATGTAAACATAAGGAGACAGGTCATGCAAGCAAATAACAAATATTGTATATTTAGCAGAAACAAAGAAAAAAACTTGATAAATAGAACAAAATAAAAAAAAATCATGGGGTCCAATAACATGTAATAAAAATGAACCAAATGAGAACACATCCTTTTATCTGCTGCCATTCATCTGTTAAACACATTAGGTGAATAAAGAACCACGCTATGAGCTGACAGAGAAGCAAAGGTCCAGCGTGGCAGCACTTCAGATTGAGTCACTGCCAGTGATGAAATTATGTGGGCTGGTGAACATTAAATTACAGACAGTGAGATGTCTATACTCACAGTTTGCTTTTTTCCTCATGAAAAAACCTGCAGTTTTCAAAAAACAAGTGTTATTTAACATTGACGCAGTTGTGAGTGAATAGACAAGCTAATGATGGCATTCAGTACTGGGGCAGTGCCTGGTGTGATCTCTAACATCAAAGGCTTTGATATGAGGAGAGAGTATGATATGGGTTATGATATGCAGGCTTAATTTATGCGTGCATAGATAATGAAATCTCATTATGCTGGCTTACCAAGATGGAACACATGCAGTAAACATATTTGGATCTGCTGCTTAATTATACAGTCCTGCATGAAAATGACTGTTTTGAGCAATGCTTAAAAATTATCCTTTAAATTACGAATAAACAAAAATAAGAAGAGCTGGAAAGGCAGTTATGACTCACATAAAAGTCTTATCTTAAAGACTCATGGTGTGCATTATTTCTGTAACCCAGAATTGCCAGAATCACGCTACTGAGGCACTTATTACAAAAAAAAGAAGTGTTTTTATTAAACCTTTTATGCATCGCACTTAATATCAATGCACGAATCAATCTCTAATCATATTCCGTGCAGGTATTTACTAATCAAGTAAAAAGAGTTTGATCTCCCTTCATGAAATTATTAATTTAACAATCAATAAGTAAAAAACAAAACAAAAAAAAAAACACACACACAATTGAGAAACAATATCAAATCCCTTAAATCAATATCAATAAATATTAAAGACAATCAGTATAAGTGATCACATGAATTTATAGTCTGATAGGCTTTCATGAAATTATTCATTTATTAATAACTACAAATCACTTAAAATACCTCATAACCTCATAGTCTATCAAGAAAAATCAATACCAAGTATTATCACCAATAAATCAGTTCTGGACTGATGTGCTTACAATCGATCATCAACTTATCAAGAAAGTCCATATGAAATCATGAATGAAATAAACAATCTAATCTGCCTTGATGCATTCATTCATTCATTAATCAATAAATGCAAATGCACATAAAAACACTTATAAATGATAATCAACGTCAACTGATCACTTATCAATCAATAACACATATCAATCCACCACAGTTGTCATTTAGCAATCCCAATTCAGCTTTTATGCTATAACTCATTCATTTCTAGAGCACTTATCAATGATAGCCTACTCAATATCAAATGATTCATCAATAGCACTTATCAATCAATGTATTGACTTGCATAAGAACTGTCTTCAGTGACTCACCAGTAATGTGGGGACTCCAGTGACCACCGCGTACAGCAGGGCGGGCGGGATGGCGCTCGTGTCCTCGGGTCCGAGGTAGGGTTTCGTGTACGCGGTCTCGTAGCAGAAGAATCCCTGCACGTGCACGTTGAACGTGTCTGTGTACTCGAAGTAATATGCCAGCATGACCGTGCCCGCCATGATCACCAGCTGGAAATAAAGCATGGTCGTCAGAGAGTGGGGCAGGAACATTTACCAACAATCCAGTGGAGAACCTCCAAACATCTGAGCTCCCGTTATAGTTCCCGCATCTCGCCGGGTTCTGACGCTCCGAGCGCACGCGAGGTTGGCACACGAAGACGCACTCGCTCGCATGGCACTGCGCTCGAGCCGGAATGAGAGAGCGAGAAAGAGGAGAGCGCGATAAAGTGCCACCGCGCGCTCCTCACTCAAAGCAGCTGATGATGAAGAGACACGTCAGGCGCCGTGCCCGCGCCTCATCATCATCATCATCCGCTCAAAGGGTCTTAAAGAGAGGCGCTATTCCGTCAGTCACTAAATGTCACCTCTGCTCCTCTAAACCTTGACGAAAATTTTGACCAATCATAAAATAACGCACACGCTAACACAAAACGCTAATGTTTAAAACAAACTCTAATCAAACTTGAATTGCGCGCGCGCGTGTGTGTGTGTGTTGGGGAAAGTTACTTTTAAAAGTAATGTATTACATATTGCGTTACTCCTTGAAAAAGTAACTAATTGCATTACTTGATTACTTTTTATGGAAAGTAATGCATTGCGGTACTTTTTCTTTACTTTTTCTCATCTGGGCTGGACTTGCTTGTTTGGTTTTTAACAACTGTAAAGGCCCTTTTACAGCAAAGGTTAAAAGAATAAGCCTCAAGCTGAAAGTAGTCCAACCTTACTCCTGATTTATCTTAACATGGGGACAAGAGAGGTGTCAGTCTATAAATGTGTAAACAAATTAACTTGCATTACGTTTTTGAAAAAGTAACTCAGATTTGTTGTAAATCTAAAAGAAATGCGTTACTTTACTTGAAAAAAGTAATCTTAATTACATAACTTGCGTTACTTGTAATGTGTTACCCACAAAACTGCATGTGTGTACATACACACACACACACACACACACACACATACATATATATATATATAAGCTTTACATTTCATTTTAGACCCAGAAAATTAAACTACTAAGATTTGGTTGCAAATGTGTTTCTTTCCAAAGTAGGGTTAGACTGTTTTATTGTTGAATAACAGCATAAAGAATACCATAAAATCAAAGATCACACAAGCTGCAGAACTATTTAGTATTTTCTTTAAGTTGATCTGAAACAATTTCACCTTTATCAGTTATTATTACATTTTTTTTTTTTAAATAATACAGCTATGATAAAGTCTCACATGGATTATTTTTCCCTTTGCCAAAAACAAACTCTAGTGAGACATTGTGAGGAATCATCTGCCCTGCTGGAAACCCCTCAGATTTCCACATTAACCTTGCAGAGAATCAATTACAGCGCTAGCATATGTTTGACTGTGTGATGCGGTAGAGCTGTACATCTGTTGAAAACTCTAGGAAAACTAATCATGATAATTGGGCTGTTATTTACATTACAGTGACAGTTAGGATGTGTTTCCACTGAGAAGAAACATGGCAGCTGGGCTGATAAATGTAGCTGTGGGTTCCATGAAGGGAGAGGAGAGATGATCAGATAGTAGGTTAAAACTAAAGAACCTTTCACTGAACAGGTCTTAAAATAATTTTTTTTTTTTTTGTGTGTGTAAAGAAGATTTTCTACTATAAAGAACCTTTTGTGTAATAGAAGATGATAAAAGTTCTTCATGGAACTATATAAAGAACCTTTATTTTTAATAGTGTGATATTGTGCTTTAATTTTGCCATGTTTTATCATACATTTACTACTCTACATTAATAATGTGTTTTCTTTAGCACTCGAGATCAAAAATGATTGATGATCTTGGGGATGATGTATCACTGAACATGAAAAGCTTATTCTTGATTTTTACAGTTCAGAAACACCCAAAGGAACCAACTGACCTAGATTGTTTCCAAACCCACAGACCAATAAATCAGAGTCCTAATAAAGACATCCCTACAGACTGGCATATAAAGAAGACAATATTACAAAGTAATGAAACAAATTACAGTGACATTCATAAATCCATTAAAAACAGACACTGCACATTTTATCATTGCTTTTATAAACAGCTCCTATTAAAAGACTAATGACGGAAAGCGACTTCAAAGCAACTTGTGCACTTTATTTTTTTAAGCTTCATGAGAAATTCATGGACTGTCTTCAGCATACTTAAGAAGATCGGAAGGGTTTGTCTTTGCTTTTTTCAAAATATTTGTGTCAGGCTGAGAAATTTTTTGACTCAATGAGAGGAGCGATACAATACAACATCTGTGCAAGCGTATCACCATGACTCTGTTTCGTTTCCACTGCAGAATACAAGTAAGGGGTCTATAAATTATGTTACTATTCTGTTGTTCACCCTCAAGCTGTCCCAAAACTTACTTTCTTTTGTGGAACACACAAGTAGGCCTAGTTGTATAGCATTATGTCCGTGCTGCAAATTGCAATGAAAGTGAATGGTGACCAAGTGTCAATATGATTCGATAGCGTGCAGCATGTTGGGTTCCTGATGTAAAAACATCAATTTTCTCCATAAGGAAACTGATTTTGAATGCCAACTTAAAAACCTTTAAAGACAGACCTACTGTGAGCTACAAGGTTGCTAATCGATGGTATTTGCTTCTGCTGAAGCCGCCATCCTGCATTATTTTTAAAATAATCATGTTTAAAAGAAACCCACGATGCTGTACAGAAAATTACACCAATCAGAGAGTCAAAAAAAGCAACAGGTTCCAAAATAGCTCTTTAGCTCCGCCCACTCCCATGAAGCCCTGCAAATGTTCTCAAAATGCTAAAATGTTTGTGTATATATGCATATTTTGCAATAAACTTAAAATATATTGTTTTTATACATATAATCAATGTTCGTAAAAGAGTATTTTTATATTTCTCCATCATTTTAAATTCGATTATGCTGTTCGCAATGCTTCATGAGACAGTAGTTCTTTTCCTCACTAAAATCGTTAAGTATACAATCTTGTACCTTTGTCTTTGTGTCCGATTTTCAAAAACTTTTTAGCTTCAAATCAAAGTTTGTAGTGTTGTGATTCACCTCGTAGCTGATTGGCTTATAGAGTTTCCCTCTATATGGTTTACGCACTATAATATAAGTCTTAGGAAGTCTTTCATGAAGGAAAATGATGAAATTTAAGTCTCATAATCTTCTCCGCTGCCGCAGGCCACCTTTCATTTTCATTGTATGGAAAAGAGCAGAGTCCTGGTGGTCTACAAAAGAAAGAAAGTCATGTGGGTGAGAAAATTATGAGGGAATTTCTCTTTAAAAAACATCAGAAATCTGTGCTGGTGGGCTGCAGTGTCATCTTCAATATGAGAGTGGCTTTAGATGAGATGGTTTTCTGGAATTAAAGCTCATATACTATTGGATTCTTCTATAAAGGGCTTCTTGTAAACAGCCAGCAAGAGCAGTTAGTTGGTGTTTGAGGGCCACCATACATCAACAAAATGAAATGGTTCAATTACAAGACTGAATGTTTGATTAACATCAATTAGAATAGTCTCCCTGAAACATCAAACGTCTAAAACGGTCCCAGTTAGGGACAAAACACAATGACACTCCACACAGAAAAAGAAAGGAGGTCAATTAGTTGCATTTAGATGTCTGAACATCAAGCGGAGGAGACTGATTGATTTTGAATAATAAAATAATCATTGTGAAGTAGAGCAAACACATCATTACACCTCAAGGTCACTATGATTTTAATGAATAATGCATTTTAGGTATGCATGTATGTATAAAATATAAATATGTAATTAATTTAAATATGAAATGTATTTAATTTAATTGTCAAAATAATAAAATGGGCAGAAACAACCCTATTTGCATTAAAGTTACCCAAACTATATCTAGGCACCAAAAAACAAACAAAGAGATGATGGGAATTGGTTCTTACTCCACCTAGCAACCACCTAAAACACCTTAGCAACCATATAGCAATACCCTGGAAACCCCATAGCAACACCATGGCAACCACTCACAACACCCTACTTTTGGACGTACTCCTGTATTTGCATTTTAGAAGTGACCAAAGCCATATCTATATAGGAACCAGAATACCAAAGAAATGAAGAACACATTAGAAATCACCAAGAAACCACATAGCAACGCCCTGGCAACCACCCCCCTAGTTCTGGACATGGTCATATTTTATTCAGTAAAAAAAAGAAAGAAGCTATTTCCAGGGACCAGAATACCACAGAGACAAAAGTGATAGGCTACCTACCACCCACAACACCCTTGTTTATAGACATGCTCAGATTTTCTTCAGTATATAAATATACGTTATTAAGAGTCTAGGCTTAAAAACACGTAAAAGTCTTCTAGCTTGTTAAAAATCTGATCTGTTGTCTTGCATGTCCTGCAGGATGAGTCTTCTGTTCATAACAGTGAGCATAAGTGAAGATATGAGAAGGTCTGTTTTTTTTTTAGCTTCCGGAAGGACATAACTAAGCTCAGCATCAAAGCCATATAATAGCCTATAGAATGATTTAGGCGAGTATAAAGAATAAAAACCCTTTCTCTCCCTCTAATAGTTTGCCGTTGCTTGGTTAGCGGCTGTTCTATCACTTATTCATACAGCTCATGATTCTTTTAAATGACTCTATGGCTTTAAGACAGATGCTTCACGGAGCACTTTAATCATCCACTTTTCCCATATAAAGGTGTGGGTGTAATGAAGCATTAAACTCAATATTAATGCAGATCATTCAGGAAAATAAGGAAGAGAGGACACGGATGCAGGGTTTTCTAATGTGCCCCTCTCTCTCATATATATATATATATATATATATATATATCTGCAGCAGTTATTAACTTTAAAGCATTAACTTGCTTTTATGAATGTCACAGAGAATAACACAAGTCTCATTACCTGAAAGGGAGAACATCCTGGGAGAAATCTGCCTCCTCTTTTGTTAAGTAAGGAGGTTTTATGAGGCCACAACCCTTTTGAATATGACACGGAGATATTTTATAGAGAGGAAATTTAATGTGGCCTTTGAATTAATAGAACATTTGTTACCATGAAAACTAATTCGACAATTCTTTTTGCTTTTAGGAATATTGGAGTATTTATTATAAATGATTTATCTGTGCACATAATTTTTTTTATTTTCTTTAATAAAAATAATCACTTCTATTCTCTGACGACATGTTTACTGGCGTGAGGGCGGGACAACCTGTCACTCACATGATATCGACCAATAGCAAACCACAACCATCCAATCAATTCCCAATGGATTTCCACCCTACATTTGTTCTTGTTCAAGAAGCCGTTTCACTCGGATATACGTCACAATAGGGGAGAAAAGACTTTAATGTCTCCTGGGAATCTGCTAATATGACAACATATGTAGTACACCTCCAGACACTGCTATTTTTCAGCATTTTATGGAATCAGACTTTTAGTTTTTAAAGAAATGCCACATCAAACATTAATTTTTAACAAAATCTAAGCAAACATGTAATTAGGCTGTGTGGTGAAGTTTGGCAAACTTTGATCAGTGCTTCCACCTCCAGACATTCGTTTAATCTACGGTTGAGATTCAGAAGTATGTCCTCGGAAGACCGATATTGCACATAAGCCTATCTTTATCTTCCATCTAGTCTTTAATTAAACCATTTCAAGAATCTCAAATTTTGATGGAAGTGTCACTGTAAGACAATTACATAAGGGATAAAGTACAGCCAGACACTTGTTATTGCAAATTAAACCCAGACACTGGATCAGGAAAAAAGTGGGATAGTGAATCAAAGGTTTATTTTGAAATAATGAATAGCCGACTGTACGTTATGTTGCATGGTTTAAACCTGAAAGTGAGAAGTATAATGTATGGTTGCTACAAATAAAATGTCCAGTATGACGATCTCTTACAAGAGCAATGTTTTGAATGCCAGTAGTGTATAAGTGTATTGGGGATCACTCGATCAAGGAGAAATTATAGTCTGTCCACGCTTTAGACATAATAATTGGACTGTTTAGTTGACTTTACTTTACTTGAGAAATGAAATATGAAAGCCTGCTCTTGCCTCAAAGGTGCCACAATACTGCAGAAATGAAGTGCCACCTAGTGGCCACTAGAAGAACAACAACAACTTCACAACCAACTACAACAAAGCTTAGATGGAAAGACAAAAAGGACTGATATATGAAAAACAAATCCATGTTAAAGCAAAATAATGGACACATTATGTAACAATTATTTAACACATGAACAAAAATTATTTTATATATATATATATATATATATATATATATAAAAATATAATATATCAAATAAATAATATTAACAATGTAATATAAGAATTATTGCAAAAATCATTTATCATAATTAAAACCTCTTTAAAATAATTTCTCAAGCCACCTAACAACCACATGACAACTAAAAACACAGTTTTAGACATACTTAGATTCTCATAATATGATATAATATAATATAATATAATATAATAATTAGCAACCATCTTCCCAGAACACCCTAAAAACTATTTTTAAATATAATATGTTATAATATAATTATTTATTTTAAGAAATTTCTCAAGCCACCTATTAACCATCTAGAACACCTTAGCAACCACCCAAAACACCCTAGTTTTGGACATTTTCTTCAGGAAATTAAAAAAATATAATATAATACATAATAAAACACACATATACATATATATAATACAACAATAGCCTATATAATATAATATAATATAATATAATATAATATAATATAATATAATATAATATGTGTATATATAAAAGTAGCTTTTATTAACTTTATTAACTTATGAATAACTAGTAGCTCAGCTACAGTTTCCTCAACACTGGAATGAATAACCTCTCAATTCATTTAGAATCTGTTCCTACATTGCAAAAACACAATTATGCAGAAAATCTGCATTCTTCTTGAAGAAAGTGGCGCCCAAAACAGAAATGCTGTCAAGCACGCTTCCTTCTTAGGATCGATATTTCAAACCGGAGGCCTCTGTGAACCTCATCACCGGACAGATCTCAACAAGGCATTTCGGACCACTTGCAAATATTTGCAGACAGACGCGTTCGCTGATTGCCGTGGCACAGCAAACAGCCGTTTCATTCCTGAGGCCCTGTGCCAGTCTCAGCCCTTCAGATTAATGAGGACGCCCCACGGGGAGCGATGACCAAGCATTTCATTACAGGCTAACAACAAAAGCTAATTCAGCACAGTCCCTCATAACTGTGATCCCTCCGGACAGCAGTAAACACTGCCGCTTCGTGGAGGGAATTAACTTTTGTTTTGTTTTGCAGCACTCCACGAGAAGTCAGTCCTTGCAAAACTCTGCCTCCCCAAACGTAATTAAAAATTGATCAGGGTCTGTTGAGATTAATATAGATTTGGCTGTAAGAATTCATCTGCAAACAAGCGGTTACAAGGACAGATTCGAATGTTTTCTAACAAAAAAGCTCTTTTACACAATTGAAACTGTGGCCATATTAAGTAAATAAAAGGAAAGTCTTTTTTATATAACATCACATAAATATAGACTAGCCTACACTCCAAAAGTTTAGGGTCGGTAAGATTTTTTTTTTTTTTTTTTACTGTTTTTGAAGGCATTTTTTAAATCAAAAATACAGTACAAAACAGTAATATTGTGAAATGGCATTACAATTTGAAATACCTGTATTCTATTTTAATATATATTTTAAAATGTAATTTATTCCTGCGATGGAAAAAGCTGAATTTCCATCATCATTACTCCAGTCTTCAGTGTCACATGATCCTTCAGAAATCATTTTAATATGCTGATTTGATGCTCAAGAAACATTTCTCCTTATTGTCAATGTTGAAAACAGTTGTGCTACTTGTGTAACATTTTTTTGAATAAAATTGATGAATAAAAAGTTAATAATAACAGCATTTTATACAACTTTTATATTATTATAAATGTCTTTCCTGTCAATTGTGATCATTTTAATGCATCCTTTCTGAATACAAGTATTAATCGTATTAACTGACCCCAAACTTCTCAACGGTAGTGTATAATGTTTTTTAATGTCGTTGTTTTTTTTTATCTCCCACTATCCACCAAATTTCTCTCCATCTTCAGGCCACAGTTTAAACTATGCCATTTGCAATGGTTTGCTATAAATATAGAGCGAGAAATACATTTAGGCACTAAGAGTAAATCAGTCTTTCATGAGAAATCTGCTGCTGGTTTGTGTTTGCATCAAGGGTAAAGTGAGGCTTGATTGACTGCTGTGAGTCAGGCTAGATTGAATATGTTTCTTTCTTTCCTTCTTATTTATTTATTTTATTTTTACATCAGTGGTGCTTTAACATGGACGGACTCTCACTCTACACCAGAGATGCTTCAGGCTGCCTCAAACCATTTCTGAATTTCCCTTATATTTATGATATGTTTAATATAAGGTCAGATTCTTATACAAGCTGTCAGGTGCAGTGAGATCTGAAAGCATAATACATTATCCAATACACATTAAGTAACTATAAAATGCATCCGTTTCCCTGAATAACAATCTTTATGGGTATATGCAGGGGAATATGTGACTTACATAAATGTATTAAACATAAAGAGCCACTTGATTTCCCTGAATTTTGCCGCATGATGGCCGAATATATTGTATTTTTGGCAATACATCAGTGAATTACTGTGCTAAGAAGAGTTTCTGTGCCTTTAGGTGTGAGGGAAGATGCTGTATCTCTGAGTGTTAATGCATTGATGTATACCTCAGTGGAGGCACTACAGTATATAACACCCACCTCTGCAGCTGAGAGCTAACGTGTGGGCAACTCTCTTCCTCAGCTCAATCCAGAGATTTGCTGAAGTGCATCTGTGATTTACTGTCAGACAAAATGTGCAAAAATTGTACCATTAGCTTGTCACTCAGGCAGGTATTAGTAACTTAAAGTGATAGTTCACCCAAAAATGAAAATTCTGTCATCATTTACTCACCCTCAAGTTGTTCCAAACCTGTAAGAGTTTCTTTCTTCAGCTGAACACAAAAGAAGATGTTTTGAAGAATGTCGGTAACCAAACAGTTGATGGACCCCATTGACTTCCATAGTATGAAAAAATATATATATGGAAGTCAATGTGGCCCATTAACTGTCTGGTTACCCATAATCTTCAAAATATCTTTTAAACTATCCCTTTAAGCTACTAATATGCAACCTTAAAGTACTAAAATGTTCCCCCTTTTTAGGGGTAGTTAAGGTCAAAGTCTCTTTAAAGGAAAGCCTGTTCACTCGGCGGCCATGTTTGCGACGCCTCCAGGCAGCTATTTTGGGCATCCAAGACCTTGTCCTATCCATTTAAATGGGGGAATCCTGAAATCTCAAAAACTGATTGACAAACTCACAATTAAATAACATATTTCAAATCAGCAACAAAATCTGACATGAGCTGTCCCATAAATGTTGTTTCTTATGCTCAAATTCACCTTATTCTTAATGCACGGCGTCTAGGCTTCCGGTCACATCCGCTTCTATTTCTTTTAGCTGTACAAAAACTGTCCGTTATGATGCTTGATATTGCAGACAGTACTTATATTATTTAAATGTATTATTGTAATCATAAACATACTGGTTTTTAAGGCAAAAAATTATAGCATTTTGTCATTCTTCCTGTTATTTACATTTAGCGGCAAATGAATCAGAAGTGCCCTCACAATCACAGAAAATAGCTTACTTCTGCGTTGCAAAATATGGTGAATAGCATTAAAATAACTTGTTTTTCAGGCTAGACCTGGGCTAGACCAGCCAATGCACATGTGCAGTCCTAAGCATGCACCTCAGAACACTGACTGTTTCTATAGTAACCGGAGATACACCATGACTTTACCGATCAGCGATTGGCTGTTTTATTTAAAAGGCGGGACTTATTCCGTCATTTTGCGTGTTGCAATGTTTCTCCCATTCATAAGTAATATGAGTTCACCATATTTGTATATCTAAAGTTTTTGGTTAAGGAATCACAAAAAGTGTACCTTTCAGGAAATTGCCCCAATGACAAGCATTTGTACACAATTTTTGCATATTTTTTCACGGTGTACAACCTGATTTGACCAAGTGCAACATGTTCCTGGATCAACAGTGCTGAATGTATGGAGGGATACTTTTATACTGTTGCTGCGGGTTGATTAAATAATGTTTGTTCATAACTTTGAGAGAACCTTGCCAGAATGTTAGCCAAAGTTGTGAGAACATTCCCTGATAATGCTTCCCCTCAAAAAGAGTCAATAGCCAAATATGTTTTATTAACCAAAATGTCTCTGAAGAATTGAATTCACGTGTAAGAAAAGTTGAGTTCACAATGGGCCAGCTGTTGCTCTTCAATTGTTTATGCTGTGTATAGGCTTCAAGATCACAGTTACTTTGTCATTATTATGCGGGTTGTGTATATGTGTTTCTTACCTCAACAGTGAGATATTTGTAGAATTCCTTGCGAATTCTTAAATCAGTCATTTTTTTCTGTTAACTTGGATGTCTGAAAGAAAGATAAGCGAGTTCAATGGGGGAAATATAAGCAGCAGAAACCACTGGGTGGCACTAGTAATCCTCTTTTGATGGTTGCACTTTTTTTGTTGAGAAGTGTTTTCTCAAAGTATATCACATAATTTTTCTAACATCTTTAAACAAATTTGAAAAAAAATCATAAGAGTTCACAAACTTAAATAAGACTTTATGCTTTCTGAAAGTTTATAAAAGCACTTTTTTATTTTGCAAGCTGTATCCACCAAGGTCACCATTTCAAGAGATTGATGTTTAAAAAGCATCCTTGAGCTGGTGGAAAGTGCGATATAAAAAAAAATGAAGTAAGAGAACCATTGAAGTGACATTCATACAGAATTTGTTGGCATTACATGCTTTCAAACACCATAGCAAAAGCATTTGAAAGATTTCTGAATCTAATATTTTGTCTTTTTAATTTGTTAAATATTATATTCTTCCTTGAAATCAAAATATAGGTGCTTTTCAAATTACAATGCTGCTTAAAGCATTACATCGGGTCTAGAGTGAGCATTCAGTCTAATTTATCTTGGTTAAGCATGAATTCTTAAATGCAGAAATTTGGTTTAGTCTACCAGAAATCACCCTCCTTCACCTTATATCCACCTATATCCACCTTCATCATGTTCCTCAAACCATTCCTAAACACACAGTGTATCCTGGTGCCATCACTTCCCCAGGTAAATGGGGCGTATGTACATGGCCGTCCTCATTAGGTAAGAGAAAGCTTGACTCATCGGACCAGGTGACCTTCTTCCACTGCTCCAAGTTCCAGTTCAAAGCTTGCGTACCCATTGTAGACACGTTTGTGTCAGAGACAGAGTGCGGTGAACACATGTGACACATTCCTCCCATAACCAACACTAAAAAAGTGACTTGTGCCACAGTAGACCTTCTGTTGACTCGGACCAGATATGACAGCTTCCGTTGCCCTTGTGCATCGATGAGCCATGGGCGTCCAACAACCTGTCGCCGGTTTGTGGTTTGTACCTCCTCGGACCACTGTTGGTAAATTCTCAACCCATAGGCCTTGCTGTTTCAGAGATACTCTGACCCAGTCGTCTTGCCATAATTTGGCCATTGTCAAAGTCGCTCAGATCTTTATTCCTGCCCATTTCTCCTGCATACAACAACTTGATTACGAGAACTGATTGTTTGCTTAGCTGTAAATATGTGGCCTTGTTAGGAGATGATCAACGATATTCGACTTCACCTGTGACTGGTTATAATGTTTTGGCTCATCGGTAGCCTAATCATTTAACTAATAGACAATAGCTATGTGATTATAAGGAGGGTGGCTATAAGACGTATTTGGACAAATGAGACACAAATAAAATATGTTTGAATGTCTATGCATTATATAACGATATATCAAACCAAGTGGCATTTAATTTAAAGAAATATAGCACAAGCACAGTTTTCAAGCAAACATTTCACAAACAAAAGGTTTGCTGCTGTAGGTTTCAAATGATAAAACATCACTGTTCTTTAAAATGAAAACAAATATTTGGACACTTCTTGGTTGTGAAACATTAGAAGAAAATGTGCATAGTTAATGTGAAAAACTAAACCTGTTGTTTCTCTGCTAGGGCTCCTGTGTGAACTTGAGAAGAACTAAAAAATAACCTTCACACCAACTGATTAATAGCACCTAAAATTGGGTAGGGAATGTGAAGTTAGTTGTAATAAAAACTTTTGCATAATTTGTTTGAAGGTGCAGCTTATTTATATTTTGTTATCTAATGCAATTGAATTCAGACACTTTTAAGTGTGGCTTAAGTGTCTTAGTACTTTTTGGGGTCCCTGTATTCCATGCACCATCCTCTGGTTGTTCTCGCTGCATATTGTATATCCAGCTGTGCATAGTATGCACAATTAATAGTGTTATATTGTATAAGCAATTAAAATTCATACTGATTGTACACAGCACAAAAGACAAACATAAACTTCTTTAACAACTTTAAGTCACAATAGCAAAAATCCATAATAATTCAGTGTGAAAATACATTGTCCTACCTTTGCCTGTTTGACTTTATAACGGCAGGACCCTACTGGAGCTGTAGGAGGGAAATATTTAGTATTCTCTGCTGCTCGCCGCTCACATTTGTTTGTTTTACTAAACTTTCGAAAGTACAACTCGTATCCAGGCTATTAAACAGATGAGAATTACCTCAGTCTGCTGCTGTTACTGTTCAGCGCACACGCTTCTTCAGTTTCTTGCACGCTTCAGGACAATGATCCACTGCTTCAGTCCACTTAACCTCATCTCTGTTAGCAGGACATGCACACCTGTAGAGTTTTGTTTCTTTACGTGACATAACGCTGTTGTAAGATTAATGTCATTGGAATTAGAATAGAAGAGGCCGTTTTCGTTTTTGTAGCAAGTAAACCTCCATCATCATGATCGGGGTTCCATTATTGGTTAATCTGGTCTGTACACTGTGCACGCATTACCTCCATTAGTGACGTCAGTTTAAAGTAGTAGCCATTTTTTCGACGAAATACTATGAGGGGCCGTACAAGCCAAAATCCATTCTTCTACTCTCACACACATACATTCTCCTTTCACATACATACATTTCTACTGTCACACACATACATACTCCTTTCACATACATACATTTCTACTCTCACACACATACATACTCCTTTCACATACATATATTTCTACTCTCACACACATACATACTCCTTTCACATACATACATTTCTATACGCACACACACATACAATCTCCTTTCACATACATACATTTATACTCTCACACACATACATACTCCTTTCACATACATATATTTCTACTCTCACACACATACATACTCCTTTCACATACATTCATTTCTACACGCACACACACATACATTCTCCTTTCACATACATTCATTTCTACACGCACACACACATACATTCTCCTTTCACATACATTCATTTCTATATGCACACACACATACATTCTCCTTTCAAGTACATACATTTATACTGTCACACACACACATACATACTCCTTTCACATACATTCATTTCTATATGCACACACACATACATTCTCCTTTCACATACATACATTTCTACTCTCACACACACATACATTCTCCTTTCATATATACATATACACTCTCAGACCCGGAAATACATATGCAAGACTTGCTCAGCTCTTCATCACAACTTTACAATGATGCTAATGCTATTCAAAGTAATCCTGTTTTCTTTTCAGTTACAGTTTTTACTTTTTGGAGTAGGTAGCAATGAACATGAAATCAGACATTTTTTTAATAATGTGCTGACCAATGTATTGACCAAATGCAAAGAGAAACAGATTATTTTGTGCATGATAGGCTGCATTGAGATCTTTGTGATCACATTCAAACCCTATGTGGATTTCTGTCAGTCTCAAGATTTGTTGAGGATTCAAGAAATAGAGCAGCAGTAAATACATTGGAGTCCTTATATGGATGTCTAAATGTAGTGCAGACTGCTTATGAATTCAGACAAAGAATCAGGTCTGAGAACAGTTATGTCCTGTTGCACACACAGAAGAGGCTGTTTTTCTGGTGGCACATATAATTTTTATTTCTGTCACACACTGTACAATCTGCAAATTCAACAAAGACAACAATAAATTCGTTTTCGTTTCACAGCGTTGAAATAGCTGGCAGTGTGACTTCTTGTCAAAAAGTGAAACGCTCTTTCAGTAAACTCACATTACACATTTATCTGAACTGTATGGTCACAGAAAATGAAACCGTGTATTCCACCAAATAAAACAATACTGACATTAACATTTCAGTAATCAGATAAAGCCCAATTAACATACACCAACTCTATACAAGCACTTAACGTAGCTATTTAACTTTATAACTGTAAACTCTCTTTACAAAAACATTGAGTGCACTGAAAATTAATCTCTTTTAAACACTGTCAAGTCGCGATCTCCCGCACGACATCCGACAGCGCGGCCGCGGACATCCGCCTGAGTAGCTAACGTAGTCGGATGAAAAAAAAGTTATCTTGCTGCAGTTCCTGAATTTACCGTAATCATAGTAGACGTTCGCTAAACGTATATGATCGGAACTCCACGCAGCTCCCGTACGACTCTCCATTGGAAATTAATGACTTCCGGTCAAAGGGCTATCGTTTGTCATGTGCAGTGGAAAGCCGGTGACCCCGATCGCGCCAGACCTGCCTTCCGTTTCCATTATACACCTTCCGTTTCCACTATACGCCTTCCGTTTCCACTATACTTTCTCTCACACATACATACATTATTCTCTTACATGCACACATTTTTTTCAGACATACATACATTTTCTTCTTACATACATTTATTATTTATAATAATAAATGCATACTTTGAATACATTTGCATAAGAGTAAAATGTATATATATGAAAGGAGAATGTTTGTGTATGAGAGTAGAAATGTATATGTATGTGAAAGGAGAATGTATGTGTGTGAGAGTAGGAATGAATGTATGTATGTGAAAGGAGAATGTATGTGTGTGAGAGAGTAGAAATGTATGTATGTGAAAGGAGAATGTATGTGTGTGAGAGTAGGAATGTATGTATGTGAAAGGAGAATGTATGTGTGTGAGAGAGTAGAAATGTATGTATGTGAAAGGAGCATGTATGTGTGTGAGAGTCCAAGAATGGATTTTGGCTTGTATGGCCCCTCATGTATGTTTGTTTAGTATTTTACTGGTTCTTTATCTACTGTTTATAATTACATTATTGTTGTTAAATTCTGTTTTGATGTGTTACTGTGTATTTGGTTTTATATGTTTTATATGTTCAATAAAAAATGTTGTTATTATTATTAGCCTATTATTATTATTATACACAACTGAATCACAGTCACAGAATGATTTGCTGATTTGCAGTGTGCATATGTACAACCTTCTTGTGGCATTTAATAATAATAAAAATACTCATAATTCATCCCGTATTCTACAAGAACCCATTCAACTGTTACGTCTATGGCAAGCCATAATAGCATTTAATCCTTAAAACCTTCTAGTATCTATTTTCATGCTAATAGTACTTATTTTTTAGATACTAGTATCTATTCCATTACGTACTAGTACTTATTCATTAGCTGGTGATTTTTTTTTTAGGTACTATTCGTTAGATAGTACTTATTCCAACTAGTATTTAATTATACCTAACTTGTTAAGAAAAAATAGAACTTGTGCTTATTTTTTAGTTACTAATAACATTTTAGATAAAAGATATCCTTACCTTATATACTAGTACTTTTTAAATAATCAGTATGCAAATAATATGTTGAATATTAATGAACCAACAACATATCAAAGAGAGATGACACAGGAATCGGACTGAATTGCAGTAGACTGTTTTTATAATAACAATATAATAATAGTGGAGAAAAAATAAAATAATGAATAGGCATATGTAATATAGTGCATATATACTCTTATTTTGACATGACTCTCATTCTCAGACGCAGATTAATATTCTGAATTTTTGATTGTAAGGAATTATGAATGCTCACCAAAAATCCCAATCTCTGGGTATTGTGGTTGTTTGGCTGGTGGGTATGAACCGGTTTTTGGATCTACTTAACTGTTGTTTGAATTTTATTATTGGCAGTTAAGTCTTTATTATAGCCTATTGTACATTCAAAACAATTTTGTCATATTAAACATATATCTTTCCTTGTGTTCATGCTGACCAATTAGCTAGATAAACCAACAAAGCCAGTTACTTACGAAAAATCAATCTTCTATAGCCTTAGTTTAGCCTGCAATGCATTACCATATGAACTCTGATTGGATGGTTGAGAGAATACTCATGTATAATGATCTGATTAAAAAAGATTAAAAAAGATAAAAAGATATCTCTTGATATTTTCTTACTAGTTCCTTATGAGGTTGAAGATATCTGCAAATTAATATACTAGTAGCTATTCTGTTTTGATATCATCTAATAATTTATGACTAGTAATTATTCCAATATTGACTAGTATCTTTTTAAATATTACTAATAAGTATTCTTAGATGCTACACTTATTTATTGTATACAATTACTTTTCATTCGATACTAGTACCTATTTAACAGATAGTTATTTGTTAGGTACTAGTACTGATTTATTAGACACTAGTATATTTTTTAATTGTAACTAGTAACATTTCTTATCTTACTAGTCACAACTGTTTTTTTACTCGTCTTATATATGACTAGTCAGAAAGTAATTATAGAGTTACACTGTAGAGTTCAATTAAAAATCTCACTATAATAGTTGATATCTGAATGACAGATCCCCATAGAATGGTATGGCAAATTTTTTAAATGTGTTACTAGTAACAAAAGAATAGTTGATAGTCACTATCGAAATAAGTATATCTAATGAATAAGAACTAGTATAGTGAATAAGTACTAGTACCAATTTAATAGGCACTAGAATCTAATTAATAAGTGCAAGTGTCTATTTAATAGGTAGGCTACTAGTATCTAATGAATGAGCACCAGTCTCTAAAAAAAATAAGAACTAGTATCTAATGAATAACTACTAGTATCTTTTAAAAAGGTACTAATATCTAAAGAATAAGCACTATTACTTAATGGAATATATACTAGTATCTGAAAAATAAGTAGTAGCATGAAAATAGATACTAGTAGGTTTTAAGGATTAAATGTTAAAACTGCTTGCCATAACCGTCTATATTCGTGACATTATTAATAATAATGCGAATGACTGGAGGAATGTAGCCTACAGCTTGTGCGCATGCGCGTCAGGACGAAAGCCCCTCATCCGAAAAATCTGATGTCATCTTGCCGGCAATATTTTCCTCTGTCTGTATTTTCAATTTCAATCATATTCCACTCCAATACAAATAGCGTGTGCAATTGGTGAAGGGTGTAGTAGACTGTGTGTGTCGTTTGTTTCTGTTTGCACCCACATCATGCATCTCCATGGAGCAGCAGCAGCTGATCTAGACGGCTTGTTTTGTTGAATGAAGGTGGACGCTTAGGACACAACAGGTTATTAGCGTTTTTAAAGGAGATAAATACGATGTCTGCGAGAGAAAGACTGAAAGAGAAGATGATAAAAGAGAGCGTGACACTGCTGCCATGCTTTTATTTCGTGGAGGTAAGTGACTATCTGTTTACATTTGCACGTTTGATTTGACAGGTGACAACTTCAGAATATATCAGAATAAGATAAAGATAAATATTTAGCCTATATGTTACAGTCTGAATCGATAAATGTAAAATGTAAATGTATGACTAGCAATAGTGATCAATTAAACCTGAGGAGATTGTATTGCCCATGATGCTCTTTATAGACTCCAAATAGATAGATCATGAATGGACTTCCCATTCAGGTTTCAAAGTATCAACTTCACGTCAGATGTTTCTGCTAAATTTCTTAGGAGAAATTAAACAAATGTTTGAGTTCATATTGTAATTATCCAAAAGAAGAAGAAAAAAAATTTGTTATCCATTGAATGTCAATGCTGTAGTAGAAACAATCGAGCTTTTTTATACTTTATAAGCTTTATTCACCATGAAAATGATATATTTTTTGTTGCTGATGTTGACAAAGTAACAAATTAAATAATAATAAATGTAATTAAATATATATTTGATATACAATTTTAAATATTTAAAATAATTTTATTGAGTCATTCATTTTAAAAGTTTCTTTTTCTTCATAGCTGTTTGTAATTGATCTGAATCTCACAGTTGAAACATCAAACTCTAAGGATGCTAAGGATTTATTCTACTGGTTCAAATGTTTACTTGCCCTGACAAAATTTTCACTGGCCCCACCGCAAAAAGTAGGCTAATAAATAAATAAAATAGGCCTAGTTATTGTCTTCATTGTTTTTGTCTTTGTCCTTTGTTGCTTGATTAACATTAAAACAATGACAGGTTTAGGCTGCTGTCACTTTAAGAACTGCACGGATCCAATATACTGTTACACATGCATTTTTTTCTCAACTTTTTATGGTCACTTAAGATACAACAGACTATGTTTACTAGGATACTTGCCGAGACCAGCATTTTTTTACGTAATTTTGTGTGAAAATGCCCGTTCAAGTGCAAGAAGACGTGAAAGAGAGCTCAATTCAGCATTTACACACTGTCTGAGAAGCGGCTTTTAGGCGGGCACACAAAACTCATCACACTATTGAACTGAGTCCTCTTCCGCGTCTACTTGCACTTGAATATTTAAATTGTCAAGGATTAAAAACACGCTCAAGCTGACAGTTGCGTCAACCGTCCCGAGCAATGTTTACGCTGGTCTCGGGCCATCGGGCAGTCCTTATTGTCGAGCCCTGTAGTATTTCCTTTTGATTGCATTTAATAAGCACAGTGTGCAAACAAAAATTTATCTCACTAGCTCTATTATTATTCGCATTAAATGAAAATATCAATGGGGGTTGTAGAAACAAATTAAGGACACTGATTTTTGGATTTTTATAAGAAGCTCTTTGTTTTCGCGTTGCACCCAGGCTTTTTATTGAGCATTGTTCATTTCGGTAGATATTTTCAGTGTAAAATATCATATAGTTTGAAATGTATGAGTAACTAGCATAGAGTGATGTCAGCACTGGGATGCTGTGCTTCTGTCAGCTCTTCTTAGATGTTCGCCCCAGGAGGTGCTGCTCTGCTCTCCATACATCATGAAGTGGTTAGTGGAATATATGTAGGTCAGTGTGACATAAAGAATTGAGGCGGTGCAGCTTTCACACCGCACATGCATACACAAAACACGTGATCTAGTACTTAAGAGGAAGATCTAAGCGTGCACTCATACATTATGCAGGATTGTGCTGAATCTGACATTTTCATTCATTTATTCATTCCTCCATTTGCTGTTTTTCTGTGAGGTTTGCAAAAGTCTTTGTAAATACCAAGGTCTAGAAGATCAGGATTATCATATTTGAAGGTTTTAAGCAGAAACAGCTGGATTTTGTGCTTGTCAAGATCTCATTGAAGTTTCCTCAGGTCACAGAAACCTCCCTGACCCAAGCACATTTCCTCAGCAATACTCTTATCGTAACCGGTCCTTCACCAAGCGGACACCATCTGCACCTGCTGTGATGGTGCCTGTCCCACGTGGATCTGAAAACAGCCTCTAAGAAACACTATCCTCTCCCCAATTACGGCAATCAATTATTAAGACCTCAGTGTCACCTCTTCTCTTTATTTGGGATCATTTTAAAACCAACATGAAATGCATTCACAACCCATTATTCTTCCATAACATGACTGGAAATGGATTTTCAATCAGAAAAAAAATGTGAAGGATTTTATTTGATCTATTTTTTCGCTTATACTGTATATACTGTATCTGTAATCACCTTAATTATTCCACATATGAGCAAGTATGCTTGCAAAATCGGCCAGTATATTTAATGGCAGATTGTTTTGTCATATTTAGCATGGTATGCCAGTTATTAAAAGCCCTTAATTAAATTTCTTTACAGTAGAGTGCTCGAGGTCAGTTTGCGGGCATTTGATTTGCAGATGGTTACAGCAAGCAGCTGCCGTTCTGTGCTGATTCTGCAGAGGTGACCCATATTTTCTACCAAAGCACTGGCACTTGGGACAAACCGTAGGAGATTTACAGTCAAGCCGACCATAAACACGAACGTCAAAGAGAATCATGACACATGATGTGGCACCCATCAAAAGCCTACTTCTTAAATGACAGTAGATTTTAAGTTTTACATACCAGATAATTGTTCTTACTGAGCCTTCTCCCATCAGAGCACATTGCGCATTTCGGAAGAAGGGGCTTCATAAGACAGAAACTAAACGGAGCGTTACTGACAGACTGGGAAGAGAGGTGCTGCAACAATGTAAAATATGTGAAAATTTTGATTTATTGTTGAACATTCAAGCATGAAAATCTGTCCAAAAACAAAATCAACACTTTGAAAGCGGGCATAATTGATCCCCTTTAAGATTTATGTATTTGAATGGCATATTAAGATTTAACATAAACAAACCAACAAACTTAATTTGATGCATATTTATCAGTCATACATTACATAAATGAAACGGGTAATATTTATGCACTTATATGCACTCAAACATGGCATAGTTTATTATAACTATATCATTGTGAAAACAATTCAATTTATTTAAAAAGTATGAACATGGTTAAAATATAGCTAGCTGTGGAATAAAAAATCTGAGTGTAAGCCATACCAATTCACCCCCAGTTTCAATCAAATCATATATTCACCATGTGTAACTATACGAGTTCCTAATTTAAAAAGAGCTTTCTCTTTAATGTAAGTGTGACTCCATATAGTTTTAATGCAATTCTGTGAATCTGTCACCATTGGTCTGTTTTATTACTGGCCTGAACTCATTAAATGGCTTTCATATACCTAGGATATTATTTATTTAGCAATAATGACAGGCAGACAGTATGTACATTTCCATAGGGACATGTTATGTGGTGTAATGTAATACCTTGAAAATGTTTGTTGAAGAGTTATATGATGTTTTCTCGTCTCTAACAGCTTCCTCTCCTGGTCTCATCTGTGGTCAGTGTGTATTTCCTGGAGTGGACGGACATTTTCAAACCGGTCCGCTGGGGTTTCAGCTGCCACGACCGCAGTCTGAGTCTGCCTTATATCGAACCCACGCATGAGGTTATTCCATTCCTCATGCTCCTCAGCCTCGCTTTCGCAGCTCCTGCTATTACGGTCAGTCTAACCCTGTAGTGCTACATACACACACTGCAAGATGCACTCATGCTTCTGGATACTGTACACTGGATGATGTCAGAGAGATAGGATTTGTTACCTGCATAGAGGTAAAAATGTGTCTTGATGTGTGTGTTCAGGCACTTTGTGTTTCAGCCAAGCCTGACATGACTGGAACAACATTCTGTTCAAACAATCATAGCACTAACGCTAGTCTCACATTTACATTTACATTTACATTTAGTCATTTAGCAGACGCTTTTATCCAAAGCGACTTACAAATCAGGACTAAATTAAGCGAGTCATCATGAAGAGGCAAAAGACAACAACAACGCAAGAAGTGTTCAGAATACGAAGTTCAGGCATTATTCAGAGTAGCATAAGCATGATAAGTGGGATTTTAAGGGAAAGGTGTTTTTTTTTTTTTTTTTATGAGTTTAGGTGCTCATGGAAGAGATGGGTTTTCAGCTGTTTTTTGAATGTTGTCAGGGATTCAGCATTCCGGATGAGGGTGGGGAGAGTGTTCCACCAGCATGGAACTGTGAATGAGAATGATCTGGAAAGTGATCTTGTGGCTTTCTGTGATGGAACCACGAGACGTCGCTTGTTGATTGATCGTAGGCGTCTGGTGGGGATGTAGGCTCGTAGGAGTGAGTGAAGGTAGGAGGGAGCTGAGCCTGTGATAGATCTGTAAGCAAGCGTCAATGCCTTGAACTTGATGCGAGCAGCGAGAGGTAGCCAGTGCAGAGAGATTAACAGAGGGGTGACGTGGGCCCTCTTGGGCTCGTTGAAGACAAGACGAGCTGCAGCATTCTGGATCATCTGAAGAGGTTTGGTAGCACATGCTGGAAGTCCGGCCAGAAGAGCATTGCAGTGGCAGAGCTATCGGCTATCGGCATAGAGTCTAGTGTACTCTGCATCTTACATTTACATTTATGCATTTGGCAGACGCTTTTATCCAAAGCGACTTACATTGCATTTCAAGGTACACATTTACATTCTTATCAGTTCTTGCTTTCCCTGGGAATCGAACCCATGACCATGGCGTTGCAAGCGCCAACGCTCTACTGTTTGAGCTACAGAATAACATAAAGCACACAAGCAGGTTGTATTAAGTGGACACATTTTTTGTTACTGTAGGCACTTTGCTATTCATTTTATTTGTATTAAATATAGTAATAATAAGAATAAATGTTTCTTGAGCAGCAATTCAGCATATTAGTGTCAGAAGTTTAGCATGATCATCTCAGTGTTTGCTGTTACGACCTACGTCTACTGACTAGCCAATAAAAATGCAACATGAAATGGTGTATTGATCAACGCGACACGACGTTAAAACTTAAAAATTCTTACCTCAAGCTCCATTTGCAAAGTTGGCCTTTTTTCCCTAGCATTGACCATATTTTCCTCTTTCGCTTCCTCTTACTTTTTTCAGCGCACATAAAAACCACAATTGCCAAAGTGAGAGACATCTTGCTCAATTTGTTTACCAAATTTTATTCTTCTATACTAACTTGCATCATAGCGTACGATTCAATAGGTGTCATCATTGTACAGTCTACATACATGTCGTACCCAAGTTTATTAGATCCATGTCGTATAGTGTGTTTTGTAATTATCTTATAGGATAGCTCAAATTGTACAGTCTGTAAGCAGCCATTAGTTCTAGTTCATTCATTCGTTGCAATGGTCCTGATTAATTCACTCCTGTTCCTTTGATCTTTCTTGGGTTATGCTGCAAAGCCAAACCATTACAGTTGATTTCTGAAGGATCATGTGACACTGAAGACTGGCGTAATGGTGCTGAAAATTCATTGTTTGGCCATCACAGGAATAAACTGCATTTTGCAGAATCACTGATCAGGATTTCAGATTATGTCACAGCCTGGCAGACAACTAAGCTTAAAGCGGAAAATACAGCTATGCTCATAAATATGTATTCGACTTGCTGCTAAATGCGTCAAAAACTTTGAATATCTTTTCCAAACTAAACTGAAAACTCAATGACAGGAAAGTTGTTCCAGGACCAACTAGGATGTGGATGCAGGAGCATGTCCTACTTGAGTGAATTTATAGTTTGCCTGGTCTATTATCACAGCTGACACACACCAACTGGCCTCCCCTTCAGAGCCTTATCTGACACAGTACAGAAAAGAAAGCTTGTGCACGAATAGCTCAAATACACAATGAGATTTTCCTCACGCTACTCCGTGAGCAATGAGCTGTCAGATAGCATCTTTCTCTCCTCAACTCTATGACACCTTCAGTACATCAGTACACTGCCAGAACGTCTGCCAGCCCTCTGAGGATGCCCTGATGACACAGTGAATTTGCTGTTCTCTTCTTCTAGCTAGCAAGGAGTCCTCAGGTTAACTGCTAGTATTTGAGGAGATGAGTGCAGTTTCGCAGCCGGCTTTACTGTGGATTTTTTGGTAGTTTGGTTGTTCACTCGTACTGAAAATCGGATTATTTCACACTCAAATTCATGTTGAGTTTTTGGGGCAGATTGCCGTTGTTTCGGAAATGCAGGATGGTTAGTTTCACAAACGCTAATGGGCACTTGACGCTAATGAGTTGGTTGTGGTTCTCATCTCTCTGATCC
The DNA here is from genome assembly GCF_951802725.1 of Rutilus rutilus. Taxonomy (NCBI): domain Eukaryota; kingdom Metazoa; phylum Chordata; class Actinopteri; order Cypriniformes; family Leuciscidae; genus Rutilus; species Rutilus rutilus. The sequence continues at coordinate 8,832,757 of NC_140228.1, forward strand.
TCTGAACTTATTTGTAGATAATAGTTACTCTAGTTAGTGGCAAATGAAAGAATCAAACATAGACTGAGATCTTCACACTTTGTAAATTTTCTAAATACACCGCTGGCATTTTTTTATATTAAGATCAAACATTTATCAAGCATGTCATCAAATTTTTACGGAGCCCCCCTAGTCCCACTTTGGCAAAAAAAAATTATTATAACTATCTTGTGGCCTCAAGATAGTAACTCGTGGCCTCAAGATAGTAACTCGTGGCCTCAAGATACTAACTCGTGGCCTCAAGATACTAACTTGTGGCCTCAAGATAGTAACTCGTGGCCTCAAGATAGTAACTCGTGGCCTCAAGATAGTATATCTCGTGGCCTCAAGATACTAACTCGTGGCCTCAAGATACTAACTCGTGGCCACGAGAAAGTAAGTTTTTTCAAGGCGAACGTTCCCTTTAATGTTTCCATGGCGACGCGTCACGCGATACACTGCAGCCACAATAATACTGTATTAGATGTGTCGCTTTTATTTCGCGTTTCCTTTTTTATTAAAAATATTCACAAACTTGCTTACCATGTCATCAACTAGCCCCTGAGAGTACGGCGCCACATTTAGAATGTTCAGTGCTGCCAGATTCAAACTGTGCTTTCGCGCATTGGCTGGCGCTGAGCCAGAGTCAGACGCGTTCAGCGCTGTCATCACAACTAAGCAGTTTTTTCAACTTCATAATGTTTATTTTTGGTTTCAGATATTTAAATACACATAAGCACGAGTAAAACAATACATTTGGAGTTTGTAAAACACACTGATGTCTGTGAAGCAGCAATAACAATCTATTCAAATATAATTTGCCGACATGTGTTATTCATATTAGACAAACATAGTGCAAGACAAGGAACTATAAAGTTTACTCTATTCTTCTCAGTTCACGGGCCACTTTTTTGCATTTATTTCGGGAGAAACTGATGAATTCACGTGCTGTAAATCCGACTGACAGGACAACATTGCAGCGCCCATCTCATGTTATTATAGATCAAGATTATTTATAAAGGTTTTTAAACGAGCCCAGAGTCGGACGCGTTCAGCGCTGTCATCACAACTAAGCAGTTTTTCAACTTCATAATGTTTATTTTTGGTTTCAGATATTTAAATACATAAGCACGAGTAAAACAATACATTTGGAGTTTGTAAAACACACTGATGTCTGTGGAAGCAGCAATAACAATCTATTCAAATATAATTTCCCGACATGTGTTATTCATATTAGACAAACATAGTGCAAGAGTCAAGACAAGGAACTATAAAGTTTACTCTATTCTTCTCAGTTCACCGGCCACTTTCTTGCATTTATTTCGGGAGAAACTGATGAATTCACGTGCTGTAAATCCGACGGACAACATTGCAGCGCCCATAACGTTATTATAGATCAAGATTATTTATAAAGGTTTTTAAACAACACACTCACTTACACGTATGTGAGAATCGGAATATCAGATAGGCTAGTTGATGACATGGTAAGCAAGTTTGTGAATATTTTGAATAAAAAAGGAAAAGCGAAATAAAAGCGACACATCTGTCATACAGTATTATTGTGGCTGCGGTCAATCGCGTGACGCGTCGCCATGGAAACATTAACATGGAAACGTTCGCCTTGAAAAAACTCACTTTCTCGTGGCCACGAGTTAGTATCTTGAGGCCACGAGTTAGTATCTTGAGGCCACGAGTTAGTATCTTGAGGCCACGAGTTACTATCTTGAGGCCACGAGATATACTATCTTGAGGCCACGAGTTACTTTCTTGAGGCCACGAGTTACTATCTTGAGGCCACGAGTTAGTATCTTGAGGCCACGAGTTACTATCTTGAGGCCACGAGTTACTATCTTGAGGCCACAAGATAGTTATAATAAATTTTTTTTGCCAAAGTGGGACTAGGGGGGCTCCGTAAATTTTACATTTCATAAGATGATTTTTTATCTTCAGGCAAAAACATGATTAGATTGAATATATCATGTTAACATGAATCAAAAGCAATCAAACATTATACAAAAATCTCCAGTAAAATAACATCTAAATATGCTCAGAAGGTAATTGACAGGGGTTTATATTAACTTTGTCTCAGATTTTACTTTTAGACTTCCTTAGGAGAAATAAAAATGCACACATTAGTTGACATTCAACAACAGTATAGAGCTATAAAATTAATGCGGATGAATAATCTGGCCTTGGGAGACTTCAGTGAAAAATGTTCATACTGAAACCTCTGACATTCTTTAGCAGACTTGAGCAAATATGAGCAAGGTTTGAGACTTTGTTCTCTTTTGAAAGTACAGAGAAGACATGTAAAATGAATGTATGTTTTTCAGGACAAAAACTGTTGCAAAAAAGTGATTTTTCATTCCTATTGCACAGGAAAGAGAAACAGAAAGCACTGACTGAACGACTAAAATGACTAGCATTACAAAGACACCCGATTTACTTTCTTCTGCAGCATGTGGCCACCATGCTAGCTATTTTAGGTAATTCAATAATTTAGTTTGAGTAGCAAGCAGAGAGCTCCGATCACATTTTCATCTTATCTCAACAAGTTCTGCTGCATAAAAATGCATAGCAAAGTGTGTCTAAAAACTAATTTTAGCTGTCCAATAATGACAGTCATTAAAAATGACCCGCTCCATCCTTTCCTTAGCGCATTCTGGGTCTAAAATCTGTTTACCTACATAGGCCTGATTTAGCATCAGGCAGGAAGTGACTGCAGGCATTGAGGTGTCCTGTTGTTTCTCCAGGTGTCACGACACAATATCAGTGTCTGAGAGCCGAGTTGGTCAGATGGGATGGGACGGTGGGATCTGCATGCTTCCTGGGATCCGATTCAGGTCACGGTGTGGCACATGGACAAGCCAATGTTTAGATCGTATACTTAGCACCTCCCCCACTAGGCTGGAGCGTAGAGCACAGCCGATAGCAATCCCACTGGGATATAAACTCCTCAACTGGCGACATACACAATATAGAATAGAAGATTGCTAGCTGTTGAGTATGTACAGCCTATATTGAGCTAAAGATTTTTTTTATAAAATCAATTATATATAACAATACATTCTTTAAAAATACACATTTAACAATGTATTATATTGTATAAATATATAGTACTGTATATAGTTCACTTCAGCACTTTACAGCCCTAATGTTTGTGCAGAAGTCAGTGGGTGGGTGATTTTCAGAAGACAGGGAGGTGAAACGACGGGGACAGATCTGGAGCAGATTACGGATGGATGTGCCTTTGATGCACAGTGACAGCCCTGCTTAAGATGGGCATTAATACATAAGTGTGCAATGATCAAAACGGCCGCTCTCTCAACCCATGAGAGAGCTGATTGCATTATGGCTCATCAAAACTGTGCATTTACAAGTAGACAAGGACATTATGGCTGTTCTGTTTAGAGGCATCTGTTTAGAGGCTTCACTTCAGAGCTTCTGGATTTGGTGTCACGGTAAAAAGAACCCCCTGAAGAGTTAGCATGAGAACGTTGAATGCAATCTGAGAGGAGAGATATCCACCGTTCTGAAAATTTTATCCACTCCCACCTCTGTCTTGGTGTGTTGCATGTCCACAGATCATGATCGGAGAGGGGATTCTGTTCTGCTGTCTGTCGCGAACGCAGTGCGGAGGTGGAGCTGAAGCCGATATCAATGCGGCCGGCTGCAACTTTAACTCTTTCGTCCGGCGAGGTGTCAGGTTTGTGGGTAGGTCACATTTCTAGCAGATAATATTCTTTCAATCCTGATTAGTCTTTATTCTGTTAAAGGACCACATGGAATGATACATTTTTGTGGCTGGAATTCTGTGGAATGAAAAAAAAAATAATAATCTTCTGCTGAGCTCAAAAGAAGAAATTCTGAAACAATGTTCATGCGGCTACCTGTTACGCATTAAATGCACAAAAAAATTAAATAAATGTATCTCTCAGAACATGCATCTAAATATTCCTTGCAATAAAATGACAAAATATCAATGGACATATCGGTATCGACTGATAAGACTTTTTAATGTTATCGTTATCAGTAGAATAAGCTGATTAATTATAGCCAAATGATCATGGAATCCCACATTATTTCTAGTTGATAAACGTGAAGGCTAAATAAGGGATAAATGTACATCCAGCCGGTTGTTTTCTCGGTCTTGCATCAGCCTGAAGGGGGTTTATTCTGAGATAACAACCGGCTAGATGTACATTATCTCGCGTATTACACGGCTACTTGCCACATAAGTAAATAATTAGACACGAAATATTGAAATTGAGTTGAAATATTTTATTAGGTCTTTAAACTTAAAGCTTCCGCGGAGAGAGCAGTTGCTAGCGCGGCAAGTTCAAACTAGACGGACATTTAAGACATTACGGTATCCAGTCATACCACTTATTATACAGCATTTCGCCACATAAATAATTATGGAGATAAGAGATATTGATTTCAGATTAAACTGTAATAATACCTAATTTTATCTAATAATCCAACAGTGTACAAAACAATAGACACAAAATGGCAGCAGCTGCGTTTGTATGAAACAAGAGAGAGCGAGTCCACGATACTGGATGGCATAATGAAATAACTGTACACAAAATATTGATTTGACTGAGTTTTAATATTTTATTAGCTCACCAAATGCAAAACTTCCACAAAAAAAACACGTTCCTAGCAAGCGTATAGCGCTACTGACTTTAGTAACCCGGATGAGCCTGCGTTATCTGGAGAAACTGTTATCTGCGCGATTGACCAAATCAGAATCAAGTATTCCCCTGAGCTGTGTAATAAATACAATTATCCAATATACTTGTTATCAACTTAAAGTTAACAATAAATATCAGTAATAATCAGATATCGGTGCATTAAAGTTCTTTTTCTTTTCAGGCGTTCACGTGTTTGGTTTATGTGCCACTGCTTTGATTACCGACATTATCCAGTTGTCGACGGGTTACCCCGCCCCTTACTTCCTGACTGTCTGCAAGCCCAACTACACTTACCTCAATACCTCCTGTGAAGAAAGTTTCTTCATCCTGGAGGACATCTGCTCAGGATCTGACGCTGCTGTCATCAACGCCGGCAGGTACAGCTCTGATTCTTGGCAAACGGAGATAGATCTCTGTTGGATTAACAGTGCCACAGTCATGTGAAACAGATTATCTTAACACCCGCTGATACAGACGTTGAAGTTGATAAAAAAATCTTCAAGTACTAGTCAAGTGTGGATTCTTGACACTCAGGAATTCAGACGAACGATGCAGGCACAAGAGCCCATACAGATCAAAGCCAAGCGTCACTGCAGCCTATGAATAGGGGCTGGAGATTAACGGAACAGCTTTTGATGTACTTTTTAATAAGGTTGGTTTTCAAAGGAATGGATGAGGCTGGTGGTGACCATCTCTCCACTTGTGTAGATTCGCTAAATAATGAAGTGGGTTATGAATTTCTGAGCATATGTATGCTGACAAATACAAAGATATTGTTTACCCCATTTATAACTCCCCCTCTGTCTGAATTAGATTCGCTGTTGTGTCAATTCCGGAACGCTTTATCCGACTTGGATGTGTTGTAGACCTGCAAATATAATCAGATGTCTCAGGTTTTGAAAGTATAAATAATATGGAAGTTAATTGCATCCTTTACCCCAGACTTTTTTTTGCCAAAGATATGTAGTATATGCAGTCAAATCAGCTTGTTGTTCCTGCTTATGTGAACTGTGCTACTGTGAATGTTTATTTATCCTCTAAACAGTCAGAGAAGATGCAGACACACCATTAGGTTCAACAGATTCAGTGCACCATGGGAGTCTCCCAAAGAGCCAATAGCCATGGGCATAAACAGTGTCTCTATAACATTCACATTAGTAATTACTAATCGCACAGACAGAATCTATCTATCTGTCTTTTAGTGCTGTAAAAAGAAGGGTTTTTTTTTCCCTTCATGCTTTTGCAAGAGTTACATTATATGATCACGCTCTTATTCAAGCAAATTATTTGAAACGCTGTCTGTGAATCTCCTGTCTGTGCGACACACACACACACAGTGTGCAACAGAATTGGGGATTTAAGTTTTTCGGATCACAAACCTGTGATGTCCACCTGTACTATTTCAGTCCAGGTTGTTAAAGACAAGAAGTCTAATATTTGATCGCATATGTTTAGCTCTACTTTTAGTGAGGATTTTTCTTCTCATTTTGATGAGGCTTGTAAGCTGGTCTCTCTTGACTGTCCCTCAAATAACTTAGATGCTGAACAGTAACTTATTTTATTTAACTCTACCTGTACTGACATTTTAGACTCTATTGCTCCATTTTGGCTGAACCATGGCTAAATAATGATACACGGGCTCGGGCACGGGTGAAAAAAAAGATAAGTTGCATGTGTCTTTAGAGATATTACGTACATCATTAACAAACTATCAAAGAGCTGTGAAGGAGGCTAAATCAAAGTATTTCTCTGACATCTTAGCTAGAAATTATCAAAGACCTAAGATTCTATTTCTACAATTAACTCTGTTATAAATCATTCTATTGATCTGCACTTTGATGACCCAGCCACTGCTTATGAACACTTTTTAAGGTGCTTTACAAGCAAGATACGTGACATTACACATTATTGTCCCCATAAACTATTATCCTCCTCCTTCATCGTTTAATGCCTTTGAAACTATCTCTATAAACACTCTTCATGAACTGGTTACGAAGTTAAATCTGTAACTGACATTATTCCAGCACGCCTACTTATTCAGGTTTTTGATGTCATTGGGCCTTGAATCCTAATAAATAAGAGTCTTTCTATAGGATTTGTTCCAGATTATTTAAAGCATGCTTTTGTTAAACCTGTTGAAAAAAATCAAACCTTGATGTGATAGTTCTCTTGGATTTTAGGCCAATTTACAATTTACCTTTTATCTAAAAAATCCTTGAGAAGGTAGTTTCTGTCCAATTATTAAAACATTTTTTAGAGTCAAATGGAGTCTTTGAATCTTTTCAGTCTGGTTTTCGGAAACATCACAGTACAGAATCTGCTCTTAATGAGTGTCAGATGATATTTACTCTGAGAATTACTTTGAGTGCGGCCTTTGATATGGTCAATCATGATATTCTTATTTCTCATCTTGAACATTGTGTGGGTATTAAAGGTCATGCATTGAACTGGTTCAAATCTTATTTGAACAATAGAACTTTTTCTTGTGATGTTTATCCTCCAAATCACGTTTGTCCTGTGGGGTTCCCCAAGGATCTATTGTTGCACCCATTTTGTTTTCTTTATTTTAATTTTTTAGAAAACACAGAGTATTATTCCATTGTTATGCAGACGACACTCAAATATATGTGCCCATAATAACAATGCTGGTCTACGTGCTTTAACTGCTTGTTTGTCAGACATTAAGGCATGGATGTCCAATGATTTTTAAAATCTCAACGAGAGAAGACTGAGGCAATTGTGTTTGGACCATTAGCTGTCTCTGGCAGCTTAAATTAATTGTTGGCTTATGTAAAGCCATCGGTTAAAAACTTGGGTGTTGTCTTTGACTCTGCCCTGTCATTTGATAAGCAGGTAAATGCAGTAGTAAATTCGTGCTTTTTCCAGCTAAGACTACTGGCTAAAGTTTATTTTAATTTATATTGGTATTAGGCAATCCTATATGAACGTTTGTGAACGCTAGACTCCTCACTGGCACACGCAAATATGAGCACATTATATGAGCCGTCTTGCTCTCTCTGCATTGGTTGCTGGTGTGTTTTAGAATAGAGTTTAAGATTTTACTCTTTGTTTTTAAGGTCTTAAATGGGCCGGCACCTTCTTATTTATCTGAAATTGTGACTGTTAACATATCTGCTAGATGTTTAAGGTCATCAAATCAGAATCTGTTGAAGGTTCCCAGATCACGGTTAAAAAGAATGGGAGACCGGGCTTTTGCCATAGTCGGCCCCAAATTGTGGAATAGCCTACCGTTATCTATTAGGGTAATCGCTACAGAAGTTTTGTTTAAAGCAAAACTTAAACCTACCTTTAAGAGAAGGCTTATAATATGAGAGTCTTTCTGAGCTTGTTTCTCTGTATTTTATTGTTTTGATTGGTGTTTTTATATTACTTTTTCAATTTTTGTACAGCACAATGGTGAGCAACTGCTGTTTTATTGTGATATATAAAAAAATAAACTAAACTAAACACACACACTTGTGCGCACAGAAAGCCGCTTCAGACAGCGCTTGAACGGACAAAAACACAAAATTATGCCAAAATGCCCTTTTTGTCGAGTATCTTCGCAATCGCAGTCTCAAATTAGTTAAATGAAGTCTTAAATGAACGTAAAGAGTTGTGAGAAAATGGGATGCGTGTCAGATCCATGTGATGTGCGTCAGGTTTTACAGTGACCACAGCCTAATAAACCTGCTGCTGTCTGTCATTAAGGATAATCAAAGAACAAAATAAAAAAAGAAAATCACTCACTGCACTTGACTGAATAACTTTTGTAGTTTTAATAAGGATTAATCTATATTTAATTTATAATTTATGCAGTGAAGACTGTGAAGTGTTTGATAACTTTATTCAATTTCTCTATTTATCCTACCTGTTAGACCTATCTTAAAGCACTGTTTACAAGGTTACATGGGTCAAAAACAATAACTTTTTGTGCATTTTGACAGGGCAAGTAAAAATCTGAACCGGTCTGACTGGGCCAATAGAAAAAATTGAGCCCCGATAATTATTTATTTATTTATAATTACACTGTAATGCTGAATGGCTATAATGGCTAAAATTAAGGGGAAAAAATATATTTCATAGAGACATCAGTAGCAGTATTGGTATATAGAACACAATTACATAATGAGAAGAGAACTGTTGTTAGATTTTCACCTCTTGAAAAAAAAAAACCACATAGATTTACTTTGGGGAAGAGGATGCACTTAAAATCAATCAAATGCTCGAGCAACTGCATAGCAATACACTCTAACGCAATGTGTAGAAATGCTTCAAATGTGTCTGCTGTATTCTTGTTTCAAACTCTTTTGATGCCAGAACTGATCGGAATTGCTTTCATTTATTTTAGAAAATCCTTCCCGTCACAGCATGCAACACTGGCATCCTTTGCTGCCGTGTATGTCTCGGTGAGTAAAAGTCAGTCATTTAGAAGTACTCAGGCACTTTCAATTCACCGTGCTGCTAGAGACTAACAGATAAAAAAGCTGCACTCATGTCACCTTCTGTGAAAAACTGAACCTGATGTGTGGATAAAAGGACTACAGCTCTCTACAGTAATTTGTGCTGCAACATCCAGATGCCTTCATGCAATTTACTGGACCTTGTCAAAGTAGCAAAATGGAGTGTTGACCCCCTTGAGTCGTGTTGTTTTTATGTGTTTGTATGTAATTGTCCATTCAAGGGTAGGAATACAACAATTTGTTCAACAAAATACTGTTAAAAAACCTCATTCTAATTTTTCTCTGCTCTTGAAAGAAAAAAACAAACCAACATGAACCATGTGCACATTATATGTTAACAGAATGCCAATAATTTGCATAAAAAATAAATTGGCTAATTTAGATGTCAAAGAATGTGTTTACATGCACGATCTTACCCCAAATTTGCAAAAAGAGCTTAAAATGTGTTTGCCCATGTAAATAGTGTACTTGTCAGTTAAAGGTCATAAAGGTTTTTTGCCCATTGCTCTGCATGCAAACACCTTTACTGGTGTTCTGTCAGGTCATTCAGTGTGTTATTCAGTTATTCATTATCTCTTTTTAAGTTTTAACATCAAAACCAGAGAAAAACACGATGATTTCAAAATGTGGTTTTGAAAAGAATCCATATAGCTCTCTCAAGCTCAAGGTCATTTGTGACCCTGGACCACAAAACCAGTCTTATGGGTACACAAAATACCCGTGCGACTTGTGACTGGTTTTGTGGTCCAGGGTAACATTTGATTCATTACATAAAACAAATAATCACCTGTTATTTATATTGAGCAGTTTCGCTTAAACCCTTATGAATTTAAGTCCGTGACAAGAGCACAGTTTAAGCTGTTTGAATGAACTTGCACATTGTCGTCTTAAATGGATAGTTCACCCAAAAATGAAGGTTCGGAACAACTTGAGGTTGAGTAAATGATGACAGAATTTGTATTCTTGGGTGAACTATCACTTTAAGTACAGTCAGTCTATTAATCTTGAGTCAATGGATGCTGACTCGTTTCTCTGGGAATTTGTACCAACCAACTCACAACTCTAGGGTCTTCCCAGTCACAAAATACTCAAATGATTAAAATGCGCTTCATTGGTGCAGAGATAATGTGCTCTATGACACACTCAAATCAGCTGATTCATGTTCCCTGTGGTTAATTCATTTTTTCTTAAGTGTTTGAAGATTATTATAATTATCAAAGTGTCTTTAAACATTTTTAATGAAAAGCGTATGGTTCTGGCTCACTACCTGATTCTGCTTCAGCTTGGAAACATCACAGCAAATCTCTCTTTCTTGTGCAGATGTACTTCAACAGCACGTTGACGGACTCATCCAAACTGCTGAAGCCTCTTCTGGTCTTCTCCTTTATTATCAGTGCCATCATATGTGGCCTAACCCGTATTATTCAGCACAAGAACCACGCCATTGACGTTTACCTGGGCTTCCTGCTTGGAGGGGGCATCGCTGTTTACCTAGTGAGATGAATATAGGCATTTTATTATATATCTCATAGCATTTTAAATCTTCATCTGATAAAAGGTCTTGGTAATCTATTTACTTGCATGTACACAACATTAAAACCATGATTTAGCCAACTAGGACTTGTTCATGGATCAGATCTGTGTTGGTTTTGGAACAACATTCCCATCAAACAGTCATAAGCCAAGCTCTATATTGTAGCTCTTTCTTTCCCCTAAAATGAGTAGGAATCAGATTTGTTTAATTTCCAAACTCCAGCCTGAGCCTAACCATAAAATCAGACCAGTTAACAGCAAAGTTGTTCCAGGACCAAAAAGGATGTTGATCCAGGAATACCCTTATTTTTAAGTATGTTGGGAAATTCCAATGAAATATTGTGTTTTGTCTGTCCAGGGTTTGTTTGCTGTAGGGAACTTTCAACCGAGCAAGGAGAAAAGGACAAGTCAGTTTCACATTCGGGATTCTCATCGAACTATGGCTGACCTGTGCCATCAAGGTCACCACCTCCCTGCCAAGAGCTGCAGTGGCAGTGACGGCCTCTCATCTTCATGCTCCGAGGGCATCCTGCACCGCAATGCCCAACACCACCAGGCAGGACCTCCAAGCAGCCTGAAAAAAACTAGCAGAGATGTGGAGGTCATCAATACTCGCAGCCCTCCACACAAAGAGAACATGGTGACCTTCAACACCTTGCCCAGAGTGCATACGTCCGCCATGGACGAGTCTGTCTTCCGGAACGCCACCATCCACACGTCCTCAGTAGATTCAAGTCGATCCAAGCAGCTGCTGTTGCAATGGAAGAGTAAGAATGAGAACCATAAACATTCCCTGCATGCCATGGAAGGTGGACCAGGACTGTCTCCTCCAAACAGCATGGATGTCCGCTGCAATTCTGAACCCTCAGCTGTGGGGATCAACGGTGAACATCAGGGACCTGGAACCCCATATCTAAAAATGGCCACTGGAAGTACAACACTTCCAAGCAACCCCAGCGGAATTGCTGGCGGTGCTCGGATATCCATTCAGTCTCGACCTGGTTCCTCGCAGTTGGTCCACATCCCAGAGGAGACACAGGAGAACATGGGCGGCTTGCCAAACAACTCCCGTGACAAATGGCTGAAAAGCATGGAGAGGACTGTGGAGAAGGGCGGTGAGGTACCAGTGGTTAGGACTAACTCTAATGGCCAGCCGCGCATCATGCAAGTCATTGCGATGTCCAAGCAGCAAGGTCTCCTGCAGGGAAGCTCTCCCAGTTCTGACAGCAGCAGCCACACCAGCTCCACAGCACCGCTCCAGCGCTACAAGAGCCTAACTGAGGAGTCTGGAGGTCAAGGCAGCACTGGAGCCATCATTCGGGTGGAAGCCCATCCGGAGAACGGCCGACCCCTGGTGCATGCGCACTCCACGGATGGAAGTGGCTCCTGGACGTGGAAGTCCCAAAGCAGCTTAAGACAGTCGTTTGAGCTTAACGACTTGAATCGGGACTCGGAGAGCTCTGAATCCGTGAGAGATGGGAACAGTTCTACAGACAAAAAGAGCTCTACGGACAGAAAGAAGAATGGCTCTAATGCTCCTAAAGTCGTCGCTGTGCCAACTGTCCCAACTGTCCCTATTGTATCTACAGCAGGCAGTAACCACCATCCCATCCAGACCATTTCCACCATCCGGGTCACTCCCATGGAAATGAATGAATCTGGTTCTGAGAGCCACGACTCCAGCTTGCGTAGAAAAACCAGGATCCTCATCCCTGAAAGAGGAAACAGTCCAGATAATACCAGGAACATTTTTTACAAGGGAACATCTACCACCCCTGTTTTTAAGGAGTAGTCAGTCATTATCTTGACAAAACAAACAAATGAAGAACCCAGAAGAGGTTGGGTGTTTTTACGTAGACACATTTGCTATGTTTTACACAGTTATGCATGAGATGATTCACTGACTATATATACTTATAAATATATACATGACAGAAAGAAAAGCACAACATCCAGGTTTTGGTCGTAATTCTGTTTACTTTTGTGGTAATAACATTGTAAACATATGACAGTATATCACATGGAAATGGTCTTACCTTTTATGACACACTGTGAAGATGAAACTGTGACTGTGCCAAGTTTGAACTGCAACACTGTATTCAAGTATTTAACATCACAGATATCTTAAAAAGATTTTTCATATAGTCATACTTTCATATACATCATTCACTTATTCATACAATGATAACTATGCTAGCTGAAACTCTTATTTTTGTATTCTGTAAATAACTTTTAAACTTGGTGCTGCCCAATTCTAAGAACATTATGTAAAAAACAATTGACAAATTAGAAAAAACAGATCTTGAAAACTGTCATTTGAACTTTCTAATGACCATAAGTGCTTAGAATATTCTCTGTAGCAAATGATAGTCATAAAATGACATGCGCTTCACGTTTACTACTTGCAATACAAATACTTTACATACTCTACGTATCTGTAGGAATTTGTACGTAAAAAGTACGTTCATGTATATTTCAATAGACACAAAGGATAGTGTCCATGCAAGGATAGTGTATGTAACCGTGTCAATGCAAACATAAAAAATGAACTGATAAAAAAGAACTACACTTTATGTACAAATACCAAGGAATACTAATGAGATTCATTTCTTCCAACTAATGTCTATCTTCCACTCTTTTCTCAACTGTATATTTGCATAACAGAATTAACTGTACTTTTTTTTCCAAAAGATCATTCTGATTGTATGTCAGTTATTTTAAGGTTAGCTGCATTAGTAGCAAGACAATATTCCACAATGATTACTTAACTGTGGTTATACCACTGTGAGTTCCAGCTTTTTAGGCCAAACAGTCATGTTCAATATTTTATACACTTGAGTAGCCCACTAAGAAAAAAATAAATGGCTTTACTGTTCACAAAGTGATTTGCAATGAGCAAATGAGCTCATTAAATCTAGTGTCATCTTAGCTGTTAAACACTACAGCAGAGACATTTAATTCCATGTTCATTGACTGTGTAACTTTTTATAAACTGTAAATTAATGTGCCAAATGGTATTTTAAAGAGATTCTGTTTTGAAACATTTCTATAGAAGTCTGTATTCTTATAAACCACAAAACTCTTTCTGCACAGCTGTAGCCAATGCATGGTAGTTTGATATTTCACATTTATTTTTTGGTTTCCTTTTTGTAAATGATGCATATGTGTAGCAGCTGCAATGTGATTATTTATACTGAATATAAACGACTTGTTGACAATCTTTATAGATAAAGTTATTTTAAATCACACCAGAATACACTGTATGTTATACCTAATTTGTCAAGAGATTGTTTGGATACCTGTTAATGTGCACTAATGATTTTAGAAATGCATTAAGCATGCTGGTAGCAGTGTGTGTGTTTTCCGAGAAACATTGTACTCTGTAGCATTCTGTGTAACTGTCATCGACACAGTGACGAGATTCAGTTTGGATAGGAATGAATCCAGTCGAACCTGTTACAGTGATGTTACGTGTTAATGTCGCAGCGGCCTGACAGAAAAATAATGTCAAATTCTGTTAATACACAAACAGTTTGTTTCTAACGTAACATGGTTCTGTTTCCCTCCAGTAACATGGTAGATGAATAAAAACTGTGCTGTATCAGTGTTTGAATAAACATTTGCCATTTAAAACTGCTGAGTCGCTTCAATCATGAATTGGCTCCACATTTGCAATGGCACTTTCCACAAATAGGGTAAGAAAAAAAGTGAACAAAAAGATTAACCTTCATTTAAATATTACATGAGTTTTATTTTCTATTTATTTTATTTGGGGTATGCCATTATTTTGTCATTTTATGTCTGAATATAATTTAAAACCCAATTTGTGTTTTATGCCAACATTGTTTATGACACTTAATTGCTGGATACAGTCAAAAACATCAAGACTACTGAAGTAGGACAGGACAAAGTCTAAAATTATTTAATAGGACATCAATTTGTACCTTATTCTTGGAAAGTGCCTAATACTTTGTTTCTTCATCACTACTGTCATAAACATGAATAATGATCAGAATATGTATGTATTGTGTTTGAAAAAAAAAGTAACATTTTCAAATGCAAAATTAAGGCATAACAAATTTAAATTGCTGCCTTTGGTCTTTTGTCCATTCTCGAAAATACACTCTGTCAGAAAATTAGCGTGGTCAGATAACTCTCATCCTTTCCCCTACACCATGCTACGTCGATTGCATTAAGCTAACCAAAGCTGGCATGCAACGCTTTATCCATGGCTAGCATTTAATGAGGATGTTTTAAAAGAAATATTAATTTCACACTGGATCAAGAACGTTCCACGCCGCACAAACACACACAAAGCTGCCTTAGTGATGTGGAAACGCTGGTCTCGTTGAGACTGCCATGTGTAATTATCATCGTACAGTAAAAAAGTAGGTCAGTGAATTGACCTAAATTGAATGTGAGCGCTGCCAGATACAACTCGTCTCTTATGAACCCTTGAAGTAAACCAAAGGAAAATAAAACTATATAAACAACAACGGCAGCACTGTCACACAGAAACACTTTAAATTTTCTAGACTAGGGATGTCCAATCCTGCTCCTGAGGGCCACTGTCCTGCAGAGTTTAGCTCCAACCCCAATTAAACACAAGGTCTTACTAGGCATTCTAGAAACTTCCAGGTAGGGGTGTTGAGGCAGGCTAGAGCTTAACTCTGCAGGACAGTGGCTCTCCAGGACTGAGTTTGGACACCCCTGGTCTAGACCAAACTTTAGTGAAGTAGTAGGCTAGGCTACTTGTGGTTTTCAGTTCTCAGTTCGACATCACAACAAACAGAATCGCTGATATGTAATATACTTACAGACACTTTCTTTTAGCTTAAAAGATTCATAGTGTGAACATGTTTTACTTCAGTCTCTACAGTCTCCATGTGAAAAAGCACCCTAGTTTTTTGTAGCAACCATAATTTAAGTGTACAGGTAGTATATAGCTAGTAACCAGAAAAACTAGATAGCCTTTCATTATTGTGGTTCGATCAATGTAACTGTAAAACAAACAAACAAAACATAGCTACAACTGCTATGGTTGTAATAAAAAGGCATTAAATCCCCTCATTCCCCTAATAGGTTATTTCATATAAATACCGAAACACCGGGCTAGTTAAAATCCATAACATGTTTATTTTCATAAACTCCATAACTTACTTCAATACAGCCAAGCTTCTTCAAAAGCAGCCAATATCCTTGGCTAAAATACTAGTGTGTACTACTTGTGTTCAGTTAACATGGGAGTGCTAACCAAAAACCTATTAGGCTGCCAACAAGATCTTGAAATCTGTAAAGCTAACATGCTAATGCTAACGCTGTGGGTTCCCAATGAAATTACAGCTTCTGAATGCAAGCAACTATTGCCTTTGAATTATTTGGCATTCCTTGTGTCTGAAAGATGAGGAATTTTGTTTTTGGATATGTATTGTTGAATAATGTATTAGATATCAATTGATGATTAACGTGAGACGGTTGACATTCAAACTATACAAAAACAGTGTGATAAAATATGCATAACTGATACAGTAGATGGAAATAAGAATGATTGTTCAGGTGATGGCAAAACTTTAGCTAACCTAACAGTGCTTGAAAGAACTTGTATAAAGTCAGAGGGCATGAAATTCATAAATAGAGATAGCTAAAGTGGTATCATGGATATTTAACACCTTTGCTTACACAATTTTTTTTTCACAAATAAAAGCTCACACAATTTTGAAGCAATTAAAAACATTATAATTGGTTATCTGTGCATACACAACTATATTATAATATAAAGTATTATTTATAAATAAATAAGATATAAAATGTTTAATATATATTATAAAATATTACTTATAGATAAAATATAATATTATTTATATAGAATATATAATATAATAATATAAATAAATATAAGGCAAATATCAGAATGAGTAACAGAGTTGCAGATTTAGCCTAAATTAAGGTATCATTTAGTAGGGGACATGATTGAAGGTCTAAAATACCTGCAGAAAGCTAGCTGTTAGCCATTAGCACTCGCATTCATCTCAATGGCAACTGGTCGGCTGGTGCAGAACATCGAGAAGATTTGTAACCTGCCATCTGTGCTCATGAAATTATCTGTTTGTACTTTGTACACACCAGCATTTTTTTCAGTCATTGTAAAAGGAAAAACTGACATCAATATTCTTCAAAATTTCTCATGAATGACATGATGGTGCTAAATAATAAAAGAGTTTTCATATATTGGTGAATTACTCTTGTTAGGTCAATTGTGAAAGTCACATGGCAACTTGCTGCAACCTTCCAATGCCATTAGAAATTGAAATGCTAATGAATGCCCTTTAAGTGCAGCAGTGACCTTAATAGAACAACCATTTGTCAGCACCACAGTTTATTTATATATCACTGATTTCATATTTAACTCTCAGCATATGAGCAGTGAAAGGTCAACACTTCAAATCATGTTGTATAGGATATGGACAACAGTGACACAGGAGAAATAAAAAATAAAAAATAAAACAAAGCCCTGATTGTAAGAGCAAGAAATGCATTTGGGGGCTCAGGCCAGGCACTTACACATGATTTCTTCACACTTTGGGTGATAAATGACCTGTAGGTATTTACCGTATGGATCAGTACACAATGTAAAATGCAATTGATTCCAGCATTAAAGATGTTCCCAATATTTGCTGCAGTTTATGTCCAACAGCTTTTACCAATGGACTGTTGCATCTGTCCAGCAACATTCAGATTTGAGGCCTAACTGACAGAAAACAAGTTATTTTTAAGGCAAAGGCAAAGAAGGTCCACCGCCCATTATCAATAATGTAAGCACTGCTTACTCAGAGGTCACTCAGAGGGCATCATTCGGGAATTTAAAATGCATTTTCAGTGTGAACACACTCACACTATTTATACTACAAAATAGCATAGAGTAGTGCACAAGTATGCAAATTGGAATCAAAGAAAGTCAGTGATGTCTCAAATTCTGGACGAGTCGGTGTCTCTGGTGCAAACAACAACAACAAAAAAAGCTTGAATGGAAGTTAAAAGGCTTAAATAAGTTTAATTTGCAGTTTCTTCATCCCTAAAGACCATGTGCAATTCTTACTCTAGTTAATGGACTATAGTTAGTATGCAGGATAGTGAAGATGTTTTTTCATTTTCATCCTCAGGGAAGTAAACCATTTCAACACATTCAGCTATTATGAGCTGCATTCTCCACAACAAACAAATTCAGCTTTAGAGTAAGGAACTTGTTCCATTCATTTCATGGAGTGCCAGCTCTTCAGATGGCCTTCACCTTTACCAGCTCACATTAAAAACATCTCTGGATCTCTTATGCATACCACAGTTCCTTACTGAACTGACAACACTTGTGGCATATTTAGAATTTATAGCGCTAGTGCAAAGTACTATAAACGTTTAAGTGCTAGTGACGTTTCTGTAATTTATAGATAGATAAGACATATTCAAAAACATTTTGTGATTTAGAAAAACTGACCTTTAGATAATAAAGTATAATGTTAAAATAATTACTATACAATTGAAATTAATATTAAAATCATTATAAAAGTACATTAGTAATCATTTAATTTTAAATTATTATTTTAAAGGGGTCATATAATGGTACATGCACTTTTACAAGTTGATTGTACTGAAATGTGTGTTGGCAGTGCCTGTACACAACCATCATATAATGATAAAAATCCATCCAGTGGTCTTTTTTTAATCTCCTTATATGTTTTCCCCCATCTCAAATCGAGCCGTCTGACCGTGTGACGTCACACGGTCGGACGCCCCTCCCACGATTGTTAATTGACAGCAGCGTTTCAACACAGACCCGCCCTGAGCGAGCTGTCATCATAGTCCGCCATTGTTGATACGCTGGAGCACTGTCTATGAGCAGAATGGCGTCTAAGCGATTGTGGTGTTCTGTTCTTGGGTTAATAAGGAACACAGCAGTCATTTTGATGTTCTGAAGACGCAGTGGCTGAGTTTTGTTTTCGAAGGGAATATTCCCCACGATCAACGTCAATGCTTTCATGTTAGCGTGAATAATTTCTCACCAGACTGCTTTATAAACGAGGGTCAGTATAAAGCTGGTTTTGCTAAGAAGCTGCTCCTGAAAAAAGGATCGGTACCAACTATTCGTGTTCCTGCTGCACCTCCAGAAGAAGTGAGTGTAACGTTTTATTAACCTTTATATTAATCTTTGCAAATCGCTTGCACGCTTCACGATGAATGCGGCTGTTTACACTCAGGGTACATTACGGCATGTTTTCTATGTACAACGTTCTCAATATAATTCATAATGCCAAGTTTATAATGAACAACGTGTTATGGTTATTGTGTTATTACAAACTGTGTACGCACAGAACTGTGGCGGGGTGGGCAAAGCTCATTATCATTTAAAGACACAGGCACTTAAATGGCGTGCTGAAAACAGAGCTGTTTTTGACCAGGTAAAATTAGTGTTTTCTTACAATACTAATGAGAATTTTTTATTAAAGTAGGCTATATTACAAACTTTTAATTTAGACCCTAAAGAATCATATTAGCTTGTACAAAAATGGCATTATGACCCCTTTAATAATACTTTTTATGTCTGTATTTTTATCAGATGTAATTGATCATTGTATATAAATTCTGACATTATTAAATTAAGATACTGTATACAATACAATCTTTAATTTTATATTTTACTATTATTATTTGAATAATACATACTTTGTGTCTGTACATTTTGATCAGATGTAGTTCTTACATTATAAATTAAATTATTGTAAAAAAAAAATAAAAAATTCTATTTAAAAAAAATGATTATTTATCTAAGATATACTTTGTGCATATTTGTGTCCAGATGTATTTGATCACTGAATATTAATTCTGATTCTCTCAGTTCTGTCAAGTGTGCACTGTAAAAATCATATGATCAATAATTTATGACATGTTTTACATTACTTTAACTCATCAAAATAAGTTTCAAAATAAGCAATTTTCACCTTTTTTGTATAAGTTATACAAGATTCAACTCATTTTAATGTAATTTAAGTTTAAATGACTTTTTTCAAACTTTAACCAAGGGCTGCTGGCAGATTCATGAGATTTGTGCTGAGGATCATGTCATCCTAAACACCCCTGAATTTTTCATGAACGGCCCTGATGCTCCAGGCAAGCTGGAATTTTATTAATAAAATGCTCACTGGCTTGATGCCGAGGAGGCGGCGACAGGGACATCGTTCAGTTTTGTAATGTATAAGCCATTGGAAATGAGTCAGGTAAATGTGGAAAATTCAAGAGCCTAAATGATTTGTGTAACTTAAGTGATTTCAGAGTTAAAGTCAACATAAAATAGCATTGGAATTTGGCACAACCCATTTTCAAAATATTTAATATTAAGATTTTTTTTCTTTGAGTTACATTCACATTTTGATTTAACATAATCAAATAATTTGATTTGAAATAATTCGATAATTAATATTTTTACTGCAGAACTGGCAAGCATTGTGGAAGAAAATACTGCAAAGCAAGTCTATTCTGATCTACATTAAACAATAATAAAATGTTTCTCAAAAATACACCATTGTCATTTAAAATAAGTTTTAGGACCAAGAAAACCTATTTAGGACCTTGTCCAGATATACTGTTGTTTAATACAATATATAATCACTGCAACTGGGTCATGTACGGTGAGATATGTAATGTTAATTATTTATGTGAGTGATATTTTGCCAGTTTTACCTTCACTGACATTGAATCAAACAGTAACTTGGTGGGTCATTATTGTTGTCATGACAGCAAACTTCCAGAAGAGCCTTCATTATTCCAGGATCCTGGAAGACATACATAAAACAGCATGAAAGCAGCTTGTGGAAGGATATCAAAAATTAGAACATGTTAAATATTCAAATCGATCAGGGCCCGGTTTCCCGATAACGCTCACTCTTAGCCTGCTAAGAAGACTCGAAAGATATATCTTACCAAATTTGTTTATTTTCCTAAGTGTGTTCCCCGAACTATACCTTAGGAAGCCGCTTAAGATATACCTTCTTACGTGGGACGTGACCAGGCGCTGTCCGTGCCAATGGTGCTGAATTGTTTGAAATCGATGGCTCGAGAATCAATTATTCTCTCGTGCAGGGGCTGTTTATGTGAAAAAGCGGTCATCTTTATAAAAGAAGCACTTCAGAAATAGTTGAAATTTCAATTTATTATGATTATTGGATATTATAAAAAATAATTCAAACTATAATAGCCTATAAAAGCGTAGCCTACATATTTTAAAATTGTAACATATAGCCTATTGCTGCCACAATAACCTTTTCAAAAATTTACATGCCGCCTTTTCTTTCCCATTTTTGTTCGCTGAGGTGGAGCTGCGATGAAATATTGTTCTTGTGTAAATACTTTCCAGCATTTCAGTAATAAAAGTTTACATCTTGCGTACGGTGCTCGGCAGTGATCAAAAAGGATTTAAACCGTGAATTTTGAATCTCTTGTAAACTCGGAGATGTGGATTCAGACGGCAATTAAATTACCACACGACCTGTTTGTCAAAAAACAGAAGGTACTAATTTGGCCAGGGATTTTTACGCGGATTGGGTGAGAAAAACACTGATATTATGGATTCGGACGGCACTAAAATCACCGACTTACCCCTGTAAATGTTTAAAATACCGGACGAGCCCATGAGAAACAATATTAGCGTCCGAATAGGACTTAACTGACAGTAGCCTATGCTTTCACTGGCCTTTAAAAGAGCGTTTTAATTCAATTAATAATATTGTATAATAATATAATTAAAAATCTAACAACAATCAGTGTAATGACAATTTTATTCTTTGCATGAAAACACTTGAATTAGCCTAATGTAATACTGTCTGGGTGTATTAAAACTTCAGAATTATATTCATTTAGACCTACAACAACGCTAAGAGAGAGCTACGAATGGTCCAGACCAACCTTACGAAGGTGTGACTTACAAAAGATATACTTAGCGTACGAATGTTTCGGGAACCGTCCCATAAGGTTAAGATAGAGGTTAAGGAATAGGTTAAGAACTACTTAGAGATAAGAACGCTTTGGGAAACCGGGCCCAGATTCTTTCGTGTTCTTTCTGTTCTAACAAAAGCTTAAATGTCAGAAACATTAGTAAATCCTGACCTGCATTTGTATTTGGTTGATTATGGATGGATTTTGTTGTACCAAGTCTGCATTGTTGCTGCTTTCATGCAACCTTGAACTGACTTTGAATTTAATTAATTATGCAATTAAATATAATTATGCAAATATATGTGTGTTTTTTTTGTTGTTGCTTTATTTCAATAAACTCCACAAGACCCGTCTATCCTGCTCATCTATGGATAGATTTGCTTTCAGAGCAGAACACGAAGGTTTTAGGTGTGATTCCCATGGGAGGTAAAGCTGTTTTTTAGCGGCCTACAATCGAATCTTTAGAAACAGATGCATTTGTTCACCCTCATCTCTGTGGGTGTTCTGTGACACAAATTGATATCTGAAGAGATGAGATATGGACTTGTACAATGGAGGAATGTTTCGATGTTTACTCTAGGGGTTCTGAAGAGAACTTGATCTTTCATGTGACCACAGTTATCAAAGTTATCAGTTTAGTTATCTAAAGCCCCGGCATTCACACCAAGAATGATACATACAAAGTTCTGTCATGAAACTTTAGATGGCGCAGGCCGATAGGTTCTTAACTCAATCCTCTGCAATCACATCGTTCTCAATAGTGCACAGCTGATTGGTTCCTGCTGTATCAGTAGCCAATGAGCTTGCATGCTCAACCTTCAAATACTTGTTCAGCATTTACTGTATTTACTGTAGCTACAGCAGTGTAGCAAGACCAAGGCCAAACATATCAACATTGTCATATCCATTACCATGCCAAACACTCTGAGAGTTGTCCTGACAGAACTATGTTAGCGTCCAAAACGCACATTAACAATATGTATATTATAAGCGCGAACTGCAGTTATTTCGTCTGTCGCTAAATGCTCAGGTTCAATAAACTCAGATTTTTTTTTCAGTTCTGTGCTGTTATCGCTATAGTTGTGGTGTGGGCCTACAACTGTGCTGTACAAACCAGAGAAAGACTCCAGTAATATCACGTGTCTCCTTTACAGTTTTAGAACAGATCTCAAACATAGACTGTAAAAAAGAAAGATGTACGACATGTCTCCACTTCCACTGTAGAAAAATAAAGCCAAAATAGTGGCAAAATATAGAGTGAAGGGTTTATGACCTATATTGCAGCCAGCCTCCAGGGGGCGATCAAAATATTTTGGCTTCACTTTTTAGGATGTGTGCGGCACACTTGGGCTGTGTTCGAAATCGCCCCCTATGCCCTTATTCAATATTCCCTACTTTAGTCCACTAATATAGTCCACTTGAAGGAGCGAAAGAAAACGAGTGAGTGATTTCAGTGATTTCGCATGGTCTGTGCTTGATTTTAATAATCAAGTAAAAATGAATTTATACCTGTACGATATTATGCTATAGCCACATTGGACCAGCAGTTTGGAAAATGGATGGATGATTCAGCTGCGAGCGCCATCTTCTGGCAGGTCGCGAGAATTCATTCGGCGCGACCGTCACAGTGCATTATGGGTATTCTCTAGCCGTTGAGCAAAAATCGGTTGTACACTCGTTATTGCAGTGCATTGTGGGATTGAATGAGCGTACTAGATAAAGTCCACTATGGTTTCGGACACCACTACAAATGGCTGTCCCCTCAAATAGTGCCTTATTTAAGGGCATAGAGGGTGATTTCGGACACAGCCTTGGTCTCAATTAAGTCACAAACTGTGTATTCTTAGACGCCTATGTCAACTGTATGAGAAATAAAAGAGTAACATCTGAACAATAAAAAATTAATCTGGGAACGGATGGCTCACCTGGGACTCTGCATATTAAAGGAGGTTGAATCCTCACACTAGCACAAAAGAAGGGTGTTTTTTCCCCCCAAGATTGTCAGCATCAGTTACATTTATTTTTGTCACACTTGCTGTTTAGATCTAGGAAACTGTTAAGCCCTAGACTCACCTTTACACCTGAATACTCACATATACTGTATACACACAGACACATCATAAAGAGTTGGCCTCATTTCTGATAAATGACATATGGCGCTTTTTCACACGCGGCGTCGCACGATTAGCAGCGCGGTGAGCCGTGAAGCTAATTGCCACAACGGTGTTCTCTCACGGACTGTGCTGACATTTAGCAAGCGAAGGCCAGACATACATTTCAATCCAGTTTATGAGGATGAAAGTGGATTCTGATTTAAAGTAGCACACTAGCTTGAACAATCTTTCTGTCACAGGTTATTAACTACAAACATTTATTATTACAGCATTAAATCTGCAAGTGTTTTGTTTCATAAAAATAACAACAACAAAAAAATAATATATGGCACCACAACCTTCACAAGAGACTATCCTGAGCTGTTGAAGACAGATCTATCAATTTTTAAACTTTTAAAGCTACACTGTGTAGGATTTTCTCCTATCTAGCGGTGAAATTGTATATGACTACCAACTGAATATTACTTTCTAGCCCCTCCCATTCCGAAGGCGTTTTAACTCCTACGGTGGCCGTATTAATTCAAATCTGTCGGCAGTCGTGAGTAATCTCCCCCTCTCATTCGTCACGGTGCCACTGAGTGTAAAAACGCGAAAGGCGAAGCTTGAATTTCCAGGTCTGTCCCACTTTGGCTAATGTATTTTCAAGATGGAGGCGCAACATGGCTGCCGCCATTCGAGCGAGTCGCATTCAGAGAACGTCTAATGAGGGGAGAAGTGCCACTCAATAAACTTCCGGTTGCAGTTCCACTCTTGTTCCATATGAGGGCGCTCACATGACGAGTGCAGAATGAATGGAGGTCTATGGAGCTATTCCGCTCAAAATCCTCTTTTCTTAGGATAGAATTTTTTGTCTAGTAATTTGAATGTTGTTTTCGAAAGGGGATGCAAAGAAATTACACATTGCTTGGTGTTAGATTTTTTAGAGTCACTTATTTGCTTTAAAAAGTCTTTCAAAATGTCAATGACGTCATTAGCAGAATGCTAGCGTGTTATGGGCAACAACAACTCAACCTGTAAGACATCGAAAAGAAATAAGTACTCGTTCATTCAACTTTCAATCTAAAACCGATGTTGAACTTGCAAAACCTACAATCAAATCTGAGATTTCTCAACGGCAATCGGGTGAGGGAGACAAATTTAGCCGTCTAGCCCCATTGACTCCCATTCATTTTGCACTCATGGCGAGCGCCCCCAGTGGAACTCTGATTGGAACTACAACCAATAGGACTTAATAGGGCGTTGGAGTGAACAGGCTTTCCGTAGACGGGCTTTGTATGTATTCTAATTGGCAGATTCTACGCTTACGAGAATACTTGATTAGTTGGTAGAAGTAATTACACATTAATGAGCACATATCATTTTTAAAGAACAAAGTGTTTTTTGCTAAGAATCAACTTAAATTACACAGTGTAGCTTTAAGGAAAAAAATAAACAGGCCTACTACAATTAAAAGGTTTGGGGTCAGTAAGATTTAAAAAAAGAAAGAAATTAATACTTTTTTTCAACAAGTATGCATTCAGTTGATCAAAAGTGACAGTAAAGCTATTCAAATGTAAAAAATATTTATATTCCAAATAAATGTTCTTTTCATCAAAGAATCCTGAAAAACATGTATCACGGTTTCCACAAAAACATTAAACAGCACAACTGCTTTCAAAATTGATAATAATGAAAAAATACAGCAAATCAGCATATTAAAATGATTTCTGAAGGATCATGTGACACTAAAGACTGGAGTAATGATGCTGAAAATTCAGCTTGGCCATCACAGGATTAAATGACTAAACCTTGACTTCTTGGGCTGGTCTCATACACTCAAAAAAAAAAAATTAATTACTGTTAAAATGTGCTAAAGCAACTTAATTCTTTAACTTTTGTCACAGATTAATATGATTATGTTAAATCAACTTAAATCTGTCAAATTGAAGTTAACATAAGTACTTTGTATTTGAAATACATTAATCATTTTTGTTGACAACTAACTGGACAGTGGATCTGTAGTTCCCAGCATTCTTTGCATGTGACTGCATTAGGAGAGTACATTTTGAAATGAACTGTTATTTTATGGTTTTCAGTATAAGCCTTTGTTAGTGCTTAAAGTTCATTTACATTGGAGATATAGACATTTTTTTAATGTTTTTGAGTTTTGTGGTTACCTTTGTGATCTTTAGGCTGTGAGCGGTTACGTGAAAACAGTTTGTTGCTTCACTCAAAGAGCAAAAACTGTGCAAATTGCCAGTGCTGAGACCAGTCTCAAGTATACTTGCTCATTATATACGTTGTAGTAACAAACAAAATTTTCTTTAGCATATTAACATGTGCTGTTGTTTGTTCGTTAGCCAGAGGAGAACCGGCCCCCCGACTGAGCCTGGTTTCTCCCAAAGTTTTCCTCTCCATTCTGTCTCCTGATGGAGGTTGGGTTCCTTGCCACTGTCGCCTCTGGCTTGCTTAGCTGGGGACACTGAATATTCAACAATATTATTGCTTTGACCGCACTGACACTATTGGATGAGAACTGAACTGAGCTGGACAGTGACCACTGTTTTTCTGCAGAACTGCTTTATAGATGAAATTAACTACTTTTATAATTGATGATCTTTAAAACGGAACTGAATCAATATTTAAATATTGATTTAAATAAAGGTGACGAATTGTTGTTAGTTAGTATATTACATTTATTAAGTTGGTTTAACAATGCATCATTTGTTTAAATTAACATGTTTTATTCTTGCTGTGGCAACCTAAACTAATTGCATGGAAAAGTTTTTCTTAATTTAATTAAGTTCATTGAACAAGCTATTTTTACTTTTGCACTTTTTCCTTACCTTCTTTATTATGCAGTCTATTTTTACTCTTGCTGTGTGTTTGGTTAGGGGACAGCCAGGATACTCCTAACCAGTTTAGATGGGACATCAGGTCCTACTGCTGCTGCATGGTTGAACAGGTGCTGGGTCTCCCATGGGAAGTAAAAAAATCGGAAAGATAAGAAAAAGTGGGAAATTAGAGGTGTGAGAGATTGATAGCAAAATTCACAGCAAAAGAATGCGTTTAAAATATGTGCAGGTATTTCAGGGAATACATTAAAATTGTACAACATTCAAACTTCTATTCTCTGCATTAGCATTTTAGTTCTGCTCCTCACAATCTGATGGACACTGAAGACTGGTTGAGTTTTCCTGTCATCTGCTGGTGGCTGGGTCTCACTACAGAAACAGAGCAAAATATCAGCTTTCCAAAAGAATATTTGAATTTATGAATATGAATTTAATACAAATATTTTTAATTATTGATTTATTAATAAATGTTGCTGTCTGATAATAAAAAAAACGATTAGTTTATTGCACTGAGTGAGAACTATAACCTTACCTTTTCTATTAATTTTTATAATTTTATAAAGGATATAATTCATGATATTGCAAATGTATGTGAAAATTTAAAACCGTTGAAAACTACACTATAACAACATCGATAGATTTAAAGTTATTTGGATATTATTAATATAAGAATAGAGAAGATCTGATTGCTGGCCACATGATTTCACACAGGAGGAATGCTACCCTCATATCAGACTGGAGAATGCTATAGAACCCCTTTCACTTCCCTCTACAAACCATTGATCCAGCCATTACATGCAGGTTTTTAGCTCCAAATCCAGTAAATCCAGCACAGGTGGGACATTGTTTTGGTTATTTACTGATGAGATACATGTATTTACATGTACATGTAATACATGTATTTAAGCATGCAATGATATGAAATGGTTTAAGAAACTTTTGAAAAACAAACAAAGCTGATCAA
The DNA here is from genome assembly GCF_951802725.1 of Rutilus rutilus. Classification (NCBI taxonomy): domain Eukaryota; kingdom Metazoa; phylum Chordata; class Actinopteri; order Cypriniformes; family Leuciscidae; genus Rutilus; species Rutilus rutilus. Next base: position 8,860,360 of record NC_140228.1, read on the forward strand.
CAGTTAAAATATTAAACCAGATACAAACATGCAAATTTTAAATTCCTCCCCTATATTTCTTTAGGAAATCGAGTAAAAATGCTTTGAACAATAAACAGTGGGCACACCAAAGATACTCACAAAGTAGAAAGCCTTTTCGTGATTGATTAGATCTGTTGAACGTGAGAGTTTTTGAACAAACTGTGGTCACTGTGCATTGCATTCTGGGCACGCTGTAGCCTCCTCCAGCACCCAACAATCACGGCACCATGCAAGTTGATGTGTCACTCATCATCATACACATAACATAATTTACTGTTTACTGCTTTATGTATGCAGTTTATTTATTTATATATATATATATATATATATATATATATGTACATATATATATATATACATAGTTTATATAACAGTTTATATAATATATATAATAAATCCTTACCTTTTGAATTTTCTTTTTATCAAAAAATCCTGAAAAAGTAGCAGTTTCCATAAAAATGTTAGACAGTTTTCTACATTGATTATAATATATATGTGTGTGTGTGTGTGTTATATGTACACATATATATATATATATATATTGACCAGAAAATCAGCATATTAATGATTTCTGAAGGATCATGTGACACTGAAGACTGGAGTAATGATGCTGAAAATTCAGCTTTGCATCACAAGAATTAATCCGATTTTAAAACATATTCAAATAGAAAACATTTATTTTAATTATGTAATTATAATAATGTTTCACAATGTAATTGCTTTTACTGTATTTTTGATCAAATAAATGCAGCCTTGGTGAGTAAGCATATAAGACTTCTTCCAAAAATCTAGCAGACTCAATTAGTGTGAACATAAATAACTACACTTCTATAATCAAAGCAAAAGTACCATTGAAACGTGTTCTCTTTTGTGACTGACAGTTCAGTGAGATCAGGAGAGCATTGTGGGTGTTTGTGCGATCAGAGTCTATCTATCTATCTATCTATCTATCTATCTATCTATCTATCTATCTATCTATCTATCTATCTATTGTATCATCCTGTTGTTTTATGCAGAGGTGGACAGTAACAAAGTACATTTAGGCTACTTGACTGTACTAAGTACAGTTTTTGAGTATCTGTACTTTAGTATTATTTTTTTCTGGAAACTTTTTACTTTAACTTCATTTGAAAGACAAATATCGTACTTTTTACTCCACTACATTTCTGTCAAGGTCCTTGAGTAGAAAGTAGTAATGTCAGTCAGGGGATGACTTTGGTTGGAAATGAAAGTTGGGTTGACGTCAGAACTGGACTGATGTTGGTTTCTGACGTCAACCCGATTTTCATTTTCAACCATACAGTGTCTGTCCAACGTTGAAGATTAACGGCAATCTGGCGTTGGATTCTGACATCAACCTGATTTTCATTTTTCAACGTTGGGTTTGGTCTTCTAAATGCAAATTTTGTCATTGTTTTGGAGCACACTAGCTTATAGATAACAGTAAGCTTAACATAACAGTAAGGTTATCTAGTTTATAGATAACAGTAAGGCTAACATAGCCTATTCATAGGCTACTGAAAGCCACAAAACTTTAAATAGGGCACTATTTGAGGGAACAGCCATTTGGGTGTCCGAAACCATTGTGGACATTATTGAGTGCACTTATTCAATCTCACATTCAATCCCACTACTGGAACTGTGTTCTAGAATTAAATTTGATATTGATATGAGGGTAGGCAGGCATAGATTCAGAGGCATAAGGTAGGCTACTGTAAGTATTAGGCCTACATACAACAATGCAACAATAAAACAATGCATTGACATTTACTTTTTACTTTTGATACTTAAGTACTTTTAAAAACGAGTAGGCCTACTTCTGTACTTTTACTTAAGTAAAAATCGGTCTTTACCACTTTTACTTGTAACGACGTAATATTTGACCAGTATACTATCTGTACTTTTACTCAAGTAAGGAAGTTGTGTACTTTGTCCACCTCCGGTTTTATGTCATTCACAAAGAGTTTACTGATCTGTCTTACCCCTCTCCTCTCCATTGCTCTCCTGCAGGGTTGTGAAAGAGAGACTATCGCTATCTATCTCCAACAAACAAACAAACATTGACTGGTGCTTCATAGACGTCAAGCTGTCATTCGGGGGTTCAGCCGAATTGAATCCTTAACATCACAACTGCATCTGGAACTGACAGATTCATAAAAGGTCTGCATTTCTCAGATGTTCAAAAAATGGATGTACAGTTTTCTTTTACGTAGTTTGATATTCTCTCTTGTATGACAGACTGTGTGTAGGCAGCTTGGCTCCATATTTTACAGGCTCAGGAGTCAGGACAGCGTTCTGGTGACAGATCCGCCCTGGGTTTCCGTTCATTAGAGAGCCAGCGGGAATGTGACTGTGACAGTATCTGAAATCCTTGTGGGGGACAATGTTGGTCCCAATGAGGATTACAGCTCATTTGACATTGCAGGTTTCACAAGACAGTGGCAGTCATTTTGTCAAGTAATGCATCAGGTAAGTGGCTTTTGTGTGAGAAATTAATGCTTTTATTCAGCAAGGAGACATTAATTCGATCAGTTTATTGCACGCTTATTTCTCTAGTGCATAATGCCCCTCCAAACTCTTTGGATCTACATGATTTTCATAAATGACTGATTAAAAAAATGGCGCATTTTACAGATGGCAGATTTCAAAGCCTACCAGTTCAGGTGTGATCTCATCCTCGTGAACTCTGCATGTCCTGTCGCTGCTATGAACAAGATTTTGCTCATTTGATATTGTGATTGTAGCTTGATATTAAAAATACTTTTTAAAATTCCCTTTTGCAGCATTGGTCTAATCGTGTTTTTTTCAGTGGGTGCACTCTCTCCACCTACAGGCGAACACAGGAATAGCCTACTCAATCATCGTACCGTTTCACACCACGCATACTGAAATAAGTCAAAGCACACGTCAAGACACACTGAAGCAAAGTTTTATTAATACCATGACCAGATCTTACAAACCGATAACAGCACGCATATCAGGGTCTCAATGGAACTAACACATCTTTGATTATTCAGTGCAGGAGGTGGAAGATGCTTTACGTGACACACACATCCATTTCATTGATGTTATCCCAAATTCATTCTCTACCAGATTACAGGGTTGTTGGTGCAAAAAATAAAACAAACACTAAATCAAATGTTAAAAAGAGCAACACTAACTCTCCATAAGGCTAAATGGTCAATCTTACTTAAACCAGTGCCAGGAACTTTACTTTGAGAGACTCACAATAACAGCCATGCTGCTCTTAGGAATGCATATATCTCCATTCAATGGTCACCAAAACAGTTTGGCTGTCAACAATCATAAATTTCTTCTTTGTGTTTTGCAATAGAAATGCATTCAGGTTTCGAACAACGTAAGGGTTAGTAAATAAATGTACCTTTTCTTTCTTTTTTAGTGTACCATCCCTATAATTTCACTTGTTAAAAGCAGTTTAACTAGCCAACCAATTGCTAATCTGTCAAATAACTAACCCTACACATACAAATACACTCAAAAGGATAGTCCCACTGAAGGAACATAAGTGCTTACCACAAGTCCAAAATGGAAGTAGTTCATGGCCTGTAATACGGCTGTGCAACAATCATCCAAAATAAAGTTACTGCGTATAATTATTTTGTGTATGTATATGTTATAAATACACACGCATGTATATATTTAAGAATTATTTTTTATATATATAAAATATTTATATATAAGGTTATATATAAATATATATACAGTATATACACATGCAAATATTTCTTAAATATATACATGCATGCATATATATATATATATATGTACAAAATTATACACAGTGCACACACATTGTGTAAACTTTTTTTTATTTTGGATGCAATTAATCGCTGCACAGCCCTAAACAAACCAACAACTTTTCCAGCCCAGGGGTGCATTTTCCAAAAGCATCAGTAGTCAACTTTGTTTGCAAGTTGCATTGAGCTCTATTTGTAACAGAAATTGTGACCATAGTTGGCTTTGGGAAATGCACCCCTGATCTTAAAATCGAATGGATCCCCTTCAAGCTTTCTGAATCTTTGTATAAAACTTTTGTTTTAAAGCAGTAACAAAAATAGTATTTATAGGTTTCTATACAATTTTTTATAGTGGTGTCCTTTAACCAACTAGCTATTCCTCGCTTCGGTTCCCAAATCTTTTTAGATTCTGTTTAATAAAATAAAGCTTGAAGAAATCTGAAGAGAAAAAAATAAAATGATACACAATATACACAAATGCACTAAATTTCAGCAAGGCAGCTTGAAGGCCTGATTAGTGGACAAGGCTTAATTTCTGTGAAGACCTGGCCTGCAGTATTACAAATTCAGTTCTCTTTTGAAAAGACTAAACAACCCACCTAACATTTTTTTAATTTAGCTCATTTAACAGAGGAAGGTAGCATCAAATTCTGAACCAGCTCCATAGGCAGATGTGTGTGCTGTAAAGAATGTAATCTTTAGCCAAGGTCTGAAGAATGATGCGATTACTCGTCTTTATCAGGCTTGTAGATGGACAGGGTTCTGGCTGAGGGGTCGGTGGCCTTGATCCAGCGGGGCATCCAGTAATGTGGCGTCCAGTCGCTGCGGCCGGGGTACTTCTTCTCAAAGACCTGCCTTATGTAGAAGCCTTCTTTGGTTTTGGGGGGATTGAAAGGGAACAGCTTATCAGCCTTCTCCAACTGAGAGTCGTTCACCTGAAGGAGAAAAGATAGATTAAAGGATACACACCTTGTACTGTGCACATCCATGACATCATAGTCTGTGTGTGTACATGTGTAGTACCTCAGACTCGATGTGCTCCTGCAGGCTTGCATACCAGGATTTCTTCAAGGATGTCATACCATCACTGAAGGCCTCTTTCCTTCTCCAGAGAATCTCATCTGGGATAAGATTCATCCCTTTAAACGATTCCCTCAGGAGATGCTTCTCCACACCATTCTGCTCCAATCAAACAAGTTATTCAGTCGGATTACAAAAACCACTAATATGATATTTGAAAAACAAAAGCAATACCAATAAATTAAGCATCACTATCATTATTGCTCATATTTGGGGTTTTGGTTTTTGTATTACACTTCAGACCAGGCACCGTAACTGATGTGGGAACAGACACATTTTAGACTGACATGAGGAAGGATAAGTCACTGAATTGTGAGGTGTCAGGACTCACCTTCGGTGCTCTCATCTCTGCAGGCAGAGAGAGGTAGTATGCGGTGAATCTGTGGTCCAGGAAAGGCACTCTCAGCTCCAGTCTAGTGGAAAAGGTTTGACGTCACAAACAGTGGAAATCACCAAGTTACTGTGGGAAGGGAAGAGAAGGAAGGGGTATTTTGTCTTACCCGTGTGCAGCCGTGGTTCTGTCCGCTCTCAGCACATCAAACAGATAAAGCTCTTTCAGCAGACGTACACTCTCCTCAGCGCCCGCTTTAGGGGTCGGCGCCTAATTCAAATCAGGTCACAAATTCAGCAGAATCCAAGTCTGAAGATACAGCTAACAATGCATGACAAGACACTAATGTCTCACATAGTGACCATAGTGAAGTCCCTCTTAAAATGTCTGAATGTCCTTGAATTACATTATAAAACTACACAAATGTTGCTACACCCTACATCTCAGAACCCGTTTTATTTGAGCATTTTTAAGTGTAGCTTTTTTATACATTTGGAGTTGACACATACCTTATGATCATAAATGACATGTACCTTATGAAAGTAGATGTATCCTTGTGTCAGCTCATCAGAACCTTCACCAGAGAAAATCACAACGCTGTCTGTCTTCTCACGGATGTACTTTGATATCAGGTACATCCCTGCATAGAAGAAACAAAAACATCACTGAATACAAATCTTTTTCTGAAAAGCACTGTTGCCACCTAGTGGCTATAAGCTGAGCTAGGAAATTAATATTGAGGAAGCAAATGATGCAAAATAATATTTTTTTTATACACGCATACATACACACACACATACTTTTTTTTTTTTTTGGGTCGGACAGATAATACATCATTCAAAATTTTATTTGTGTGCACTCGCAATAACAATAAAACGTCAAACTTTTGTAAAATAATGAAAACAAACAGGATGCTCTTTCTGCCATCTCGGTCTCAGCTTGTCGAAATAAACCGAACCTCAGTGTATACTTACCTCACAGACATGAGAAATGCATCTACAGAAATCTTGAAATGTCTACTTTTAAATGAACCATTTCAAATGGAAATTGTCTCCTGGCTGTTTTTTATAACACATTCTTAATCGGTGTGCTACGGCAAGCACGAGTGTTGATTACACTATTATATATAGGCAATTAAAGGATCATTATTGATTTATACCATATAAATCATCATTACAGTTTAATTCATGTAACTTCTGGCACTCTAGCGGATAATAAACATCTTGTGGAAGAACATTGTAGTCAGAGCGTAGTCATGGTAGTCTATCTATCTATCTATCTATCTATCTATCTATCTATCTATCTATCTATCTATCTATCTATCTATCTATCTATCTATCTATCATTACTCGCGAGTAGCCCTAGTTCCTTCTACTCCTATAATTAGTCTGAGCTCCTGTACTCACCAACAGAGGCACGCACAGTGGTGATGTCAAAACTCTCCAAGTGAAAGATGACTTCTTCCACCGCGCGGATACCCTCCTCAGGCGTGAAGTTCACCTCATGGTGTTCGCTGCCAATGTAGGCTGCCACCTGCCACACAACACCAGTTAAAACAACGTGATCTGCTACTAAATACTCAAAACCACATATGGCATGTGATATGATTTTTAAACTGGAAGAACAAAATGATCCAAAAAATTATGATCCTCTTTTGCCTCGATAAAAATGAGACTACTGATGTGCAACCGGTTCATATCTGTTTACTGGAAGCATCTCAAAAATGCGTTTTAGACTTTCATGGCCCTTTAAACCATGGAACTTTTATTTTGGTGGTTTTATCCAAACATAAACCATGATGAACAATGAAACAGTGAATTATAACACAGACAGTGACGTTGACCAAAAATTTGAAGAATGGACAAAAAAAATTATGCCTTTAAAATGACGTTGAGATTGTAGTGCACATAAATGTATTAGACATTTTAAATGTTCTTACTCATTTTTCATTGAGACCAATAGCTCTAGAAAGTTATAATGCTGGGTTTTTTTTATATTTCTAAAACTCTGTTTTGATTTGTTAATAATAGTTGATAGTAGTCTCTAATGATACAATACAAACCCTATGAGTTTGTTGTCATAGGGTTATATTTTAAAATACATAATGATGCCCCCTACTCTTTTTTTTTTCTCTGCTCATTAATATTCATTTGTTTGTGTAATGAGCGTCTTGTAGATCTGTGTATTATTGGTTGTTGTTTCTACACTCCCACTTTTCCACAGCTTTACAAACCATTTCTTGAGCTTTTTTTCAAATCTGAGGAGTGAACCATCAGTAATAAAACAGGGGGGTTTGAGTCCACGTTAAAGTACAGGCATAAAGCCATTGCAAAGATTAAAAAGGTAAAAGGTTAATGCTTTTACTCTTAAACTGCACCAGATTGAAAAATGTACACAATTTTCTTCAGAAACTCAATTTTTCCCTGTAGAATCCAAGAACGGTATTAAACCTTCGATATTTTGAAGGTATTTTATCGTGGTTAGAAATTCCACAATCATACAACACTAGCATCTAATGCTTTTAAGTCAACACAAATTGTATAGAAATGCGCTATACTTAGAAAGTGCAACACATGTTCAGGCTATAGAAGCATAAAGTGCATATGACAGGCTGAATGTACAGTGTCACTTACCTTGCGGGCAGCAAGAAGATCTGGGCTGTCATCTGCACCAATGGCAAACGTCTGAATGGGATACTTAAGCTCTTCTTCTTTGGCCAGTTTCACGAGTGTCGCGGCAACCAGACTGGAATCGAGACCACCTGGAAATAAAACCATCATGGATAGGGTGAATGTAATAAAAAAGGCAAAAGTAACAAACCCACTTAAAGCAAATAACAGAAAGAGCAGCACAGGCACCTGAGAGGAGGCAGCCGATTCTTCTGTGAGCCATCAAGCGTTTCTTTACAGCGTTTTCAAACAGGATCCTAATGTTGCTCTTGACCGTCTCCAATTCAAAGCCTGATGACAAGGGAGAAAAAAGTATTTATTTTTAGTTGTCATTGATTGAAAGACGACGTACAGTGCTGCTTGAAAGTTTGTGAACCTTTTAGAATTTTCTATATTTTTTAATAAATATGATCCAAAAACATCAGATACTCAGTTTCAGTGTCACACAAAGCTATCAAATGGCTTCAGAACATGTGAAATAGAAATGCACAAGTAATCTGGACTACTTTTACGTCCCTATATGACATCTACCTGTGCCAAGGCCCTGAAGGCTGTTATAGGAGGCATGTTTAGGTTCCTCTGTGCAGCAGTGGAAGCGCTCCATCTGAACAGACTTGACTTTTCCAGTGAGCTTCAACTCAAACTCCTCAAAGTGTCCTGGGGGGAAGGGGGTGATCTCTGCAGGGGTGGACATGGAGTGTGTGATCTCTGTCAAACCTGTTTGGATTAAATCAAAGTGAAAATGTGATGCTGTAATCATTCGGCAATAAATGTGTGCTCAAAGTATTGCACCAGCAGATATGAATAAAACTAAATGAAAATGTAATTGCATATAAAATAAAAAAATAAAATAAAGAAGTTTGCTGTGCTTCTTTGTAGGGCTGCACAATTTTGCCCAACATTTTTTTTTTTATATCAGTATGACTAAGATTATTAAAATAAAAATATTACAAATGTAATTGTAAAATAAAATAAAAATACTATTTAAGTTTTTTTTTTTTTTCAGTAACTGAAATTACAATGCTAATATTTATGGCTGTCTTAATTTCTTTATTTTCAGACTTTAAACCATTAGGCATTTATTTTGGCAGAAAATGGCAGGGAGACCAACCCTTAAAGGGACACTTCACCCATTTGCATTAAGCTTTGTATTGTTAGAAACCCAGTCATATATTATAATAAATGTGGATTTTTCATCCATTTTTCCCTGAGATGGGAGAAATAAGGATTTAAGTGTTTTACTTCCTGCTTATTATGACGTAAAAATCATCATTTTGCGTCATAATAAGCAGGAAGTCACATTTCATTGAAAAGTGTTGAGACTACAGACACTCGTTCCTCATCTTTCCCAGGGGGCGGGAACCGCTCACGCTACAGGCCTATTACAGATCAGTGGGTGGGACTTGACTTTCTGAAAACTAAAAGCAATATCCTCCATCTTGTTTGGAAGCTAAGCTAACAGGCGCTGTGGAGACAGATGTAAAGTTATGACAATAGCGGAGGAGAGTGCTCAATATGATATAGAGGAAGAGGATTTCAGAAGTCTGATGCTTGAATCAGGTGTTTGTGGCTACCTTTACAAGCATTATAGCGAAGAGCAGCCGAGGCAGAAGACCTGCCTGCCGCGGACGAGGAGCCCGGACTGGCTCGGGTTAGGGCGGACTGGTGGCGCCGGTGATCTCACTATGCAACTACGAACCGCTACGAACACAGAGATAGAGTCCGACTGTGGCAAAGAATTTCAACAATGACAACTTCTCCTGGATGAAATCTCTGAATCAGACGAGGACACGGACGTTTGTGTTGTGAATCAGACGAGGACACGGACGTTTGTGTTGTGAACTATCCTAGTTTCGCACCGCATCTGACTGAACATCCAGGTAACGTTACAATGCAATAATTCACCACTTCGAAAGAAATACAAATGAAGAGTAATTCACTAATGAGTTCGCCAACTAACTAGACATTTTGTGTGAAATTAATTTCAAGCTCTGGTGGTAGCTAGCCTTGTAGACGGAAGAGTTATTTCTCTTAGGCAGATATGCGCTTTCTGGATTAGTGGGAGTGGCTTGCGCAGCTGTGCAATGTGGTGCATTGTGGGAGTTGGTGTCTTTCATACAAATGCGTCCTGAAGTTACTTTCTTTCTTTCCTCGGCCAAGAAGGCACCAAATTCAAAATTAATTTTACATTTCGACTACATATATGACCCACTTTCAATAAAGATCAATGTTCCCATGGGTGAAGTGTCCCTTTAACTGCCACTTTTTGAGAATGGACATGAAAATGCACTATCCAAACTTAAACTGTTGTTATTCAAGAATGCTTTGGAATATAGACCCAAGTTAGTTCTTGTTTTAAAGTCTGAAAGCACTTCAAAACATTAAAGTATGAAAAAGTTATGGAACTTTAAATTGACTGTAAATCAAGAGTACTGTACTAAACATTTTATACAAAATATATATTTTACAAAATAATTTTGACTCAAATTACTTCAAATTTGGAACACAACTTTGTAGACATATGGCTTTGATTTAAAGTTGATATCACAAATTAAAGTTCCTATGAGATTTTGTTCAGGCGATGTACCAAAAATAGCCACCTACGTGTTCTCCTGTAACAATACATTTCTGTTCAAATTTTACTTCTATCACAAATATGGAACCTTGAGGTCTTGTCAAAGATACAGTGAATTGAGAAAGTATTCAGACGCCAGATTTTGAGCTGCAGGCGTGTAAAAGAGCAGTGCCGTGCTTCACTCTGAATCATGCATTCATTTATTAATCTAAAACAGTTTTGCGATTTGATAGTCACACTTATCTGTATCGGGACTATGGTTTTAGTTAAATTAACCAGGAGAGGACAAATATGACTTGGTTTTATTCATTATACCTTTGGCCTCAGAACAGACTGCTAGAAAGCCATCGTCGGTAAGCAGTCTGAACAGTGGTCTTACGCCGTATGTGTCCCTCCCCAAGAAAACCTTTCTGTTAGCAGTGTCCAACAGGATGAATGCGAACACTCCATCTAGCAGAGATGCCATCTTCTCGATTCCAAAGCGATCGTACAGGTGCAGAAGGATCTCTCCATCAACTTTGGTCTGATACTCAAATTCAAAGTGCTCCTTCAGCTATAAGGAAAAAGACAGATCATTAGATGTTAAGTTAAACCATCTACGATCATTCCAACTACGATCACATGACTCAATCACACAAAGGCCTTAAAGAGGTCATGACATGAGAAATCTTTTGACATAAGAGGTCTTTGTATCATTAATACATCCTGCAAGTTCCAAAACTTAAAACATCCTTGTCATCAATAAAAAAGCATTCATATAATCAAGCTGTAAAAACACTTTGTTTGAATCCGAGGTGGCATGTGACGTCACGGGGCACAATCATTTTAATATGACTACCTCTGTACCAAGACAACAACATTGTCCACTGGTGTTCAGTCGATGAGAAGCGAATGGATCTAAAGTAGTTGTATACAAGATTGTGATAAGATTGTGATGCCACGCAGACCTTGTGCTGTTCCTGGCTGTGGATAAACAATCTTTGCATAAGCTGCCGAAGGATCCCGATGTCAGAGAAAAATGTCAGATGTCACTTGCATATGTGACTAAGTAATGAATTTTTAGTTGTTTCAGTTTGTTATTTGCCTAATAAATGACAATAAAATATTTTATTTTATATATAATATATATATATTTTGTTCATACAAAAATATAATTTTATCACAGTGATAATTTCATGTATGTCTCCATTTTAGTATATATATATACACATATATACATATATATATATACACATATACATATATACATATATACACACACACTAAAATGGAGACATACATGAAATTATCACTGTGATAAAATTATATTTTTGTATTAACAACGTTCATCTACTTACCGCGATATGGTTGTAGATCTCACCGTTGTAACACAACCAGAGGTAGGGAAACTTCTTAACACGCAAAGGCTGCATGCCATACAGCTGGTCCACAATAGCAAGGCGGTGAAACCCAAAGCAGCAGTTGGTGAATCCATTGACATTCTCAAAGCGGAAAGCATCTGGACCACGATGCGCAATCTTCATGGCATTGGTGCACTGAGTCGAGAGGCACTCATCACTACCGAACAAGGCCCATATACCACACATTCTGATGCTGGGAAAAACAATGCATAAAAATGTCATTAAAATTAGAAGGGAGCAAAAGTAATAATGTCCTAATGTTTTAACAGACCTACTGGAATGTGACATCAGGTGCATGCCAGTTTGAATTTTTTTCTACACTTCAGATGGCACCAATGCCACATGACTGAGCTGCATGCCATTAAAGTACAGAGAGCATGATTAGATAGCAGCCAGTTGGCTCACTTTGCGCAGAATCTCTTTTCTCTCTTTCTTTTCTTTTTAATCAACAGAACAAAATATACAACAGTATACAAAAGTGTACAGGAAAAAAAGCCAAAATGTAAAGATCATCCATTAATTAATCAAATTCCCTTTTTTTTTTGCTGCTGACGTAATTTGGCAAACTGAATGCAGAAATAAATGTGTGTGTGTGTTGGGTAGTTTCACCTACAGCTATCAAACTCACAATGTTGATGAACATGAAGAGAAGCGTTAGGATAATATGTGTCAAACCTTAATATTGTTTTCAGGTGTTTTTGGGTGTTTCAGGTGTCACTTAACTTGCTTAGAATTAAATGAAACTCAACACAGATCAGCATTAATGATAGTTAGACACTGGCAAAAGCTCAGAAATGGGCGTGGAGGCAGTGCTCTATAGTGCCACCTCTTGAGAAAGGTGGGGGGGTGGTTTTTCCTACTGTCACCAAGCTCAGTACATTTATTGTTCTCATCAAAGCCGGACAACTTTCTAATTTACAGTCATTAGCTACGACCAACTTGATATTAACTAAGATTGTTAAGATTAATTAAGATTTAAGAATTAAGATTGCATTGACCAAACTCCTCCAAACTTTTTACATATGGAGAACAAGTCATTGTGAGTAAACATGCTTAGTTTCATGAATTTATGAAGCTCTGGAGTTTAACAGCAAATTTTTATTTTTTTTAAGACTACCAGATATTTCAGCTGACCGATAAAGGATATAACACTAAAGTTGTCCACTAGATGGATTCATCGGATAAGAATTCCTTTAAGCCTAATCCTCTTTGTGCCCAGTCTCTAGCAGTTAGAATCACAAATCATACAATCACTACATACAATAAATTAATATATACTGTTCTGGTAACAGTTTTATAAAATTATTTTTTACAAATGCTCAGATCATTAATATATATATTTTAAAAAATGCTTGTAGATAAAAGGGTCATGAAAGAATTTTCTGAAGTTTTAACAGAGGTGTGTGTTGAACATAATTGAAGACAATGTTAGCATCTGTTATATATAATTGTAGGAGAAAACTGGTTAATTGAGTTTTTTTCCCACTATTTTCATCTTCCGGGTTGAAAATCTACATCGTGTCCTGCACTATAATACTTCGATGATGCGTCGGTGTCTCAATTATTCATGAGGTTTTTTTATATTTATGAGAAGACACTGTTTCTTAAAGCTCCAGTCCGTAACTTGTTTGGGTTAAAAAAAAATTCCAAAATATTTTTTTTTAGCAAGTACACAAGTCAGTATTCAAAACTATCTGCTTGCCTTAGCTTAATTCAAAACAGTACGCTTGTAATAATGTTTTTAATTCCAGTGGTCCTGGTGGATTTCAGCGGGCAATTCGAGCGTGTCTTTGTGTCATTACGTCACATCTGTACACAAAGAAGAGTCCCGGCTAGTCGGCTATGAGTGTGAGGATGTTGGAGGTGGAGATTTATAGCCTTTTCTCTCAGCACTTGATATAACTAAACTTATCAATTTGATGGCGGATCTATAAAGGTTCAAACGACACTCACCAGTGACAACTGGAGATTCACCCGTTGTAAAATGCAAAAGACTTCGGAGTGGCTACAAAAAAAAAAAGAGACTGCAACCGGCCCATGCGAAAACAAGGATGAATATCGGAAGGGCATTAAATGTAGTCACGCAATGCTGATGTTGTTAACATTAACAATTTGACAAAGTATAATTTGCACGGTTTGACGTGATATGAAAAGCAATCGTTAGATTTAATCAGCGCAATTTACGGCAATGCTTTTTTTCGCTTAGTTGGTCAGAACAAAAGTGGGTGTTATTGTTCAGATGACATTTTGCAGTGAAAATTCTTATGTTGGTCATACTTCCAAAAAGTAGAATCTGTGATTTTGAATGACATTATCCACACCGGCGCGGTGACTGACAGCCGCACATTCTCCTCAAAACATTGGATTCACTTGCGCTGTGCCGTGCCGAGACAACCCACGTAAAGCTGATAATTCCACGAATAACTGCAATTGCAGATTTCGAACAGAGATGGCGACAAAGGAAAAACTACGGACTGCAGCTTTAATTATTGATGACACCACGTGTGCTTTCCAATGACAATGTCAAACTGTGAGAAAAAATAGCTGTGATATATGACAGGTGCTGAGCTCGCCCGTCTCTGGCTCAACACCAGCCAAAGCACAAAAGCTCATTTGAATTTAGATCACCTGATGCTGCACTCAATGTTCTATTCACATCGGTGTGATTGTATGGGTCAAAGGGTTAATCTAATATATAAAGCAGAGCATTCAGCTACTTTAAAAAGGACAAACAGACGTTTGTCAGTGCATTTCATTTGACTTTAACTTTGCCAGCTATAAAAATCTTGCATTTCCACACGTTTTACCCGTTTTTAGTGCGAGTAGGCATGGGCCACTGACAGTTGCTCTCCCTCTCCTGCCTTGCCACATCACACCCACTTCCCTCCCTTCTTCTCACAGCCAAACACACCCATGTAAGCTGCATGTTTCAAAAAGATTGTGAGGTAGACTTGAGCTGAAAGAGCGGGGTTTCATTACCCTTAAAGGTTTTGGTAACAATTTACAATAAGGTATCATTTGTTAACATTAGTTTCAGCCATTCATCGGCAAACTAAAATGCAGGCAACCAAACATAAAAGTTACACCGCGCAATTTAAATGGTCCTCCGTACAATCCGTGCCGGTCAATGTGCCCAGTGCTCAAGCAAACACATTTTTGCGCATGCGAAGGATGATATTTTGTGTGGATATTGGAATAGTATAAAGCCTTGTTTACATAATGAACAATAGTTTCACATACATAGTGAATATGGATTCTTGCCAAATAAAGGAGGTATGAGAGTCAAATTGCGAGTTTCTCTTTAAAGGGATAGTTCACCCAAAAATGAAAATTCTGTCATCATTTACTCACCCTCAAGTTGTTCCAAACCTGTATGAGTTTCTTTGTTCTGCTGAACACAAAGGAAGATATTTGGAAGAATGTTTGTAATCAACAGATCTCAGTCCCCATTGACTTCCATAGTAGGAAAAATATATACTATGGTAGTCAATGGGGACTGAGATCTGTTTGGTTACAAACATTCTTCCAAATATCTTCCTTTGTGTTCAGCAGAACAAAGAAACTCATACAGGTTTGGAACAACTTGAGGGTGAGTAAACAATGATAGAATTTTCATTTTTGGGTGAACTATCCCTTTAAATAAATTCATTTTGGCTTGCTTGTATATGGTTTATAATGAATTCCACTATAGCCTAACTTTTAGTTTAATATATAATTTTAGAGCCCATTTTGACCCCCAAAGACCATGAATGTGACTTTTTACATACCTTAAGAACAGCCCAGTTCATGTAAAAAAAAAAAAGTTACAAAATTGTATGCCACTGAGATGAAGGAAAACTGATGGAAAATTCAGATGGGGTTGACCCCAAACACAGTATTAGGGTTAATGACTTTTCCTAATTCAAATCTCTGACAACTAGATAAACATCAAATTAACATGATGATATGTTTTTAATGTCCTGTGCACATTTTGTAGGATCGATGTTCTTAGATGTCGATTTGACACCAGGCTCGTTTAGCTGTTAAGTTATATTTCATCTTAACATAACTATAGTTATATTAAAATTAGGGCTGTGAAAAGATTAATCGCATCCAAAATAAAAGTTTGTGTTTACATAATGGGTCTCATTCATGAAACTCGAGCAGAACGAATTTTTGTGTAAATCGTGTGTAAAGTTAGCCTGGTAAGCCAGACCTACATCAAGATGTTAGGTCTGGAAACTCACCATAGACACGGCTCAATCCGAGGGGCGGGATAAACGGCTGTCTTTCAAATTCCCTCTGCACGCAATAGGACAGCGCTACAACCAACCAGAGCGTTTTCCCAACAGCTGAGCTAACGTTAGATGATAGATTCAACTTTTGCCATATCTGACAGGCAAAAAAAAGCATTTCTAAACAAACGTGTCGTAAATACTTCACCTTTGGCTTATAGTAGGGCTGCACGATATTGGAAAAAAATTACATTGCGATATTTTTTTTCCCAACGATATATATCGCGATATTGCGAGCCATCAATCCAGGCTAAAGTCAATAATTACCATTCCATGTTATTAATAATTTCACTAATAAGCAAGCTTCATTACAAGTAAAAAAAAAGGCCACTTAATATTTTATTCCAGAAACATATTTCTCTCAGAATTCGGTGAACGTTCTTCACAGGACCTAACGTTCTTCAGGTTCTAGGACCCGAAAAATTATGTTTTCTGTGCTGATTCAGTGACGCGTTCATGTAAACGGCACCTATAACCAGCAAAAGTAATGATTAATAATATGTAAAATATTGCAATGTGACATTTTAATTGTTTATTAATAAACAAGTGTTTTCTGTAAAGATTAAGTTGACAATACTGACTCGCGATCTTCGCAGCAGTGATCGGGAGAAATGCACTTTTCATACAGATTAGGCTATTATTATTTTTTTAATGGTTCTGTTTAAAAGTAGAGATTTCTATTTTATTATTATTATTATTATTAGGTGTGTGAGGCGAGTAGGCTACCTTTCATGCTGAGTTGCGGTTCATGGATGATAGTTTATAATCTCCAGTTCAGGCGCTGGCTGCTATTTAATATTTATTTATTAAATCCAGGAAATTGGATAATGAAATACTGATTAAAATTAAGATACAATTAATACGAAACGAAATTCGTTTTAAAGAAAGGCTTTGTGCTTTCTGTTTGAGGTATCTGTGAAAGTTTTAAAGCAGTCTTTTACTGCCGCTTTCACAACGGTCGCGTCCTTAATAACATTGTTTTTTCCTCATAAATGCGAACACGAAAAATAAACGACTTTAAAAAAAAAAAAACATCCACAACTTTATAACACTCCAGCAAAGTAGCCTACCTCTTTTTGGTCAACATCCTCCTTTTTGTAGACGAAATAGGCTAGTCCCAAATAGCTGACTGAATTTTGACTTTTTTGCGGCGGATCCTCTTCGTAGCGCATTTTTAGCTATAGGATTGCCAGTGAATGTTGGCTGTGAGCGGTGAGCTGCGGCACAGCGAACCAATCACTGTGCAGGCACGCGGAACGCGTATGTCACCCCAGCAAAAAGCCATACAACAATCTCGTGTTTACTGTGTGCTACTAACGTTACCCTTCACATCGCATGTTCCGGCGATGTGACTATCGCTCATTCGCACATCGCGATGTCGATGTTAAAACAGAATATCGTTCAGCCCTAGCTTATAGTCAGAAGTTACGCTGTTTGCGTAGATCACGGAGCACGCAGTGACAACCACGCCCACTACGGTCACATATTATGACGGTCACAGAATCTGGTGTAACACCGGCAAAACTACGAACACATCTTCCTTTTTAAAGAATGACTTAAGTGCCGTTCTTTGCTCTTTTCTCAAAGAAAAACTTAACTCCAAGTCCTCCAGAGTCGCGGCCAAAGCCGATTCGAAAGACTTCTTTGTTTTCAAGCCAGGTAACCGTCACATCTCTGTCGTCATTATGTTAAGCCCGCCCCGCCTACTCTATACGCGTTGTGATTGGCCTGACCCAATTTGGGTTTTTGCAGCTAGGTCTATTGAGAGTGTCTAGACCCACCTGGTTGCAAAATACATTTTGCTGCCGCTAGGGTGCGTCTAGATTTCTAGGCTAGTGTAAAGTGGTTCTGGCGTAAATTTTCGGATTCATTAAAATGTTCGTATTTTCCAAATGTTAGTTGGTACGAAAGAAATCTACACCTGCTCCCAGCCACGCGTAAATAGTGCGTTTAACATCCGAACGTTTTGCTCATTAATAAGGCTGCATTTTAATTCACCTTAATCGGGTACATATTTACACAGCATTTTGAAAAAATAGTATATATATAGTAATTACATACGGTTTTTCTTTTTACTTTAATTACGAGAGCCAGTTATAGCATCTGCAAATGGAACACAAGTCCGCAAGTCTTTTTTAAATATTTTTTTTATTATTTATTTTTATATTCAAGCTGTTTATTCTTTTTTTTTTTTTTACAAGTCCGCAAGTCACAAGTGTTGCAGCCAAGCTTCATGTCGAACCATTTTCTTTTCACTTCTGGGACTGTTCGATTAACAGATGGAACTCCATTAACTGCATCTGTGATATGCTGGCTGCAAAGCATTTTTACCTAAAGCATTTAGGTAAAAGCATTATTATCTAAAAAAAAATCCTTTTTTTTTTAGGACCTGATTCGCCACTATGTAGCCTACGCTTGAAAATAAAATGTGGCGTTTTGAATGAACTTCTGATAATAAAACTTCAATTTCTGCATCTGAGAAATTTCTCTTCTTCATTCGCTTTTGAGAAGACATGTTGAAATCCTTCGTTTGGTGTCATAATATGACGCCCATATATAGTTGTCAGTCGGTTTTAATGGGCGGGATTTATGGTAATTGAGAGAATGAGCGTGCACGCGCGCCCCATTAATGACTGATTGGAATTCATTAACACACACACTTCACTTTCAAATCTGACATTTACGAAGTATTTGTGAATCAGGAGAAGAATTTTCGGGAATTTCTCTTTACGCGCAAATCACTCACATATTTACTCGTATATTTACGAATGTTTCATGAATGAGACCCAATGTGTGTACTGTGTATAATTTTGTATATATAAATACACAAACATGCATTTATTTAAGAAATATTTGCATGTATATACTGTATATATAATTTATATTATACATAAATATAAATATTTTATATATAAATAACACATTTTTCTTAAATGTGTTTGTGTTCACAAGCGTGTGTGTATTTATATATATATATATATATATATATATACACAAAATAATTATACACAGTACACACACATTATGTAAACAAACTTTTATTTTGGATGCGATTAATCTTTTCACAGCCCTAATTAAAAAATGTTTACTAATTAATTGCATTATATCATCCATATATAAAATCACATATAACATACATACAATTTAATTTAATCTTAAATAGGCTATATTTCAACATATACAGTGATATAGTAAGAAAAGCTACATTGTGTTCAGCTGCGAGGTTTCTCTAAATAACACAGATATTCGCACGTGTACAGCTGTCTCATGAGAGGCCTGTAATCTGGGTCTGTATGAAAGGTGTTTAATCTGAGAACTGGTGAGAATGGGACACTTGGCATTGCTCAAGGTTTGGGCGAGAGCGCGTCTGCAAACAGCTGCATGTTTGACAAGAGTGACGAAAGGCTGTAAGGAAAACGTGTGTGGAAAGCCCTTATATGGAGATGGCTTGGGAGTAGTTTATGCAAGTGACTCAAATGACTCAACTCTTGCACAACATGGCGCTCTTTTAGAATCCTTCAAATTCACTAAGATAAGAACGAGGTTAAGAAATTCATGTGCGTACGCACATGTGAATTAGGTGGAGATTTTTCATGAGAATTTCTCCTGTGTGCGTACAAATATGGAATAATCCACAAAATTATTAGTGAATTAAACTTTTTTTTTTAATGAGACTGAGGTCATTATAACATGCTTTATCTTCCAAACACTTACCTCTGCTTTAGGGCTCTGATCTAAGGGGGGGTGGTAATTTATTCACAGAGCTGTTTACGCAGTCAACAAGGAAATATAAAATCCCTGAAACATAAAAATAAAAACAAAATCAAGTTCTAGAAGTTTAAACTGCTAGGGTCCAATTGACCCCAGTGGGGGAAAAAAGTGGGGTAAATCTGAGGGTGATTGGAGGGTTAATGTTTGTAAAGGTTTTATTTACTAGTATTTAGTTTAGGTCATTTATTAATTCATTAATGAATGTAACTGTTTGCAAAAACGAGGCTGAGGGGTGTTTTTGGAGTAAGAGCAATTTCTTTTTCGTGATATTACTTCTTAGCCGGGTTACATTTCTCTTGTGTCGTAAACTACAGGGCGAGGCTTCTAAAATTTGGGGCGTGATATTTAATGACACTTGTTTTCAGCTGCCACATTTATCAACGTACAATCAGTCATATGTGATTGATGAAACACATTTGTACGCTGCCAATCCCATCATGTGAACCCAGTCGCAAGACTATTTCTGTGCTTGGATCTGTATTTGTTTCTACGTTAGATTGGTAAATGGGGCCCTGTGTCATTTGGCTCTTAAGTGAGCACCACTTAGACATGACTGACAGTTGAGTACCTGGAGACAGACACACCAGTAATGCAAGTCTGTCATTTTGCAAATATTATAAAAACACAGCTTTGACAATGAATTTCAGTTCAGTGGTAGTTTAAAATGTTATGTTCAGGAGCAACACTGCAGAAAAAAAATAAAAATAATGAACCCTCTATGGCGTTTCGTCATTTATAAACGATGCAGAGAAAATACAACAATATTCAACCGAAACAAATTGCATTTTAGCATCATCATATGATATCCTTCAGTCAATAAAATAAAAATTTGTCTCATGTGCTTGACATTTGGCAACAAGGACGTGAAAGAGACATGAGCACATGTTAGGTCACATGCTATCAAGGCTCCTTTGTAAGTTCATTTTTAACTAGGAAATTCAATTAAATAAAATTGAACATCCAGATGTGTTTTCCCAAAGTTTCTTGTCATTTTAAATGCACATTTTGTAAATTCAATAACTTAAATACCCAAAAAATATCTGTGTGTTATGCTTAAATGACAGTCCTTTTAGAGGATACATTTTTTCTACATAGCTGCACTATTGTTCATTACTGGCAGTGGCAGGCAGTATAAAAGGCTTTTGAGTGCCAGGCATTTTGGTACATTATTCTATGCCAGTTTGGAACATGTGATCCATCCACAATACTACAACCAGATGTCAGGAAAGATGCCACTGACTACTGGCCTCACTACACTGACAAGCAGGGATGCTTCAAAAATGATGACTAAACAGGTCAAGCTCGAGTTGTGGAAAGCGTGGTGGGCTACACTGAAAAAGAAGAGACTTGTTGATTTTCACTTGTGCCACAATCATTGATTTGGACTTTCAAGAAAGAAACAGTGTTAAAGATTGTTTTAATGTTTTTTGAAACACTAAGACATGGTTTCAATATTTTCCAGCCAGCGAAGCTGCATCTGAACTAGCGTCAAGTTTTTACATTTTCACAAGCGAGGTCGATACGAAATATGGTAGCACAAGATGAAATGGAAAGTCAATAAATCTTTTTAATGTGTTTTATGACAAAACTGAGTCCTGCTGCCCTCTACAGAGTACACAACACAACACAAAGTTTTTTTTCTCTTTTTCTTATGTTCTAAACCAGTGGTTCCCAATTCCAGTCCTCGTGACCCACTGCTCTGCACATTTTGTAGGTCTCTCTTATCTGACACACTCAGTTCATGGAGTCTCTCCTAATGAGCTGATGATCTGGTTTAGGTGTGTTAAATAAATAAGGGAGACATACAAAATGTGCAGAGCAGTGGGTCACGAGGACTGGAATTGGGAACCACTGCTCTAAACAATGTAATGACATTAAAATTTCTAAATTTAAAAACAATTATTTTCTGGGTCTTAGGTTATGCAGCACGAGCATCACTGCCTCAGTTTTCAGCTCCACCCTGATAGGTGACAGTCGATGTCGATTGACGAACACACCTGATGACGAGTCAGGGGTAGAGGAAGTTAACGTTATTTTATTAAAGATTACGACGGCACATGGATTTAAGAAAAACTACTGAGGTGCACGGATACATTATTTATATTAAATACTACAATATTCCATTAAAAAAAATAAGAATTGTCAATTCTGATTTCATGATGACTTTAATATCGTCATCTAAAACGTGGCATCCTCGTGGCTGGCTTGAGCAGGACAACTGTGTTAGTAATATCAGCATATCATTATTAATAGGTAAACTTACATAATTGTTTGACAGATTTATGGTTAATTTATGTTTAAGCTGTTCGTTTATCCCATATGCTCAACATCTCTTGTATACTTTTTGTATACGACAGGAAAGCTGAAAAACTGCTGTGGTTTAGGCTAACATTTGAAGCAATCTGCATTCCAGCCTCCATATAATCAGTTTTTAACATTTTTAAAACACATATAGTGAGATAAATTCGTAATAAATCAATCAGATACAACGTGTACTACCTTTAAAAGATGCTTGATTTGGTGTATCTCGGGATGATGTGTGAGAAAAACCCGTTCTTCGTCAAGGCTCGGCTGATGAAACACATGTGCAGCATTTCTGCATTAGATATTTGTCCTTCGTTCGCTTGCTTGATTGGTCGAATGTGAAGGTCTTGGTCATGTGACTGCAGGGCCGTCGCTAATAGGAGGGCCTACTAAATCCAGTAGCTATCGGTAGCTATGCTATTGCATAGCTATATATTCCCATATTCTTATGAATCACATATATATTACAGTGTCAGCTTTCATGCCTGAGAGTTTAAAGAAAACCACACGCAATTTAGTTTAAGTTTTTCAAACATCTCCTCTTTCTCCCCTATATAAAAATGGTTTAGTCCGATGCAAAAGGCTTGAGGTGTGTTCTTCGGCTACCGACCGGCTTAAGTTGCACGTGAAGGCAAGGCAGACACTTTCTGATACAGTTCAGAAAATATTTCAGAATGCACAGAAACAGTTATGGGTGTACGATATTCTTATAAAATATTTAAGAGATACAGATTTGATTAGAAGGATATAGGATTTTTTTTCCACCTATAATTTAATTGTTCCTTTCGTTTATCGAGGCTTCACACTCCATCCCAGTAGGTGGCGGAAATGCACCTCAAGCTGGTTTGCCAACCACCAAAAAACACAAAAGAAGAAGACACTTTCCGCTTCCCGTAGTGACGCTGTGCCTGCGTCCTAATGTGCATACTATCCATCCTAAATAGTATGTGACATTAGTAATTGTCAATACTATTTAGGGTGGATAGTATGCACATTGGGACGCAAGGATAGACTGTAAAAAAAATAGGTCTGGAATCTGAATTCTTTGTTCGGCTGCGTCTGAAAACGTAGACAGCTGACTTGTTGCCTCGCTGCCCTAAAATGCAATGACTTTGTAGGCAGCGTTTGCAAAGATAACTTACCTCACGAAACTGATTTCGGACTTCTGAGGCAGCGTAACGGTTTAACAATCTATTCTTCAGCAAAATAGAGCGAGCTTTGGTGAAAACTGGTGAATTTTTAATGACTACAATTGCAATTTCTCGCAAGAAATGACATCATAAGTGGAAAACGTTGATCAAAAATGTGGTGTTTGGTGTTTTTAGCCCCCAACGGCGCCTTCCAGGCTGCGAGGGGATGAGGTTTAAGGTTGAAGTTAGGGTTAGCTGCCTGGAAGGAGCCATTGGGGGCTAAAAACACCATCGAGCCAAAAATGTACAAACTGACGACCAGCCGCAACTTTTAGATGCCATCTTTATTTTTGAATGGAAAGCACATTATTTATTTCAAATAAATAAATAAAGTATTTATTTCACTTGACCATTTTATTAAAACCGTAAAATTTTATTCTTCATTTCTCCTATCGTATTGGTCATACTTGATACATTCAAGAATAGCATGAAGTATCGTTTCTTAAATATGATATTGTTCACATAACCAATTTGGATGTTTCCCTATTATTTTAAGTGTGCTATTTAAGTTAGAATGCCCTAACATTACTCTATTATAAATAACCTCTTATTTCCTTGATTTACCTATATATCTTCTCTTTTATTAGTGAAGATATAAAGAAATCTACCCTTTTTTCCATTGTTCCAATTTACTTGCCATTCTTATATCGGTTTGTTCCAGATTAAAGCCTTAATTTCTGACTAAAAGCTTGCATATTGTTTCTCTCTGTATTTTGTTAATTTATCCACATCCTCATTTCTCTTTACTCCTATGCTGGAACCCATATAAAACTGATTATATCATTGTGAACAATTCCTGAATGTATTTGTAATATACTAAAGAGAATTTCTTGGCGGCTAGATTTAAAAGATCTCAAGCTCTTTAAAACTGAAACTGAGTCGGATCAAATTAAAACATTTCCAGGTTTATGTTGCTCTACCCACTGTAAAACCCATTATTTAATGACTGAAATAAATAGTTAACTCAATTGTTGGGTTACTTTTAACCCAATGCATTGGGTTAAAATAACCTACAGTTGGGAAGGTGCTACACCACCCCATAGTTGGGTTATTTTTAACCCAACATTATTAAGTGAGTGGTTCTAGCATGTCAAACTTTTTTCTTTTCTTTTTACTTTAAAAAAATTAACTTATTATAGATTTGCTTAAACTGATACGTGCCTTGCTTGATACTTGTTTATTTGCATTTATGAATGTCATTGTATTTTGCTCATTATGTGAAATAGAGAAAGAAAACATGCACTACTCCGAATATTCATGACCAAGAGAACGTCATGGAAACTTTGCATATTCAACCAATCAGCACCGATTCCCGTTCTCAGGAGTAACCAAGGTTAAATATGCAGAAATGTAGCATGTGTTTCATCAGCCAAGCCTGTACTTCTCACGCCTCCCTAGTATACTGATACTGTACATGTGTTTTCATACTGTTTCCATTCACTAAAGACATTACCGACTATGTTCATGTTCTCAGCGCATTGTTAGAATTCATAAATATGTTACCGGCCAACTGGTGAATCCTATTGAGAGGACTATGCTGCTTTACACTACAAACAGTTTTAAACCAGCCATGAGAGGACAGGTTTTACTAGTCAGATGACTTTATCAAACACACAGGCTGATGCAATGAATTCACTGCAAAGCATATTAACGCCACTTATCAATGGCAAAACTGAATGCAAGTTATATATTTTTTGTGTGTCTGCAATGCTACTCCTAAAAGCTGCTTTTCATGCTACCACTAAACTGTCAAATTAACTGAAAATAATTGTCAAAGCTCAACTGTATTTTTATAATATTGCAAAATATTTATTCAAACAACTAACATCAAACGGAATTATGTGTCTATCTACAGCCCTGTCAATCATTTCCATCATTACTAAAATTTGGTATTCCAATTCCTCCATGAGAATATAGTATTGTATTTGATGCAATACCAGCAGGTTTTTTGAACATTTTGCTGGGCTTTATTGAATTTTATAAGCAATTAACGTTTAATAAAGATATCTTTCCCTGAAACATTTCAATAGAAGTATTTCTGGAATAACCATTTTGAGAATATTAATT
Source organism: Rutilus rutilus (assembly GCF_951802725.1). Lineage (NCBI taxonomy): Eukaryota > Metazoa > Chordata > Actinopteri > Cypriniformes > Leuciscidae > Rutilus > Rutilus rutilus. The sequence goes on from NC_140228.1 coordinate 8,885,800, forward strand.
GGAAATTAAATTGGACTTATAATAACAAATACTGTGTTAATAATACATTTAGTGAAATTTAAATCATACATATAATTTATCCAACTAACCTGTTCCTAAAGAGATATAAAACTGATTTTGAAAATTCTCTCTGAAAATTGTGTATTTTGTAAAAAGGATGTTGAGAATTTTTTCGAATGCATGTTAAAAAAAAAATTGGGATTGATTTTGAATGTTCATTTAATATACTAAATTGATCTAAAATGTATATAGAGAAAGGGATGTTATTTTTTATTATGATAAAAAAAGACGATATGGACAAGAATCTCATTTTCATTTTAACCTTTTAATATTATTAGGCAAGTTTTACATACACAACTGTTAAATGGTTTGAAAGAATCACATAAAACATTATTCTGAAACCTTAAAAAGACTTTCAAAAACAGGTGTTGTGCCGAATTTCGACCCCCGCCAAATGATTACACCCCCACCCCCACCCCACTAGAATTGGTAGGTTTAGGATTAGTTGTGTGGGAGGGGTTAGGATTAAGGGAGGGGTTAGGATTAAGGGCGGGGTTAAGATTAAGGGCGGGGTTAGGATTAGGCAATCAGGGACTGACTTCAACTAGGGGGGCAGTGGGGCGAAATTCGGCACAACACCTGTTAGCAACTGAACCATGAATACATTTAAAGAACTGAACTCCTCTTTTACTGCGATTATAAATATATAGGCTACCCTTCTTGTTCTCAGTTTGCCTATTTATATAAGTTATGTAGGCATACATGGTATGATTCCTATTTATCATGTTCATATTTTTGATATGTTTGATGTTCAACATACAGCCTATAAAAAAAAAATATATATATATATATATCATTTTTGCCCGGTCAGTGCGTTATGTCAGCATGACATTCGGAGCAAGTCGGAGCACATTTCTAACCAGTGTCATGACAAATCACAAATCAGGTCCTTCCTGGAAATCGGGTATCCATCAACTTCCAGTTAGCCTAATTATTATCCTAAGTAGGTCTACTATGAACGATGAATTTAAAATACGTATGGCTTACTATATTAAAATAAAGAGAGTAGCAGCGATCACCACACCGAAATGCTGACAGGAACCAAAACTATTCTGAACGTCATTACGTCATGGCAACGTTATATGCAAAAACGACCAATCAGGAGCGCCTGGTTCTTGGGCAACACTGACTGACTGAGGTCAAATATACTAGGCTATGCTGAAATGCTGCAGCAGGTGTTTTATTTCATCAGCCGGACTGCACTGAAGAAGAGCTGGTTCTTCTCACAGACTCACAGCTCTTCCGAGATACACCAAATCAAGCACATTTTACAGGTAGTAGCTACACGTTGTATCTGACTGAATGATTTTTTAAGAATTGATTACACTTAATATGCTAAAAATGTGATTATAACATGTTGGCATTCTCCGGCTTGGTACATTTTTGTAATGTTAAACCACAGCTTTTCCTGTCATACCTGTAAAAGTGTTTTTTCAGCCACGGAATTATAAATTAAATAAATGAATGATAATTGAGAATAGCCTATATCTTGCAGTTCTGACGTTTTGTTTCCACAACTGCGAGTTTTATCCTCACAATTGCCAGATCTAAACTCAATTGCGAGAAGTAGGCTAATGTCATAATTGCGAGACTGAGAAAAATGTGCAATTGTGAGAAAAAAAGCCAATATTGCGAGATTATATCACGCAATTCCGACTTCTTTTCACACTTCCACCACGCTATGAGAGTTATTAGAAGACGAATGAAGAGACTCACCCTTATACTTTTTTTAAAACATTTTATTTATTTATATAGGCTAAACTGATACGTACATTGCTTGATACTTGTTTATGTGCATTTATGAATGACATTGTATAAATTTACATTTTACTTAGGCTATGTTAAATAATAATAAAAAAGTAATCATACACTACCACTTTTTTTTAACACAAGGAACACAGAATGACAATGATATATTATATGCCGGGGAGCAAGTAAATATATAGCCTACCTTTTGAAAAGATTCACAGTTTTTATAGCTTTTTTATTGGAAGAGTTTTAAATCAGGCGAGAAACAAAAATGAGATTGAGTAAAAAATAAATAAAAAATGTATCTTTCTCAATGCCACACACTGGTCTATATCAGTGCACATTACACTGAATAGTCATGGCATCTTTGCACATTTAACCAACTGGTGCATAGCATACTAGTGAGATGATTATGTTGATATAAACTACTAAACTGCTTGTGTACAGTTCAACCATAAGAGGACAGGTTTTACTTGTTCAGTTGGTATTCTCCAGCTTTGTACATTTTCACATGTTTAACTACAGCAGTCTTTCCTGTCAAACCTATAAAAGATGTATGGAAGCTTGTTTCCGCCACGGAATAAACTTTTTTTTTTTTTTTTTTTTCTCACAGTTTTTGACTTTATAACATGGAATTGTGAGTGTATCATGCAATTCTGTGAAAAAATTCAGAATTGTGAGGTGTAAATTTAGATTTTACAATACCAAAACTCTAGTAGTTGGTGCTGATACCACAAAAAGTACAGAATGTCAGTACAACAGTAAAAAAAGAACAATAATCAGGGCCTAAATTTCATTTTGGGAAAACTGTTTTGAGCTTTTACGATTATGCTAAATCGTGTGTCTATCACAATCGTGTCAATTTGGCAGTTTGTTGCAAGGTCCTGCCCATTTGAGAGATCGCCCAATCATGGAGGGATACAAATATTGATTGAAAATCCAACGTCCAATGGGCAATATGATTTTTTTTCCGATGCAATAAGAGTGCTGCAGGGATGACTTTACAAATTGTTTTTAAAAAAAACCTTCCCTGACAGCTTGAGTTGGAATAGTTTGCAATATAGTGAGTATAAACACAAGGCTGTAAAAGCGGACTACTGAGTAGTAGGCATGTGACCATATCATGTTCTATATCACAATAAATGCTTTTTTTCATGCCAAATGTTTGGAGGTTTCATCATGACAACTCCGTCTCCTTGGTAAAAAAAAAAAACGTAGGAAAAAATCCAAGTCCAGGCACTCAGTGGATACAAAAAGTGATACAAAAGTCTTTATTAGAGGGCTAAAAAATAAAAAAACACCTATATAAGCCTAAACACCTAAACTCCGTCTCCTTGGTCTTTAAATATGACTGGCATTGACTGAATGATCAAAAACTTCTCAGGAGAATAAAGCTCTGGATAAAATTGCGTGTGAGCCTCATATTCTCGCTGTATCATACTACATGAGCCATAAAAGCCTGATGTATCAAATATGACAGAAAACGTAGAACTAATTGCAAAAATAAGTAAATATTGGAATTCCTTTCTTTTCTGTCATAACACTGTCAGAAACAGTAAATAGTGCAACCTCTTTTGTCCTTTGTGTTTCTGTTGAAACCACTGTATTACTGCTGTTCCATAAGTGCCACCTTCTGAATTTGCATTTTAATCACTTTTGTGTTGGGGTTGTTTACATCAGAGTGCGAATGTCTCTTTGATGAATTTTTGTGTAGGCCTACCGTTTCAATGGTAATTTTGTGTGTTTGTATATTCAACAGTTTTGAATTCTTGTGTTAAAATGTTAGAATAGCATTACTAATTTGACTTCCTTCTAGTTTTAATGCAATTTTTTCCCATCAGAATGTGTGGTATATGGGCCTTGTTCGGTAGTGATGAGTGCCTCGCGGCTCAGTGCACCAATGCCATGAAGATCGCCCATCGTGGTCCAGATGCTTTCCGCTTCGAGAATGTCAATGGATTCACCAACTGCTGCTTTGGGTTTCACCGCCTTGCTATTGTGGACCAGCTGTATGGCATGCAGCCTCTGCGTGTCAAGAAGTTTCCCTACCTCTGGTTGTGTTACAACGGTGAGATCTACAACCACATCAGGGTAAGTAACATTCTTGTCCTATTTCACTTTCACTTTATTTCACAAAAAAAGCACAATTTCACATTATATTATTATATAATATATTTTATGATTGTCATTAAAAACTTTTCTTCCACTAACAAAAGTTTTTTTTTTGTTTTTTTTTGTACTGATTTTCTCCTTCTTCCTCTTCCTCCTTCTCCCCCTCCTCCTTTTTCTGCCCTAAAAGTGTATGGGTTTCAGAGAAAATAAATCATAAAGACCCCCAAATTGGCAGGATAAACCCAAATTTGTGTACCGCTACTCAGGCACACAGACACACCCGTTCTACAGTAGGTGGCGCTATAAGGCAATTTGTGTTTTGAATCATAACTTTAGAGGTTAAGGACTAGAAACCTAATTGTTTTTTCCTCCTTTCTTTTTTTTTTTTTATCAAAGCATTGCAAAGTTATAAGATGAATTGGCCCTATTATGCTACGTACCCTGGCTAGTCTGAGACACAAACGTCTGTGTGTGTGCACGTACGTGCGTGTGTGTGTGTGCAATAGCCATGTGAGATTTTCAAGGTATAATAAGTTTCAGAAAGTTTCACGGTATACAGTATTAAACAATATAGAATAATAATAATAATAATAACATATAAATTGTCTATACTAATAATAAATATAGCTGCAAGCAGCAATTATCGGGGCCAAGCAAGAAGCAAACATGAAGCTAGCATCAGACCATCAGTAAAATATAGCATTTTATATATACTTTATTGTAGTTAGTGGCAATTTCATGTTTTGTTCAGTTATAGTGCCACCAAGAGGTGCAATCCTATCAGTTTTTCCTCAGAATGTGCCCATAAATAGGTGTGTCAAATTTGGTGAAAATATCACAATTCGGTTTGTAGTTAAAGACATTTATACGTATGAGCACATGAAAAATGACCCCCATCGAACTTTGATTGCATTTATTTTTTACACTTACAAGGACAATTGTCAACTTTCTATGTTTCCAAATTTCCTACCGTGGTTTCATCTCAGTCGGACTAAGGGTTTCAAATATATTCGCAAAAGTTGTTTTAAAGCTAAATTACAAGCGTTAAAAAAAACACAAAGCAAAACCCAACATGTTTGGTATCGCTGGACTCGGCAAGGTTTCAGGAATCTAAGGAGAGGATGCTTATGAAAATAAGTCAACCACAACCAAAGTTATAAGCATGTAAATATCCGAAACTTCTCAGACTCCTTCAGGGCATCGTGCCGATGACCCATACTGAGTTTCTTTATAATACTAAATGAAAACATGGACAAATACCTTAAATAATGTTTAAATAAATGATTATTATTATGAGAAGTACAAACAATATGTACAACAGTGATATATTTCTGACTGTAATAATTTTTTTGCTTCAACATGACTTTATTTGTATGGAGAGATTGTATTCTCAAATATGGGTGAACATGTTTGATTGTTTCCTCCTTTTACAGCCACGTTGCGTCTATTTTTTGTTGTGCAAATTGGCTATCTATCTTCAAGGACAACAAGGCATTTGTGTCTTCGATATCTAAAGTGTTCCCCTATTTTTTTCGGCGGGGGATAGAGATTAGCGATAATAACAGCCTCTGTCTCTAACATTTTCTCTGCTGGATATGTGTGGGTGGAGCAAGTCGAGAGTTAGAGAGTGAGCAGTCAAGTGGAAAGCAGTTTTTTTTTCAAATACCTTTGATGTGCAAGATATAATCGTACACGTTCATACCGCCATACTAGTATACCGGTACAACCCTAGAGTGCAACCGTGGCATCTGCCACATTTATTGTGCCAGTATGACTCTCCACCTCACATCATCTCTCCAATTCCTTCATGGTTTAACATGCATCTAATGATCTGTCTTTTTCCTTATAGCTGAAGGAGCACTTTGAGTTTGATTATCAGACCAAAGTGGATGGAGAGATCCTTCTGCACCTGTACGATCGCTTTGGAATCGAGAAGATGCCAACTCTGCTTGATGGAGTGTTCGCATTCATCCTGTTGGACACTGCTAACAAAAAGGTTTTCTTAGGCAGGGACACCTACGGCGTGAGACCACTGTTCAGACTGCTTACCGACGATGGCTTTCTAGCTGTCAGTTCTGAGGCCAAAGGTATAATGAATAATGTAAAGCACCTTCTCTGGTAGGGCTGCACGAATAATTGAAACTAAATGAAATCCCACTAATGCAGAGTTCACACTGCACGATTTTATTCCCGATTTTCACCCGCGAATATATATTGTGCCTGAATATATATTGTGCCAACAAATGCCTGAAATCCGAGGCAAATTGTTACTCGTTCATGCGAGTGACAATCACGCAGTGTGAATAACAAAGATGCGATCTGACAGAATCATCGAAGCATCGCTGACGCCTGTGAGATATTTGGCATGCTAAATATTTGGACCTGTTTGCAATTCAAAATCCTGCTGTGTGAATGTGTTCTGACTGGAAATTACATTGGCGATGACCTACAGCCAATAGAAGAGCAGGATACAGGGCAGCAGGAAGTTTGAGGAGGAGTTATAGACTAGAATATCAGCAAGCAAAGGCTCCTCTGTCTATTTAATCCCAAGAAATGGAGGCAAGTTTATTTTTCTAATTGCTTAAAATGAACGACTACAGGTCGATCAGAAAAACCTTAAGTCGAGAGCAGCCCTAATGTTTGTGCTGCACGTTTCAGAGTGAAGCACGGCACTGTTCTTTTACATACCTCAAGCTCATCATCTGGTATTTTCAGTGTCTCAGAGTGGCTTGGTTCACAGTAAATGCTGCTCCACTCAAACTCATCTCTACATCTGCTCTGAGTTTGGGTTGCATTTAGGAGCACAACCTGTGGCAACCATCTTCCCAAACTTGTGATGAGAAGTGCTTCTAATCCAAAAGAGAAGGCTCCCTGAGGTTTTCTGCCAAAATAAAATATTCATGGTTTACTTATTATTATTATTTTTATTACAACATCATATTTTCACTGTGATTTAATCCAAACAGGTTTGACAGAGATCACACACTCCATGTCCACCCCTGCAAAGATCACCCCCTTCCCCCCAGGACACTTTGAGGAGTTTGACTTGAAGCTCACTGGAAAAGTCAAGTCTGTTCAGATGGAGCGCTTCCACTGCTGCACAGATGAACCTAAACACGCCTCCTATAACAGCCTTCAGGTCCTTGGCACAGGTAGATGTCATATAGTGACGGCAAAGTAGTCCAGATTACTTGTACATTTTTATTTCGCATTTTCATACTCCTCCTTTGCCATGTTTTTGTTCGTTTCTATTATTTTCTTCTGCAATCCAAAACTCCCTAACCTGCCACACTCTGTGTCTCTCCGTTCAAATCCTTCCTTCTCGCTTTCCCAGAAAGCTGCTGTCATTTGCTGATGGAAATGACTGTAATGAGCCATATGTTGCCTAAAAGCGCATGTTGTCTACTGTCAGGAGCAATTTGAATGATTTTGATGGTGCTAACAGTTGATGAGTTACGGTAACGTGAATACAGCTTGGTTTGTGTCGACGCCAACACAACCAGTTTAATAGAGTTAAATATCTATGGAACAGATGAATGTAAGAGTTACTTCTAGAACCTCCCTGTAATATACATCTGCTTACACCACCATTTACTGTACCATCACTAAAAACTTTAGAGAAATGAATTTCTCTGTTGTCATCAGGCTTTGAATTGGAGACGGTCAAGAGCAACATTAGGATCCTGTTTGAAAATGCTGTAAAGAAACGCTTGATGGCTCACAGAAGAATCGGCTGCCTCCTCTCAGGTGCCTGTGCTGCTCTTTCTGTTATTTGCTTTAAGTGGGTTTGTTACTTTGAGTTTTTTATTACATTCACCCTATCCTTGATGTATCCTTTTATTTCCAGGTGGTCTCGATTCCAGTCTGGTTGCCGCGACACTCGTGAAACTGGCCAAAGAAGAGGAGCTTAAGTATCCCATTCAGACGTTTGCCATTGGTGCAGATGACAGCCCAGATCTTCTTGCTGCCCGCAAGGTAAGTGACACTGTACATTCAGCCTGTCATATGCACTTTATGCTTCTATAGCCTGAACATGTGTTGCACTTTCTATGGATAGTGCATTTCTATACACTTTGTGTTGACTTAAAAGATGCTAGTGTTGTATGATTGTGGAATTTCTAACCTCGATAAAATACCTTCAAAATATCGAAGGTTTAATACCATTCTTGGATTCTACAGGGAAAAATTTAGTTTCTGAAGAAAATTGTGTACATTTTTCAATCTGGTGCATTTTAAAAGCAAAAGTAAAAGCATTAACCTTTTACCTTTTTAATCTTTGCAATGGCTTTATGCCTGTACTTTAACGTGGACTCAAACCCCCCTGTTTTATTACTGATGGTTCACTCCTCAGATTTGAAAAAAAGCTCAAGAAATGATTTGTAAAGCTGTGGAAAAGTGGGAGTGTAGCGGGTGAGAAGAGGGGAACAACAACCAGTTATACACAGATCTACAAGATGCTCATTACACAAACAAATGAATATTAATGAGCAGAGAAAAAAAAGAGTAGGGGCCATCATTATGTATTTTAAAAATATAACCCTATGACAACAAACTCATAGGGTTTGTATTGTATTATTAGAGACTACTATCAACTATTATTAACAAATCAAAATAGAGTTTTAGAAATATAAAAAAAACCCAGCATTATAACTTTCTAGAGCTATTGGTCTCAATGAAAAATGAGTAAGAACATTTAAAATGTCTAATACATTTATGTGCACTACAATCTCAACGTCATTTTAAAGGCATCATTTTTTTTTGTCCATTCTTCAAATTTTTGGTCAACGTCACTGTCTTTTGTGTTATAATTCCCTGTGTCATAGTTCATCATTAGATGTACCGCTGTATCAGTGTGCTTATTTCGACATTTCATTTGAAGAAGACATGATGAAATATGTGCGCATATACAGTACTGGTTTATGTTTGGATAAAACCACCAAAATAAAATTTCCATGGTTTAAAGGGCCATGAAAGTCTAAAACACATTTTTGAGATGCTTCCAGTAAACAGATATGAACCGGTTGCACATCAATGGTCTCATTTTTATTATAGAGGCAAAAGAGGATCATAATTTTTTGGATCGTTTTGTTCTTCCAGTTTAAAAATCAGTTGAATCACAGTATTTATTATTAGCAGATCACGTTGTTTTAACTGGTGTTGTGTGGCAGGTGGCAGCCTACATTGGCAGTGAACACCATGAGGTGAACTTCACGCCTGAGGAGGGTATCCGCGCGGTGGAAGAAGTCATCTTTCACTTGGAGAGTTTTGACATCACCACTGTGCGTGCCTCTGTTGGTGAGTACAGGAGCTCAGACTTATTATAGGAGTAGAAGGAACTAGGGCTACTCGTGAGTAATGAGATATATATATATATATATATATATATATATATTTTTTTTTTTAAGTCGACCAGTAGTTCATTTAATCAATTAGTTGACTGATCGCATGTTTAAAGTTGCACTATGTAACATTTGTGTTCAAAAATGTACAAAATGTATATATTGAGCGAGTACATCATGAATCCATTTTCCAAACCGTGTTTTTGTCTTATCCTGAATAATAAATGTTTATATTTGGACTATTTTAGTCCAGTACCTGCATGACTCATCATAGACATAAACAGAGAGAAGTCGCTCTGACTACAATGTTCTTCCACAAGATGCAGTTTTGTTTATAATCCGCTAGAATGGCAGAAGTTACATGAATTAAACCGTAATGATGATTTATATGGTATAAATCTATAATGATCCTTTAATTGCCTATATACAGTGAGGAAAATAAGTATTTGAACATCCTGCTATTTTGTAAGTTCTCCCACTTAGAAATCATGGAGGGGTCTGAAATTGTCATCGTAGGTGCATGTCCACTGTGAGAGACATAATCTAAAAAAAAAATCCAGAAATCACAATGTATGATTTTTTTAACTATTTATTTGTATGATACAGCTGCAAATAAGTATTTGAACACCTGAGAAAATCAATGTTAATATTTGGTACAGTAGCCTTTGTTTGCAATTACAGAGGTCAAACGTTTCCTGTAGTTTTTCACCAGGTTTGCACACACTGCAGGAGGGATTTTGGCCCACTACTCCACACAGATCTTCTCTAGATCAGTCAGGTTTCTGGGCTGTCGCTGAGAAACATGGAGTTTGAGCTCCCTCCAAAGATTCTCTATTGGGTTTAGGTCTGGAGACTGGCTAGGCCACGCCAGAACCTTGATATGCTTCTTACAGAGCCACTCCTTGTAGAGATGCGCGGATGGGCTATTATTTCATCCGCAACCGCATCACAAAACTCAACATCCGTCCGCCATCCGTCCGCACCAACGTTTTTGACCAATTTTCAAAACCGCACCCGCCCGCCATCCGCTTATTGGTGTATACATAATATTTTTCATTTGTTTGGTTCAACCGCCCGAATTTAATTCAAATATTATTTTTCGTCACGTCATCTGCCCGATCCGCGGTTTATCCGCGGAGTCCGCGGCTGTAACCGCCAACCGCGCATCTCTAACTCCTTGGTTATCCTGGCTGTGTGCTTCGGGTCATTGTCATGTTGGAAGACCCAGCCTCGACCCATCTTCAATGCTCTAACTGAGGGAAGGAGGTTGTTCCCCAAAATCTCGCAATACATGGCCCCGGTCATCCTCTCCTTAATACAGTGCAGTCGCCCTGTCCCATGTGCAGAAAAACACCCCCAAAGCATGATGCTACCACCCCCATGCTTCACAGTAGGGATGGTGTTCTTGGGATGGTACTCATCATTCTTCTTCCTCCAAACACGTTTAGTGGAATTATGACCAAAAAGTTCTATTTTGGTCTCATCTGACCACATGACTTTCTCCCATGACTCCTCTGGATCATCCAAATGGTCATTGGCAAACTTAAGACGGGCCTTGACATGTGCTGGTTTAAGCAGGGGAACCTTCCGTGCCATGCATGATTTCAAACCATGACGTCTTAGTGTATTACCAACAGTAACCTTTGAAACGGTGGTCCCAGCTCTTTTCAGGTCATTGACCAGCTCCTCCCGTGTAGTTCTGGGCTGATTTCTCACCTTTCTTAGGATCATTGAGACCCCACGAGGTGAGATCTTGCATGGAGCCCCAGTCCGAGGGAGATTGACAGTCATGTTTAGCTTCTTCCATTTTCTAATGATTGCTCCAACAGTGGACCTTTTTTCACCAAGCTGCTTGGCAATTTCCCCGTAGCCCTTTCCAGCCTTGTGGAGGTGTACAATTTTGTCTCTAGTGTCTTTGGACAGCTCTTTGGTCTTGGCCATGTTAGTAGTTGGATTCTTACTGATTGTATGGGGTGGACAGGTCTCTTTATGCAGCTAACGACCTCAAACAGGTGCATCTAATTTAGGATAATAAATGGAGTGGAGGTGGACATTTTAAAGGCAGACTAACAGGTCTTTGAGGGTCAGAATTCTAGCTGATAGACAGGTGTTCAAATACTTATTTGCAGCTGTATCTTACAAATAAATAGTTAAAAAATCATATTGTGATTTCTGCATTTTTTTTTTTTTTGATTATGTCTCTCACAGTGGACATGCACCTACGATGACAATTTCAGACCCCTCCATGATTTCCAAGTGGGAGAACTTGCAAAATAGCAGGGTGTTCAAATACTTATTTTCCTCACTGTATATAATCGTGTAATCAGCAATCGTGCACACACACTCGTGCTTGCCGTAGCACACCGATTAAGAATGTGTTATAAAAAACAGTGTTATACAATGTGTTATACAAAATTGTGTTTTCGGATGCAGAGATTTAAGTCAACGATGCTGACTCATCTCAGTAGTGGTTGTCTATGCATTTTTCATATGGATTACATAATCTGAGAATATTTGCTTTCCATTTGAAATGGTTCATTTAAAAGTAGACATTTCAAGATTTCTGTAGATGCATTTCTCATGTCTGTGAGGTAAGTATACACTGGGTTTCGGTTTATTTCGACAAGCTGAGACCGAGATGGCAGAAAGAGCATCCTGTTTGTTTTAATTATTTTACAAAAGTTTGACGTTTTATTGTTATTGTGAGTGCACACAATTACAATTTCAAATGATGTATTACTCTTTTGAATAATGTATTATCTGTATGACCAAAAATATATTTATATTTTTTGCATCATTTGCTTCAGAAATATGATTTTCCTAGCTCAGCTTATAGCCACTAGGTGGCAACAGTGCTTTTCAGAAAAAGATTTGTATTCAGTGATGTTTTTGTTTCTTCTATGCAGGGATGTACCTGATATCAAAGTACATCCGTGAGAAGACAGACAGCGTTGTGATTTTCTCTGGTGAAGGTTCTGATGAGCTGACACAAGGATACATCTACTTTCATAAGGTAAATGTCATTTATGATCATAAGGTATGTGTCAACTCCAAATGTATAAAAAAGCTACACTTAAAAATGCTCAAATAAAACGGGTTCTGAGATGTAGGGTGTAGCAACATTTGTGTAGTTTTATAATGTAATTCAATGACATTCAGACATTTTAAGAGGGACTTCACTATGGTCACTATGTGAGACATTAGTGTCTTGTCATGCATTGTTAGCTGTATCTTCAGACTTGGATTCTGCTGAATTTGTGACCTGATTTGAATTAGGCGCCGTCCCCTAAAGCGGGCGCTGAGGAAAGTGTACGTCTGCTGAAAGAGCTTTATCTGTTTGATGTGCTGAGAGCGGACAGAACCACGGCTGCACACGGGTAAGACAAAATACCCCTTCCTTCTCTTCCCTTCCCACAGTAACTTGGTGATTTCCACTGTTTGTGACGTCAAACCTTTTCCACTAGACTGGAGCTGAGAGTGCCTTTCCTGGACCACAGATTCACCGCATACTACCTCTCTCTTCCTGCAGAGATGAGAGCACCGAAGGTGAGTCCTGACACCTCACAATTCAGTGACTTATCCTTCCTCATGTCAGTCTAAAATGTGTCTGTTCCCACATCAGTTACGGTGCCTGGTCTGAAGTGTAATACAAAAACCAAAACCCCAAATAAGAGCAATAATGATAGTGATGCTTAATTTATTGGTATTGCTTTTGTTTTTCAAATATCATATTAGTGGTTTTTGTAATCCGACTGAATAACTTGTTTGATTGGAGCAGAATGGTGTGGAGAAGCATCTTCTGAGGGAATCGTTTAAAGGGATGAATCTTATCCCAGATGAGATTCTCTGGAGAAGGAAAGAGGCCTTCAGTGATGGTATGACATCCTTGAAGAAATCCTGGTATGCAAGCCTGCAGGAGCACATCGAGTCTGAGGTACTACACATGTGCACACAGACTATGATGTCATGGATGTGCACAGTACACGGTGTGTATCCTTTAATCTATCTTCTCTCCTTCAGGTGAACGACTCTCAGTTGGAGAAGGCTGATAAGCTGTTCCCTTTCAACCCCCCCAAAACCAAAGAAGGCTTCTACATAAGGCAGGTCTTTGAGAAGAAGTACCCCGGCCGCAGCGACTGGACGCCACATTACTGGATGCCCCGCTGGATCAAGGCCACCGACCCCTCAGCCAGAACCCTGTCCATCTACAAGCCTGATAAAGACGAGTAATCGCATCATTCTTCAGACCTTGGCTAAAGATTACATTCTTTACAGCACACACATCTGCCTATGGAGCTGGTTCAAAATGTATGATGCTACCTTCCTCTATTAAATGAGCTAAATTAAACTTTTTTTTAGGTGGTTTGATTAGTCTTTTCTAAAGAGAAAAGTTCTTCACTGAAGTATCTTTTAAAAATGAAGCCCTGTCCACTGCCTTGCTTAATTTCAGTGTATTTATATACAATATACAATATACTTAGTGCCATTCTCATCCATTTTATTTTTTCCCTTCAGATTTTTTCATTAAGCTTAATTTTATTAAACAGAATCTAAAAAGATTTGGGAGCCGAATTGGTTAAAGGACTCCACTACAAAAATGTATACAGAAACCTATAAATACTATTTTTGTTACTGCTTTAAAACTCAGAACTTAACATTAGCCAACATTGTCAACAAAAGTTTTATACAAAGATTCAGAAAGCTTGAAGGGGATCCTTTAGATTTTAAGATCAGGGGTGTATTTCCAAAAGCCAACTATGGTCACAATTTCTGTTGTTACCAATAGAGCTCAATGGAACTTGCAAAGAAAGTTGACTAACGATAATTTTGGGAAATGCACCCCTGGACTGGAAAAGTTGTTGGTTTGATTCTTACAGGCCATGAACTACTTCCATTTTGCACTTGAGCTAAGCACTTATGTTCCTTCAGTGGGACTGTCCCTTTGAGTGTTTTTGTATGTGTAGAATTAAGTTATTTGACAGATTAGCAATTGATTGGCTAGTTAAACTGCTTTTAATCAGTGAAATTAAAGGGATGATCCACTAAAAAAAACTAAGCAGGTTCTAAACCTGTTAAATGTTGGTCACCAAACTGTTTTGGTGACCAGTGACTTCCATTGAATGGACAAAAATACTTTTTTCAAAATATTTTTTGTGTTCCACAGAAGAAAGTTCTGAAAGCACCCTCACATGAGGGTGAGTAAATGGCAGTTTTCAATTTTGGGTAAAATATCCCTTTAAAATGTATTTCTAAACCGGTTTGTACATTTCTCAAAGTGAAGTGCCTCACACTGGTTAAAGTAAGATTAACCATTTAGCCTTATGGGGAGTTCATTATTTAAATGTTTTTATTTGGTGCACCAACACTATAATCTGGCAAAATTAATAATAATAATTTTGGATTTCATTAATGAGATGGATGTGTATGTAACATGAGTGTATAAAGCATCTTCAGCCTCCTTCACTGACTAATCAAAAGACTTTTCAGTTACTTTCTAGACCTTGATGTGCGCATAAGTTATTGATTTGAAAGATCTGGTCATGGTGTTAATAAAACTTTTCTTCAATATATCTTGATGTGTTTTAATTAATGTCAGTAAATAAAATCATATATGAATAAGCTATAACTACATTAATATACAAAGAAAGTAGAAATCAAGGTCCAGAGTTGAGGACCCCTGATGTAGATGATAGAGTTCAAATAAGGTAGATAACTTTAATAAAAAGCAGTATTCCAGCATGAAGTGGTAGATTTTCCCCTACGCACCTGACTTAAGTTTTGCCCAGGTGTCCCAGACACCCAAAAGTTTTATACTCTATAGGCGTACTTCAATACCTGTTCTAGTCAGACGACGTCTCATCCTTTTTTTTTTAACACTAGCACTCGGGAATAAGATCAAGAGTGCTTCGCTACAACACTATCAATTGTGAACAGAAGTAAGATCTCTAGTGTCTAGTCTGCTGCACAGCAAAAATCAAACAGACTCCAGCAATTGCCTTTGAATATGCTTTAATCGGCCGGGAGTTCTCGTATCAATCACGGAGAATCTCAGCTCAAGAATACAAGTTTATAAAGGATAGAAATACAGAACACAGCAAAATAACATGACATACTATGATCATTGTGTCATTTTTCTCGTATTTGATTAATTCAATTTGTGCAAAATAGCATCCACCCACACACCCTGGCAAAGCAAATTTAGATGTTAGAATCATCAAAATCAACAAAATCATAAGGTTGGTGGTTCATTGTTAGTTCATCGTTGAATACTCAAAATATCATGGGACTATTACATTTAAGATAACTGTCTAGCCAGGATATCTTCAGTTTCTGAAACCACAACCTTTCTAAAAAATACTTCTGATACATGATTATTTTTTAAATGTTAAATGTTAGGCCTGTAAAGAGAAAGAAATGTTAGTTTATGATTCGTTTTTAAAATTCCTACTACAAGGTGCAACGCAACAATGCATGGACAACACCAGACAAAGAACTGAGGGGCTTTTATACTCAAGATAATGAACTGAATACAAACAGCTAATCTAATCATAAGTAACCAAGGAGACAAAGTGGTGGGAAAAAGAGAACAAAAGGAAATCTAACATAACTAAGGCAGGTAAAACAGGAACTGAAACACAATTAAAGTGTTTAGAAAATTGGTAGTTTTAAGAGAATTTTTAAAACTGATTTAAACTTTTCCAGGTTAACAAAAATTCCAAACATGAATGATCAAAGTAAGAAACAGATTTTCCTAAAGAATAATACTGCATAAAGAAATACAACTGACCTTTCACTTGTTATTTTACTTTTCAAGACCATTTTTAAAGCACATCTGTGCATAAAGACACTCTTTAGCCTCACTGATATTACTATTGTAAAAATGCATTCACACTAAGTAGACAACACTGATAGGTGATATTGATAATACTGCTGCTCTCTGAGAAATGTGGAAATTGTAATGTTTTTAGACAAAGGCATGCTTAGATTTTTCAAAACATACAACAAAAACAGTATCTCACATTTAAGCAAAATGTGACAGACAGAAAAATGTTCCTCATTTAGATAAAAGCTTCTGCTAATTGAATAAATGTGAAAGTAATCACCCCCCCCCATTCAAAGTTATTGATTTGAAATTTTTTGTAACTACTTTTGGAAAAATTAGAAGCTGGACAGATGATAATGGCAGAAAGTGACAGCTAGCAGGACGGCCTCCTCAGGATCTTGTCGGCAAAGCAAGCTCGATAAACTCGCCATTCTAGAGAACAGACAGAACAAACAACAATGTAAGCACATTTCTGCAGTTTTAAGTCAATGTAGGTACGTCCCAATTCGCGTACTTATGCACGTTTTTATGTAGGCTATAAATAGTGTGAATTTTCACACAGAAAATTCCAAAAAGAAAAAGTGCACTTTAAATACGCGGATGATGCACTAAATTAACAGAAAAAACGAAGTGTGGAATGTTGGACACTTCATGCTCTCAAATGTCGCAGTTTTAAATACGTAGCGGAGCGGAGCGTACCTACCAGACTCCGATGTTGAATGACAAAATAACCATGTAAAATTCATACACTGCATGGATGAGTACATAGTGCATAAGTACATAGTGTGTAGCAGGGGCGGATTAAGGTCTACACAGGGCCCTAGGCTCAGGGATTTCTAGAGGCCTCCCACCCCCAAAATATATACAATATGCTGGAAATCGAGCAAGCAAAACCTGGTATTAAAGGGATAGTTCACCCAAAAATGAAAATTCTGTCATCATTTACTCAAGTTGTTTCAAACCTGTAAGAATTTCTTTTTTCTGCTGAACACAAAAGAAGATATTTAGAAAAATATCTGTAACCAAACAGTTGATGGACCCCATTGACTTCCATAGTATTTTTTTTTCCTACTATGGAAGTCAATGGGGTCCATCAACTGTTTGGTTACAGACATTTTTCTAAATATCTTCTTTTGTGTTCAGCAGAAAAAAGAAATTCTTACAGGTTTGAAACAACTTGAGTAAATGATGACAGAATTTTCATTTTTGGGTGAACTATCCCTTTAAGATGCGTTTTCGGAGAAATGTGTATCTAAATGCTTCCTGTACAGGAACAAGCTTCCTGTCGCTCAAACAGTAGAGCGTTGGCGCTTGCAACGCCAAGGTCATGGGTTCGATTCCCAGGGAAAGCAAGAACTGATAAGAATGTAAATGTGCACCTTGAAATGTAAGTCGCTTTGGATAAAAGCGTCTGCCAAATACATAAATGTAAATGTAAATGCACGTGTGTTATTGTAAGCAAGCATATATTTCATACCTGAGTTTGGCCCTAAGCAGCCTGTAGGAAGTCCACAACCTCCTTACGATCTGAGGCTCTTGCCTGAAGGTGAGAGAGGTCAACTCATGAATGATTACAGGAAGCATAACTTTATCAACACATCTTAACATTTGATATTTGCTGACATAGAAGACAAATTTGCAGTGACAATAAGTCATTTTGGAAACAGTTTTTCCAAAACAACGTACAAATGAGGAACAAGTAAATCCACTCATACAGCTATATAAATGACAAGTCACTGCAGGCACTGGTTGTTGGGTTATGTACTATTCCACACTGCACATCTCCATTAACTCACCACGTCAATAGGAGTCTTTCCATCATAACCGCGCGTGGTCATATCAGCCCCAGCTAACTTCCAAATCTTCAATCCCTCCAAGTCACCACTTGCAGCAAGACTGTAAAACACACACCAGAATATCTACATGAGCCATCGTGAACCCTGAAGCTACTGTTATTAGTTTTATACGTTGATCTGTTCAGGAGGAGACCTCAAGCTCATGTCAGCAAGACGGCAGCTTTAAATTGACACTCCTGATCTGTTCTAAATGTGGAGGTGATTTATCATTGCTAGTGAGAGGTGATATGAGTGGAGTTTAATCTTGTTTCATAAAACAGTACTGACTCTAAACTCTGACCCGATGAACCATGTTCAAATTCATTCAATTTAGTCAACAGAATCAACTGACACTGCTTGTTAGCTCTAAACAGCAGACTGGTTAGTAGACTACTAGTACTACATTCCATAGAGTAAGATTTTTTTATGAATTTTTATGCTATTATCAATAATACAATTATAGATTTATAGGTCTTTGGTGACATTCATTATGAAGACTGATGTAGCTGAAGGTCTGACAAGACACAAGAAATAAGATGATGCCATGCTTAGATCCAAATTCCAATAATACTGTATCTTTGCTGTGTCAATGCAATGAAAGTCCCTGCATGACTGGTTAGACCAGAATAAATGCTACAGAAAGGGGGAGAAGAAGTGTGTGTGTGAGAGAGAGAGACCGGCACAGCTCTGTTCCAGTATCCTGCAATTCAATAGTGGAAAGGTGAGCTCCACACTTCTTCAGCAGCTCCACAACATCCTTATGCCTACAGACAGAGAAAAGTGACATGTCTTAAAGGGATAGTTCATCAAAAATGAAAATTGGCCTTTTATTAACCCCCTGAAGCCGTGTGAATTACTTTTATGAAGGATGACGCGGATCTAACATGCATCCCATTTTCTCATAACTCTACATTCATTTTAAGACTTTATTTAACTTGTTTAAGACGGTGCTTACAAGAATGCTCAACAAAATGGGCATTTTGGCAGAGTTTTGTTTGTTTAGTGGTGTGCTGTCAGTGCGCACAAGTTGTGCGTCACACAGACCGGAGATTCACCGCACCGAGTTCTCTTTTGTGTCCAGCCACATTAGAATGGTTTAAAAGCATTTGTGTGAATAAGAGCATCATCATATAATGTAACGCTAGCCAAAGGATGAGTGGAAAAACGGATGTGTGCATTTGGTAAGAATGTAATGATAGAATGTCCGACCGCGACCTGCCTGTCAATGTATGTATTTCTGTCATGACAACTCTCTGAGCGTTTGGTATGGTAATGGATATTACAATGTTTATATGTTTGGTCTTGGGGAATTGCTGCTGCTGCAGAGCAAGTACAGGACTTTCTACTATCAATACATACACAACACTAAGCTGTGAGCAATTAAGTCATGCTGCTGCTGTACAATATACCTACGATCAGTGTTTAAAACATGCAAGAAAAGAATGGCTTGGATGCTATCAAATGGCTCTATAAATTAGGTGGACAAACTAAAACAGTAATAACATAAAAACTGAAACCTCTTTAAAATGACTTTAAAAACCTTATTGGTGTCAGTTTGTGTAAAGGGAAGAAATATGTTTCATGATAAAAGACCTGTTTTACAACATGCCCACACACATCCCGCACATTAGTTGTGGTGAAAACAGAGAAAAAACTTGAAGGTACAGCAAAACATTCAGTTATATTCACATTTATAAGCTTCCTAATGCATATAATGCAAATAGGTGTCAAGCTAAACCATCTGACCTTACTGGCCTGTCTTACCTGAGGTTAATGGCATTGCGAAAGGGTGTTTCACCAAAGCGATCTTTGACATAGACTGTGGCCCCTTTATCCAGCAGATACTGCACCACTTTCAGATGTCCCTCACATGCGGCGATGTGAAGGGGAGTTCGGCCATCATAATCCGTCATGCTCAAGTCAGTGCCCTATACACAACAACAATAACAAAGTCTCTTTTTCCCCTATGCTATTTGGTACAATCAAGTATTTTTACTTCATTACTGTACTAAAGTATAATTTTAAAGTATCTGTTCTGCATTTTGGGAAACATTTACTTTTTCCTCATAAAAACATGCCATTCCTCACTATTTTGAACAGAAGAAATCGTCACCAGCTCAGTGACACAATAGCAGTGTCCAATTCGTTAACGAGTTAATTGTTTTCAGTTAACCTGTTAAATCAGTTCACAAATCACACTGAACGATTAATTTGTGATCTGGACTGCATCTGATTTCATCTGTTCACGGATTCAAATGATCTGGTCAGAGTCTCCGGTTAGCAATTCAAAAATGACCAAGAATGGGAGATCCTCTGAACTTGCACGTCACTGATAATGCGGAGAGTTATTATGATTATTAAGATTTATTATTCTAAAAGAAAATCATAGATCAGGACTGCCAGTTGTTTGTATACTAAAGAGTGAGCCATTTAAGCCTATTATATGAAAAGCTTGAATGTGTGCATGTCCATATTTGTGTATTACAATCCGAATGGGGTAGGTTTTAGATAAAAACACTAAATAACACAAAACGCTAAAATATCACAAATTAATGCCATGCATCCTCCCCGCTGCCATAACAGTTTCAAATAATGTAAACTAGTATGTCTGCATTGTGTTCTTCTTAAAATGTTAACGCATTTTTCCCTATGTGATATCTGTTTATATCTGTTTCTAATTTTTATATCCTAAATGGCCTATTTTGTTATTTTCACTTGTATACACAACTGAATTATCAGTAATAGTTATCAGTGTATGACCAGTTTTGATAATAAAATAAACATTTTGAGCAGTAGGATGGTGCATATACAATTGCTAAATAAAAAAATTTAAAATCAGTCAGTAGTTTTAACTTTTAATACTTAAGAACATTAAAAATTAAGTACTTTTGCACTATTACTCTAATAAATTTGAAAATGAAAACTTAATACTTTTACTGGAGTAGTGTTTTAATAGGGTATCATACTTTTACTCCAGTACTTGATTTACGTACTGCCAGGTTATAAGATGTTGAGTTGCTCTAAGGCCTTAAAACAGCTATTTGGATTTCTCGTTGAAGGGATATTCTGCCGGTGTGGCAGATGGTCCAACCGGACAGACATTTGAAGATTCAGCTTGTGTGGAATTGTCTTTAAAGGCAATTCACAATGCATCGACACGTTGACCAACGGCAACAGACACTTGGTTTTGTCGGATCAGTGTGTTGCTGTCTGTGTCTGTTGGTACACCGACTGAATATACCGTATTAGCATTTGTTGGGTCGTGAAATGCACAAAGAGTTACAAATGCAAGTCATTGCGAAGGCACTTGCTGTTATAGCAAACACCCAAATGCTTACCATTTCTCTTATGGCCTCTAAAGCCTCAGTATCTCCATTCTTAGCAGCAGCACAGGCCAGAGCGGGCATTAGCGCATTTCGTATGGCTTCAAGCTCCTAAGGACATCAATAATATTATAGTGGATTACAACAGTTAATCACAACTTCTGGTCCTGATATGCTTGTTCATTATGGGGCTATACAAACTCAACCTGAATAACAAGATTAGATGCAAAAGGTCTGGCCTACTCACCTCTTTGCAGCCAATGTTGAGGGACCTGGCGATGACCTGAATAAAGCGACTGTCGCTGAGAGAGAGCTTTGCGCCCTGCAGGTCAGCTTTCATCTCACCACGCAGGTTCTGACTCATCATCTTATGAACAAATAACATGTTTTGAATCCATAAAGTAGTGCAAAGTGCAAACTGTCCTGGGAGATGCATTGTCACTTTCTGTTTTATACTTAGATTCTGTACTTTTCACAGTCATTGTTTTTTACCTTCTTCTTCTCTTCTTTACTGATGTCTTGTTTTGCCAGCACATAGGAGAGCTTTGAAAGAGCAGCTTCTGGAGTCATATCAAACCCAGCAATCACACCCACCTTGGCCAGAGCCTGAGAGGGAATATTAAAAGAAGTACACACCATTATTAAGGGAATATTAAAGAAGTACACACTCCTGGAGTAAACCAACATGAAGCCTTTCTCAAGCAAACTCCCATACCTGGCCAGTGGCGTATGCTGTTGTGACTGTGCCCTTGAGGCACTGAGTGCAGTTGACAATGACGAGTCCTCTCTTAGTCGCTTCACGGATCTCATCCAGCAAGTCTGGGCGGTTATCAGGGGCATTACCACTGCCGTAAGTCTCCAAAATGACACCCTCCATGGGAGCCATCAAAAAGGCCTTGACCTGATGTGAAAATAGACCTCATTTGAACATCTGAAAACTTGCATACACACAGTGCTTAACACATTTATTAGATCACCACCCAATGTAAGGTTTGTGCTGCAGCTGTCCTAATTGAACATTATTGGTGTTGTTTATATAATATATTGGTGTTTATAAGAACCTTTTAGAATATATATAGCTAGACTTTGCTAAGCCATAATGATAATGAGAAAAACACAAATGTTGGCATTATGACTATAAATTTACATGAAGAGGCGTAAAAAAAAAAATCAAACAAAAAACAGAAGCATATGTGTTCATAAAAACCAAGATCATAAAAAAGGAAGAGGAAGAGGAAAAAAAAAATGGGAAAAGAGCCAGACTAATGTGGTAGATACATGCTCCTTCTCCCACACTGCTCTTAATAGAGGTGGTGTAAATGCTAATGCTAATTTCTGACTTTTTCATGCTCTGTCTGATCACATACAGAACAAATAACAGCAAATCAACAGCAACTGACCTAATAATCCACTACAGCAAATCTACGAAGTGTTCAAAGCAGAACTTCAGCGTGTGAGTTAAACTTTCATTATCAGTAACATATTTTAATTTACTACAAATGTTTTGTCACTCAACATTAAAGATGTTTGATCAAAATATGTGGCATATTTCCACACAGCCTTACTGTGTCAGTAGTAATCCCTGGGAAGAGTCGCAGGAGACCCACATTTTGGTTCATTTGTGTGTTGACGGTGAATTTGGCAGTTATGCTTGGTCGCAACACAGTGTCCCAGTTAACTAAACAATAAGAAATGATCATTTTTACATCAAAATACAGACATTAGTGCAATTACATCAGTAATGGAGAAGTTGACATGAAATTGCAAGCAGTGGCAACAGTCTGTTAAGCTACTTGAAATCTACTACAGATTGCGAGATACATTTACTGTATATATACTGTATGTATGTACAGTATATATATATTGCCTATACACAGTAAACGTATCACAGCATTCAAGTAGCCTAATATTTCGGACTTTTACAGCCATAAATGTTGGAAGAACTGGAATTACTGTTGATGTCAACTTCAGCACTGGCCAATGGCGGAAGATTTGGTGAGGCAAATGCTTTAAAGCTTTCAGAGTCCACCTTGGTGACACGATTGCCTCTGTACAGCTTATGGTGAAAATAGAGGCAAACCTGTGTAGAAATAAAGAGATAAAATGTTATTTTCTTGTCCCTTACTCATTTCAAACAGTTTTCAATCATTTTATATGTGCTTTATTGTGTGTCAGCCTTCACTGGAACACCTTATCATGGACCATCAAAGCATGTACTGACTTATTTGACAGGTGGTGTACAGATTCAGTGCTACTAGCGGAAGATTTTTGTGCATGGTGGCGGGCAGACGTGACTAATCAAAAATTACATTAGTTGTTGATGATTTTCATTATTGATTATGATTGATTATTTTTTATTATTAATTGATGCAGCCCTAGTTCACACGCAGACATTCACTCTCTCATTCACACCTATTTAGCTTCTCCAATTCACCTATAGATGCAGTATGTTTTTGGATTGTGGGGAAACCAGATCACCCAGAGGAAACATGGGGAGAATTACATGCAAACTCATAAAATTTATTTTATATTCAGTAACACTATACAAACATTTTAATATCTGCATCATACTGCTTGCTCATACTTCTTTTGCAATGGATATAAAAGCATCTCTTAAAAGACACATCTCTCACCTCTGGAATGACAAATTGTCCTGCAATCAACAGCGCCCCCAAGAGGTTGTCCCTCCCATCACTCCTCAGCTCAAAGATAGGCACCTGCCACACATAAAATGGTTAGTTAAAGGAAAAGTTCATTTAAAATACCTTTAAAACTTGTTACCTGTGAGCCAGTGAGGACGACAGGCTTTCCCAGATTCTCACACATGAATGATAAGGCAGAGGTGGTGTAAGCCATGGTGTCAGTGCCATGCAGAACAACAAAGCCATCATAATCCTCATAGTATTTCTGTGAACGAGACAAAAATTTCTCAGCACTGACTGTCTAAAGTGGAGAAAAAAAATAAATAAAATTGGAGATGGTTAAAAATGCACCTCAATGTCTTTTCCAATAGTGACCCAGTCATTTGGAGTCATGTTGCTGGAGTCAAGCAGGGGAGAGTACTCCAAAAACGTATACACAATCCTCTTGTCCAGTTTGGATCGTCTGAGGTAAGCAAAAGACTAAATGAGGCTTGATTTAAGTCAGCATACACTGTACCATAATGACAACCAGCTTCAAAAAACAACCAATATCTCGTTTAGTAGCGTTAAACAAAAAGAAAGAAAGCTGCAAGCAGCGATGAAACCACCACCCGGTGACCTTTGGAAAACAGTGAACAATGGGTGATATGCTTTTAAGGGGTAAATATATAAATAATATGGCAAAGTAATTTTGATGTGCCACACTTCCTGTTGCCAGCAGCTGTCGCTATGACTATAACTGAATTTTTTGTGAAGTTTCCAGTAGCACCTCAATGCAGTACACAAGATCCGGGGGGAGGAGTCGGATCTTGTATAAGGGGTGGAGATTGGTAGGTTTAGGGGTGGAGATGGGTAGGTTTAGGGGTGGGTTTAGGGATCAGGGGGTGGAGATTGGTAGGTTTAGGTATGTAAGGTGGGAGGAGTTGGATCCGACTCCTCCCCATGGATTTCATGTTCTGCATTGAGGACCATCTCGAAGTTTCGGGCAGATAAAAAAAATAAAAAATAAAAAACTAGTTAAATACCTCAAATATTTAACTAGTAAACTATCAGCATACCTATGTAGGTTCACTTCTAGTATAGTTGCAGTACAAACTAAAAACATAGATGTAAACTAGTTGTGTACTCAGTACTAAGTTTACTACACTTAAAGTATACTTAAAAGTATAATTTTATATACTAAAAAGTGGGCAAATTTAGTCCCAAGCAGTATTGAAATAGTACACTTCAAAGTATACTGCTAAAACATAGATATTAGTATACTAACGTACTACATAAAGTATACTTAATAAAATTAACTTAGCTCATAATTTGGAAAAAAAAAAGTCAGAATTGCCCGAGATAAACGTGTCACGTGTCTTACTTAGAGTCATCTCTGCATATTAACCTAGGAGGAAGCATTTTAGTGGTTCTCAACTGGTGGGACAACACCACCCAAAAATGGATCACAAGACTGTTCTGATAGGATCTCAGAAAGTAAGGAAAAAACTAAATCTTTTGTTCTTGACATCAAAGGTTTATTGTGTTGTGGCTTTTTACTTGTGCATGATAAATTGGTTTTGCTTCTATGTGGCATCACCAAACAATTTACCATAACACTCTGGGTCCTGATCAGATTCAACTGAGAGCCACCTCCTTAAATAACAAACTTGATTACATGTTTGCATGGGAACTTACGGCAGCACCAGTGTTTTGTCCTCAGGCTTGTAGCATTCATACAGCTTTGTCTGTTGTGCGTAAGGCTCATCATGCAGAATGGGGAGTGTGCGTAGAGTTTTAACAAGAGCATTTGGTTCTGGAGACAGAGCTGCAAATATAGAAGAAAAGCATGTAAGAAAGTTGCATCTGACAACAAATTCACATATGTACAACAGTAAATGCTGCATGATTGAAAACCCCTGGCACGGTTGCTGCATCCTGTTTTATCTGTTTAATTGAGCATTTCGTGACAACTATAGCCTAGGTGTCATCTATGGCCATCCATATCCATAAATCAGTGCAGAGCATGTTTTTCAGCCGCGCATCTCGAAGTGACGGTGGATCTACAGATGGATGCAAATCATCTCTCCATCTCCGTAAGTAAACCAAAACCCGTCATGATTATACAGTTAAGTGTATGGGTCTCACATTATATAATGTGGCAGACGACTAGTTGTCCATTGCAGTTCCGTTCATTCAGCAGGGGGGCATTCGCATTGATATACATAAACACTGCGTGGATTACATCGGGAGGAGGAGCACGTTCAAGTGATCTACACAATCAGCTTGAAAGGAGGCCTATAAGCATAGCCGACTCACCTACGTTCCTCTACAGTCCTCCACCACCCCATCTCCTCACTCATAGCTGGTTCCTATTCCCTGCTAGAGGTACAGGGGAAGTACTCTGGGTTCAAGCCAAATTCCGAGCTCGGAGCTCTCGGACAGCATGCCAAATACCATATTTTATGCTTTTAATTTACAGTATTTGATCATTTGAACTCTGTTCATTATTTTGATATACTGACTGTTTGCATGTTCCTACAACAAAATATTCTGGGGGCCATGAAACTTTTCATTGATTGCACACTGCATAGAGAATAAAATTCTAACCAAATATTTATCATAAGTCATCTCCATTTATACAGCGCATTTAACAATGTAGATTCATCATAACACAGCTCTAAACAGCAACTCACCCTAACAAATAGAAAGTACACTCCTTTGCAGAGTTCTTTGGACCCAGATAAGATTTGATTAGTGAAGTTTGTGAGCTTCCTGAAGCTGTGTTATTGTGCATGAGCAGCATTTAATGGTTTTATAGTAGGCTTGCAGTAAGTGTAGAACTCTGCCTGACATGGTAAAATAAGGCACAAGCCTGATATAAACAAACTAAACAGTCCCAAAATATTGCCTTTGACAAATAATATATATATTTTTCTGTTAGTCTTCACTGTTACATCAAGTATAGCCTATTTAGGCCTGCTATCTTCCTGACTGACTTTCCCAACGTCTCGGTTACGTATGTAACCTTGGTTCCCTGAATAGGGAACAAGACACTGTATAGCCGTCGCTATGGGGACACCTTCAATATGATGAATGTCTGAAGCTTATACCACCTTATGCTATTTCATCAGATTTTATTATAAAGGAAGCACTTTATAGCAAGGTATGGGAATGCAACGTCACATTCCATATTAGAAAACTAAGGTTACTAACTGAGACTTTCCCTTTCACAGGTTCACTCGTGCTGCATAACCATCACATTTGGGAACAATAATACCTAAACTCATTCACATAGCCTACCACCTTTTTTTAGGACTAATTGGAAGACAGAGGAAGGGGTTTGCTCAAGCAGATAAAACGTCTCAGGTTACGACTGTAACCTATGTTCCCTGAGAACAGGGAACGAGACACTACGTCAGAATGACGCTATGGGGAACGCCTCAGGCGTGACAGGTGTCTGAAATAAATATCAACTCACGTCAATCATGTTGACCGGCGACAGCCTGTGCATCATCAGCTTGAATGATGAGCGCGCGACCTGGATGTATAAAGGGGAGCCTTGCACACATGACAACATCCTATCGTCTGAAGGGACTGTTGCAGGCAGGCCCCGAGGCATGGCAGGAAGACGTAGTGTCTCGTTCCCTGTTCTCAGGGAACATAGGTTACAGTCGTAACCTGAGACGTTCCCTTTCGAAAGGGAACTCTACACTACGTCAGAATGACGCTATGGGGAACGATATACCAACGCCACCATGCTGAGGGGAGTGCGTGCCCAAAGGCAGTGACAACTGTCCGAACCAGTAAATCAGAAACACTGGAACCACTCACCCTTAGGTCACATCGGGCTGTCAGTGACAGCACTCCCTACCGGTCATAGCCCAAGCTAATGAACCAAGAAACCGCCAGAACATAGTTAATGGGGGGTATATCTGGGCCAGCTCAAAGGCTTAGGACCACAACTTCCAATAGAAGGGGTCCCTTCTAGGGAGTGTGGCTAGGGGACCCAAGGGACTCCCAGCCAGTCACTATTCAGGGGAGCATGCCTCCTGAAATGCCACCAGGCTGGCCTGGTGATCTATACTAAGACTCACAGTCTGGCCATTGCCTGTCTGTCCAAGACAGAGCCTCTGGAAGTTGCCTTGGATAAGGCATCCAGAAACTGAAGGCCTGTAAAGCTGGCAGAAACCATTCAGTTCCGGATCACAGAGACGGGATCTCCCAGAGAGTGTGACTTAACCTCAAGAAACGACGGAAGTCGTCCACTCAATCCACGGGTCTACCCAGTGCTCGATCCGAACACTGGGGAAGTAAGAGAGGGTTCAAACCCAGGAAGGTCTACTGAGACCTAAGACCTGATGACCCCCTCATGTGGGGAGCTCCAGTACATGAGGGCTCATATCAGGAAGGCCGCTGAGGCCTGTAACCTGACAGCCACACAATGTGGGGCTACCTTCAGAAAGGCCTAATGAGGCCTGTAACCACAGAATGTGGGAGATAGCCTGAAAGGGAAGCGCCTGTCGTAAAACATTGCGACAGAGGACGCATCTAGAGTGGGACCCAAGGTGAAGAACTGGAGTCTGAGCCACGTAAAAAAGGGAATGAAGCGGACAGCGCATAACCCTTACCATAAATATGGATTTTAGAAGGTACACGAAACGACAGTGCGTGTACTTAGCCATTCTGAATCCAGGAAGGCCTGGTGAGGCCTCTAACCTGGCGACCACAGTATGTGGGAGCTCATACTCAGGAAGGCCTGTGAGGCCTGAGACCTGGCGACCACAGTAAGTGGGAGCTCGTATTCAGGAAGGCCGGAGAGGCCTGTAACCTGACAGCCACACAATGTGGGGCTACCTTCAGAAAGGCCTAATGAGGCCTGTAACCACAGAATGTGGGAGATAGCCTGAAAGGGAAGCGCCTGTCGTAAAACATTGCGACAGAAGACGCATCTAGAGTGGGACCCAAGGTGAAGAACCGGAGTCTGAGCCACGTAAAAAAGGGAATGAAGCGGACAGCGCATAACCCTTACCATAAATCTGGATTTTAGAAAGTACACGAAACGAAAGTGCGTGTACTTAGCCAGTCCAAATCCAGGAAGGCCTGGTAAGGCCTCTAACCTGGCGACCACAGTATGTGGGAGCTCATACTCAGGAAGGCCTGTGAGGCCTGAAACCTGGCGACCACAGTAAGTGGGAGCTCGTATTCAGGAAGGCCGGAGAGGCCTGTAACCTGACAGCCACACAATGTGGGGCTACCTTCAGAAAGGCCTAATGAGGCCTGTAACCACAGAATGTGGGAGATAGCCTGAAAGGGAAGCGCCTGTCGTAAAACATTGCGACAGAGGACGCATCTAGAGTGGGACCCAAGGTGAAGAACCGGAGTCTGAGCCACGTAAAAAAGGGAATGAAGCGGACAGCGCATAACCCTTACCATAAATATGGATTTTAGAAAGTACACGAAACGAAAGTGCGTGTACTTAGCCATTCTGAATCCAGGAAGGCCTGGTGAGGCCTCTAACCTGGCGACCACAGCGTGTGGGAGCTCATACTCAGGAAGGCCTGTGAGGCCTGAGACCTGGCGACCACAGTAAGTGGGAGCTCGTATTCAGGAAGGCCGGAGAGGCCTGTAACCTGACAGCCACACAATGTGGGGCTACCTTCAGAAAGGCCTAATGAGGCCTGTAACCACAGAATGTGGGAGATAGCTTGAAAGGGAAGCGCCTGTCGTAAAACATTGCGACAGAAGACGCATCTAGAGTGGGACCCAAGGTGAAAAACCGGAGTCTGAGCCACGTAAAAAAGGGAATGAAGCGGACAGCGCATAACCCTTACCATAAATATGGATTTTAGAAAGTACACGAAACGAAAGTGCGTGTACTTAGCCATTCTGAATCCAGGAAGGCCTGGTGAGGCCTCTAACCTGGCGACCACAGCGTGTGGGAGCTCATACTCAGGAAGGCCTGTGAGGCCTGAGACCTGGCGACCACAGTAAGTGGGAGCTCGTATTCAGGAAGGCCGGAGAGGCCTGTAACCTGACAGCCACACAATGTGGGGCTACCTTCAGAAAGGCCTAATGAGGCCTGTAACCACAGAATGTGGGAGATAGCTTGAAAGGGAAGCGCCTGTCGTAAAACATTGCGACAGAAGACGCATCTAGAGTGGGACCCAAGGTGAAAAACCGGAGTCTGAACCACACATAAAAAAGGGAACGAAGCGTACAGCGCATAACCCCTACCATAAATATGGATTTTAGAAAGTGCATGAAACGAAAGTGCATGCACTTATCCATTCTGAATCCAGGAAGGCCTGGTGAGGCCTCTAACCTGGCGACCACAGCATGTGGGAGCTCATACTCAGGAAGGCCTAGTAAGGCCTATAACCTGACGACCACAGTAAGTGGGAGCTCATCCTCAGGAAGGCCGCTGAGGCCTGTGACCTGACGACCACAGAATGTGGGAGCTTGTATCCAGGAGGCCGGTGAGGCCTGTAACCTGGGAACCACAGCATGTGGGAACCAATGATCAGGAGGCCAGACGAGGCCTGTAACCTGATAGTCACAATGCGTGGGAGCTCACATTCAGGAAGGCCTGATGAGGCCTGCATCCTGACATGTGGACGCTCACAACCAGTGAGGCCTATACCCTAGCGACCACAGTGCGTGGGAGTTCACATCCAGGAAGGCCTGGTGAGGCCTGTAACCTGACATGTGAAAACTCATAACCAGGAAGGCCTAGGAGGCCTGAAGCCTGGTGACCACTGAATGTGGGAGCTTAACACTCAGGAAGGCTGAGAGGCCTGAAACCTGGCGACCACAGCATGTGGGAGCTCATACTCAGGAAGGCCTATGAGGCCTGAAACCTGGTGACCACAGTATGTGGGAACTCACATTCAGGAAAGCCGGATGAGGCCTATAACCTGACATGAGGAAGCTCATAACTAGGAAGACCTGCGACCACGGTGTGTGGGAGCTCATACTCAGGAAGGCCGGGTGAGGCCTGTAACCTGGCGGCCACAGAATGTGGGAGCTCACATTCAGGAAGGCCGGATGGGCCTGTAACCTGACATGTAGAAGCCCATCACCAGGAAGGCCGGTGAGGCCTGTAACCTGGTGACCACAGTATGTGGGAGCTCATATTCAGGAAGGCCTAGTAAGGCCTGTAACCTGGCGACCACAGTATGTGGGAGCTCATAACCAGGAAGGCCGGATGAGGCCTGTAACCTGATTACCACAGTATGTGGGAGCTCACATTCAGGAAGGCCGGTGAGGCCTGTAACCTGACATGTGGAAGCTCATAACCAGGAAGGCCTGGTGAAGCCTATAACCTGGCGACTACAGTATGTGGGAGCTCATATTCAACCACAGTATGTGGGAGCTCATACTCAGGAAGGCCTAGTGAGGCCTATGACCTGATAACCACAGTATGTGGGAGCCCATATTCAAGAAGGCCTGGTGAGGCCTATAACTTGATAACCACAGAATGTGGGAGCTCATATTCAACCACAGTATGTGGGAGCTTATTTTCAGGAAGGCCTAGTGAGGCCTATGACCTGATAACCACATTACTCCTTGACAGTCAAATCCTGGGAGCTCACCTCAGGGAGGCCCAAGCGCTGTCCGGTTGCAAAATGGGGACTGTATGGTCAAGGAGGCCTGTTAAGACCTACTACCTGACCATCGAAAAAGTAAATCAAGATTTTCTTACCCAAAACATTTTGCCCCAGACTCTAAAACAGGAGACGTGGTCTGAAAAGAAACAGAAATATGTTAATTTCACATTTTACAAAAAGACCAGAATTACACCTGCTCTTTTTGTTCGCTGCTCATCATTTTAATTCCTCAATTAAAATGCAGCCAAAAACACTGGATAACGCGATCTGGATGATAGGCTGAATTACTAAATATCTAACTTCTTAAAAGTCAGATAATATTCCATCATTTTAATTCATAGAATTAAATGCAGCCATAATCACCAGACAATACTGTTTTAATATTTAATATACGTTCTCGTAATCTACACACTGCCTCGGCAAGCGCGAGAACGAGTCGTTAAAATATATTTGGCTTTCATCTCTCGAGAAGAAAGTCAACAGGCGCGAGGTTGAAACATCCGACAGCGCACGGACTTTTTCTTTCTCACGCGCGCCGAGATATTTCTTAATGAACACTGTCAGCACCCTCAGGAACTGCTGTGAACGGCTCGTACCCAAACAGTATTGTTTCACAAATCGCGTGCACCACGGGGCTCAGATGCTGAACCCTCCTCCCTCGAGAAAAGGGTCCGACGAGAGCGGAGCATCTTTAAATGAAAAACGCTCACAGTTTGCACAAGAGGCTCTCTCGAGAGCCTCCCGCGCGCTTCAGCGATATTCTCAAAACAGACAAACAGTCCCTGAAGACGAAAAGATGTTGTCATGTGTGCAAGGCTCCCCTTTATACATCCAGGTCGCGCGCTCATCATTCAAGCTGATGATGCACAGGCTGTCGCCGGTCAACATGATTGACGTGAGTTGATATTTATTTCAGACACCTGTCACGCCTGAGGCGTTCCCCATAGCGTCATTCTGACGTAGTGTAGAGTTCCCTTTCGAAAGGGAACCTAGGATAAGGTGAATATACTGAGATCTGGGTCGCAGCAAGGCTTCAACCAGACCTATGGCAAAGTCCATAGGAAAAGCCTGCATGTCCCCTATCCTCTTAAGAGAGGACAAAGCCACGAAAGGACCATCTTAAGGATCAGAAGCCTGTCTGACACTGACTCCAGTGGTCACATGAAGGAATTTGTGCAGGGCGGAAAGGTCTAAGCTGCAGAAAACAGGAAACCAGAGGAAACCAGAGGACGATACCCAACGGAAATGCTTCCCATGCATGCCTCCCATCGAAACAATCATGCTTCTAATGAACATAAATGTAAAAACAAACTTTAACATTATAAATCAAGTTTATGTAATGATATATTCGTTTTTGCTTTCGTCAGCTGTTTTCAAAGTGATTGTTATTTTTATTCAGTTTTTGCCATAACTGACACAAAAACACGGTAGCCTATAGCCTAGCCTCCTTGTGTTGTGGCAACGTCACATGGCCAGCATGTGAATGTGACGTGTGATTGACTGGAACTCAGGTCTGAAGTGGGACATTTAATTTGGGATATTCCCACTTCCAAACTCGTCTGGAACGCAGCATAAGAACCACTTGATTAGAACATTCAGTGCATCATATGATCAACCGCTAAATTCAAATGTGCTTTAGCACGTTGGCACTCAGCTCTTGTCATACCATAGTCCACAGCTATTCAGTGTTTTTAACCACTTGCAGTAATAGGCTATATTTTAGGTTTCAGACATTTAAATACACATGCGTACAAACAAACAAAACAAAACAAAACAAAAAAACATGTAGAGTTTTTAAAAAACATGTCTATAGAATGATATCTATATCGTAATTTGCATTTAATTTCGATATGCATATTCATACCCAGAGGTGGGTAGTAACGAAGTACATTTACTTCGTTACATTTAGCCTACTTGAGTATTTTTTGGGTAAAATTGTACTTTTAAGAGTAGGCTATAGCTTTGATTTAAATGTGGGTATTTTTTTTACTTTAACTCGAGTACATTTCTAATGCAAAAACTGTACTTTTACTTCGTTACGTTGGTTGACGTTCCTCTCATTACTTTATTTTAATGCAATACATGTTGTTAAATGCGTTTAATACCAAGCGCGCTGTATCTTTTTTCTGGGCATGAGCGATGCTCAATTCACAAATGAATCAGTCTTTTGAGTCGATTCTGTTCAAAGACTTCATCAAACAAGTTGGCAGATCTGTCTAATC
Source organism: Rutilus rutilus (assembly GCF_951802725.1). Classification (NCBI taxonomy): domain Eukaryota; kingdom Metazoa; phylum Chordata; class Actinopteri; order Cypriniformes; family Leuciscidae; genus Rutilus; species Rutilus rutilus. Next base: position 8,919,494 of record NC_140228.1, read on the forward strand.
GGTTCGCGAATCAGTTTGAATGATCTGTTCAGTTTCCTGCACGCACTGAATCGTCTGAAGCGCTTTCAATTCACAATCGACTCGGAGTCGTAACAGGAAGATTTAAGAACATCAAGAGCGTTAAATGAAGTGGCCATGGCCATACAGTCAAGTGAAAGCAAATCTGCAAATGCATCATATTTTTGCCAGCGATGAAGATCTTTATTAGTTGAACATCTTCGTAAACTGTCTGTGAATGAATGATTCCACAAGACGATATATTCGATTTCATTTCATGCAGGTAATACATTTTACAACTAAACAGATTATTACGCCACGATATAATGTGAGAGTGTTGCTTGCTTTTGGCCTGTGTTTTTTAATTTATTTATTTTTATCGAACAGTTGTTATGGTAAGTCAATGCGAAAGTGTAACTTTTTTAAATGTATTTATTATTATTATTCTTACTGATTAGCCTATAAAACAATAAAGTAATTCGGAACAGTGCTCATTTTGTTTTAGATGTAGGCTACATCATCAGAATATGGCATGCATTTTATCATTTTATATAATTATAATAATTTACATAAGTAAAAATAGACAATAATAGACAATGATTTTTTAGATAAAGTCTAGCTTTTTTTGGTTGCAATTTTATGTGTGCAATATATCTATGAATCTTCATAATTCTATGAAAAACTGCCAGTGCTGTTCAATATTAGTTGTGTGCATGAACCCTCATAGCAGTGTGAAAGCGCAGCTGATGGTTTACCTCCGTCATGCATGACCATTCCTATGGTTCCGCCGGTGTTTATGACCAGGACCCTCGCCTCGACATCGGTTTTCAGATCAGAAGAGCTCAAACAGTCGGAAGAGACTCTCCTGCGACCCGTTCCCACGGCGCTTCGGCAGAGAGACTTCTGCGACTGAAACACATCAGATTGATTTAACTTGTTACTCAGCGATGTCATGCTTGCTAAAGCCCAAAACTAACCAACAATTTCTTTTTAAACATAGGCTAGGCGACTCGCAACTAACGTGCTACTTGCCTAAATGAACTTATAGCTACCTTTACACTTTTATCAACACAAAAGTGGTCAATAGGCACTATATACAGGCCTATCAGAACATGTGAGTTTTACAATGAGTAATAAAATAAACCTTTGCCTTATCAAATCGAGTAGCATAAAAAAAAAAAAAAAAAAAAAATATTACCAGGAAATTCAGATCCATGTCTTTTTTCTTTTCTTTTCTAAGGCTATGTGAATTCACGTAGGATGACTGTTGAAGATGCTCGTGCAATAGGCCTATTAACTATTTATTTGTTGCAGACATGAAGTGAAACTTTGTTTAAGCCAATGAGGGCGCTGGACAACTGTCATGTGACTGCGAAACAAATAGAAAATAAAAAAAACTTTTCTGCGAATTGCATGAGGTAAAATTACTTAGTTCTGCTGTTGCAATAACACGACCTTTAAAAATTACATGGTCATCGTAATTGATTTCCCTCCATTCAAAGTTGCTCAGATAACCCAGCAGGCTGAGTTAGACATTTAATAATATCTCACATGAATAAACACAAAGTAGATGACGTTTAAACATGCTGAGCTGTGATCACACTAAAATATTAGCCAAAATGAAATTAAATCACACTATATTGGCAGAATTGCAAATTCATATTCTCAGGACGATCTTCACAACTGGAATAAGCAGTGAGCATGTCAAATAATAGCTAGCAAGCACTCAATCGACTCCTAATCATGAATAAAATCCTTAAAATTTACTCAAATTTATATAGCCTATATTTAAAATATTTCTGAATGTATAATTCTGTCCAATATGCATGCATAACTTTAAATCAATTAAACAAATTATTGAAATAAAGTCAGGACAACTAAATTTTATTAGGCTTTGGAAAGGCCAAAAAAAAAAGGCTCATAATTCATATTCTCAGGATGCTCTTCACAACTGGAATAAGCCGTGTATTGAAGGCTGTAGTATGCACTGATTACTGTTACGGTTCTAAATCACTATAGAGGACTATTGTAAGCTCGCCCTCGATCGGCCCAAGTCCGGCATCCGACCAGCGCGGAAGCTCTCTACTGTCTTTTCTCGAGGCAAAGTATTTTTTGATTAAATGCACTACATTTGAATATGTATTTTCTCGTTATTTCATCTGACTCCATAAATTAAAAGGTTTTAATGATATCTGTGCATCATAGTGAACATATCAAATAGTAGCTAGTGAGAACTTAATCGACTCCCAATGCATTAATTTATAAATAGGCCTAGTAGTACGGAAGCCCTGAAACACAACGAAAAAAATAAAATAATAAAATAAATAAAAAATAAAATAAAAGTAAAAAAAAAAACACTAAAATTACGAGCATAAAGTCGAAATATATCGAGAATAAAGTCGAAACATTTCGAGATTAAAGTCGAAACATTTCGAGAATAAAGTCGAAACATTGCGATAATACAGTCTTCCGTAATGTTGCGTGTGTGATTGTCGTTCATTGCCGCACAGGCCTTCATAACGGTGAATAAGGCTATATAAATACACATTTTCATACTGCCCTTCTGAAACAATTTCAAAAAGGCACAATAAACGGGGACTGTACTATACTGAATTCCAGGGGACTTCTGCATATTGCTGGAGCAGAGAGATGGCAAACCTCATGCTCACCCATATTTCATTGTGTCTCAACTCTACCGGCCTCATTTTACACGCAATTTAAACTACCAAATGGAACAAATCACAGATCAAGAGATACTAACACTACTTTTATGATGAGATGCCTAGAGGAAAAAGGAAAAATACATACAATTGGTTTTTGAACAAACCAAGGGATGCTGTTAATGACTTCCCACAACTGAAAGATTATTCTGAGGGACAGACTTTCTCTGAGGACAACTTATATCCTTCAACAGAAGAACCCTTTCAAACAGATGGCTTTAGTGATGAGTGGTCAAGAGAAGAACATGAAACCACACACAAAGACTTCACCTTAACATATGCATGGCCAACCTGTGAAAGAGTTCCTCAGGTTAAAGAGGAAGAGATAATACGATTTTGTTTACCTCCTTTGGGGGAGTATGGTGGAAATGTGAACGACAAGGGGAAAAAACTGTATTTTAAAAAAATGAAATAAATTTAATCGGGCAAAAAGATTTTGTACTTCCAAACTCCTCGACTATCATCATTAGAGGTCAAAACCCTTAGATGCCATGTAGATTTGTAAATATAAAATTGTATCACTAAACATTTCACAAAACTATAGTTCTGTTTCACTTATTGTGTTGGGATTTTTTAGTACTCTCAGTTTCTTTTTAGGTGTGTATTCATCATTTTGAAATTAAAACAAGACAAGGAAATTAAACCTAGCCTAAATATGTATCTGAGACTGTGCATCTTTTCAGTTTTCTTTTAAACTCTTTCAAGTAATTTATGTACAATCGTCTGTTTTTATACTTTTATTAACTTATAATGACTTTTGAAGGTTCCACCCATCCATAAATTTTATAGTAGGCCTACATACAAATATGTACAATGACTCAGACTCAAACTCAATGTTCATTTTATTGTATGTAATTAAAACATTTATTATTTTATGGTGTTCACAGGTGATGGATGTGTGTCAATGCCATAATTTCCAAAATGTGGTGTGAAAATATGACACTTTGGACAAAAAAATTAAACGAGTTGTTGTGTTTACTAAAATAATAATTCTGCATACTAAATGTGAAACAATTGGCTTCGAGTCACTGTAGGCTACAATGTTCATTACACTGCCCTCGCAAAAAAAAAAAAAAAAAAAAAAAAGATTGTAAGCGCGTTCGGTGTAAATGGCACCTTAGATGACAAATACTTTAATACATAACACATTTAAGATTATTAAATACAACGGATCAACTGTAACAGTCTCTAAATCAATAAACGCCTCCAAACTCTTCTTCACTGTCTCTGAACCTCGAGCTGTCTCGCTTCCGAATGGGTGAATCTGCATCTTTTCAATATGCGATGTAGCCTAACTCACTGGACCAAAACACCAATGGAGTGAACACACTGATCCAAAAAAAACATACAATGGAGCGAATTATGTGCCATAATTAAACAAACAAATCCAGCATTTTGCAAACAAACTCGATCTGCTTTGCAAAGGAAAACTCGACTCGCAAACAAACAGAAAGCAATATGCAAGTACAAAGGTCAGATTGAGTGAAAATGCAGTGGAGTAACAAATATGTATTGTGTTTTACAAATATAAATAAATGAGCCAAGATAATACTTCACAAATACAAACCATCCTACAAATTGCATGTAACCTTTGAACAAATACCAAATCTAGTGCATACAAATGCATATCTGTCTGTTATGATTGTGAGACACTTGGCTTTTTATGAGATCTCTCGGCTCGATTTTCTCACAAATGCAGTTGAGCAACTTCCTCTTCTAAAACAGTAGATGGCGCTAAGATAGGGGATTCATTTAGCGCTAGTCTCCCGGGAGAAGCACTGATTTGAAACTTGTCTTTGCCTACAGCTGAGGAAAATGTGTGTGTTTCTGTCTTAATTTATCTATAGCCTAATTAACCTTTTTGAGGTTTTCTTTTGCAAAATGTTTATTAGCCTACATAGGCCTATCTAGACAGATTAGCACTCTCTCTAGGATAGAGGAGTCTATAAACTGAAAGCTCTGCCATCATGTTGCTTTTTTAATTTTTTGTAAAAACGTTACATTTACTGAACAAGTCTATTTCTTTTGTTCTCCATAAATTAATGAGAACATTTCATTTAATTGAAAGGAGGGTCCCACTTATTTATTTATTTAGTTGTAATTCAGTCAGCTTAACTGTTAATTTAATAAAATAATTAATGAACAAAACAAACAATATACAATAGTTTCTTAACTTGCCTGTGACGTATGCAGTGCCCAACCCGCCTCTCAATTAAATGAAATGTTCTCATTAATTTATGGAGAACGAAAGAAATAGATTCGTTCAGTGTAGACATAATCACTAATTTAGTCATTTCGCATGCGTCCGATGTAGAAAAAATGTTCAAAAAGCAACATATGATGGTAGAGCTTTCAGCTTATAGAAGATTCCCCTATATCCTATAGAGAAAGTGAAGTGCTACTAAGTGCTAATGTGGATTTCTGTCAATGCAATAAACATTTTGCAAAAGAAAACCTCAAAAAGGTTAATTATAGATAAAGTAAGACAGAAACACCTGTTCACCGGTCATTTTCTTCAGCTGTAGCAGGCAAAGGCAAGTTTCAAATCAGTGCTTCTCCCGGGAGACTAGCGCTAAATTAATCCCCTATCTTAGCGCCATCTACTGTTTTAGAAGAGGAAGTTGCTCAACTGCATTTGTGAGAAAAATCGAGCCGACAGATCTCATAAAAAGCCAAGTGTCTCACAATCATAACAGACAGATATGCATTTGTATGCACTAGATTTGGTATTTGTTCAAAGGTTACATGCAATTTGTAGGATATGGTTTGTATTTATTTGTTAAGTATTATCTTGGCTAATTCATTTACATTTGTAAAACACAATACATATTTGTTACTCCACTGCATTTTCACTCAATCTGACCTTTGTACTTGCAATTTTTTTTTCTGTTTGTTTGCGAGTCGAGTTTTCCTTTGCGAAGTAGATCGAATTTGTTTGCAAAATGCTGGATTTGTTTGTTTAATTGTGGCACATAATTTGCTCCATTGTATATACATTAACGATGATTTGAGACAAATAAATGTACATGTACATCTAATGTAAAACTATGTAAATGGCGCTCTGTGGCGCGGCAGGATTTTGAACAAGGTCCTGAGCCGTAGCTGGGCGCCGCGGACAGACGCCGAAAGGCGCCACCTTCGAATTTAAAAGACGTGGTGCTGCGCGACGCGGCGCTGCGCGTCCGCTGTGCGACCCCCTTCAGGGGCACAGAAATAAGAATCCAATATATGGTGACATAACGCTCAAAATGTTAACATGTAGGCCTAATTTACATTTTAAATGATTTTCGTAAAAAAAAATATCTGGCGACATTTGGATTGCCAACCAATCAGCAAACAGCAGCTGACTGTGACCCCAGCAGCTCCCCTGAGATGTTTGCCGCGCAAATAAACAACAGATAATTTTTGATTACACAATCACATTGCTAGCTAGCAAAATGTCGCAGAGATCCCTGCTTAATTTTTTTTTTTTAGCAAAAAACCTCAGCCTGTTACAAGCTGTTCTGTGGAGCGCTTGTTTTCAGCAGTGAACCAAATCAAATCCAGCAACAGAGCAACCATGCTCACAGAAAGACTAAATAGCCTCTCTTTGCTGACCTTTGAACGAGAACTCGCAGAGAATCTGGACCTGGATGATATAATTGAGGCTTTCAAGGCTAGGCCACGCCGTCTCGCCCTTAAGCAGCTAACAGGCACTATCCCAGCTAACAATTTTTGGTTCCCATAACGTTAGTTTTTGGTACCCAGAACATTCTCAGAATGTTAGTTTATGGTTCCCAGAACGTTATTTTTTATGGTAACCACCCAGCAACGTTCTGGGAACGTTATTTTATTGTTACATAAAAATAAAACCAAAAAAGAACGTTCCCCTAACGTAAGTATTTGGTTCCCAAAAAAATAACCAAAAAATAACATTAGGGGAACGTTCTGTGTTAACTGGGATGTTATGACTATGTTATTGGCGATCTTGAGTGTAATGTGTAGTTGTATTTTCTATAGTTTTATGGTTATATGGGGCATGGTTATATGGTTATGGTTAATAATTTTGCACAGTTATCTGACAATAAATGTGGCACACCCAGATTTTCAGATGCACACCAGAGTCTCTTTTCTGGCTACGCTACTGGCTTAAATACATATAGGCTATTATTTTAGTAAATACTATAATTTGTGTTATCTTATAACTTTACTTCCTGATATCATCTCATAAAATGCTATACAAACTCTGACCACTTTTTACTGTAGAATTATTTTTTTAAGGAAGCTTTGAAAATGGAATTTTACACACTGCACAATGAGCTGCCTATTGCATTTTCTGCCCATCGGTGCTGTTTCTCGGCAGCCTCAGAGTGCGTTGAAGTGGACATGAGCCCATTATAGTAGCGCTACTACTCTAACGAAATCCAAAAATTGAGCAATTATTACTGTGTAACTATTTTTTTATGAAGCCTTGAACTTGACACATTACACAATGCACAAAGAGCCACCTATTGCATTTTCTATTTCGCTGCGCTGTTTCTCGGCAGCCTCAGAGGGTGCGTTTAACTGGACATTATCCCATTATAGTAGGGCTGCTACTCTAACGAATTCCAATTTTTAAGCAGTTTTTAATTATTTGAACATGTAACATGCTGGCTGGTCCCAATGGAGGTGATCTCAGGTTTTACTATTCTTGTGGGGACATTTGGTCCCTGCAATGTAATATAAACCTGTACACACACACACATAGAGAGAGAGAGAGAGAGAGACCACACACAAATAACTTATACAGAAGACTGTAATATCTTAATTTTGACTTTATTCTCAAAATATTACGACTTTATTCTCGTAATGTTTCTACTTTAATCTCGAAATATTTCTATAATCTCGAAATATTTAGACTATAATCTCGAATGCTAGACACTAATTCTTTAGAGTGTTGTGAAACTGTTATCTGTCAAGTAAGCATACGTCTATGATAACCCATGATTGGTAACAGTTTTGCAATTATTCACAAATTATGATGACCATGTAATTTTAATGGTCATATATAAACTTGCAACATCATGTGACAATAATTTGAGGAACTTCAAGTTCACAGAAAATGTATGTATATGTGTAGCATCAGGATGTATTAAATGTTCACAGTAGCATGACCATGAATGTATTGGCAGAGGGCAAGTCTCGATACTTGCTCTGCAGCAGCAATAATCAACAGCAGCAGCAGCAGCGTAGCAGATCTATTCCGCCAAGACCATATACATTACATTATCATATCCATTACTATGCCAGTTTCTCTGAGTTTTCATGACAAAGCTGTCATGAAGCTCTAGATAGTGCAGGCTGATAGGTCCTTAACTCAATCTGCTAGCAAGCACATTGTTATCTCATAGCGCAGCTGATTGATTGTTATTGAATCAGCAGCCAATGAGCTCGTTGCTAAAACATTTCAAATATAGCAGTAGTATTTGCTATAGCAGTTTGCAGCATGCTTTCAGAAACCATCCACCTTCCCCAGCTCCACCTTTATAGATCTGCTAGGGGGGGGGTTATGTACACTCAAAAAAAAAATTTGGTCTAAACATAAGATTTATGTATTTGAATTGCATAACAAATTTCCATGCATTTGGTTTACATAGTTTTAACATAAACCAATCAATACTCCTGAATGTGATTCATATTTTTAAGTCATACATAAATGAAACAGATAAGATTTATGTAATTGTATTAATAAACTGAATGGGATTTATATTTGTCAGTCATATGTAAATGAAACAGGTAAGATTTATGTAATAGTACACAGAAAAACGCCCATGTTAAATTAACACTGCTCAGTGTTCATATGTGTGCACACTACAGAGTTAAAGCGGTCTTGAAGTTAATGAGATAATTAAGTGATGATTGAGCATTAATTATGAACACCTGCTGTTAACAAGCAGAATCACTGAAGGAAAGAGAAACACAAGAACTACAACTGACTTCAGACACAGCCTCAGATTAAATCAACTGAAGAGAAAAGAAGACATTAAATCTGTGAAGATCTCAGCAGAGGAGGATTAAACAACTCCACAAACAGCATTACCAGCTTCACTTATAACCAGACTGACTTTATTTCATTTCCGTTTGAATGAAATCAATAGTTGTATTTTAAAGTCACCATGATGGTGGTTAGCGTTTGCTTTAGTTATTTTTTCATCTAAGGCTGTGTCTGAAGTCAGTTGTAGTTCTTGTGTTTCTCTTTCCTTCAGTGATTCTGCTTGTTAACAGCAGGTGTTCATAATTAATGCTCAATCATCACTTAATTATCTCATTAACTTCAAGACCGCTTTAACTCTGTAGTGTGCACACATATGAACACTGAGCAGTGTTAATTTAACATGGGCGTTTTTCTGTGTACTATTACATAAATCTTACCTGTTTCATTTACATACGACTGACAAATATAAATCACATTCAGTTTATTAATACAATTACATAAATCTTATCTGTTTAATTTAGACTTAAAAATATGAATCACATTCAAATTATTGATTGGTTTATGTTAAAACTATGTAATCCAAATGCATGGAAATTTGTTATGCAATTCAAATACATAAATCTTATTTTTAGACAAATTTTTTTTTTTGAGTGTATGTTAATGTGCAGCAGCGGCAGCGCAATGTATTAAATATTCACAGTAGCATGACTGTGAATGTATCAAAAGGGTCTGGCAGCAGACATGCACTGGCTTCACACATGCACATTATAGACAGCCTTAGAAGTCAGTTTTCTATACATACATATATATGCACTAACATTTGTATAGCATTTATGTACAAATAAAAAAGTTCCTGTGCAAAACTAAACTTGTAGTTAGGCACTGGTTTGGTATAAAAAAAGTCATTTTCATGCTGTGCAGGGCCCCACCACCCCTCTCGAATCAATGTAAATGGTACGACCCGCAGTTCAGGTGTTTCTGCTGCGGACCTGCGGTCGGTGAATCAGTTGATGAGACAGGAGCTGGAGTGAGCCGTGATAGGAACTAGGAAGACAGGGGAAGAGTCATGTCTTTCCTTAAGAAAGGAAATTCAGGGGCTCAAAAACGAAAAGAAAAGAAGATTAAAGAGAGAAAGGCAAATGAGGGCAAGCAGTTGCTCACTCAGTTTTTTTAAAAGAAAGGTGAGCTCCAAATGCATCATCGAGCATTGACATTGTTTTAACATAAATATCTACTCCAGGTAGAATAGCATACATTTATGTTCGTACTCTATTTGAATTATATATCAATACTTTATAGTATCACAACCTACATAGCGAGCAAACAATGTTTCTGGGTAAATAACGGAGTGAGAAGCAGACGGAGGCGGAGCTGGGAGCTCAACACACTGCCACTCCAGGCAGCTGCGCAGCTTGTCTCCTCTTCTGCTGCAGTTCTCCCCGGAGTCAGAAGTTTACATGAAAACACTGTATATTTCCCTCCATTGTCAAAATCTAACACCCGCGAAAACACAGATCGTTAGCGCCTATTTTACCGCAATGTTATGCAAATTAGCTCGCGCACGCTCTTACATTAAGTACAGGATTGTTCTCAGTTTAATGCACATCTTAATGATTGAAAATGACTTATTTTAAAAACGTAATTCAAAGACTGAATGTCTAGTTTGGCGGTTAGTGTACCCTGTGATTCTATAGTCTGCATTTATTTTAAACAGACAAATAATCATCAATTAACTTGTACTTTTGACAATAAAACAAAAATATATTAATCAGAGTGTGGCTTATTTTGTTTACATTTTAAGTGTTTTTATGATAACTTTTTTTTTTTATGATAAAAATTTGGGCCCCCGTACCAAATACCATAGTGATACCAATGGGTGGGGTCATTGGTATCACTATGGTATTTGGTACGGGGGCCCAGCAAGATGGTTTGTACCCAGGGCCCAAAATTTGGTGCTACGCCCCTGGTGACGGGTGCCAAAACGTTAAAAGTAGGCAAGTCATTTTCGCTGAACTCTTGATCGCGGTGACATATTTTCACCAAACTTGTTATGTTCATGTACGAGCTCATTCTGTGGTCACACAATAACATCTGCGGCGATTCATCACTTGGATAATAGAAAAAAAAGCATAAAACAGCTATATGCAACCGTTAGTCCGATTGACTTAAATTTGCATGCAGTGTCTTTGTCCAAGTTTCCTTTAAGATTTACGACAGCATTCGTGAATCTCAAAAAACATGGCCACCATCGGCCTTTGAAATTTGAGCACCGGTAATGGAGAGCGATAGGGACGAAACTCGGAGGGCCTGTTTGACTCATGGCCCTATAGAGGTCTGTGTCAAGTTAGAAAGAAAACCCAGTAGGCGCAATCACATTTTAGACCCTATACCAGGGGTGGGCAAACTACGGCCCGCGGGCCACATACGGCTGATTAGTGAGGCTTGTTAGGCTGTTTAATCCGGCCCGTCGAGTATTTAAAAAATTGTCTAAAGATCGCATTCATTTTGCCTTTTTCTTGCAATACTTTGCATATATATATATATATATATATTGCGTTGCATATATTTGACAATCGGAATATCAGATATTTCACACCATAGCTAGCAAATGTAAAAAAGGAAAAATGACATAAAAGCAGATCATCATTCATTCAGCGCTGTTGTGGCTGCGGTGTGTCACGTAACAAGCTAGACGCGTCACCATGGAAACCAAACAGACAGCAACTTAAGCGCATAGACTTGGTGCACGTTAATGTTTATTTCTTTTTTTGAAAACTCACAGAGAAAAAAATGTTCGGTAACCGCTTGCACACGTTTAGTTTTTCCTTTGATTTGTCTGCTATTTAGTTTTGCTACTGGATTTGTGGATGTATCCTCCTTTATCGCCCGGCTTTCGACTAACGTTACGCTCCCCTGTCTGCCATGTACAGAACCCGGTTTTGTTCATTAAATGTTCTGATCTGCCTTTGCTTTTTATGTTTTATTTTATTATACTTAAAATAAATTTGTATAATCGTTTATTTCGTTTTTTTTCCCACAAATGTATGACTTTTGGAAGTGCAAATTGATTGCCATGCAGTTTTAATAAAGTTGAATTAACGTAACATTCTGTCATTTTTACTCTTCTAAGTGTACACTTAGGTGTTTTGTTTCTAATTTACGGTTAGGCCCATTAAATAATAATAAGGATAAACAATATTTAAAAAGTATAGGCTATAATTATCAAACATCTAATTAAAAATTAACCTCAAAACATAACATGCTAAATGGGGGATATCTAGCATAAAAAATGTATTGTCAGAATGTCGTCTCTCAGTTGTTGAATTTCGCGCAGACGTTGCCACAACGTAAATGTGTTTGCTCAGCCCGATCTCATGAAAGTTCGAATACCACGAATTGTATTTGTAGTTCTTATGAAACGCAGTTTTCGCGTGCATATGATACGCACTTAAAGGGATAGTTCGCCCAAAAATTAAAATACGGTCATCATTTACTCACCCTCAAGTTGTTTCAAACCTGTATGAATTTCTTTTTTCTGCTGAACACAAAAGAATATATTTTGAAAAATGTCGGTAACCAAACAGTTGATGGACCCCATTGACTTCCATAGTATATATATATATTTTTTTCTACTATGGAAGTAAATGGGGTCCATCAAATGTTTGGTTACTGACATTTTTCAAAATATCTCTCAAATTATTTCAAATATTTTTTAAAAATTGCACTCTGCACCCCTAATCCTAACTAATGGGTTTACAGTGCGCAGCATATGCACGCAAAAAATATATATTTTTGGCGTATAAATGGTACGAGAAATTTAATTCGTGGTATATATACGCACTTTCATGAGATCGTGTTTCATAATCTGCTACTGGGCCGGCCCTCTGTCAAATTTTAAAACCCAGTGTGGCCCTTGAGCCAAAAAGTTTGCCCACCCCTGCCCTATACTGTAATGCAACGCATCACACATACACACAATATTCATATCATATGTTGATATGAACATATGATACTGTACATATGTATAATGTAATGTACATACTAATAAAGTTCTTTTCACAGGTGCTTGCATTCATTATAAAATCACTTATATAACAATCACTATAGCACAATAACAGGCTATTTTGTCAGAGTTTATCACTTCATTTGTTCTGAGCTGAGCTCTCAGTTTTGACAATTCAGCCACAATTCAGTAATGTGAAACCTGAAAATGGTGTTTTACAGAGGAGATTTGCAGTAAGCATTTTTTTTTTTTACCTATAATTTATCTGAACCCAACATGCATAAATACAATTTTTAAAAAGAAAAACATGACTCCGATGAAACTCGAGTCTGACCCATTTTTAAGCCCTGCATGTCAGCAGCAATTGGTGACTTTTTCAACCGGTATGACAGGCCAAAACCAGAGGCGAGAAGTGGCAAATAAAGGAGAGAAGTCACAAGACTCACCTTACTGTGGTCGTAATATAGGCTATTTGCAACGAAGATAAGTACGAGAATCGTTATATATTTTTTAATACATTTAATGACTTTCAAATACAAAATTATCATCAAATAAAGAATGACTAATTTAAATGTGAAAATATAAGCAAAATGTTTTATGATGTCAGCCTTTGATCGGCCTATATTTCCAGCACCTTGGTAAAAATAAATGAATAAATAAATAAAACAAAATAATTGGATTATTTTGTTTTATTACATAATAATAATAATAATAATAATAATAATAAATGAGATAACAACGTGATTGCTAGCAGATTAAGTTAAGCACCTGTCAGCCTGCGCTATCTAGAGCTTCTTGACAGAACTTTGTATTTCTGTCATGAAAACTCAGAGGCATAGTATTGGATATGATAATTATGCAACAGCTAAAAAGAAGACTATTGCTATACATTAGTAAAGCACATTTTCACTCTACACAGTTGCACGGGGTAATGGAAAAATAGACAATACAAGCGATATACACATACTTTTGAGAGAGAAAACGGCTGCTATCGGCAGATATGCATATCTGCACAATGAATGACACAGACAGAAAGGATGACAAACACCCCCCAAAACAGCAGATCTACCACCACATTTATAGCCTCGCTAATCCTGATTCAACTCATCAGCTCATTATACACATGAACGGCATTAACTTATTATAGGGAGACATCTAAATGTGCAGTGTCTGGGTATCAGGACCAAGACTGCACTGCATGTAGGCCTATGGTGCATCAGGCAAATAAACAAAAACATTTTTACATTGGATTAGGCAACTTTTCTGTGAATTTTAAGTTCCTAAAATGATTGTCACTTGATGTTGCAAGGTTATATATGACCATTCAATTTACATGGTCATCATAATTTGTGCATATTGCAAAACATATTGTTACCAATCATGGGTTGCCATAAATGTGTGTGCTTACTTGACAGATAACAGTTTTACAACACTATTCAGTTAGTTGGCATAACATAAATAAATGAGTAATTTTGATTAAAAAATCCTTAAGATGTTGGGTTAACTCAAAATTGTATATATATATATGTATAATGTATAATTTGAATGTATAATTACTTTAAATAAATGAAACAAATTATTCAAATAAACTTTCAAATATTTCTGAATGTATAATAACTTTAAAAAAAAAAAAAAAAAAAAAAGCTCGGAAAGCTCAAGAGCTGAAAAGGCTCATTATGAACAGAAGTAGGCTACTTAATGTGAGTTAACAGGTATGATTAAAACATCATAAATTACAATTATATAAATAAATATTAAGAATATATATAAATATAGTCATTATATATTAATTATTCATCATCAGTAGATCAAAATGATCACTTGGAAAGTTAGCGTAAATGTGGGCTATTTGGTGATTCAAAACTGTTTATTTATTTATTTTGAAACATGCCATGTTTGCATTTAATTAATTAACTCCTAGCCGTTTGAAGTTTAATTTTCTTATTATTACGATTCCTGTTTTTGCGTCCCAAGATTTAAAACCTCCTGAAATTAAAATTGATAAAGCAGCACTGATGGAACACACTCACTGAATCTAAAACCTTACACACAGCAGGGAGTCGCCGAAAATGCAGTTGCGAGTTCCTCAGGTGAAATGTTTTACTTTTTAAAAGTGTGTTTGTTTATAGAATGCTGTTGTCATTGCTGCAAACTCCCATTTAACTAGAACAAATTTTTAAAAAAATCGAATTTACATGCAGCCAGTAGGCCCCTCCCCAGTGTAGGCCCCTGGGCTTCAGCCCGTTGAAGTCTGTGCATTAATGCGCCCCTGCTTGCATTGACTGGAGATTGACGTGTTGTACACACCACCAAACATATTCGCCACCGGCATAACCGTCATCTTAATACGAACTGGATTACAAACTGGTTCCCCTCACAACACTATAGGCAGAAGAGCATTTTCCATATTCCACTTGAACATCCAATAACAGTTTCCCAGCACAAAATGAATAAAGTACAACATTAACATTAAACAACATTAAACACATTGTTATCTGTAACAGCAGCATTTTGAACACGTTACAGTACTATTACTTGTTAATAAATCACTCAATGGTCTATAGGACTTCAATATATTGCAGATTTGCTCACTGAATATAAACCACTCAGATCATTAGAATCGAAACGTTTATAGATACCGATGGTTCACTCAAAGCATGTTGAGTCTGCCTTTAGCTATTATGCCACCCAGAGCTGGAACAAGCTTAGAAGAGAACTAAGAAACTGTCGGTTCTTTCAAATGATTGAACTGACTTGTAAGTGTCCAATCCTTTCCCTGCTTCACTTTGGCTAATTCAGTCATTTTCACTTTTCCATGGAAATTTCTTTGTCTCTTTGTGTTTTTGGTTTATTCATCAGTGCCTTGTTTGACCCAGTTTCCCTGTATGTGTTTATTAGATACAGTTCACTCGTCATCTAATTAATTAGCTTATTAGTCCCTCGTTTGGAGTGGAGGTACGTCAATACCTTAATGAACCAGACTGATTGGGCATCCAGGGGACTTGCTTGTGAAAAGCTGGATCCACGGTCCTTCTTTTCTCAAAGAACCAGAGAGCAAGTGGCCTGAGACAAATCATGACATATCAACAAAAGTGGATGACAGTGAGGTTAAACACTCAGCCTCAGTGAATGTTGTGTGTGCAGTGGATGACACAGATGCTGTGAACAAATTGATCAATTATTACTCCGATTGGTACAAATTAAAGAGAGCCGTATACCATATACTGTCAAACTCGTAACATGAAAGATTATATAAAAAATTTACAGACAACATATGTTCACATTCATGGCACAATTCAAACGGGACCAGAAAATAATTATTTTCTCCCATTCACTTGCATTGACGATTTTTCAACCTAGAGGTCCAGTGGGGTTAGCGAAAGGGGCGGGACTTACCAGCTCTATAGAAATACACTCTTTCAAGTATAGAAATAGTACAAAACTAATTATGAAAGGTTCCTTTATTTTTCAGTGCATTTGTTTTACAATTTATTACTATCATGGGATTAATATTATAACTATTATTATGTAGTAGTGTAATGTAGACTGACACTGTAACTAAAAGAGGTTTGAATTTTTCTTTGTTTAATTTGCACACTGAATATGGGTTGGAGCTTTTAATTTTTAACTCTCAAAGTGCACCAGATTGATGATTGCCAAAATTGTTGCTGCATATCCCTCTGACACTGGGTAGTTGCGTCCCTGTCTATAGCCCTTGCGTTGAATACTTTTACATATATATATACTGTATGCTTATAGTAGTGGAACGAGTATAGTTAATGCGGGCGTGTACGCATGTGTAGGCCTATACCAAGGGTGGTCCGATTCGCATCCCTCCATAATGAAACGCCCCAAAATTCAAAGCACCTTCTCTTAAGTGTTGAGCATCCCCATAGCACCTGCAACAAAAAATCTCTGGAGCCGCCACTGGATGAGAGCTTGCATTCATTCCTGTATGAAGTCAATGGAAGCAATAATAAATGACAGACCACTTACCATTACAACAAATGACTCCACAGATCTTGAACCCTTGACACCTAATCACTTATTAATGAAAAGGTAACCAGCCTTACCGCCTGTTAATGTTTTATATATGCACATTGCAAATGGAAGCAAATTCAGTATCTTGCTGACCTATTCTGGAAGCGATGGGTGTGTGAATATTAACCTTTGCTCCAGGAGTATCAAAAATGGACTCAAGTAAAGAAAAATCTTTCAGTTTGCCATGTCGTCCTGATAATAGATGACTCTTCCCCAAGAAATGCATGGGTCTTTGGAAGAATCATGAAATTGTTTCTCTCCTCAAATATCAAGAAGTGTTTCTCTGCCACACAAAGAAATGGACATTTCAGAAAAACAGATAATGGACACTTAAAGTTCCTAAAGTGATGCATAATGTAAATATTATATCAGTATGGCTCCATTGGTTTTGTTGAAAAGGTAATTGTCAGTCTGCCTGTCTGTCAATTAGGGGCTGGAAGTGAGCCATAGTTCATATTTCAAAATGTATATTTTCACATTTTTATTATGTAAATTGGTATAATAATTATTTTTGTTAATTAGTAATTTACTGTAGTAATAAACAGTGGTATATGTCAAAACTTGTGGAATAACTAAAAGACATTCACATGTCCCATACACTTATTCTTTGCAGATTTTTGTCGTTACATTTTTTAGTAACTTTTTAATAATAAATTTAACAATGCGGAACTGATTCTAATTCAGATATTAAGGGATCATTGAAAGAGATGGTTGAAATGTGTAATAAAAGTGAAGAGCACACAATTGTGGTCAGAATTTAGAAAGGTTCATTTTGATTTATGTGGTTCTCTAAGAGTTCAAATTCTGGATGAGACCATATAGCTTGACCATATGGGAGCTAGAGCTGGAAGAGACTGGAGTCTGTCCAACAAGTGGGTAATAGGTAAGGACAGGCTGCAGAGAGAACAACAGGAAGTGCTGATGGGCCTTCAGCTTCTTTAGAAAGAGGAAGTTGCCATTTCTGTCAAATGTTTTCAACATGGAAAAGTTCAAGATTAAACAAGGCGGTCAAGTCATCAATATCCCTCAGTGAATGTAGACAACAACAACCCTTGCTGCAATAGAGCTTTAAAAGTTAACCCTATACACAAACTTTGTTCTTTCATGGTTTAGACATAACTGCTGCTCTCCATGCCACAATGTCAAAAATAATAATAATAAATTGCTCCAGCGACCTGTGATTTGGCCAACATATCATTTTATAATTCGCACAGACTTTTTAAGGCTGTGACTAAATGACAAATGCTACACTAACATTCTCTTCAAATACATAAAACATTAGCCTTATATATCGTGTTTCGTGAATAAAGAAAACGTTATAGGCTACTTAATCTGAATGTGTAGATTGTTTGATGTGTAGACACTGTAGGCCTCTCTGTGGCAGCAGAAACTCTTTATCCCCATCGTCCTGTGAAGATGAGCATTTGGTCGAGTATAGCCTACACTTTATAACACTATTTGTCATGGTGTATTGAGTAGGTTACTTACAACTGCCTGGGGTTCTGTTGGGACAGGAGGCTCCAACAGACAGATATTACCATCAGAACCTGTTGGGACCAACAACAACAAAAAAAAAAAATTTAATTTTTTTTTTTAAAATTTTTTTTTTATTATTATTATTATGCAATAACAAATACAAAACAACCATAAATGAGCAATAAATGAACATATAAACAATACACAGAAAAAGAGGGTTACATTACATAAACATAAAGAATATTAAGCTAGCTTAAATGATTGACACCAACGTAGAGTCTTACAAGCAGCAGAGTTTTTAGAATTCCTCAAGGAGTTCAAATATATATCAAAATCTTTCTTAAAAATGAAAAAGGAAGGAGTTTTCTTTGAAAACTTACACTTGTGAATATAAAATTTGGCAAGAAAAAGTAATAAGTTGAGAATAAATTTAAAATGATAAGGGTCTACTTTCATAGTCACCAAAAAACACAATTTTTTGGCTTATACAAAAGTTTACAGACATATATCTTTTAACAAAATTTGAAAAGTCACCCCAAAATATTTTGCAATACATACATTCCCAAAATAAATGAGTAA
Source organism: Rutilus rutilus (assembly GCF_951802725.1). Lineage (NCBI taxonomy): Eukaryota > Metazoa > Chordata > Actinopteri > Cypriniformes > Leuciscidae > Rutilus > Rutilus rutilus. The sequence continues at coordinate 8,938,266 of NC_140228.1, forward strand.
TTGTCTCATCAACCTGATGACAAAAGGTGCACAAAGGGGAGATACTATTATTAAATTTAGCAAAATTATAATTAACTGGATAGCAATTATGAATAATTTTAAAAGATACTTTAACAACTTTATTAGATAAAAATAACTTTTTCTGAAGGAGCCAGAAATCTTCCCATACTATATTATTATCAAATTTGTTGTTCCAAAAGCTTACACAAGCAGGTAAAGAAATCTGATCCTTGTTAAGAATTGAGCGAATTTTCTTGTTTGACAATCTGCTGAAAGGAGTTTGATCAACAAATAAATTAGTGTTGTCAAATATAGGTGGAGAGCATAAAGGACCTTTAGGGCCAGGATTGACAATCAGGTTTTATACAATCAGGAATTGCCCCAAAAACAATGGCATATTCTCTTGGGGGGACTGGAAAAGAGAATTCTTGCATAAAGTGTTCATAAGAGAGCAAGACACCCCTTTCATCTAAAAGTTGACTCACTAAAAGTATATTTTTATCAAACCAATTGTTTAAAAAAAGAGATTTATTTTTGGTTGTTCCAAATAAAATAATTATGCAGAGAAAATGTATACTTATATATCAGGGACCAGCATATTAAAGTCTGTTTATGAAAACTAGAAAGAGTTAAAGTTGTTTTAGAAATGTCATAGTTGCAGCGCAACAAAAAATGCAAACCTCCAACTGAACTGAAAATATAATTTGGGATAATATTCCAAAAAGATGTAGGATTGTTCAAGAAAGATTTTATCCACTTAACCTTGAAAGAATTATTAAGAGTGGAAAAGTCCACTAAGTCAAAACCACCCATTGTCCGATCAGCTATCATAACACTCTTTTTGATTAAATGTTTTTTAGATTTCCAAACAAAGTTTACTATCATTTTGTCCAGCGTTCTAGAAATCTCCACAGGAACATCCAGAGCCATTGCAGGATAGATGACCCGAGATAACCCATCTGCTTTGGAAAGTAACACTCTACCTGATATAGACAGATCTCGCTGTAACCAAGAATTAAATTTGCGTTGAATAGAAAGAATAAGAGGTTCAAAATTTAGCATTGATCTTCTTTTTTGATCTTTACAAATAATTATACCTAAGTATTTCACTTCGGATTTGACTGGAATGTCACATACTTTATCATCAGTGGAATCTTTAATAGGTAAAAGTTCACATTTGTGAATATTAAGTATTAAACCAGAAGCGGATGAAAAGAGATCAATTATATTTAAGGCTACAGAAACTTGTTCTTTATTTTTTAGAAATAGAGTGGTGTCATCAGCCAATTGGCTTATTAAAATTGATTGGTTTGCAACAGAGATACCTTTCAGATTACTATTTTGAATATGGATGGCTAATAATTGCATAGGAAGCAGAAAAAGATACGGCGATATTGGGCAGCCTTGACGGATGCCTCTATCTATATTAAATCTATTAGTAGTACCTTGCTGTAATTTAATTGAAGCATTGGCGTTATTATACAAAGTTTGAATTGCATTGATAAAGTTTGGGCCAAAACCAAAAATATTCAAAGATTTAAGAATAAAAGGAAACTCAACAGAATCAAAAGCTTTATAAAAATCAAGAAAAAGCAAGAAACCGTCATCAGAGATCAGATCCGAATAATCTAAAGTATCAAGAACAAGTCTAATATTAATATAAAGTTTATAAACCCGACTGAAAGTCATCAATTATATTATCTAAAACACATTTAATTCTTTTAGCAAAAATCGAGGCTAGTATTTTGTAATCATTATTTAATAAGCTTATAGGTCGCCAATTTTCAAGTTGAGAAGGATCCTTTTGTGGCTTAGGGATCAAATTTATAACACCCTGAGTCATAGAACATGGGAGAGTTCCCTATAGGCTTTCTAAATACACTTGGAGAAGAAATGGAGAAAGAATATTTGAAAATTTCTTATAGAACTCTGTGGTCAGACCATCATTTCCAGGAGACTTATTAAGTTTCAGCTTGTCGACATTAATTAATTTTCTTTTAATAAAAAATAAAATAAAAAAAGTCACACAGTTAGTGGGGTCTTGGAGCCCCCCTAGAGGTCGGTGGTCGGCCCGGTGGTCAATCCGGCCTTGGGTTGAACTCGTTGCACTGTTGCACATTTTCCACATTGCCGCCTACTTTCGTTTACTTTTAAGGCGAGGCTTATTTGCGTCATCTTGCGAATGTACCAATCATAGATATTATGATGTCTATGGTACCAATCCCCAGCTGAAGCGACAACAGAAAGGCTTGCGCTTTTGCGCATGCGTCCTCAGAAGTTCGTGAGACGTGCGCCGGTGGTGAGTAGCGACAGGAAGAGAGACGGACCATCCGATTAACGCCGCGTTTAAAACAACTGCCGAACCGAGCCGGACAAAACTCATCTGAGGTCTAAAGAGCACAATATGGCGGACGAGGGTGTCGGTCAGATGTCGATCAGTGAGTTTGATGATGATGGAGATGAAGATGCTTCTGCATATTGTCTGCAGTGTTGCGTCAGATTATGCACTCTATACCATACATGCTGTATTTTATTTATGCATAATCCAGTGCACACTATACTATACTATAACCTACTATATAGGGATGTGTCCGAAGCCGAAAATCATGTTGGGAAAGGAAAGGGCGTGTATAGCCTATGGAGCCTCTAAAGGGAATACGAAATGGAAGTAAAAAATATATCTATTTCAGTGCTTTCTTTCGCAAATTATATAGGTGGGTAATAATACTGTATATAATTTGCGGGCATCTGGGAACCGCTATTAGAAAGCAGAGTAGGCCTATTGAAATCGCTTTTGAATGCGCTCTTGTTTCACTTTAACTTTCACTTTTGAGATTCGCTATCACTACTCCGTGTAGGGAGCGGCAGTAAGATTAGATATTCATCAATGGCCCTTGGGATCTGACAATCATTCACCATTGTCCAGTCTGCCAAATCTCCTTACTTTCTTCATGTGGTCAGACAGGGGTGTCCAAACTTTTCGCAGGGGGGCCGGATTCAATTCTGTGGACACACGAGGGCGCGCTAACTTGTATGTTCACCAAGGCTACATTTATTTAATCAAAAATACAGTAAAAACAGTAATATTGTGAAATTTTATTACAATATTTTAAGTAATAGGTACATTTAAAGTAAGAGTGATTTTATTTGATATTAATGCTGTAAAAATACAGTAATAAACCGTTATATTGTGAATTTTAATAATCAAACTAATATAAATGCCAATAGCAGTTCGCATCAAACTGGATTTAGGCTTCTGGCACACCCCTAGTATATAGGATAGGTGCTTCTCAAGCGGAAGGCTGTGTTCTTCCTAGTCCAGTCCTTCAGAGGCTTGTAGGTTGTTGTCCTCCTCAGCATTAAACGCTAGAATGAGACAGTCTAGTAAGTGAGTGAGCAGCAAGGATGCATCACACATGTTCCCGCCCCCACCGTCACAGCAGGGAAATACTATTAAAACTTCATTTTTGGAAATACTTTGAACATAACATGCTTTATAAGAAGATAAATCTCTCATCTATACGCTCATAATGTATTTAGTCATAAAGTGACAAGATCTGTCAAGTCTAACAGGTTCAGTGTTGTACATGTGCAATAACCTGTTGCTTTTAAATATAAATGCTTTACAATTTTGTGAATAAAAACGTATATGTTGATTAATCAAAAATAATCGGACTAATCAAATAATAGCTTTAATCCTAGTGCCAGGGATGGGTGATGCCAAACTGTTTTAGTTTGATAGCGATACTTTTGGTTACAAATTTTAAAATACCAATATCTATTTTTTTTCAAATGTGTATGTGAATTTTTTTTAGGAGAACACATCTATAATGGCTGTTTCAAAAGTTAATATTAGCACAATAAAAAAAAAATTGTAACAACAATAGGTGTAAAAACAATTCTTTATTTTACAGAAATATTGTGATTAAATAATTGATTATAAGTAAACATGAATAAAGTTAAAATTAAATCAAACTAAAATACCAACAACATAAAACAAGCTCATTTTGCACTTTCTTGAAATATATTCTTTTTCTTCTTAAAAAGGCCATAATAGCTGTTTAGGCCTAATGATTTTTGAATATCGATATATATATATATATATATATATTAGTACTGCAAAATCGATGTGTCCATCCCTACCTAGGGGCCTCAGTGGCACACTAAAGCTACAGACGTTGAAGAACCTTTTACAGCAGTAAAGTCTTCTGTGAATCTGCTTGCAAACTGGTGAATGTTAAATCTGCTGTTGTTTGGTCCTGCAGAAGAACTGTACGTGTCTGAAAAACATGGCAGTGATGTGGATGGAGATGGATCCGAGCAGAAACCCTTTAAAACCCCACTCAAGGTGCTGTGAGTTTTCTCTGCAATGATATATGATGCCATTTTCTGTGTTTTGTTTCAGCTTTTTCTCATTCATATATCTCTACATGTTTTCAGGCACTGTTGTTTGCGGGACAAGAACCTTTTCCAGTTATCTATGTGGATTCGCAGAAGGAAGGAGAGGTGTGTAAATTTGCAGTTAACAACTAACTAACCGTAACAAAAACAATCATATAAATCTCATAAAAATAATTATATAAACATAAATGAGTATTGATTTAACAGATTGGTTCCTGACATACACATACACTCTGCCCAGCAACTACAGTGTGTTACTACTTCCAAATTGACAGTTTTACAGTTGTAACCAAGCATCCGTTACTAATTCTAAAATGTCACCTTAGATCTAGTAACGAAGGAATGTTGAGTCGCTCCAGTGAAGCTCAATGTGTTTTGTACCTATTCTGAGTATTATTGTGAGAGAGAGAGAGATCGCCTGAGTATTATCTGCATCTGATACAGCATTCATTCTTCAGGTGGATGTCCATAATATTATATTCATTATAAAAACAATCAGTTTCAACATCCTTTTAATGGTTGAGAGGATTTCCCATGACAGCTAAAACAACTTCCTTTGTTTAAATTCAGTCCCTTTCTTTTGCAACTGACTTACTCATAAAGTCTTTGTTGCCATCTAATGGTGTAATAATGTAACTTTCACAGAAGTCCATATCACTACCACTAATGGACAATTTCTCAATACCAAATACAGCATATCATTTATGTAAAAGTAATATTTATTGAACAACAATATTTAAATGAACAACAATGGACATTTTAAAAGACAATAGGAAGTTTAACAATTGCGAAAGCAGTGCTCTAGGACAAGATTTAATTTAAATATAGCCTAAATCTAAAATTAGTAAAGTTAACAGCCCTTAACCCAATTTCATTTGCCCAGGAACAAGTAATATATTAATAAGAGCAAAGATTGCCCATTTCATACATCCAGAATTAATTATATCTCATGTTTAACCACTGTAAGAGCCAGCGGTAAAGACTGGCCAACATTGAAAAAAGTGTAGGGGGTCTGAATACTTTCTGAATGGACTGTATATATATAGTATTATACTATAGTATAGGCTATAGATAGTATTTTGAAATAAAAAATAAGGAAAGGTTATAATTAGCTATAATGTATCTGTTTTGATTATTTGACATTTTAACAAGATGAAAGAAACTAAAATGAATCTTAAGTCTAACATTGTCACACGTGCATTTTTGTTGTCATTTGCTGCATTCAAAATTAGTGTATATTTAATTAATATTTAAATAACTTGGCAAAGTTTTGTAGGAATAGCAATTAACCTGTAGCATATTGGTCTTAATAGTTTGACATTATGGTGTGTTTGTGTTGTCAGCGTTGGGCCGTCATCTCTAAGACTCAAATGAAGAGCACAAAGAAGCTCTTTAATCGAGACCAAGTGAAGAGTGATAACAAGGACAAGAAGGAGGTACCTGGAACATTCTGTGATTATAGACCAGTAATTCCTGTTGTATGTATCATGTTTTTTTTTTTTTTTAACCTCTGCCTGTTTGATGTCATGATTGACAGACTGAAGATGCTGAACGCAGAGAGAAGAATCTGGAAGAAGCTAAAAAGATCGTCATCGAGAATGACCCCAGCCTTCCTGAACCCAAAACCGTGAGTGTTTTCTTCATACTTCCAGATTATATAATAGCTCTGAGTTACAGTCTCTGGTGGTTTTAGGAGCAGTGATGGGTGTAAGTAATAATCAGCTGGAAGTTTGCATCTCTGTAAACTTTAAATTTGAGAATTCTGAGAATTTCATAGTTTTGGAATTCTGAGTTTCCATCTTGCAATTCAGACTTATTTTCCCCCCCTCAGAATTCCAAGTTTACATCTCAGAGGTTTGACTTTGACTTTTTTCCTTGGAATTCTGAGTTTATACACTGCCCGGCCAGTCACTGTTTGGATTTTAATTGGCATATACTTTAGAATCTATGATCAAATCATTATTACAGTGATTCTAGCATGTATTTTGTCTGGCAACAGTTCTTTTAACCCTAAAAGATGGAGTGTGTGGCTTTTCATTTCTCTATCAACTTTGTCAGGAGACGTATTGTGGCCATATTCCAGGATGCGAATGCCAAAATTTAAAGGGTTAAAATTGTCAAATAATGGTTGGTAGGGAGCATGAAGAATCATTTTCACACATGAATTGGCACCTCTGAGTCCTGACCTTAATTTCATTAAAAGTCTTTGGGATGTGCTGGAGGAGACTTTACAGAGTGCTGGACTCTTGCATTGTCAATACAAGAGCTTGACCAAAAATTGATGCACCTCTTGATGAAGTAAATGTTATTTCCATCAAGAGGTGCATCAATGTTTGGTCAATATACTCTTTTTATTTTTTCTGCTCCAAGAAAGAACACTTCCTGAATGTAGCAAACATCAAACAAAACTTAAATCTGGACCAATGTTCCCTCTAATTTATTATAATCTAATTTATTATAATCTATTAATTTCTATAATCTGAAACGATTCATTTCGACACCCCTAATTTTAAAGGGGTCATATAATGGTACATGCACTTTTACAAGTTGATTGTACTGAAACGTGTGTTGGCAGTGCCTGTACACAACCATCATATAATGATAGAAATCCATCCAGTGTTTTTTTTTAATCTCCTTATATGTTTTCCCTTGTCTCAAATCGAGCCGTCTGACCATGTGACGTCACACGGTCGGACGCCCCTCCCACGATTGTTAATTGACAGCAGCGTTTCAACACAGACCCGCCCTGAGCGAGCTGTCGTCATAGTCCGCGCGGACATTGTTGATACGCTGGAGCAGAATGGCGTCTAAGCGATTGTGGTGTTCTGTTCTTGGGTGTAATAAGGAACACAGCAGTCATTTTGATGTTCCTAAATCCGAACCGCTGAAGACGCTGTGGCTCACGATCAACGTCAATGCTTTCATGTTTGCGCGAATCATTTCTCTCCAGACTGCTTTATAAACGAGGGTCAGTATAAAGCTAAAGTAAAATGTTTTTCATGACCATTAGCTGTAACATCAATCTGTCAATGAACTAACTTATACATCAGTAAACACATAGCGTTCGTATCTCACTACTCTACCCTGCCAGTACATACAAAGATAGATCAAAGTGACATTACGTTAACCAACCATTCAGAAACGTCCTGTTCGAGCCTTAATTGTCGAACTTCTTCGGGGCCGTCATCTTGTTCCGGGTCCGACTCCGGTTCAGATTGAGACGGTTGCACAGATGTGTCCTCAGAGACTCCCGCTGCCACTCTTTCTCCAAAATATTCCCTCAACTGTTGTCAAGGCAACACTCCACGTTAGTGATGCGCGGGTCGTCTCATAACCCGCGGGCCCCGCGGGCCCCGCGGGCCCCGCGGGTAGCCCGCGGGTCGGGTTGGGGCGGGTCAAAAAATTGTCACTTTATTTGTGGGGCGGGTTGGGGCGGGTCATTAAACAAAATAAAATAAAAATCCATATGTTGCATGCAATGTCCAGCCTATATTAAATATTTGGGAATATCAATCTAATCATATTTTAGTAGGTTATTTGATAAGGCCGTAGCAATGCAACTTGCGTGATTTCCCCAAACCTTTGGCGTCACGTGACACAGCTCGCGCAAAGCAGCTCGCGCCAAGCAGCTCCCGCCACCAGCCACAACAACAAAGACAGAGAAATAAAAGTGAAGATGGAAGATGAGGTGCGGGAGAAATTGAGGTCGGGATTTTACATAATTAAAAGAAAAAAAGGTGAATGATGAATTAGATGAATACAAACACTGCTTTGTAAATATTGAAAATGTTTAAATCATTATTAATATGACCTGATTTATGGTTCATATTCAGAATCGTCTGTTATTGCCAGTTTACAGGGCGATGTTTCCAAGCACTTTCAGGCTGAAATAAAGGCTGTTTTCATTTACAATACAATGCCTAGTTTGTCTATTTAATGGTCGCGGGTGCGGGGCGGGGCGGGTTGTAAAAATAGATACAGTGGTGCGGGGCGGGCTGAGGCGGGCCAAATAATTTCATAAAAGCGGGACCCGCGGGTTGGAAAAAAAGCCGACCCGCGCATCACTACTCCACGTGTGTTGTGTCAAAACGCCCCACAGAACAGAGGGGCGGGGTGAGCAAAGCTCATTATCATTTAAAGACACATGCACTTAAATGGCGTGCTGAAAACAGAGCTGTTTTTGACCAGGTAAAATTAGTGTTTTCTTACAATACTAATGAGAATTTTTAATTAAATTATATTACAAACTTTTCATTTAGACCCTAAAGAATCATATTAACTTGTACAAAAATGGCATTATATGACCCCTTTAACGTAGGCTGTGAAGTCGATATGGAAATAAAAGTCTGCCTTATAGAGATTTTCTGGTTTGCTTTCTGTCACTCTCAGGTGAAGATTAATAAACTGGAGCCGCTCAGAGAAAAGAGGGTGAAGGTGTTTGGTTGGGTCCATCGGTTACGTAGACAAGGTGAGCAGATTTGGTGTGTTTGTTCATTCAGAATCGATTCTGTCTTTCTCAGCTTTCTGACTGAATGGCTTCTGTCTGAATCTCACAATATTTATAAAGCTCAGCTTCAACGAAAATACACAGTATACATTCCATTTAAAATGTATTTGCTAATTATTTTCTCAGGAAAGAACCTTCTGTTTATTGTGCTACGTGACGGAACGGGCTTCCTGCAGTGTGTTCTCACGGACAAACTGGTACTGTGTGTGTGTTTGTCGATATTTTACACAATTATAAATGTGTAAATCAGTCCTATTTACTCTGTTAGTTATCAGTGCTTTTAGTTATTAGGATTAAGGCTAGACGTGTTAGCAATTTTAAAAATCATGTTATAACATGTTAGCTACATGGTAAATCATACTAGCAACATGCTTGCAGTGTGTTAATTCATGTTAAAAATAAGCAATTCGTTAAATCATGCTAAAACATAATTTTGTTAAAACATTAACAATGTGTTAAAATATTCTATCAACTTGCTTGAACATAGCATTTTATTGACTTTGAGGCTTTGTCAAACCTACATCAACTTTGTTCACCTAATCATCTAGTTGGAATTTGTATTTGCTCTGAAATGTGTTGTTTATATTCAGTTATCTAAAACAGCTGTGTTTGATGATATTGAATGTAAGAAGTGAAATACAGTCAAAGTGTAGCTCAGATAGTTTCTGAGATGATGGATGTGTGTGTTGTGTGCAGTGTCAGTGTTATAATGGACTGGTGTTGTCTACGGAGAGTACCGTCGCTCTGTACGGAACTGTGAAACCTGTTCCTGAGGGCAAACAGGTGAGAAATTACCCTGATTAATTCATTACCATCAGTGTTGGGGAAGCTACTCTGAAACTGTATCTCGACAAGCTACTCGTAATTTAAAGTAGTTAAGTTGCATTTAAGCTACCCTTCTGAAAAAGTAGTTCGCTACACTACAAGTTACAATCAAAAAGTAGCTAGCTACATTGAAACTACTTTTCTTTTTTTCTTCTTTTTTTACAATGACATTGTTACAAATAACTGAATAATTGTTAATGAAGAATGTTATAAGTAAAATATTTGGGGTTTAAAACAACTTTTATTTCAATTTTATTAAACAAGTATGATTAGGGAGAGTAGGGTAAATTCAGGTTGATTGGGACACTTTTTCCCAGTCATTTTAATGGCAAAAGTGTCCCCATCGGATCCACACAATAATAAAATATAGCCTATGGGCCATATTTTAACGATCTGAAACGCAAGTATCAAGAGCGAAACGCAAGTAACTTTGTGGGCGGGTCTTGAGCGCTGTTGCTATTATACCGGCGGGATAAATGACTCTTGCGCCCGACGCAAATCCAAAATGGGTTGGTTATGGGTTGGTCCGAAGTAGCTTCATTATTCATAGGTGTGGTTTGGGCGTAACGTGAAATAAACCAATCAGAGCGACATCTCACATTCCCTTTAACAGCAGGCGCGCTTGTTCCATGGCGGATTGCTATTATAACGGCAGATTGGCCAGGAGCGGTTCACAGCCGAGGAGACCGACGTTCTCGTCAGGGCCGTAAAAGACAGAGAAGTTACATTGGGGATGGGAGAAACCCACCCAAATTAGCTTCGGTTAAACAGGCGTATAATAATTTGGGTAAATGTGTAAGCTAGATTTATGCCTATTTTTTCACATCTTCATGGACACAACAATGATTGGAACAACCTCGTGTGTTAATATTTTTCCTTGTAATAATGTATCGTTTTCTAAAAATGAGAACTGCTGTGTCTGTGTGTAGATGAGAGAAGCAAAGTGTATGTGCGTTGTGCACACGCTACATTGATTATGGCCAAGCATGCGCCCTTAAAATAGCATATGAATAACATGCGCAACGGGCGGAATTGTTTTCTAAACCTGCAAAATAGCATCAGGGAACGTTTGCGCCGAAACACGCCTCCTCTTTGCGCTGAACCGCCCCCCGGGAGCGCAAGTTCATTTCCTAATTTACCGACGTGCGTCTGTGGAGGGAAAAGTCCGTTGTGCGCGGGTGCAAAATAGGAATGATACATGCGTCGGTGTACAAAGTCAATTGCGCTGGGTGCAAGATAGGGCCCTATATCTCAATCTGACTGTCAAAGTGCAAAACTGCTACAACTGTAACATCAATGCAAGAACAAAATGTATGCAATTTAAATTGGAAACACAGGAGAAGTAAAATATGCAGGTTTAACTCACAGCATATTCAATATTTATTGTGAACGGAGCCGCTGTGAGACGCCAATCATGAGCTGCTCACAGTGCGCTTTGCTTGAAATCCTGCTGCAACCAGCCTTTGCCATGTGATAAGCGCTCTACTATATCACAATTTTATTTTCTGTTCGATTAGTGATCTTTTAAGTTTATTTCAAAACTTTGGTGGGACAGATTAAACTATGGCAGTTCATCATTGTAATTAAATCAGAAATAGAGCTGACATTTGATATAGAGTGCAATAATCAGTTTGTGATCTAGTTAGTAGAAGACTTTTAGAAGACAGTTTGTGATCTAGTACTAGTAGTAGTACTCTTACAGGCTTGCGACTCGTCAGAACGCAAAATGGAATGTAGCTTTTGGTTGCGCTACACCGCTACTTGCTGGAAAAAGTAGTTTGCTACTGGAAAAGCTACACTGTTTTAAAAGCAGAGCCGCTACTATAACGCTACTTGCAGCTAGCTAATCCCCAACACTGTTTAACATTAATATGATTTTAATATAATATAATTAATATTTTAACAGTTTATCAAGATGAAAGTTTGCTCACCCTTTAAGCCTTTCCCATACTTATTTGAATTCCAAAACAGAAAAAGAGTGTGTTTTTTTTTGGTCCTTTTTGAAAGGCTCCGGGCGGCCATGAGCTGCACTGTGATTTCTGGGAGCTGATCGGTCTGGCTCCGGCGGGAGGTGCTGATAACCTGCTTAACGAGGAGTCTGACGTGGACGTGCAGCTGAACAACAGGCACATGATGATCCGCGGGGAAAACGTCTCCAAGATCCTGAGAGTCCGATCCACGGTCATGCAGTGTTTTCGGGATCATTTCTTCAGCCGTGGTTACTGCGAGGTCATTCCCGAAGCCATGCACATGCACACATTAAGCACAGGCTCCTTGATAGTTCACCCCAAAATGAAAATGATCCAAAATTGACTTCCTTCTTTCAGCTGAACACAATCAGAGTTATATTAAATAATATCCTGGCTTTTCCCAGCTTCAAAATGGTTTTTGAAGCTCTAAAAAGTGCACCTATTATTCATAAAAGTAATCCATACGACTCCAGTGTGGGATGGGTTTCTGTAAGAAAAATATCTATTTTTAAAAATGTATACTATAAACTATAATCTCTGGGTTCTGGCAACAGCCGTACACGTGTCTACGAGAGAGTCAAGTTCCAGCAGAAGGGCGACCTCTGACGCCAAGTCTTAAAAAGTCTCAAGATTGTTTTTTTTTTTTTAAGTCCTATTTTTGGGGCATAGACCACAAAATTAAATTTCCAACTTAATTTGTTATAAATCTTGAATACTCTGGAGTACAGATTTAAGAGATGTTATTAAATGTGGAGGTGTGTTTGTTGTGGTCCTCAGATAACTCCGCCCACTCTGGTGCAGACGCAGGTGGAGGGCGGTTCCACCCTCTTCAGTCTCGATTACTTCGGTGAGAACGCGTACCTGACGCAGTCGTCTCAGCTCTACCTGGAGACCTGCATCCCTGCGCTGGGCGACACCTTCTGCATCGCCCAGTCGTACCGCGCTGAGCAGTCGCGCACCCGCAGGCACCTGTCCGAGTGAGTCTGGAGCCATTTACTGAAATGTGTAATGGAGTTTGGGATGATTATGAATTTTTGTTTTAGAAAGAAACCTCTTCTGATCACCAAGGCTGCATTTACTTGATCAAAAATACAGTAAAAATTGTGAAATGTTATTACTATTTAAAATAGCTGTTTTCTATGTTAATATATGTTTAAAATGTAATTAGAGAGACACCGATTGGAATCAGACGGTTTTTCACATGATCGGCCCGGACTGGTGACCGGCCGGTCAGTCTCATCCGTTCTGTCGCCAGCGGCACAGACAATAACGTACGGAGCAGTGCACATGACATGCATGAAAAAAACTCCCTCATTTTACTAAATCGTATGCAAAATATTTGCTTGTTTGTATGATGAATAGTTTTACAACGCATATACTGCATGGACATACAACTGCATGTGTGATGCACGAGAACAACATGAGAGTGAGTAAATGGACAAAGAATTTACATTTTTGGATGAACTAACTTTAAAGTTAGGCAATAGTCATTTTGACACACTTTGCGACTGTTTGCATTGATCATCTGAAGTGCATACATGCCGGATTGAAAGCGCGAACATTTAAATCACCATATCGCATTTATTTTTAGCAGTATGCTTATTCAAAGCATTTTAGATGGTTTATTCTTATCATTGCATTATTAGTCACCCCTTATTTAGAATCAACCCTAATTTAGTCTATACAGTTGCAATCAAAATGATTCACCTCTTTCCAGTCACAGAGCACTTTATTTTGAGAAAATACTGTAACTTGGTGCAGTTTGGGGGAAATTATATTGTTTGATATTTTATTTTAGTCCCCATAAACCATAAAAACCAACACGTGTGTGTTCTCAGGTACACCCACATTGAGGCTGAGTGTCCCTTCATGACTTATGAAGACCTTCTGAACCGGTTGGAGGATCTGGTGTGTGACGTGGTCGACAGGGTTTTAAAGTCTCCTGCTGCGCAACTGCTCTACGACATCAACCCAGTACGACCCCGACCTCACACAACGCCATTATATGCGTCTGAGTATCAGTAAAATATTATACAGAGGTTCTGGATGTTACTCAAGCCTGGAAAATTCATGAAATTGATACATTTTAAAAAGCATTGTGAATATTCTTCTAAAAATTTGTACAATATGGATCTTAAAATGTCAAAAGTATGGAGAGACTGGAATCTGTACATTACATCTATTTTTGCAGGACTTCAAGCCTCCCAAACGTCCGTTCAAGAGGATGAACTACCCTGACGCCATTGTGTGGCTGAGAGAGCACAACATCAAGAAGGATGATGGGAGATTTTATGAGTTTGGAGAGGTTTGTTATGATGAGTCTCATACATTGTTGCTCAACTGCGAAGAAAAGTTGAATTATAATGATATTTGACTATTTGTGTGTCATTTCTACAGGATATCCCAGAAGCCCCTGAGCGTCTGATGACTGACACCATTAATGAGACCATCCTGCTGTGTCGATTCCCGGCTGAGATCAAATCCTTCTACATGCAGCGCTGCCCTGAGGACCGTCGCCTCACTGAATCGGTCAGGACCAGACTTATTAACCTGTCATAACCAGCGTAAAACAAAAAAATCCAGTAATAAATGATTTTTTCCTGTCTACACCAAAGCCATTGCATTCAATGAGATTTCACTGTGGGCGGAGTTACCAGCCAGGCACTAAATGAGGCGGAGCTAATAGTGATCAGACACTGGCTGAAACAAAACGTTTTACAAGCAACTCATTTTAGGTGATTTAATGATCAGTTGATGGCAGTTATCAGTTACTGTCACTTTTTTGCTATCCCATATTTAAGTTATCATAATTCGAAAGCTCAAACACTCAAAATTCATTATGTGAAAACCATTTTGAAATTGGACATTGCGTTACCATGGAAATTGTACTTTAAAACCTCTTAAAACTAAATTTTTGTTATCTTTACTATATTTGGTTAGACGTACGGCTAAGATTTTCCTGCAAATCTAGCAATTTTCAAGTCCAATCTATTTTTGTAAAATATGCATTTTTCTATAAAATATAAACGTTAAAGTGCCGCTCTTATGCTTTTTTGCATATTATTCCTTTTCATGCAGAGTGTAATAGGGCTGCAACTAACGATTATTTTATTTTAGAATCGGTTCAATTTTTTTATTATTTTTTTATTAAATTTCTTATTTATTGACAAAATACACTACTCCACATCCTGCCCAATTCTGTCCTTCAAACAAACGTGTCAGCTGAGTGCTATGAAAACATACATAGTGAATATATCTACCCTTACAAAAATTAAACATGGTTTTACAACGAATAAAAAAGAATAATAAACAAATAAATAAATAAAACAGAGTTGCTGTAGTTATTCCATGTTAACCATAAATTAATCGTGGTTTTGCTTCAAATCCATAGTTTCATTATGGTATTTGTGTGTGGTTAATCAAATGGTAATCAATAAACCAAAAAACATGGTTTTACTATAATAATGGTGGGGTTTAGAGAGACTGAATCCTTAAGTGAGCTATTTCGGACAACAGTTGATGCTGCAGTGGATATTATTTTATGACAAAATTTGTGTTTTTTTCGACCTTGAATGCATGTAAACCTGTTGTAGGAGACACAACTTTCCGTAAATGAGTCTGTAGGAGAGCAGTATTCAGCTGAATTGTGTTGTGCATGGCTGATGTGTTTGTGTTTATGTCAGGTGGATGTGCTGATGCCCAACGTCGGGGAGATCGTGGGAGGCTCCATGCGTATCTGGGACTCTGAGGAACTCCTGGAAGGGTATAAGAGAGAGAAAATCGACCCCACACCCTACTATTGGTACACTGACCAGGTAACCGCCTTCTGCCAGCAGTTCATATAGACCAGAGGCCTCAGCAAACTTGGAAAGATTAAAATGATCTAAAATAATACAAAATTATTTAAAAATAGACAAAGCAAGCATTAAAGGGGTGGTTGATTGCTATTTCACTTTTTTCATTTTAAATACTGTGTAATGTTGCTGTTGGTGCATGAACAGTATCTGCAAAGTTGCTGCGCTGAAAGTTCAACGTAAGCGGAGATATCGTCTTTTAAAAATCAGGAAGTTTAATGCCTACAAAAACGACTCGAATGGGACTACAACGAGATACTTCCCGGGTTTTATACGTAACTAACCCATACATTTACATCAACCCTCCCTCCGGAACATGTTCTGCTGTCGAAGAGGAGGAGTTATAGTGGAGAGAGCTGTAGCTGTCAGGTCTTCTGTGTTCAGGCTTCCTACAGACACTGTAGTTCGTCAACAGTGGTTAAAATTTAAGTTTGATTATGTTCCTGACAATTACAATCGTAGTTTAGCTCTCTGTGCTGCGCATTTTACGGAAGACAGCTTCCAGAATCTACACGAGTTCAATGTCGGATTCAACAAGAAACTATTACTCCAACATGAAGCAGTTACAGCTATAAAACCAGAGGCAGCAGTTGTTGGGCCACAACCTGCAAGTAAGATTTAATCATTTTAAATGTATTTGCCTGTATAATTTAAGACGTAATGTTTTAGTTTTATCAAGGATGTAAAAAAATGCCAGCGCTGGCTTTAGTATATGACAGATGCGTACAAACATTTTGGATCCGAATTTGTAATATGTAGAAATTTTGTAAACGTATTTTCCATGTATACTTTATGACGTAATTTTTTGATTTGATCAAGAACGCAAACCAATGCCAAAGCTGTTTGGTTATAGTAGCTAGTTAGTTCGATGTTATTTTGTGTGTATAAGAAACGTGTACAAACTTCAAAAAATGATCGCAACAGCAAACTTCAGCTGCTGTTATCATGTAAGAAAACGACAAACTGAGTAAACTACCGGTAAGTTTTGTGAATAGTTAAACGGTTGTTCATTCTATCAATTAAAAAACGGTATTACTCAGTCATGTATTCAGTTATATTAAATGTTTAATCAGGGGGAAACCGTATCTCAAAAGCTAACAAACAGTAGCATTTTCAAGTATCAGCGTGTGGAATTTCTTTGAGAAAATAATAATAATAAAAAAAAATTACCATTCAGAAACGTTTAGTAAGAGCCGTGTTTGCGGAGGTTCTGCTTGACTCTCTTCATCACCGCTCTCTGGGTCTGATTCTGGCTCAAACTGATGAGGCAATATTGACACCATTACATTTGACCGGGTCCGGAGCACATGCAACTGTCGCCCGTAAAGGTAATGGGCGTGAAGATTCCGGACGCAGTTTAGCCAATTACAACACACCGGCCGAACTAACCAATCTGAGCTCATTGCCTCTTTCTGAGGGAGTGGTTTCATAGACTAAGGAAGTCAACCGGTCGTTCAAATGACAGAGGAGGAAGCGGCTTACAATAAAGGTGAAATTTATGAAAAATAAGGCGTTTTTTAACAAACGAAACACGAAGACATGTTATATTGCAGCCCATAAACACAATCAAGCAAAGAAAAAAGGCAGTAAACCACCCCTTTAAAACGAGCAACTTCAGAACAAAAAAAAATGGGAAATGGGGGGGATGGGAAATAATTGTATTCATCAAGGAAGCATTGATTGATTTCTGAAGGATCATGTGACACTGAAGACTGGTGTAATGATGCTAAAATTCAGCTTTGATCACAGGAAAAAATTACAGTTTACAATATATTCACATAGAAGACAGGTATTTTAAATTGTAATTATATTTTACAATTTTTACAGTATTTTTCAGCAAATAAATGCAGCCTTGATGAACAGAAGAGACTTCTTTCAAAAAAACATACAAAATCTTACCGACCACAAACTTTTATAAAGGTGTACATCTTAATATTTTTGTATTTGCCCTGAAGTCATCTATATAGTGGATTTTTTTTGTTTCGAAATATCCATTGCTGGCAAGTAGATTAACAAAATATATATATATATAATGTAAAATCTAAATCTAGTCAATAATTGTAATGATATAATAACTAAGCCTGGTTTGCAGGAAGAATGTGAAATCATTTTCATTTACATGCAGCAGTATAATACATAATAATAAACAGCAATATTTGCCTGTATATACAATATTTTAATATATGAGTGACATAGTTTTTGTCAGATTTATTTATTGAAATGGCTTGATCACAATAATGCAATTGAACTTGACAAAAATGCCACCAAAATCATCTTGAATATTCAATGTATCAGCCAGCCCTTTGTGATACCACATTGATTGAAATATTCACCTCTAAGTGTGTAACATTGTGTGTTGCAGAGAAAGTTCGGCACGTGTCCTCACGGTGGATACGGTCTGGGATTGGAGCGGTTCCTCACCTGGCTCCTGAACCGCCACCACATCCGTGACGTCTGCCTGTATCCGCGCTTTATTCAGCGCTGCCGGCCTTAAGCGCATCCACACACACACTGCAAGAGACCAACTAGGAGATCCCATCACTCACACTTATTGCTGGAGAGAGACCATATATAAATAAATATATTTCTAATGTTTGAAGATCTAATCAAAAGATGGTTTGAAAGATGATTCAGTGGTCCATTTTTTAATAGATAACAAATACACAAAATGACAGTATATTAAGCAATAAAAGTAACATACCTTTTGATTTTCATTAACTTTCTTATTAGAGAAATCAGATATATAGAGGTTTAAGACTTTAATAAAAAGGTTAAAGAAAAGCAAAATTTACTTTTTGTGTATAAAAATACACATTTCTGATCAATTAATGGGTCCATGTTATTCCATAACATAAAGTGATTGTCTTCATAATGATATTCAGATATAAGAAATTTCACATTACAGAAATAAAGGTTTGTGAGATTTTAATGTGGTATTAAGTGTTCTGATCTCATATTTGCAAGCAATAGACAGTTGAGGCAGTGAAACAATCCTTTTGATAATAATGTGGCCAATAATTCTTACCTAAACATTCTGTCATCAAACAAGGATAAAGATTTTATGTTAATGACAAACTGACAACAACAACAATAAAAACATTTTTAAAAAACTTTTTGTTGATTTGGTGACATGAAAGAACACTTCAGGGAAGTGACACTTTAGGGATGCGTTGTGGTCGTGTCAATTAGGAAAGAAAATCCCCTCCTTTAGCCCTATCTTATATCCTATATATATCATTACTAAAGGTAGTAATTGATATTATGGACATTAAATATGAAGGCCCTAACCTGCAACAAATACAGGAAATAATAAAGGGGAAAAAAGAAAATACAAAAATAAATTTAGGACTAAGTGTGTGTGTGTGTGTGTGTGTGTGTGTGTGTGTGTGTGTGTGTGTGTGTGTGTGCTAAATGTCTCTCTGCATTAGAGAACCTTTCAATAAACAACTTTCTAGCTTTCCATAACAGAAACATGGCTCTTGATCAAACATATCAGAGATGATTACAGTAAAAAATACATATTGATTCAGTGCAAAGTGATTTCACACAGGAGGAATGCTATAGGCCTACCCTCATATCAGGCTGGAGAATGCTATAGAACCCTTGCCAGAGATTCACTTCCCTCTATAAACCATTGATTCCAGCCATTACATTCAGACCTTTAGTTCCAAATCCCCTCACACACCAGATCTGGCACCAGTAAAGCCAAGTCAGTAAATCCAGCACAGGTGGGAGACTGTTTTGGTTATTTATGGATGAGATAGGGATACGGGTTGGAACTTATTTAAGCATGCTATGAAATGGTTTAAGTAAATTACTATTAGTTTCTGCCTGCTAGAGATTTTGTAAAACAAACAAAGCTGAGCTAAAGTTAAAAGTGACAGATATCTGCAGGAAAGGGGTATAAAAATGTTTATTGTAGCAGTAAAATTGTTTAAATAGAGCCTGTATATAATCGTACAAATGCACAAACATATGGATATCTATACTATATAAGCAATATTAACATATTTTTTAATGCAATTCATATTAGGCTATACACACACCTCTTAAAAACGTATACTTTGTATATAGATATCGGCAGAACATTTTCCTCCCCTATATTTCTTTAGGAAATCGAGTAAAAATGCTTCAAACAATAGGCTAAATAGTGGGCATACCAAAGATACTCATGGGTTTTTTTTTAACACACTCTCTCTCTCTAGGATATATATATATATTGCTAAATATTTGTCGTTATGATTATTTAGCTTATCTTTAACTTAATTATTTTTAGTTGGTCACCGACCGTTGCACTGGAAGGGCAAGATTGTGAGCATTGAGGGTTTTCAGATAGATCTATTGAGTTGATTTAGATTGATTAAAACTCGTGAATAATTATAATGGATAAAACTGTTGTTTAAATATGCGTTTTTAAAATAAGCTTGTGGTTGTGAACAGGCCAGCTATGAGTTTTTGAACGATTCTTTTGAGGATTCTTCAACTTTTTTTAAAGACGTTCACTCGTCGCCACCTGCTGGCTTAAAGGGATAGTTCATTCAAAAAAAAATAAAAAATAATTCTGTGATCATTTACTCACCCTCAGGTTGTTCTAGACCGGTATAAGTTTATTTGTTTCGCTAAACACGAAGATTTTTTGAAGAATGTTTGTAACCAATGGTTGTGGGCTACATTGACTTCCATAGTATGAAAAAAAAAACTATGTTTTTTTTGTTTATTTACCCAATGTTGCCCCACAACTGTTTGGGTACAAAATATCTTCTTTTGTTTTCAGCAGAAGAAAGAAATCCATACAAGTTTGGAACAATTTGAGGGTGAATGATCACAGAATTTTCCTTTTTGCGTGAACTATCCCTTTAACTGTGCAAGTCTGAAAGATTTGGTAAACAGTCAAAAGATTCAAGTCCCTAGATCAAATTCCACTACTGTTCTTCTGGGATGTGTAACAGTTTGGTAACTGAGGTAATGGACAGTTATGCTCAGACATGTCAGGCCCTTCAGTTTAGGCGATTCCATCGAACTCCAATGCCTCGAAATCGATGAATCAATTATTTTTGGAATCGAATCTCATACCTTGCAACCATCCACAGCATCATTGTGGCACCATGCATTCATGACTCACATTTTGCTCAGTAATACAAACTCTAGTTATTTTTGTTAGAACATAGTGAGAGGAGCAGAACATGAACCTTTCATTTCTATGGGTTTTCTGGCTGCCATGGCAACAGAAACAGTACCTGAATGGAGAATTGGGCTACAGCTGACAGCTGGGTCGTTGTAGGATTTCATGATCATAAAACATACTAATTCTATAAAGAACATGTGTCAAACTTTATATGTAGGCCTACATGTGCCATTGTGACTCCTAATGCGATTCATATGTTCCTGTGTCTTTTTCAGGAAGTTTTACACAATATGTGCACTGGAAACATGGGGAAACTGCTCTAATATAAACAAAGGTAGGCTACTTAATTATTCTGTTACATATCAGGTGACTTCCAGCCAAAAGCATTTAAAATAAGGCACAGATAAGTGGATTTATAGGCATGTATTGAAATGTCTACAGCAAGGTTGTTAATTTCTCATCATCAGCAGCTGTTTTGTCATTTTTTCACGCAAAGCTCACAGTAAAAGTTAACTCTATATTCTCATTCAAACTCTTTTTCACATCCACATACATGGATTCCAGAGTTCTTGCTCTATAATATCATAATATTGAAGTTATGAACACACTAAAGCAGATAGATCTCCCTGCAGGCCAAAATAAGTGCTGTGTAATTGGTTGAACAGTGAAATCTTAGGTATATGTGTATTACTTTTTCTGAAAGAAATTATAAATATTTTATTCAGTAGCAATGATGCATTATTTGATCAAAAGTGACAGTAAAGACATTTATTGTTACAAAATATTTGTATTTCAAATAAATCCTTTCCTTTTTAATTTTTCTTTTATCAAAAAATCCTGAAAAAGTAGCAGTTTCCATTTTCAATATTGATAATAAATATATATATATATATTTTTAGCAGAAAATCAGCATATTATAATGATTTCTGAAGGATCATGTGACACTGAAGACTGGAGTAATGATACTGAAAATTCAGCTTTGCATCACAGGAATTAATCAGATTTTAAAACATATTCAAATAGAAAACCTTTATTTTAATTACATATAATTATTATAATGTTTCACAATGTTACTGCTTTTACTGTATTTTTGATCAAATAAATGCAGCCAGTCCATTTCTTTTTTAACAGTTAGTGTGACCATAAATAACTACACTTCTATAATCAAGCAAAAGTACCATTGAAACGTGTTCTCTTTTGTGACTGACAGTTCAGTGAGATCAGGAGAGCATTGTGGGTGTTTGTGCGATCAGAGTCACTCCAGCGCTCTGACAGACTCTTTGTGTTGCTGATGAGGGAAAGACGCTCTAATGGATCAGAGGAAGACACTTCAGTTTTACCACTCGCTGCAGGGCCACAATATATAACATTGAGATTGAGTCTGGTGTCACATCTGTCTGTCTGTCTGTCTATCTATCTATCTATCTATCTATCTATCTATCTATCTATCTATCTATCTATCTATCTATCTATCTATCTATCTATCTATCTATCTATCTATCTATCTATCTATCTATCTATCTATCTATCTATCTATCTATCTGTCTGTCTGTCTGTCTGTCTGTCTGTCTGTCTGTCTGTCTGTCTGTCTGTCTGTCTGTCTGTCTGTCTGTCTGTCTGTCTATCTATCTATCTATCTATCTCTCTCTCTCTCTCTCTCTCTCTGTCTGTCTGTCTGTCTGTCTGTCTGTCTGTCTGTCTGTCTGTCAATCTATCTATCTATCTAGCATCCTGTTGTTATGCCATTCACAAAAGAGTTTATCTCTCTTCCTCTTTCCCCCCTCTCCTCTCTATTGCTCTCCTGCAGGGTTGTGAAAGAGAGACTATATATCTATCTCCAACGAACAAACATTGACTGGCGCTTCAAAGACGTCAAGCTGTCATTCGGAGGGTTCATCCTTAACATCACAACTGCATCTGGAACTGACAGATTCATAAAAGGTCTGCATTTCTTAGATGTTCAAATGGATGTACAGTTTTCTTTTACATGGATTAATTCCTCTCTTATATGACAGACTGTGTGTAGGCAGCTTGGCTCCATATTTTACAGGACAGCGTTCTGGTGACAGATCCGCCCTGGGTTTCCGTTCATTAGAGAGCCAGCAGGAATGTGGCAGGCTGCGATGGTGTTGTACGATGCGTAGCCAGCAGCAATGTCCCACATTTCTGTTCACTCTGCAAGCTGTCCCCTTGTGTGTGTGTGTGTGTGTGTGTCCTGGTAAACCCTACATTATGGGGACAAAATGTGCTTGAAATATCACTTACAGCAAGTACCATAGCATTTCCATGTTTTTTTTGTTCATGGTATCATGATAGTACCATGGCTTTTAGAACCTGGTAATTCCTGGTATATAAATAATAAAGTAATATGTTAGTCACTCACAAAAAGTGCATGGTACTAGTACTGTGGGACTACCATGGTTTATTTTATTAATATTCTTAGAAGTATGTAAATAAATACCATATTACATAGTACCATGGTTTATTTAAGAGTACCATATATTACCATCTGATACCTTCACTTTACCATGGTACAGCCACAGTACTATTTTGTAAGCATGGCTAACACCAAGTAAGAGTACCATTTTAAATACAATGTATATGACTGTGGTAATCATGCTACTTATCAAAGTATCATGGTAATACAATCAGATATTGTCATACCATGGTATTTTATGTTACAAGTAGCAGCCTGTCTCTTGTTTCCTTAAGCATAAGCGTCTTGTTGTGTTTTTCTTTTACAGTATGAGGTACAGGTGCTGATGGTTTCGGAATCTCATGCAGTGCAGACTTTCCCGCGTGTGCTGCGTGGGTCTATCTTTAGTGTGCTAGGACCAAATAACTTGGCATGGGATCAGCCCGTTGCCATGGACACTTTTGTACAAGCTCCAGGCTGCTGATTCGTGAATGTAGGGTGAAAGCACGTGCCACACAACACAGCAGATCACAAAATCTAGCACACATTTGCCTTTGTACATTAGGAATTACATCAGATCATCCGAAGCATTATTTAGTTTAATTTCACAAGTGTGGCATAATTGAACACACATGTGCGATTTGATCAAACTGGGCAATAATGAGAATGTGATTCCTGCTGGGGGGCAGAGCAATATAGAAATAATGAGCTCGGAGCTCATCAAGTTAATTACAATAAGAATGGTCATGGGGATTTGTGTAGTCTTGGAGCAAAAAGGCAACACTCCCAGAAGAACAGTGATATTAAACTAGAAAAACTGGACTTACATTAAAGGAGGGAGCAAAGTGGTATCTAGGAACCGGTATCAGCACTCACTTAGAACATCATAGCAACTATTTAGCAATGTGCTGAAACATTCAGAACACCACCACATAGCAACGCCCTGGCATCCATCCATGTTGCTATGCAATGTTCTGAGTGTTTTTAGAATGCTTCTATTTTGTTACTATGTTGTTCAGGTGGTTGCTATGGTGCTTGATTTTGTGATAGTCTACCTGGAGCAAATGGGCAACACTTCTAGAACAACAAACTAGAAAAAAAAGTGGATTTTAAGGAGAGAGACAAACTGTATCTAGGGACCAGAATATCCTGGGTCACCCTAAAAAACACTCAGAACATCGTAGCAACTGATGAGCAATGTGCTGAACACATTAGCAACCGCATAGCAACATCCTGGCAACCACAAACTACTATGTTGCTATGTGATTGCTGAGTGTTTTTAAAATGTTTCAATGTTGTTCTGGTAGTTGCTAGGGTGCTAGATTTTGTGATGGGGATTTAAGTAGGCTACCTGAAGCAAATACACAACACTCCCAGAATGGCGATATTAAGCTAGAAAAAAGTGGAAGCCGTATCTAGGGACAAGAATATCACATTTCACCTTGGCAACCACTCAGAACATCCTAGGACACAACTAGAATTGTTTTTTGCTTGTTGTATTCTTCATTTGTATGCTGTGTTGGATAAAAGCATCTGCTAAATTAATAAATGTAGATGTAGCAAAGTGCATATGTGCTAAAAAAAAAAAAAAAAAAACCTTAGCAATCTCATAGATACACTATGGCAACCACCCACATCTATTGTACATTACTATGCAGTTGCTAGGATGTTCTAAGTGGTTGCTAGGGAGATCTATGATATTTTGGTCCCTGCATATGTCTTTTCTCCCTTCATAACAACACTCAGGCAATCACCCACAATCCTATGTGGTTGCTAAGGTATTCAGAGTATTTTTTTATAATGTTTCTATGTAGTTGCTATGTTGGTGGTTGCTAGGGTTATTTACGATGGTCCCTAGATAAAGCTTGGCTCCCTTCTTAAATGTAAGTTCATGAGAGTTGAATTGTCCAATCATTTAGAAATGGACTGGCAACATTTCCCCTCAACAAGGTGCATGATTTGAGGTATCATTCAGAACTTAGCTAGAACACATTAGCAACTGCATAGCAACACCCTGGCAACTACCCAAAACTACGTTGTTATGTGGTTGACAGGGTGTTTCTAGACATTGCTAAGCAACAGGCCAGCCATAGAGTCATGCAATTATACTATTCTCACGCCACACGTCCATTTTCTCACGCAGTGAAAAAACACCAAGTCAAGTCAAGTCAAGTCATCTTCATTTACCGGTATATAGCGCTTTTAACAATGTAGATTGTTTCAAAGCAGCTTTACAGAGATGGAGCAAAGAGGACACAGACAATGCACTAAATTATGCACTAAATAACTAAAGGTCTCAGCTTTCAAATTTTTACATTTTTATTACGAAATTCAAATAATAAATACCGATTTGGAACTCTGAATATGGCGTAACACGATCGACAACGGCTCAGATCAAGTGAAGCGGGAGCGCGCGCACTTGAACCGATCATCTCTCCCTTTTTACTTCTAGTTGTTACAGCACAAAATAAACATAAATGAACATCAGAAGGTATGTTGAAAGAACCAGTACAACTTACTGAAATGTATCTTGTCTCATGTAATCGCTCAATCAGTGTTTTTGTAGCTCTTGTCTTGAATGTCACGTAACATTGCATTTACCTCAGAAAAGCCACTCAGGTCAGTGGCCATAAACTGTACAGTAGCGAGAAAAAGAGCATTTTGCAAAAAAGCATTATATTACATATTCATTATTTTTACTCTAATAGCCTACCATTAAAAAGTTATTGCTATAACATTATTATTATTATTATTATTATTATTATAAAAACGGCCTTAATGTAATTGTATACAAATCAGTAGCCTACTTATATGTAATTGTATACAAATTGTATCACCTTTAATAACAGTTTTTTAGTAAAACTAACTTGTAGGGTAAGGTAGAACAGGGCTAAATAGAACACGCTTTTCATTATAATTGCAGAAAATAAAGTCCTATAGGCCTATGTTTCAATTGAACGTTGATGAGTCAACACATTTTATGGGAACATAAATCATAAAGTTGTTTGTTTCGCCTAAAAAATCTTGTAAATGCGTGGTGGCAAGGAGGGTCACCAGAATGGGGCAAAAGGCCCCCATTACTGATACAAATACTTAAAGGGGTCACCGTATGCCCATTTTCCACATGTTGGTATGATTCTTTGGGGTCTTCATGTAAAGTTTGTAACATACTTTGGTTAAAATTCCTCAAAGGTTGTGTAAAACAACACCCTTTTTACCTCCTTAAAAACAGCTCTGTTCACAGCGACCCGTTTCGGTGCATGTCTCTTTAAAGGAACACGCTTTTGGGGACTTTAGCTTATTCACCGCATCCCCCAGAGTTAGATAAGTCCATACACACCCTTCTCATTTCTGTGCAAGCCGTAACTCTGTCAGACACACCCACAGCTAGCCTAGCTTAGCACAAATATGGGAGGTAAACGGCTCCATCTAGCATACTGCTCCCAATAAGTGACAAGAATATCGCCAACATTTTTCTATTTACATGTTGTGATTTGTATAGTCACAGGGTGTACAATTTACAAGGTCACATGAGACACAGCCATTTTCTAACCATCTTCAACTTCTAACATCTTAGACTATACAAATCACAACATATAAATAGGAAAATGTTGCCGTTATTTTGTCACTTATTGGGAGCAGAATGCTAGCTGGAGCCGTTTACCTCCAGTATTTGTGCTAAGCTAGGCTAGCGGTGGGTGCGTCAGACAGAGTTACGGCATGCATGGAGATGAGAAGGGTATGTATGGACTTAACGTTATCTAACTCTGGGGGATAAGGTGAATAAGCTAAAGTCCCAAAAAGTCGGCGTGTTCCTTTAAATGATAATGAGCAACTGCTGACCCCATCCCTCTCTTCTGTGGGGGGTGTCGAGACAAGACACATAAAGTGCTGCCTTGGCAGACAGTATACAAATGGCTGAGGGTGGAAATATGCTAATATGGGACAGTACGTCAGTAGTCGTGGGCGGAGCAAGAAAATCCAAATGGCTTGATTATTGAGAGTGTTTAGGCTTTTTGAGGATAAAAAAAAGGAGTGAATGGATTTTTTTCAAAATCAAATCGCCAACCCCCAAAATCTCACTCAAAGCTGAACTCAAGAGTTGGCAGCCCTGGTTATTAAGATGATCTAAGTGGTTACTAGGGTGTTGCTATGTGGTTGCTAAAGTGATTTGAAAAATGTTCATGTGGATGCTATGTTGTTCTGGTGGTTGCTAGGGTGATATTTGTAGTGTGAAATGTCCAGGATGCGCAAATGTTTAATACCTAAACTGTTCAAAATATGTTTTTTAAAATAGGTCTTGTTCACAAAATCTGCCTAGTTTGAACGTCTGCCGTGAGGGGAAACTCTGTTTTTTTAATATCACCACTGTGACATGAAACTGAGAGGGAAATAGAGAGAAACAGATGAAATATTACCATCTTAGCGGGGGTAGTTCACCACAACACACACAATACACACTTGATAAAGCCCTAGATAAAACTAGAGTGTTTGCAAAACCTTTGAGCTGTTCTTTTAAAAACTAATTTTGGAGAGGAGTAATTTAACAAATTGTGTGTCAGCATGTTCATGTAATAGAAACAACAGCTGATCTCTCTCTCTCTCTCTATCTCTCTCTCTCTATCTCTCTCTCTCTGTGTGTGTGTGTGTGTGTGTAGGCACAGTGTGTTGCAGTTGTACGTGGGCTAACACATGGTAGAGCAGCCCGGCTCTGACAGCTCGAGAGCGGAGAGAGAGAAAGAGAGGGGATGAAGAAGAGGGAGGGAGATAGAGAGAGAGCGAGTGATAGCATGACAGAAAGCGAGGGAATCGGAGAGTTAAAGAGAGAGAGAGACAGCGAGAGGGGGCAGCCTGCCAGTGAATGGTAACACAGGATCAACCCTCAGCCTACAGTACCTGCACTTGAACACACACACACACACACACACACACTCATTACACACTCATGCAACCATGCTGGAAGGAACAGACTGAATTCCGGTCAGCGCTTCCCAACTAAAACCATCAGCAGAAGATAACTGGTGAGCATTGCTCTCTTTCTTTTGTTTGTGATTGTGTCTAAATATTGTCTGTTTAGTGTAATTCAGCTTGCTATTTTCCTTCTAAATGTTATTTGCTGCCTGCCACTTAACAATCTGATAGTACTTATGCTTGGTTAACTGGTTAGCTCAGTTGTGTTCAGGTACTTGCTCTGTATGTTTTTGTTGTGTTCAGTGTGAAAAAGAGCTGGGGGGGTCCATTGATTCGTAAGCTTTTAATTCCCCTAAGCTTGCCTTTTTTTGCCCGCTGTCCTGGCTGGACGCCGGTAGGTCCGTAAAGCCTTTGTCAACTGATTTAATGGGGTCTGACTTTTAGACTGCCAGTTTGTTGTGTGTCAAAGCATCAGGAGGCTTATGGCGTCATTGTGTTGGCATCACCCTAGCCGGGGACACCCTCTTCTCTCTCAACTCACCACAGAGTGACTGGAAGTCTTGTATAGTCTCGTACCTGCGAACGGTACACACACATGGAAAACCACAAGGGGGGAGAGAGAGGCTTTGCTTCTCTCTTCCACCCACATATATGAATCAGACTGCATGCGAATATTCTAGCACACCACGTCCATACACATATGATTTAGTCTGTCGGTATTTCATGATGAAGGTTACTTGTAAAACCTGTGTAGTTCACTTGATACACAGCACTGTCTGATTGGTTACTAAAAGTGTTTAAGTACACTGTAAAAAAAAATTACATCCCCAAGTCAAAAATTTCAAGTGACCAATAACATCTACATTTTTCAATTAATCTGACGTATTATTTCTCATTGAGCCAATGTTAACAGACTATTGCAACAAGAATTTCACTTGGGCCAATTGAAAAATTTAGATGTTATTGGTCACTTGAAATTTTTGATTTGGGAGGGTTAGAAATTTTTTACAGTGTAATTATAATG
This sequence comes from Rutilus rutilus, assembly GCF_951802725.1. Lineage (NCBI taxonomy): Eukaryota > Metazoa > Chordata > Actinopteri > Cypriniformes > Leuciscidae > Rutilus > Rutilus rutilus. The sequence goes on from NC_140228.1 coordinate 8,967,299, forward strand.
TTCAGTCAGCTGGTTGTTATTGCAAAATAAATTCTGACAGGGTGATCAGGACCCCATCATGAAGGCACATAGACTTGCATCACCCTTAAGCGGTTTATTTTGTCATAATAAGGTTGATTGTACACTATCATCTTCATTATAGGGCTACTGACCAGTTTTTGTTAAAAATATTTATAATAAATCATGTTTGAGTTGAAATTACAATATTGTATAGAGGAAAGAGACCACAGTGTGATACTAGAGAGATGAAAGTAGTCTGTTTTTTCATAGACAAGTCATAGATTTTACATTTAAAAAAATAAATAAACATGAAAATTTATATCTTAAAATTATGTATTAAAATTAAGTTTTAAACAATACAGGTTAGTGAATGGTAATGCAACTACATTGAAAATATCTATTTGAATAAATCTAATTCACAACATTTTTTAATAGTCTACTACTTTTGCCAGGATTTTTTTTTCTTGAGTTGATTATTGAGTTTTTGAGAGGAAATCAGTTGCCAGTAATGATCAATTTTAATGTTTAAGGGTTATTATACTGAAATATTTGACAGCAGAATGTTGAAATTGACCAATGAGAATGAAGTATTCCAGAGATCTGTGTAATACCTTTTTATAATATAGATAATATAATACTGTTACAAGTTTTGAAATAAGAACAGCAGTTTTGATAAGTGAAATTGGTGGTGTAAGGAATTAGTTTTATACACAAGAGAGTTTAAGGGTTTAAACCTTGTATGATGCCTTGAGATAAACACTGATGTACTTGTGGTGTTAGTGGAATACTTAGTTTCTCTGTTGAATTATTGAAAATTAATGCATATCTGAGGTTTTGTTATAAATTCTCACCTTTGGGTGTCATTACATGGAAATACTTTAAAACAGGACGTTTTCCACACACTAGCTGCAGACCCCAAATTTGACTTTTAAACCATTAGAGATTAGATTAGAGACTGGAGATAATAGGTGTCTGTCTCTAGACTGAATCTGAGCGAAATCTTTCTGTCAGACTCGAGCGAGGGAGATCGGGCCGCTATAAGAGCGTGTTTGATCGGTATTATATCATGCACCATGAAAACCTTTGATCTCTGAGCTGTGACTGTGGCTGAGAGGCTGTTTGCTGTGATCGCAGCAGGATTAGGACATTTTTTTAGTTATTGCGTTACAGATTTTGAAGTTAAAGTGCGACACTGTGGTTCAGTGATGGTATCAGATGGTATTACCAGGGTACTTTGTACCTTACCATGCACTGCCATATTAATTTACTCTGGTATTTAAATGGTACTGTGGTGTATATCAGAGTATATCATCATAGTATTTTATGGTAATACCTTGAAGAGTACCCTGAATTTACTATGTTTGTTTGGACATGCACAAAACAGTACAGTGAAAATAAAGGATTTACATCTAATTATTGCCATGAATTCAATTAATTCAGATTCATGGTATATACAGAGATCCCATGGCAAAACCCGTTAATATTATCAAGTTTTAAAAAATAAAGTCATTAAAATGAAAAATATTAAGTCAAAGAAATTTCTTTAGTGATTAGTGAATATATTTTTCTTCTAAAATTATAAATGTATTATACGTAATAAAATTATATCCACTATAGACATTTCTATGACTTTTTAAGATATTAGTTTTCATGATTTGAAAATGTTAGTAAAATCATATCCATTAATCACTAAAATTCATGAAAATGAACATTTTATATCACAGTGAATATATTTTTTATATCTTAATTAATTAATTTAATTTAACTAAAACTATAAACATACATTTTATTTAAATAAAATAAACTTTAACTGAAAAAAAAGAAAAGAAAAGAAAAGAAAAAGTAAACTTATTTTATTTCAGCTATAGTTGCCCAGGCATAATTTCTCATTTCCATTATGTGTAACTTGATGTACTAAAATAACTAAAACTAAAATAGAAAAAAGTAATAAAACTATATAGACACATTTAATATAAATATAAAAATAAAATCTGATTCAAAATATTAATAAAACTATTGATGATACTCAGTGGTACTATTACAAAAATAACAATATCTTCCTAGAAATAAATTAATATCTGAAAAACAAAAACAGAAAAGCCATAAAAACGTTTATATCTACTCAATAAAATAGTAAATATATATATTTTTTCAGTTATGCTCGGCTCGAAAATATTTCATTGGCTAGAAATTGTAGAAATAGTAGTATAATCAAATTGTTAAAAATCCTAATCCTATCATAATGAACAACTGGAAAAATCATAGAAAATTAAAAGGTGGGAACTCCATATCATATCATCAACGCATAAGTGTTGCTATATGATACTATCACTGTACCATGCTGCCACCACAGTATTTTTTAGGTACCTGCTTGTGAGTCATGCAATCAGAGAGATGGAAATAGAAGATGAGAGGAAGAAAGAGAGCAGTTGGCATGGTTTGGAGGAGGAGAGGGGTGCATGTCTTAACAGCTGATGGATCTCAGAACTCAAGAGAGGTCGGGGGCCAGCGTTTGCCTGACTGTCCAGCACTGACAGTCCAGCTGTGAGACGAGCACTATTTTCTTTCTTGCAGTACCCGTCTCAAACCTGGCAGTGAGAACCAGCGTGGGCAGAACTAACTAGCATGACCTTCTCCTGTTTGTCGCCACACTGGGTGTCCTAATTCCCTCACTGAACCCTGCCAGGCTGCTGTAATCTGAGCTGACTGAAACAGAGAGGAATGATAATGCATCGGAATTCTGGATGCAGGAATTAGAATTCCAGTTCTGTGGATCTGAAGTGCTTCGGAACATTAAACTGGGAGACATTTATATGCAGCAGCTTGTGTGGGTGTATGTGAGTCTGTGTGTAATATCCTCCCTCTCTCTCTCGGGATAATTTTTAGCTGGGGCATAATTTATTCTGATTTGTTGCATAAATTAGCTCTATTGTGTGAGCATCTTTCAAACACTGCAGAATTGAAGTGCAAAAGGAATGTTGTAGCTTTCATTAAAAATCAGGGGGGAAAAAGTCATTATAAACCAGAAAGTATTTCATGCTGTTATTGTGCTTGGCCGGTGAGGTATTTTTAGAGCGAGGACAGAGAAAGAGGTCAGATTAAACACAGGTGAACATCAGTTTCCTGACCTGCCCTGTATAACTACAATACTACAACTAACCTGACTGTGAGCTCATTATTTTACCATGAATGAAACTAAGGCTTTCACCATGTCAATTAAGCGAGCTGTAGACCTCTTCTTTGACAGTGTATGTTTCCATCACCCTGTTTTTATGCTCATTTTGAAGTACAAGTGATGGAAACCCCAAATTTAGGGAAAAAAAATCCCGTAATTTGCAAAAAAGTTTTTACACTCGCTTTGATGTGGTTTTTGACTTGTGCGAAAAAGAGTTAATGCGAATAATGGTATTTACCGAATACATTTTGACGTATCGAACATTAAACCCGCGTGACTAATCGGCTGTTTCCGCTGATGGTGTTTTATTTACTGTTGGTTACTAGGTTACCAATACCACTGTCATCCACTCTAAACAACGTGATGGAAACGCACCTAATTCGCATTTGTTTGATTTTTTTTTTGCTAACTTTGAAAAGATTCCCTTTATGTTTGGATAGAAACCCAGCTTATAATGGATCTTACATTGATCTTAAAGGGGTCATATAATGCCATTTTTGTACAAGCTAATATGATTCTTTAGGGTCTAAATTAAAAGTTTGTAATATACTTTAATTAAAAATTCTCATTAGTATTGTAAGAAAACACTAATTTTACCTGGTCAAAAACAGCTCTGTTTTCAGCACGCTGTTTAAGTGCATGTGTCTTTAAATGATAATGAGCTTTGCTCACCCCGCCCCTCTGTTCTGTGCGTATACCGATTTTAACACAATAACCATAACACGTTGTTCATTATAAACGTGGGATTATGAATTATAATGAGAACGTCGTACATAAAACATGCCGTAATGTACCCTGAGTGTAAACAGCCGCATTCATCGTGAAGCGTGCAGCAAGCGATTTGCAAAGATTAATACAAATATTAATATAAAGGTTAATAAAACGTTACACTCACTTCTTCTTCTGGAGGTGCAGCAGGAACACGAATAGTTGGTACTGATCCTTTTTTCAGGAGCAGCTTCTTAGCAAAACCAGCTTTATACTGACCCTCGTTTATAAAGCAGTCTGGTGAGAAATGATTCACGCAAACATGAAAGCATTGACGTTGATCGTGGGGAATATTCCCTTCGAAAACAAACTCAGCCACTGCGTCTTCAGCGGTTCAGATTTAGGAACATCAAAATGACTGTGTTCCTTATTACACCCAAGAACAGAACACCACAATCGCTTAGACGCCATTCTGCTCATAGACAGTGCTCCAGTGTATCAACAATGACCGCGCCGGTTCTTGCGGACTATGATTGACAGCTCATGAGCGAGGGCGGGTCTGTGTTGAAACGCTGCTGTCAATCAACAATCGTGGGAGGGGCGTCACACGGTCGAACGGCTTGATTTGAGAGAGGGGAAAACATAAGAAGATAAAAAAAAAAACACTGGATGGATTTTTATCATTTTATGATGGTTGTGTACAGGCACTGCCAACACACATTTCAGTACAATCAACTTGTAAAAGTGCATGTACCATTATATGACCCCTTTAATAATGAATAGTTCAGCCTTGAAACTCTATTCACATTCTGATTGGTTGTTTCAACGTAACTTCCACAGCCAATCGATTTCACGTATTCATTCCTACTAGCCTTTATAACCACGATGCATCCAAAATGAACACACTAAGTCTGCCTGCTATGCAAATTCTTATTTTAGCCCTCCTCCTCCCCAGCACCACCTGCCTAGACAAAGAGAGTAAAAAAGAAGACAGTATGCCTTTTATTTTATTTTAAAATTGTGACTTTTAGCCATATACTGTATCTGTTAGCTTTGATGCCATCTATGATTGTGTACTCCTGAACGTTGGCAATCAACTTTTCAATTTTAGACTAATTTCAAATATTCATGACATTTATTTTACTTTATTTCATAATTCCCATACTTCAATTTGTTATTTAGAGCTTTGATTACTTAGCCTAATAATAAAGTTAAATTAGTTGGTGTGTCCTAACTTTTAATTAGTAGTGTAATTCTTGTCCTTGTCCAGAAAAAACACACTATTTACCATGGTACTATGTCCAAAATACCATGCAGAGTATTTCTTAGTAAAAGCAGAAAGCAGCTGCTGTAAATACTTTATTTATTGTTTGTTTAAAAAATAATCTCTCTTTTTTTAGTGCATTAATTGACTGTCTGTTTGGTTATCCTTTAATCCGAAATATTTATTTGGTTCTAAGTATACCCATTAATTCTAATGCTTATGTTTTTCTAAGTGCTGAAAGGGTATGTGAGGACAGGGACGTCTCTGATTGCACATTCTAACACAACCTGATGCACTAATATCTGTAAATGCATCTCTCTCTGCCATACTACTTAATCTGCATCTTAAATTAGTGAGGCATCTTGTTAAGCGGTGAGACATTTAAAGGCATGATGGGTCGCTCAGTGGTGTCATCAGGGGAAATGTCATTTTTGTTTGTGAGTTCTCGGTTCCTTTGAGAATCTGCAGGGAAACTGACTTCATGTGTTAAGGTCACTAACTGCATTTAGATTTAAAAACAAAATAGTGCTTGTTTGCTTTGTTGTAGATCAATTTATTAGATAGCGTCAAGGGTGTCAGTAATGTGGACAGTCACCAGGCAGAGAGGATGGGTGCAATCGGAGCAGGCATTACACTTAGTGCAGTATGTTAGTCACAATGATGTCAGATGGATCCTCATCTGAGACAACACACATTTTCAGGACTGTTTGTTTTTAAGAAAGGGACAAGCCTGATATTTTAAACCAAAGGCCACATGTGACAACGCTTAGCACACTCTGTCCATGTCGCAATGGGCTTTCTACTGTTTGAACTCTTCACCTGTCAGATGGAGCATAGGTCACATTTCACCAGGGAGAGAGGGGCACATGGAAATATATAAAAATTTTTTCAAGTTTGTAAAGGATTTGGCCCCATGAAATCTACAATTGTGACTTTTAGCCCATATGTGTTAGCTTTGAAGCCAGCCATATATGCTAATGTACTCCTAAAAGTTGAACATCAACTTTTCAATTTTAGAAAAATAAAAAATATCCAGTATCTACTATAGAATTTTTTTATTGTTATTATTTGTATTTTATTTTATTACTTCTTCCTATAAATTAGCTTTGAATACTTAAATTGAAAAATGGAAATTACTCGCCTAGTAATACATATTTCAATATTCCTCACCAAAACGTCCTGTAGCAATAGGAAATATGTTAACATAGGGAAAAAAAAACTTTTGGGGGTGACATTTTATATCACACCTGTGTTTCTGAGCAGATCACAGGGCCTCAGAGGGTTCGGTCATTCACGTGTGTTTCATAACCACATGTCGTTATCTGAATGCCATTTAACCTTGCAGTCCACCTGTGACAACAGAGTGTATATCTTGCTGACCGTGTGTTTATTTCTGTACAAAGGGGATGAGGTCTGTCTTCAGTGGGCTATTCTTAACCCAACAACTTTTGCTTTGCAAGTCCAAACATCTGAGAAATGGCCTTGAATGAAATTCAAGATACATGACATCAATACTGAACAAATACAAAGCAGATATTTACAGAAATGGGTTGTCTCACTGTGCTCAGCTCCATCTCTTGATAAATAAACTCAGCACTTTCTTTTCACGCACCCGATATTATATAAAGCTGTAATTACTTTGTCCTTTTCCATTTTATTGTACAGAGAAAGATTTGGCAATAGGGAAACCTGTTTGGAAACCATAGTTGTGTTTGCTAATTTAAATAATTATAATATTGGTCTATTATTAATCATTCTAGTACCTTATATGCTTTTAAATTATTATAATTTATGTAATTATATTTAATGAAACGTTGTATAATATTCTTCAATTAAATATAATAAAAAAAAAATTCAAATAATAATAATTGTTATTATTAGAATAATAAAAAGTAATGTTATTTTAGGAGGGCTCTTTTGATCATCTAGCAAATACAAGAAAATCCTAGTGATCTTATCACATGTTCTAAAAGACTCCAAGACATCATAGCAATGCCGTAGCAACACCCTGGCAACCACCTACAACACTTTAGCATCATAGCGGCTACATCTGCACACACAAGTACCATTTTCTTCAGGAAATGAACAATTTATTTAGCAATTTCTTTTGATAAAGGTTCAGTCTTCCTTTAATATATATTTTTACATACTACATCATCAGAAGTCGCACTTAACGCAACCTCTTCTGTTAGGTGGAAGCTAAATGACCCCAGGTTGTAGCGCAGTAATGTCAGGCTATTTATCTATTATTTATTGACATGAGACATTATGTTACTCTGTCCCATGGGCAAAGCACTCCACGTGGAGATATCTGACGCATGAAGTGTCAAAGAGTGACACGCTAGCTATGGAAGTTATGGTTAGTTAGCACATCATGGATAGCAACAACCGACACACACACACCCTTCTTTTGTACATCTTTCATCTTTTATGTGCTCGTTCCTCCTTCAGGCAGAGAGATAGTGGGTGAAAGAGCCCCCAACAACTCTTCCTTCCTTTCCTCCAGCTTTGACGCCCACCATCAAGTCTCCCCTTACCAAAACTTCTCTCATGCCAAGTTGCCAACCCACATGTGCCAATCAAAGCTTGTTACCAACCTGTTCTTAGTCTTCTAGACAGACATTGACGGAGGGTTGTTAGTGAGAATAGGTTGTTTATCTCTCTCTCTCTCTCTCTCTCTCTCTCTCTCTCTCGCTTTTTGTGTCAGGAGCATAATGGAGGAGGAAACCCTGCTGCGAGAGAGACTGCAGGCTATAACAGTGAGTATCAGGCTGTTCTTTTTGGTTTTGTGGAACAGAGAATCGAGGTTTTATATTGGCAAGGGAAATATTATCACATTATATATTGTTATTTGGCTTTGGTGTCAAGTTGGTGATCACAAAACCTTTCTAGGTGTTTGAAACGTGTATATAACAGATGAATTTTTCTCCGTTGTGTCTGGTAACCTTAATAAGGTGAGAGTTTTTAGTGTGTCATTTAAATAAAAGCACTTAATCCCAGCATTATGATCTTAATACTTTTGTGGCTTTGATGATATGAACCACACAACCATTCACTTTTTCCCTACCAGGATTTTTTTTCCCAACTTGCCAGCCACCGGCAGCATTTTTGATAATTTTCTCAAAATTTTGATGGCCCCCAGAATTTTTGTATGAATACGCAATATATCAAAATAAAGAACAGAGTCTACTTTTAAACAAACAAACATTAAAGGTTTATTCTAGCTTTTTGAACACTTGAATGCGAGTAAGTTTCATTTAAAAAAGCAACATTTTGAACTTAAAGCTGAAAAAATCACTTTTATTTTTTATTTTTTTGACTACAAAGCAATGCTTTTTATCACTTGTTTTGTGCTTCTTTTTTGCATGTGTTTTGATCTGGAGATTCAGAACTCTTTCAGAAGATGTGTTATAGCGCCCCCTACCGTATAACAGTGCAAACAAAGGAAAGCTAGAAAATTCCGTCAATGGCGGCGAAAGAGTTAATGGCCAGACAACCAATCAGAGAGATTAATCCTTGTATATCAGTTTCTGTCAGTATGTGAACTCCATCAAAGAACATTCAGAGCATATATGGAGATATCTGTCCATGTGTTATTTCTGTCCACACACAGCCTTTGAGCTGTTCATTTTATAAATGAAGTCATAGTTTATTAGAGAGTTAAAAATAATGCTGCAAAGCCTCCCTCTCAAAAAGACTATATTAGTTCTCTCCCTATGCTTGTGTTAATAGCAAGACGTGAAACAACAAAAGAGTATGGGGTCAAGGTGAAACTGAAAAAGGTTTAGGATCTTATTTTACTTTACATAGTATGACTCTGTTTTCTCATCAGGACAAAAGAAAAATTCGAGAGGAGATAGAAAAGAAACGAAGGAACACTGAGGAAGAGAAATTAAAGCTACAATATCTAAAGGTATGTGTTGTTATGTAATTATATATATATATGTAAATGAAATATTGAAGTATATATGAAGTATTCAAATAGTATATCAAAGTATATCAAAAGGTGAATAATTCAATTAATGTTTACATTTGTTATGTCAAATGATCATTATATTATTGCAACAGATTGTGTTTGCATTTTGTGATTTTATTATATTAATTTACAACACTGTAATGTAAAGAAAAAAAAGTCAGTTATCTTGATACAACATGCTGTGTCGCTTTCTTTGCCCGAACAGAAAAAAACTCTACGAGAACAATGGCTGATGGATGGATTGAGCACTCAGAGCGAAGAGGAGCAAGAATCTGTGAAGGCCCAGACTGAAGATTTCCAACAAAAGACTAAACTCCTGCAGAGCAATATCGACAGGTACTCTCTACAAATAAAAAGTGAAAAAAAGTTTGTACTCCATCACTAATGGTTGGCAAGGTTCTCGACTTCCTGATTGTGAGAAGCAATTGGATTATTCCTGTTTAACCACTGTGATGGGCTTTCAGTGTTAGCCAAGGTTCAGACAGATAGACCTCACTCACAGTATTACATAAACTGTCTACTTACACAACCCGCCTTGGCAGTGAGAGCCTGTTGACTTACGACAAGCTTTGTCTGGGAAAAAAACAACAATCATTATGCAGGAGGTCATACCTGGCGCAGGAAGCATGACTAACAAAGCAAAAGGACAAAATAACTGAGGAAAAATCTTTTTCAGAGATAGAAAATGAACCGCTCTCAAGTTACCATAAGCTGTAATACAGTATATCTGTGAAACACTCTCTGCCTGGTTTCTCCATGTGGAGCTTTATTTAGATGGAATGGAAGTTTGCTTTCAAGAAGTTGTTAAGGTTGATTTAAAGGACTCAAATCTCCAAAGAGCTTTCTCAAATAGACTCTTCAATATGATGGCTGCAGTTTAAACCAGTTGGATTAAGAGCAAAAAAAGCAATCAGAAGAAAATCTCCGCCATCACAGGACAGGCTAGTCATTTCCCGTCAGTTATCTTGGCGTATAGGTTCATGGCCCCGCTCAAAAACATAAATGAGGGTATACATTCTGAAACTAAAAACTCATTTTTTGATATCATCAGCTCTCTGCACATGCCACAGGCCTGGGGAATGTTAAAGATTGAACAATACTGAAACATTACACAAGGAGGTGCCATTATATAGAGTGATTTTCATGAAATTAGGTTACTTCAAAAAGGGCTAAAACATTTTTTTATACATTTGTTACTATATATATATGAAATAAAATAAAAAATAAAATAAACTACTGAATTAGATTACATATATGGATGATGTGCAATAATGGTGAAGCACTCGTTCAAAAGAAAACGGAGCTACTTGTTTTGTTTAAATCTTTTTTATTATATTATATTATATTTATGTACAATGCATCTTTTTTAGTGTTATTCTGAAATGCTTTTGTACAATCCCTATGCAATATATAAATATATAACACACACATACACACACACACACACACACACACACACACACACACACACACACACACACACACACACACACACACACACACACACACACACACACACACATAACATATATATATATATATATATATATATATATATATATATATATATATATGTATATAACAGAGTTAACAAATTGAAGTGGTTTGCACTACAAAAATTAAAGGCATAGTTTACCCAATTTTTTTTATTCTGTCATCATTTCCTCGTGCTCATGTGGAACCAAACTTTTATGACTTTCTTTTTTCTGTGAAACACAAAAGAAGAACAATGTTTTTTAGTTCAATGTTTGTCCACACAATGAAAGTAGGTGGTATTTCAGTGTTTTGGACCTCTTTGACTTTCATTGTATGGACAAAACCATTTAAAACATTTTCAAAGTATCTTCTTTTGTGTTCTACAGAATAAATAAAGTCAGATTTGGATCAATATGAAGGTGATGAAATCATGACACAATTTTCATTTTTGGGTGAACCATGCATTTAAGTAAAAATATGATGTTGCATTATTTCATCTACATATAACTTAATTGAAAAATAAGCTAAATTATATAAGTACGTAAGTAAAGCACCTTTAAAACTTATATAGCACCTTTTAAAAACCGTTTACAAAGTGCTTTACAGATCATAAATACGTGTGCATTCACAGAAAAGAAAGACATACATACAGACACATAATAGAGATAAGATTATAAAGAAACAGACAACAATAAAATAAATCAAAGAAAGACCGTAGTGATCAAATGTGTTTTGAGAGACTTGCATAGTGAGTCGATTGCTTGTAGTTCGTCAAGAAGAGAACTTGGGACTGAAATGACTAAAGGCTGACTCACCCATTTTTAGCTGTGTTTTTGACCTGATTACTGGCTTTTAGTAAAAGAGAGTCAAGATATGTAGCAACATTCCCTGCGTCTTTGCAGAATAGAGCTGGAGATTGCGGCTCTGGAGACGCAAGAGCTGGAGATTTCTGCAAAAGAGGAGATTCTTCTGAAACAACTGAAGGAGGTGGAGAAAACTCCAGAGGACATCATAAAGGTATTGCTTGTGTAATCACTTTAAAAGGCCTGGAGACTCCTTACCGCTTATTACAACACCGAGCCTCTTAAATTGGATCCGCTTTTGAGTTGGGAACTAGGGAAATCACTACAATGCTACATGCTGTGATGATTCCCCTCGGTTTCAAATTGACGTCAAGATAAAATTGTTTGATGCCAGTTGGTGCTGTGAGAAAAGGATCTGTTTGCGTGATATGTGATTTGTGTGAAACCTGGTTTTGTTTTATATCTTCAATCAAATCTGGTTTTGGCACTGCGCAAACTACTGTATTTCCCCACAGGAAGTAAACGCAAATATCCTCCCAGGTAAATACATTTCTTCTTTTTCCTATATATCTATTTGTACGGCATTTTTCCCTTGACACTTCCTCAACAGACCTTTATGTTGCTTCCTACAGAACCAGTCCAATACATCTACACTGCTATACCTGATGTCCCGAAGAGCTATACTCCCACAACTAGGAGGAGAAGTGTCACACCAGGGAAACACAAAACTGATGAAGAGCAGGAGAAAAAAGGTACAACGCAAGGCAACTATTTGCTGATATAATTCAGGATTTCCTGAATATTTTGTTTAGACAGTGCAAACATGTCATCAAACTGTCCACTTCTGTAATTATAGCAATTCAAGGTACATACAGTAAATGCTGTCTTTCATTTTTCATTTTCAAACATGAAAAAGATGGTTTCCATGACTTTAATTATGGGCATGACATAGAATTATGAAATCAAGTTATCACCATCTGAACACTGAACAGGATATTGTATATAGATACAGATTGCAAGATCACAATTTTTATTAAAGCAATAAGCCTCAAGAGGCCATGTGTTACTGTGTTTTTACCACAGGTATTTTCAAGCATATTAATTATAATAAATAGAATAATTCTTCCACCAAATACACTTCCGTTCAAAGGGTTGGTGTCAGTAAGGATGCACTCATCAAAGAATCCTGAAACAATTTATCACGGTTTTCACAAAAATGTTAATCAGCACAACTGTTTTCAACATTTATGATAATAAGAAATATCAGAATGATTTCTGAAGGATCATGTGACACTGAAGACTGGAGTAATGATGCTGAAAATTCAGCTTTGCCATCACAGGATTCAATTTTATTTTAAAATATTACATTGTAAAATATTCTATATTTTATTATATTCTATATGATATTATTTTAAATTGTCATCACAATATTACTGTTTTTACTATATTTTTATCAAATAAATGCAGCCTTGGTGAACAAGAGAGAACATGAAACATTTTTAATTTTTTTACAAAAACATTAAAAATCTTACCGATCACAAACTTTTAAATGGTATTGTATTTTAAATCTTTTGTGTTTTAGATATATTTAAGTCTTTGATTTTTGCTAATAATTTTTTTAATATATATATACACACATTTATTTAAATGTTGGATCAATTCTTGTTTTTGTTTGTCTGTTTTTTTAATCTCATGATTTGATTCGCAGTGGTTTGTGTTTAACGCTTTTCTTTCCTTTCAGCTACATACACCATGAAGATCAGTGTGGAAAAAGATCTCCGCACCGGTGAGAGTCACATCCTCTCCACGACCTCCATCGCACCTCTGGATCTCCAACAGCAAGGGATCAAACTCTTTGAAGATGGGCGGAAATCTGTCTACGCCTTGCCACCTGATGGCCAGGACTCCCAGAATGACATGAACGAGATGAGCCCTCTTGAAGTAGAGGAACTTCTGATGAAAGCCGCGGAGAAGAAAGTCCCATCAGATGTGGAATACCACGAACCTGTGTTTTCAAGCCCATTCAGTCGACCTACAACCCCTCAGAGGACAGAAAGAGGTTACATCAGTCTTCATGGCCTTCAGATGCCCAACAAGAACCAGAGTCCTTTTCAGGCTGAGAAATTTACCAAACAAGAAGCTCTTTACATTCCAGCCACTAAAACCAACCAGTATTTGGAAACCAACCAACCAGCTCAAAATGGACCATATGCTAACAATGAATACAGCGACATTACCAGGATCAGCCCGGGATCTTCTCCCATACAGGAGTGTGAGGAACAGCTTCGGATAACTCCAACGGCAGACTCCGGGCTGGGATTCGGACGGTATTCCCCTGTGAATCCGATGGAAGACTCTAGTCTCAACTTTGTGAGCTTACTCCCACCCGAGGTGGAATCTGGTGAACCTGTTACCATGATCTTCATGGGTTATCAGAATGCTGAATCCGATGAGGAAGATGAAGGAATCCAGGCTGAACTGGTAGTTATTGGTGATGGTGATGATGATGATGATGATGATGAAGCTCCTCTGTCGTACCACCCTCTGGGCTACCACAGCAAGATCTTCAAACCCAACAGTGTAGTGTACCGCTCTGAGATCAGGCCTGGTGCCATCAGAACCTCCGGCTCTGGAAGACACACGTTTGGAAATGAAACTGAAGACCCGATAGCCACAGGTACCATTCGAAGATTGAGGAGACACTTTGGTTTCCAATAACATTTCTTAGTTCCTTACATGTAAATGTACTTGACAATGAGGTTTCATATAAGGGAGAGTTCACCCAAAAATGAAAATTCTGTCATCATTTAAGGCCCGTTCACACCAAGAACGATAATATTAGCATCCACAGCAACGCACAATATTGTTGTGCACTTATAGCTGCCACTTTAATTGCTCAAGCTCTTTAAAGCAGAAAGGATTTTGATTGGCTGTTAATGTCTTTATTGTTTATCAGCTGGGAAAAAAAAGTGATTGGACTCCACTATTCTCATAGTTATCATTATTATTCTAGTTATCGTCCTTGGTGTGAACGGGCCTTCGTTTACTTGAAGATATTTTCGAAAATGTCTTGACAATGGAAGTCAGTGGACTCCAATGTTGTTTGGTTCCTTTAAATATCTTCTATTGTGTTCGACAGAAGAAAGAAAGTCATACAGGTTTAGAACGACATAAGGTTGAGTAAAAGGATGACAGAATATTCAGTTTTGAGTGAACTATTCCCTTTAATGCATCAGTTATCATGAACATCCACTTTTATAGCATTTATTAATCTCGGTTAATGTTCATTTCTACATTTTAAGTATATAAATTAACGTTAGTAAATGTTTTAAGAATAAACAGAAGCTAACAATAAAATATGTACACATTCACATTAACCTAGATTAATAATTTCTTTAAAACAGTTTAGTTTAGTTCATGATACCTAATGTTTTAACTGATGTCGAACCTTACTGTAACTTTAAGAATGCAAAGAAATATCCGGCAGCAAGACTACTAAAAATACTAGACTTGAATGTTTATAATCAACTGAAATATGCTGCATTGTGTTTGGAGCATCCGCACGTAATATTATATACTAATAATATTAAATAACACAAATGCATGAAATTAAACTTATTGTTTGTCTTATAACAACTGTCTTGTTTTTATATGAATAATAAAATAATTTCTGCTTTGACATTAACTTGCTGTTGTCATACTTTTTTTGGGACATTTTGGAGTAATATAACAAGATTGCTAATCAGACTTTAGTGGCTTGGGATTTAAAAGACAAAACTTTTCTTACAAAAAATGTACCATGGTAAACAGTTAATGACAAAAACAAACAAGCAAACATATAATCTGGCACTTTTAAGACCACTGCACACTGTCAAAAATAATCCAAATACAATAATATTACAGAAAGGAAATCCCATATTCATTTATTGTAGTAATTTCTGTGGCGGAGACTGGTTACCATGGTGAATGTGTGCAATGGCTGATAAAACATAATGGCTTTTAGATATCTTTAAGGACATGTTATTCATTTCTTTATTTTGTTTCATTATAGGTTCAGCCGTTTCCGACAGCTAATGTGTGAATTAGCATAGTATTTTTTTTTTCTCCTCCAGAGTAATGCGCCGTTCCCGTCCATCAGCTATAATTGAGCACTTTGCCCTTGGTTGCTTTTAAGACATTGTGTCTGTTCAAAAGATCTTTCATAACATCTGCCAAAAAGACAGTTATGTAATAATCCTTGGCTTGCGTTACGTAAGGTGCAAAATGAATGCTAAAACCTGCGATGTTCGGCATATTCATTGTTTTCTCTGTTTTGTCATCCCCTCATTTTGGCTCGTCAGTGCAGGGTAAATGTGCTAACTGCAATCCCATCATCCTCTCTAATGACAGATCGCAGACAAATCCAATGATTTCATTGATTGATTGGATCGTACTGGATTTTGATTGGGGTTGAAACTAACTATCTAAGCAACTGCATGCAGAATATCCAGGTGTGGTTGAACTGAAATATTCTTACTGTCTTCTCCACAGCGCTGCCAATGAAATGTCTCAGCTGAGAAATACATGTAAGCTCTTCAAAGCAAGATTACAATGTCGGCAGCTTGTATTTGCTGATGAGGATGGAAAGGACTGAGAGACTGATCTGAAAAAAAAAAAACAAAAAAAAAACTGCTTATGACATGAATCATATTTGAGTGCCATCATGTTGTACATAATGTTTTTCAGTTGACTGTTATGTAATTTATTTTGCTTTTTGGTAAAGTTTTTTTCTGTTTTTTATTTTATTTTATTTTTTTATGTTTCTTTATCAAAGTGATGGATGATACAAATTTTTGGTAACACTTTACAAAAAGGTCTCATTTGTTAACATTAGTTAATGTATTAACTAACATGAACTAACAATTAGCAATTCATTTGTTACCGTATTTATTAGGGGTGTAACAATATATCGTGTCACAATATATCGCAATACAAAAATGCAACAATATGTATCGTGGATAGTGAAAATATGTATCGTGGAAAGTTCACCCAAAATAAAAATTACCCTGTGAGAAAAAATGGAAGTTTTCAGAGTCAGTAGTACTACATTAAACTACAATATATTATGTTGAATATAATGTATAATAATGGGGGGATATATGTGGGTCCTGATAATGCATGTTATAAGTCTTATGTTACCTGTAAAAAGTGGCCTACATTATTTTAAATATATCTAGCCAGTGACAGAGTGCAAGCATATTCGTCTAAAATAATTCTGTATTTTCAGCTTCAGAGTCATGAATATATTTATTCTGGTGTCACCATTGTCTAAGCCTATTCATTTACACCCACAATGTTATATCAAATTTAGCATTAAATCAACATTACATTTTTTCCTAACCTTTTATTATATGTCTTGGAGTATCGCAATAATATCGTATCGTGAGTTCAGTATCGTGATATGTATCGAATCGTGAAATTAGGGTATCGTTACACCCCTAGTATTTATTAATATTTGTTAATGTTAGTTAATAAAAATACATCAGTTATTGTTTGTTCTCTGTGCATTAACTAATTTTAACAAATACAACTTTAGATTTGAATCATTTATTAGTAAATGTTGAAATGGACATTAACTAAAATTAATAAATGCTGAAGTGTTGTTCATTCAACTAAAGTAGATAACTAATGTTATGAAACCTTATTGTAAAGTGTTACCATTTTGTCTGTCCCCTCCCCAAAACCTCCTTTTGCAGGGGCAAAGTTTTATGTAAGGTGACTTAATTGAATATATTATAAATAATATTACATTTAACAAACTGAGTTGTATCTTGCCAACATTCACACTCCAAATGTTATTTTCCTAATCAACATTGCTGTCATATTTTCCAGCAAAAAAAAAAACATCCTTCAAATAATATACATTTACTTTAATTTTTTAATTGACCAAAATTGCTAAATATATATATATATATATATTTTTTTTTTTTTTTTTGTTGACCATAAATCTAACAAAATGAGTTGTAGAGCAAGAAAGAAAGCAGGAAAAATATCTAGTGGGGGTTAAAAATTAAATTTGATATATTCTCTCAAAACAAGTTTTAATGTTACGCATTTAGTGAATTTGTAAATTTATCCTGCTTTGATATTTTTACAATAAAAAAAGATACAAATATTCTTTTTGCCAGTCTAATGTATGTTTACATGACACACATCAAAATGAAAAGAAGTGACAAGTGTTTAAACACATTAAACACTTAAACTTTATCACTGCATCAGAGCAAAGGGCAGGTTTTTGAGCGGATAGTAATGAACCATATTACGTCATATTCTCTAAAGATGAGAAACCGATTACATGAAACCTTGAGAATATGCTTGATTGACAGAAAAGCTTTTAAGAAATTCCTTGTGAAACTGAGTGCGCGCGTCGGAACGGCTGAGGCTGCTCAGCTATTGGCTGTTTCTGGCACATTCAGAGTAAGTCACAGTCTCTGTGGTTACAGAGAAGCAGAGCTTCAGCCAAGACAGAATCGCTGAGCACGTTCCCTGTCCTCCGTCTGCTCGTATCACAACAAGGTAGGACGCAGAGAACTTTATAAATGGTCAGACTTCTACTTAATGAAAATGTATGGGGTGAATGAAACTTGTTTAGGTGTCATGCTGTTGGTTTTACATGTAGTTTGTGCTGGATTGCTGTTATACATTTTTCAGTGGTGCTGTAAAGAATGTGATATTGTTGAGATGCTCTGACAAACAGATGCTGAACTCATTGGGTTTGTGCTAACGTGGTCTAAAGAGACTTGATTTGGTGCAAACAAGAGTGTGAGAGTGTGTGCGCTTGCATGGGGTGATAGGTTTCTGTCTGCTTTTCCGACTGAAACATTTACTGTATTAAATGTGAAACTTAATATTGTTGCATCATAAATGTGAGAAGTGAGATTGCATTGATACTTGATGATATGTATATTGTTACATTTTTGTAATCTGGCTTAAATGACATCCATGATGTGCATCTTTAAAGCATTATGAATTAAAAAATGCCAGTCATATCAATAAAACTCATTATTTTGGGCTTCAAAATTCATCAACGTCCTCTCTAATTTAAACCTGAAGCGTGAAGATGGAACAACACGAAGAACAGAAGCTGTGAAAGTTTAATTAATCCCAGGCTGCTTGTACAAACCTCGAGCACTTCAGAAAACGTGGAATATGAGATCTGAGATGTTGTCAGACAGCATCAGCACTGGGCTTCTCAGCTGAATGTGTGTGTGGGTGTGTGAGTGTGTTTTAGAGTGAATTAAAGTGTCTGCGTGGGTGAGTGGAGGCGTGCGTGTGTGTGTGTGCCTAGGGTAAATGTGAGACAGAGATGGATCCTCTTTGGAACTGATTACAGATGAGAATGTCTCCTGGTCCATTTCACCCTCCCATTAATGCAGAGAAGAGCAGAGAGCTGACACATGAACTGTTATTAATATGTCAGCAAAAATATGGGTAACACTTTCTATGCAGCCTGTACTCATAATACACAGTATTCATTATGGCTTATTTTAGAATTTCAAATCAGGTATGTTCTTTTAATTAATTGAAACCAATACTTGAAAATTCATGGTTAAAACACAGCATAATCACCAAATTTCACATATTATAATGGATTATTCTCTTGATTATATTGTATTCATAATAATAATAATAATAAACACCTTGACCAAGTAAATAAATATAAAAATGTATATACAGCATGTATATAAAATCATATATAATTGTATTTATAAAAAATATTTAAATGAAAATAGATATAGTTTGCATTCATATTATTATTATTTTTATTATTTTTCATAACAATTACTGTGAAGTCTAAATGTGTGTGTGTGTGTGTGTATATATATATAAATATTTTCTAACAATATAGATCTTAACTATCACTTTTTATCAATTTGACACATTCTTGCTGAATAAAAGTATTAATTTCTATAAAAAGAAAACAAAATTACTGATCCCAAACTTTTGAATGGTAGCGTAATATTGTTATACAAGATTTCTATTTTAAATAGAAATAGAATAAAAAGTAATTTTTTTACTTTTTATTCATCAAAAAATCCTGAAAAAACGTATCACAGGTTATAAAAACATTAAGCAGCACAACTGTTTTCAACATCTATAATAAATCTGCATATTAGAATGATTTCTGAAGGATCATGTGACACTGAAGACATTGCATCAGCTTTGCATCATATAAATAAATTATATTTTAAAGTATATTAAAATAGAAAATCATTATTTTAAATTGTAATAATATTTCTCAATATTACTGTTTTTTTTTCTGTATTTTTGATCAAGAAAAAGAGACTTCTTTCAAAAACAAAAATAGTAATGTTTCCAAACTTTTGACCGGTGTGTATATATTTACATATTATATATACATACATACATATATACATGTGTGTGTGTATATATTTTTACTATTTGCACTGTAAAAAGTGAACAGTTGGATCAACTTAAAAAAATTATGAAAAATGAAAAAAACTTAAATTGGTAACACCTAAAGAAATGAAGTTTTCTCAACTTAAATTATCACGTTTTATCGTGAAAAACGTGATAATTTAAGTTGAGAAAACTTAAATTCTTTAGGTGTTACCAATTGAAGTAATTTTTTTAAGTTGATCCAACTGTTCACTTTTTACAGTGTGGTAAAGGTCTGAAGTAATATCTGAACTTCATTTTTGTATATTTATATTTGTATATTATATTATATTGCTATATTTTTTTATAGCAATAAAATCCAAGATCCAACTGTTCACTTTTTACAGTGTGGTAAAGGTCTGAAGTAATATCTGAACTTCATTTTTGTATATTTATATTTGTATATTATATTATATTGCTATATTTTTTATATATATATTTATTCTCTTGTATTAAAAACTATTTTTATGTGCAAGCAGCTTCTCTAAATAATTTCATTCAAACTGATGAATCTCTACAGAATTCTCCCTTCGAGACGTTTGTGTCTTATTCTGCAATGCTCTCATGCCGCATAGTGATTTTTATCACCCGAGAACATCGCCTTCCCATTTCCAAAGGCTCAGTGCTCAGTCACATGCATCTGAATGGCCACCTACGCTCTGGCCCCCCAGCACCTGTTACTGTGATGCTCCACACAGGTTATTATTTCATTCTGAATAGAACAACCTTGAGCATGAAATGTTCTTCTTTAATGGCCTTTGCTCACACAATGCTGCACACAGCCTATAGATACCGAAACAGTTACCTTGTTACCAGTTACCTACAAAATATATACCTTGCTTATATTTATTAGTGAAATCTCTGCACCAACTATGACATAACTTTCATTTAAGGAAACCCATCGACCTCATTGACAAGCCACTTATTGATCAGTCAGCCAAAACTGCAGCTGTTAATGCAAAAACACTGGAGCGGCAAATCAGAGTTGAGATGCCCTGAGGTGACCACTCATGCCAACATCAGTGACATCAGATCAACTCGCAATGGCATTTCTGCCAATAACTCCCATATCAGGGCAAGTTCACTTCCTATCCATGCATCCACAAACTATTTACTCAAGCCCAGAGTGCATGCAGGTTTCACCAGGAAGATTTTCTTGGCAAAGTGGTGATGATCTCCTTCTGGCTCCTGTTTCTAAAGCTCACGGTAGGTATTGGGACACGCTGGTACCTCCGTCTGCCTTCAATGCAAATGTTATTGTCACTGAATAATTTGTGGATTACAGATTGTCATGACACAAATGCTGAGACGGAGAGGGTGCGAGAGCGTTGAAGTTTTCTCACAAGCTGAGCTGCTAGAGGAGGAGCCGGGTAGGGGGGTGTTGCTATGGTAGTCAACACTTTACCGCTTGTCATTTTCATGAGGCTTTGTGCCTTTTGTGTAGCTTGATTGGGGTGAAATGGGCAGGCGCTGAAGTGGATGGTAATTTCACATAATTTTGACTGTTTTTAGTGGTCGCATTAGCATGCCGCTTGAGTTCTGAATGATTGTGGGAGACTTTCGTGCAATGCTGGTAATTGTACCAAACGGGCATCAAGGAACAGCTAGACGACTGAAGTATTTCAAGCCAAAATGAACTTATATAATCTATGAATGGTGCTGTCAATTTATAGATTTTGATTTCAACACAACCCCCATATTGTACTGATATTGTGTTATGTTCAGCATTCAAGTGTGTAATTGTGGTTTTGATGTTGTGAGAGAGAAAAAATCCCTTTTCTAATCCCCATGGCTGCAGATTTAGTCTGTCAGAAAGTGTTTGAGTGTTAGATCACACATCACTTTGGCACTTGGTACGAATGAGATCAGAAAAATCCATGTAAACAAACCACGCTGCCATGATCAAACGCTCTGCAGTGGCGCATCAACAAGACAAGACAAGACAAATAAGGACATGCAATGTGTGATTGATTGTTTATTCTCATATAAAATGCTCTCTCAGTATGCAATATAAGAAACCATGTGGTCAGTGCAGTGGCAGTCTATGAGGGTGTAATCTTTAAGAAGATTTCTTCTTTCTTTTCCTGTCTGATCCAGAGCCTATGCTGCTGATTAAATACAGGACATGAATAAGAGCCAGTTCTGCAGTCTTATATAATGAGTCTACCTACTATAACCCATTTTTGTGAAATAATTCACTGTAATTAAACAAGTGATTTCACTTTCTTCTTAAACCCTAATATAGGGAATAAATGTTGCATATTTTACATAAGGAAGCCCTGGTGAATTTCAAATATTTTAAAAATAACGTTCACACTATAAAATGTGTTAAACAGATGTAACAAGGTGCAATTTGGGAGAGTCTGTTCAAAAGGTAAGCATTTCTGTGCAGAGTGAAACTAATGCTTGTGACTAACCTGTTTTTTTAAGTGCTGTGCAATTACAACAACAACATGGTGCCTTTCAAAAATCATAGGCGTTGCTGGACGTTTAGCAGTGCTTCTGTCGCAATTTTTCATCTCAGCCTAAAAGAATAACGTTACATAAAAATCTGTCATTATTTTATCTCAATTCTTACCTGAAAAAGAGGCTGCAGTAACCAGTAAGCTATCTGAGGTTATTCACTGTTCTTTACATTAAATAGGCCGCTATATATGCTTTCTTCTCACAGTAGATTCGCATCTGTTCTCTTTCAGAAGGTCCTATTAAAGAGATAGTTCGCCCAAAAATGAAAATTCTGTCATCAGACAGAAACATTCTCACCCTCAAGTTGTTTACATTCAGCAAAATATCTACCTTTGTGTTCGTCAGAATAATGAAATTCATTTCATACAGGTTTGGAATAACTTGAGGTGAGTAAATGATATAATTTTTATTTTGGGGGGAACTATCCCTTTAAAACCAGGACGGAATGATATTGATAACGTTCGGTTCCATTGCCAATTCCGAATACTCGGAAGTGTCCGACATTTCAGTGCAAAACGAATGAGTCTTTTTAGTGAATCACATACAGCACGATATGTGAAGTCCCGAGCTAATGATTCATATGAGCCGGAACATTTTAGTGAATCAATACGTATGCAACGCGATCAGTGAAGTCAAATCACTCAACAAATTACTCTTATTAGCAGTTCTTTTAAATGATACAGAAAAACGTATAAATCAGTTGAAGCAATTTCACAATTATTCTCATTCATTTACTGAACAGCAAGTCATTAATTTCATCATGTCTAAGAACAACATTGTTGTTCATATGACAATGTGTTGTTAAAGATACACATTATTTTTGTGGTATTTAAAAAAAAAAAAAAAAAAAATTCTTATTTAAAATGTATTAAAAGGATAGTTCACCCAAAAATGAAGGTTGATAGTTCACCCTTTATTTCTTCTGTTGAACACAAAAGAAGATCATTTGAAGAATGCTGGTAACCAAATAGTTGATGGGCCCCATTGACTACCATTGTAGAAAAAACAAAAAATACTATGTAAGTTACCAACATTCTTCAAAATATCTTCTTTTGTGTTCAACAGAATAAAGAAACTCATACAGGATTCGAACTAATTGAGGGGGAGTAAAAGATGTCAGAAATTTCATTTTTGGGTGAACTATCCCGTTAACAACAGAATTGGATTTTTCCCTTAAATTCAAATAAATCGTTAATGGAACCATTAAAGAACCGGAATTCAATTACTCAGTATAGAATGCATTCATATGTGCCATCATTCCTGATGTATTTTAGTGGTTTTACTTTATTTGTAAAAGTTGTTAGTCAAGCAAGTTTTTCAACCTCCTGCCAGGAATATTACTTTTAGCTACGTCAGCTCAAGCTCAGGAAGTTTCCTATATAAGAATCAGCCCTGAAAAACGTAGAAATTTAGTATTACATAAGATCGGTACTAAAGATGAGTGGGTGCAAATTTAGCTTTGGTATGCTGTGAATGTTTTGGTGATTAGGGAAATGAGATTCCTCTTGCTGCTTTTGAATTTATTTGTCGTATTTCTCTCTTGCAGGGAGCTACGAGTGAGCTTGAAGAGGTGGACAGACTGGAAGAGATTGCAGGTTCTTCTCATCCTGAGAATCCAGAGCATACAGAGCTGAAGTCCCTGTCTGAGCCTGTAACCATGGAGACAAGTGAAAACTCCGGCACAGCAAACATAATTGACTGTGAAATGGAAGTCCTGGAGACTGAGTTACCTGAGAGCAAGGACACAGGAAACATAGATGAACAAGTTTGTCATGATGCTGATGTTTTAGAGTCCATTAGTACAAAAGTTGTGGCCGACATTTTAGCAGGCTTACCTCCTACGGAAACCAAGGCTGATGAGCTGGAAGACATTTGCAGTCCAAAAGAGGCGCTTGTCTTGGAGGACACTCAAGAAGAACTTTATCGCAATGAGTCAATTACCTCTTCGATATCCGACACTCCGTCAAGTGCTGAGAGCGTGTATGAAAATGACGTCACGCATAAGAGGCAAGATTCGCTGAGACAGGAACCGTTGGAGAACATCGCACCTCAAACAGATGATGTTGACGATGCAGATATGTTAGACCCATTGGGTATAGACTCACATGAAGACATCTTAGAAAGTTTTGGATGTGAGGAGCCGGAAGAAACCATCCTTGAGCACTACATCCGAGAAGAAGTTCTGTCAGACGTCTCCACAGAGTCCTGTCACGACCCAGACGAAATAGACGAGTGTCTTCGTGTCGAAATAGCTGCAGCGTCATCAGACAGCGAAACCGATGATAAATGGAGGTGCTTCTTCTCTTCCTCAATCAATAAGGAAGATGATGATTCCTACCTTGACAGCCTTGAGCTGAGCGCACAAGAACTCTTTATTCAAAAAACAGAAGTTCTGAATACTGAGGAAATTTCAAAGGAAACTGAAGAGCAGGAGGTTCCTGTGGGAGAAGAAGTGCTAGAACAACCAGGGAATGACCCAGATCAGCAACCGGAAGAGATATCTTACAATTCATCCACACTGTTCCACGGCTTGTCCAAGATTTCCGAAGATGATGAGGATCTTGGACGAGGCTCAGCAACCCACAAGAGCAATTCATTCGATTCCGTCAAATCCGATTCCGGCAAAAAGGTGCCGAAAGATTATTGTGTGATTCAGGAAATGAAAAGCGAGAACGTCAGTACTGAACATGTGGATTTCAAAGTTGCTCGCCAACAGTGGCTAGAGATCGAAGAGCAAACGAAAAACTTGACACACCATCCAAGCACACCAACAACTCGATCTGGCACCTGCCAAGGTAGTCACAGTTTCATGTATACGCCCGTCCGCAACATCGACCGGCCCAAGAGGGACCTTGAGAGCTTGTCGCTTGCAGAGGACTATGCGCACACCCAGTTTAGCCCTTGCTCTGAGGATTCAGGTCTGGATGACTCTAGTTATAGATCGCAGTTTGAAGACCCAGAGACTCCAATTGAGAAAGAGATTCGCATGACCATGGAGCGTGAGGACAACCTGAGGCGTGAGAGGGGAATGTCAAAATCTTACTCCAGTGACTGCGTACAGATGAGGGTGAGATCTGCCAGCTTGAACCCTGGAAAGCTATGCCAAGAAGTCGATGAGAAAAGGAAGATGTTTGATCACCAGGATGACGATAGTAGTATATCCAAATCTCTCATCAGCATGATGCCTTCTTTCACCATTACCTCCTCACCATCCAAAAGCTCACAGAAACTAGACTTGGCCACCAACAGCGTTATCGTCCTCGAGCCAGAGCCTTTCCCTCCAAGTCCACGACATGGAAAGATGGTGTCCTCCAAATCTGCTGACTGGAGACCTGAAGATACCCCTAATCTCATCATTCTGGAGACATCAAACCTCATCATTCGAAGTGCATCTGAGTTCAACTTGAATTCTGCTTCTGAGGAAATCCAGGAGAAGATGTTTCTCAACAACCCGTTTTTTAAGCTGCGGTCCAGGAGTACGATATCTCTCGTTGATGAGGAGATTAAGATGGTGAAGCAGCGAGAAGAGGAACTGAAGCGTCAAAGGGCCAGTGTTTACTCAAAGGATCACTTCCTGATGTCTCCAAATCGTTTGGACAGCTCATCATTTACAGGTACTGCATGCCAACAGAAAATTACAGACAGAAGTTTTCATTCCATTGATCTGAAGTAATGACTACATCACTGAGACTGCAAAACACATTGTCAGAAAAGATCTGTTCATTATTGGTTTTCAATATAATTTCAGATGATGTGCCAATTAAATGTAAATCATCCCCTTCATCTCCAATGAAAACATGCAGAATGGATCGTTCAGCTTTGGCTTGTGATCAGAGAGTAAGTATATGTATGTATATATATATGTATATATGTATGAATGTAAATGAAAATCACTTTTATTGTCCTCTCAATAGTTTCTTGAAACCTATGCTGGAGGCCGACGTAAAAGTGCCATGGCTTTGCGCTGGGAGGCAGGGGAGTTTGCGAACAATGAGTAAAATAAAACCAAGATGGACACTGATCGTCAATTTGCAGCTGTTTTACGTAAGAGAATTTTCAATGCTCAAAATTGTTTGTTTATTGTGACAGCATATACACTTGCTACTGCTGCTTGTGTGACTTTGTTGTTGATCCTGAAACAAATCTGCATAAGCCGAGATGCCTAAATGTTATTTGAATGTACTGTTTCACGCATATTTGTGATTCCTCTTTGATGAGGTATCTAGAGAGACTTATAAACCATATTTTTTAGTGTTTTGTCTATGAAGTTGAGGAAAATATGTACTGTATATTCGTATATTCATATATTCGTATTTTCTTGTATGGAAATGTTTGTAAATCCCTAAATAATATGAAAATATGAAACAGTATTAAAGGGTTTTAGGATCAAATTTAAGTCAAAATATACACAAAATGGATGCATTTTGTTAAATATCGCAGAAAACATCAATTTGGTATCTTTTGTCAAAAGGAAATCATTGAGAGATTCCTTTTTTTTAAAGAATGAATATGAATTTGATTGCTAGGAATAGAGGACATTTTTTGAAGATACTAATCTGCATCCAGATAACATTTCAATACTTCAGTTACACTCAGTATGAGCTTAAAGCTTAAATCTATTCAGAAAATCATCTACTATCTAAAAATGACCTGTTGCTTTGTTGTCCACAGAAAATGTGCATATTTGTCAAACCGCCATGCTTTTAAAAGAGTATTGCTTGCTAACCTTGCTTACCATGTCAGTCTCAAGAAAATACTTGCTTTGCATACCATTTGAACAATCACATGTTCAAAACAAGAATTAAAAAATAAATGTCAATTAAAATCAATTGTCTTTTTATACTAAAACAGTTAACTCTGACGAGCAAACGCACAAGATTGTTTTTTGTATTAACACTTCACAGGAGAAAACACATTTCCTCACACAAAAATGTGATTATCACACACACACACAAATAAATGGCATGATATTCAATCTATATGAAATAACTCACCAAAAGATGATTTTAAAGAGAGGCAGCAGCACATATTCTTAAACGGCTGAAATTACAATGCAAAGAGATGTATTAATACAAAATATATGCACAAATTCTAGAAGATAAAGCCAGTAACACAGTTTAATTTAAAAAAAGCTTTATTTAAAAAAGCAATAGATCTGTCATAGATTGTCTTTTGTGCAAAAACCTTCATTAAAACTACATTCAGTCTTTGTACAGAATGAACACACTAGTCTTTAATGCGGTTGTGAATGTTTACATCTCAGGCAACAGTAACAGTCTTTAAATCCACAATTCACTTTCAGAAATCCTCATCCAGAACACAGTGTTCAAAACCATAATTGCATATTTACTTGATCAGTAAACATGATCAATAATGCTTTCACCAAATAACACACAAAGGGAATACGTTCTTCAGATTCGATAAAAAAAAAGCAGATAATCAGGAGACATTTAAATAAAAGCATAATTTGTTCTTTACAACAAATACTTTTATAGGTAAACCATATATATATAATGTTATAAACCATATAACATTTATAATAAAAATAAATTACAAAAACTTCTAAGAAATTATACAACTAAATTGATTTATACCTCAGCAGTAAAGAAATGTAATTTCAAGTTAAACAAATTAATTTTAAATAATCACTGTAAATTGACAGGTAGCCTACTCCATATTTCTTTGGCTTGTTTTAACATAGGCACAACTGGTGAAAGTCCCAGAGACTAAATGTGGAAATGACTGCTGAGAGTGTCATACTGAACTGATGGTCCAAAGGAGAACAGTCAGAAATCCCAGATTTCCACAGAGATAAACAGCCAAAACTATGTTTTTAAAATAAGATTCCTAAAAAAAAAAAAAAAAAAAAAAAATGCAATGGGTATAACGTTAATGTAATGCGCATGTTTGTCATGACTCATGAGGAAATAAATACAAACTCAACTCACCATGCTAGAAGTCTCATTCTCATCAGGAACAAACATAATCTCCTCTTTGTCATCAGAATTAATATGTTCTGTGTAGATTTTGACGTTTTTAAAATATTTACCTGAAAAGGACACATACGCAAAAACTGAAGCTGATCAGCATTCAACCCAATATGTCAATTACTAATGCAGTGTAATAAAAACTTTTACAATTTAATGGATTCATACGGCAAAATTGATTTCCAGGCGAGACGCTAAGAAACACTACTCATAAACAGTAAATTGAGGAATCCAGGTACAAAACCCAGATGGTTGGAGGCGGTTCACTGACCTATTGGTAAAATCCCCCTTCGATGAACTTCCAGAACCAAATCTGCCAGCACAAACCAGATCACAATGAACGCCAGGACCACTGTGGACCATGGAGCCGGCAGGAACAGAGCTTGCTGATGGATCCCGAGGAAGATGGTGACAACTAAATCAGGAAACACACACAGCTCGCTTAACACATACTGCTAGTGTTTCAGGCACTCTGAACTAATATTACGCATCATAACATGACTAGCCTCCATAAATCTACAATACAACATATTATACACTATATGGCATGCAATCAGTTATCTAGACAATTTTATTCTGACAAAACTGTTCACTGCGCAATTTTACTGAGCTTACAAAGCCGCTTTCTGCTGTCAACATTGTTGTTACAATAGATCTGAGCCACACAATTACCCATCCGAGGCTATTTGACAGCATTGTGTCTTACCAGCTATGATTTGAACTATTGTTCCTGTTCCAAAATGCATCCAGTTGAAGATGTATCTCCTGAGAGCAGGTTTACAGAAAAAACACAGACATTTCAAACAAGACCATTTCATTTCACAATTAATATTAAAACTGTAATTCACAAGCAATCTACACTATAAAAAAAATTGGGAAAGCCCCTAACAAACAATTTAGAAGTCACGTTTACTGGAATTGCATACAATTTATGCATACTGTGTTTAACATTTTTAGAGAATATTATAGTCCCTGACAGACAATTCAGAAGCTTGGTATATTGTTCAGGATGGTATATTGTACAATGCCATTCAAAAAAAACTATTATTATCTATTTTAAGATATTATAAAATGTAATGTGGCAAAGCTGAATTTTAAAGCTTCAGTCACATGATCTTTCAGAAATTTGGTACTCAAAACACATTTCTAATTTTGAATGTTGAAAACAGTTCTGCTGCTTAATAATGACGTTTATTTGAAATATAATTCTTTTGTAACATTATAAATGTCTTTACTCTCACTTTTGATTTAAAATGTCCTTAATGTGCTGAATAAAATTATGAATTAAGCCTCTTACTAACCCCAAGCTTTGGAACGGTAGTGTATACTGGGTGTTTAACAGGATTCTAAAATGTAATAAACCCTTACGGAAACAGTGTATGTTCAGAATGGTATACTACCTTAATTCTCACACTATTACTTGCACAACATACAGTATATACTGTGTATGAATAGAAAACCCAGATGACCCACTACATTTGCCAGTATATGTGCAGCACACAATCAGACCAGATTGTGAGAGACTCTTTATCCCGCATGCAATGTAATTTTTTTTATTTTTTTTTGCCAACTCTACTTTAAAAAAAAATAGTATGCAGTGCACAGTACAAACTGCAATGTATGCTAATAGTTCATACTGGGCATTTCTTTTCTGGCTGTATTATGCAGTGCAACTGTTTCCAGGATTTACCTGGAGGCATCTGGTGCTGGTCTGAAAAGCGCCATGACAGGTTGGATGACAGCGAGTGCCATGACAACACAGCCCAAATAGGGGTGTATGCCTGCCCTCTGTGGACAATAGATTACAGATTAGAACTGTATTCATCAAGCTAATTTTGTCAACAAACTTCATAAAGAAATTAGTAATGACAGGGAACAGCTTTGTACAAGTTTGATGGGTATTATTTTGTGTGGGGGCAGGTTTGACAATTGGAACAGGGCGCCCTCAGCTGGTCATACACAGGAAATGACAGAAGCTGTGACAGATAATTGGCAAGAGGGATGTCACAGATGCCCCTGGTGAGTCACAAATGTGTCCCTCATGCCCAGCCTTACGGATGGATACACGTGTCAGCTTGAGGCTCAAATAAGCCAGCACTTGCAGAATTATTAAGACACTTGATCAACACTGTGCTTGATTAATCACTGAAGAAAAGTGGCCATGTTTTTCATAAACGAGCCAAAAAGATGGGTCACAGCTGATGAACACGGGACATTTATTGGCTCTTTTTTATTCTGAGCAGACAGCATGTGGGTCTGACACATTGACAGCGCTGTTGAACAGTCAGAGGTGTGTGATAAAGGGGGCGAAAATATGACACGCTGTTAAATCATGAGTCTTACTCACAGGCAGACGTTTGTGTCTGAGTGTGTGTTACCTTGCTCCAGCCTCCTCTGTACATAAAAGGCAAAACAAAGCCGACCGTGGTGAGCAGAACTGTGAGGGTCATCAGCATTCGGTGTAACTGTGGAAACAGGAAGCCTTGAAGATGATTCACATTTGAAAATGTTCAGAAATCTACATTTTAGCAAACAAGTTCCTACCTGAAACCAGACCTTCTGCCCCAAAATATTCCTTTCAGGCCAATCGGGTTTGAAGTATCGTGCCATGATGACACCAGCACTTACTGTTGACATCCAGGCGATCAGCATGAAAGCCCCTACAGATACAAACAGATACTGAGCTTTAGAACAGTCAACAGAAACCAGATGTTTGTAAATGTTGCCACAAGGATGTTACTACACAATTACTATGGTATTTTGGGTGTTTGCTAGGTTGATGTTTATTGCCCCAAGACCCCAAAACAGTGTTATTTTAGCATTATTTTCTACTACAGTACTTAATCATGTTTTGTATTGCCGTTATAAATATATATATGTTTTTTGTAATTTAGTTATGTGCTTTTGTCACTTCTATTAGTTTTTGTGTTTTTTATATTACATAGCTTTAATTTATTTTCATTTCAGTTTTAGTAATTTTAGAACTTTTATTTATTATTTCCATTAGTTGCCAAGAATTTTCTATCAGACGGAGATAGAATTTTAATTTATCCGAGTAAGAAATTGGATAGAAATTGATCGGAGATAGAAATTTAATCTGAGATCATTTAAGTTTTTTTTAAAGTTAAATATTTTCTTCTAATATTTATGTTTTATTTTATTTCAGCTTTATTTCAATTAACAATTCTTATAACGATTCAAACAAACAATCTGCCCAGTGAAAAGCATTCAAATGCATTGTATAAATCACATTCAGTATGCAGAGTTTTGTTATTTAACATCACCATGATATTTGATGAGCAAGGGCGATCGAGAACCAGTTAGATCCTCAGGAGGTCCCGTTATGACTGTCTGATAGGTCGAAATCAGAGGTTGGCGGTCATGTCGATGAGTTAGCCCTAGAGAGAGAGAAAACAGAGTCTTTGACACCACTGGCCACAGAAAATAATCAAAGAAACAAAAAAAAACTATTTCTCACCATTTTCAGCTCGACCATGTGCCATGAAGAGGTAGTACATCTGGTCCAGGATGAACCGGTTCGCATTTTCAGGTTGGAGATAAATGTCTCTGCGGAAGCTACACTGAATCACTCCGTCTGATAGTCTCCAAGCTGTGTCTTTCAGAATGTTCTAGGAATGAATATGAGCACATAGACTAGAGAGTAAATTCATATTAATAATATATTGGGGGGGGGGGGGGGGGTGTCTTTAAATATTTTAGTATGTTTTTAAGGTAATAATTTAAAAACAAAAATCAAATTCCTGTTATCATTTATTCACCTTCATGTCATATTCAAATCCATTCTTTCCTTCTTCCATGTAACAAAAATGTGCAAAGGTAAAAGGTAAGCAGCGCTGTCAAGCTTAAAGTCACCATGAAATCAAAATTGACAATTCTCAATTATTTTATCCATGCACATTTCTATTTTTTTATTTTTATTTGCAGCAATAGCAAACCACAACCATCCAATCAATTCTCGATGGAGAATATTTTTTTCTCGATGGACATCCTCATTTTTTCTTGTTTCAGAAGCTGTTTCAATCAAATATAACTGCATTAGTCAAGACTCCATTTCCAGCTCAAAGATGATTAAAAGAATTAGCAACAGAGGCTTGGGATGATATGCGATAAGCGTTTCAAGGGCAAAAACCTGACAAATGTCTTTAAAAATAAAACATTTGAACAATATTTTGAGGTGTGGAAACAGTAACATATGCTGAATAATTAAAACCAGGCCGTTGAACTCCACCTCGGCTGTGCATTGTTTTTCTAATAAATCAATGGCCTGTCATAGATTATATCTCACTTAAACCAGGGTGTGTTGTTTGTTAGATATTTCCACTGTTCAATCAATGCAAGAATACCTCTGAGGAGATTTCTGGGTGAGTCCGTCCTAAAACAAATGCAGCCTTGATGTCAACTCTGTCTGTGTCTTTGATACACAGGTAGACATCATCGTTCCCCTGAAATTCACAACACAATTTCTATTATTTATGCTAAGACATGCTAGTCATTCAAAGGCATAATGATAATAATATTTTATTTTAGTATCAATGATATACTATTACATCACTATTATAATCCATGATATACTATTATACTATATTTAGTTTAAGTTTTAGCAATTTTTGTCATTTATTTTTCTTGAAAAATATGCCTATATATATTTTATTAAAATTATTTTAGTGCTTAAAGTAAAAAAAAGAAAGAAAGAAAGAAAATACAATGGAAATGAGTTTTTTATACATTTTAGTTTTAGTTAATGATTATAACCATGATTTCACACTTTCAGACTATTTATCAGAAATCATAGAGTGTGTCATGCTACAAAAGGTCAAAGTAATACATGTTGTACACAATATGACGTAAAATATGACATTATTCAAAGTTTCTGTCTACATTACCATCCATTTGTCCAGTGATAAGGCAAAGGACACATAACCATCTGCAGGTCCACTGAGCTCAAACATCACGCCATTGCCCTCTCTCCTAAAGGACAGGAAGTGACACGCTGTGTCATTTTGTGGGTCACAGCCCTGTGGATCTCTCAGACAGGACTTCCTGATTCCACAGCCCTCAGAGGTGAACTGAAGAGGAGAAGAGAATAGTATTAGTATTCATTAGTATTATTCACATATTCCCAACGATTCTGAGCCTGAAATGTTCACAAACTCATGACAGTGTGTAAACTATCACTCCAGTAACTTAAGCAGTGTTTTGACTCACTGAACGTGACAGTGTTGAGAAAGCTGTGGTTTTGGCACCAGTGGAACCTCCAAAGGTAGTTTGAGGTGGAGGAACGACACCACTTTGGGACACCACTGGACCTGCAATCTTCACCCAATATTCCTTATAGCCTTGGGCAACTGTTAACCTGAAAGAAAAAAGAAAGAAAAAACAATCCACATTAAAGTCACCATGAAATACAGATTGACGAACTAAACATGCAATATTGCAGTATCTATAAATTATTATATATATTTTTTTTCAATTCATGTGCCCTCGTAATATTTCATTAAAATAACTTCCCCTCCCTCTTGCAGCGACGTCTCTTCTCTGATGACGTGTTTACTGGCGTGAGGGTGAGACAACCTGTCACTCACACGAGATTGACTAATAGCAAAGCACAACCATCCAATCAATTCCCGATGGACAAAATCAAGTCCCACCCTACATTTTTTCGTGTTCCGAGAAGCCGTTTCACTTGGATAAACATCACAATAGGGAAGAAAAGACCATCACAACTTCTGTTTCATGCCAACTTTAAGTTTCGTAACTAGAAGGTGGATAAAAACTTGAATACTTACATAAACTGCACACTGGAAGGAGAGTCAGGTGGTGCTACCCAGATCACCTGGACCTCTGTCTTATGGGAATCGCTGGTATGACTCACAGCAGAGTTCTGTGAATATTGAAAATACAGTAGGTTCAATGAATTATATTCATTTGAGATAAACAAAGTACCATCATTTCTTAAGTATTTAATCTTTTTAGTTTAATAAATAACAAATAATAGTAAGAAAATATTTTTGTAAATATTTTGTGCTCAATAAATGTCACTGACCACTTTATTGTCACACTGAAGAAGCTGAGAAATGTCAGAATTTATTAACTTGAATGATCCGACTATTTCGCTGAGATTCCCAGCATTCCTTGCTTCTATGAGGAATCCTTTGAAGTACCGTTTGGTCCCTGAAGACGCCATTGATAATGTCACTGCGAATATGAAAAACAGATTATACTGTACTTTTATGTCAGAGCAAGATTTGAAAAATTTTAACATTTGACAAGTATACCAAGACAGCATTAATACCTTTGATTTCATCTTCAGGGCTGAATTGGGATTTGTCTGCTGTGATGGTGAATGGTGGCTCTTTGGGGCTGGGATCATAGCCATGTTGGGGTGTCATGTTCCCACAAGCCACTTCAACCTTTCCATTACTGTAGCAAAGGACTGTATCTAAACATAATGGGAGCAGCAGCAATACAATCCTCATCTTTGTGAGAACCTGAAATAAATGGATAATTACTGTGAAGCCCAAACTTTACACTTTAGTTTACGGTCCAATCCTCACTACTAACTAGTTGCTTATTAGCATGCATATTACTAGGATATTGGCTGTTTATTAGTACTTATAAAGCACATATTAATTACTTATTCTACATCCCTTAATCCTACCCAATACCTAAACTTAACAACTAGCATACCTTACTAACTATTAACTAGCAACAATTAGGAGTTTATTAACACAAAAGTTAATCCTGAGAATTGGACCCTAATCTAAAGTGTGACCAAATTTCTTTCTTCTGCCGAGCACAAAAGACAACATTTTGAAGAATGTTGGAAACCAATCAGTTGATGGGCCCAGTTGACTTACATAGTATTTAAAAAACAAAACAAATTATGGAAGTCAATGGGGTTCATCAACTGTTTGGTTACCCATATTCTTCAAAATATCTTCTTTTGTGTTCAGCAGAAGAAAGAAATTCATACAGGTTTTGAGGGTGAGTAAATTATGACAGAATTTGCATTTTTGGGTGAATTATCCCTTTAACTTCTAGTCCATGATTCAATGATACAAATAAATATAGTCAGCTGCGCATTACAAAAGTTGTAAAAAAAATGCCTGTTGTCTAACCAGTTTTTGCTGAGAAACCTGGACAAAAAGATAAGGAGGACTGTGACTGTAACTGATTACAGAACAGCACTAAAAGACTGCAGCGTTTCAACACTGGACACTGGTCTGTAATATCTGTAAATATGTGTGTGTGAATATGATATTGGCCAGGTTAAGGTCAGGTTTCTGTCTCTTCCGTCAGGCTAATGACATCTACTGATACAGACAGATAAGAATAAAAGCGTTAGTGAAAGCAAAGTGGGGAAATTCGACCTCTTCCAAAAAAAAAAAAAAAAAAAAAAAACTAGGGTCAAATGTAGCAGCTACACAAAAATAGCAGCCACATTCACCTTTACACTGTAACAACAGCTACTTCCTAGTTGACAAGACGTCTGCGCATGTGTATGAAGAAAACAAGCAGCCAAGCAGACAGACAAGCACAATAAACTGCTGACGGAACGATAAAATAAGTGCATATGCTTACCTCCGTTCATCTAAAACAAATTACCATCACACTATCACGTCACGTAAAAAAAACACACAACTGTGTATGAGGCGGATGTGCACGCGCACGTGCTGAGGTATGGGCGGTCTTTTTGCTAGGAATCGTTTGATTGGTCGAATGCCGTGCTCAAAAATGATCTCAAAGACATGTAGGTGAGGCTAAAAAATGAATGACAAACGATAGATGTGTTCCCATTCCCAAGCGAGGGCATTTAAAGGTCGGAGCATCTGTTTTTTTCCTGAACGCAAGCCAAGTAGTAATTTGAATTTGGCTAAATCACACGAACAAGAGTTCAACGTCTGTAATACTGAATATCAGCATGGCCGTGATTAACGTTACCTGAGGCTTTGGGCCTGCCGCCTCAGGCGCAGGTAATCCAAGTCGAATTAATATTTAGGCTGTTGTCAGCTCGTGCTTGTGTGATATTACTGAAATACACTATAATAATAAATGATAATAAATAATTCACTATAAAATATACATTATTAATAAAAAATATTATTGTTACTGGAGGAATTACAATAGTTCATCAAATGTTATCACACCTATGTGCTGCATGGACAACGCATGTACTGCACAGGCTTTGCCTGATGTAACCAGTGAGATGTAACTAAAGGTGCTGGCTATATTTAGGGTCACTGAAAGGTCATGTCACCTCAGATGCATGACCTTATTAGATGCATAAGGTCTGCTTGACTAACACCGGGTGACACTCCAGTGAGGAGTCTGTCGGATGTTGCTGGTAATTAAACTTTTATTAGTTAATTTCAATTATGGCTCCTCATTTTAATATTTACTTATTGCATGAAATGCATGATGCTACTATAAAATGGGAAAAATAAAAGGCCTCTTGTCAAGATAAGTATATATATTTTTGGTTGTTTTAATATTTCTCTCAGCATATCTTACATGTAAATACATTATAAGCTGGATTTAATGTAACAGCACTTAAAATGTTTCTTTTAAAGTTTTCCAAATTTGTACGATATAAAGTGATAAACAAATAGGGCCTACTTCTTTAATCTTTTATTTATTTTAAACTATGCATGTCTGTATTTATGCAGCATTTTAAAAAAAGTACAGTATATTTTTGCTTATCTAGCTATCTATCATCTGACTATTTTTATCTATCTATCTATCTATCTATCTATCTATCTATCTATCTATCTATCTATCTATCTATCTATCATCTGACTATTTATATCTATCTGTCTATCTATCATCTGACTATTTTTATCTATCTATAGCCTATATCTGTCTATCTATCTGACAATTTTTATCTATCTATCTATCTATCTATCTATCTATCTATCTATCTATCTATCTATCTATCTATCTATCTATCTCTATCTGTCTGTCTGTCTGTCTGTCTGTCTGTCTATCTATGTCATCATTTTGTCCATATGCTGTTGTTTCAGGTTAGGTCACTAGGTCAAATTTTTTTATTCAAACATTGTTGAGAAACTGGCAAGCATTTACAAATCCCCCACTTGCCTATATTGATTGCAACAGATTGTTCACATGTTGATCGTTATTGTCGTATGATAGCCCACACTCTTGCAAATTCAGAGGTTACCTCTCCTGTGTTTAAAGGGCATCCTAAAAAAGCACCGCCAACATGTTCCGTGGCCAACAGATCCGAGTGCTTCTCCTGAATGACATGGAGAGACTGGAGCGCACTCTATTTCGCTTGGAGCAAGGTAGGTTGTCTTCTCAAAAATTGTGCAGTGCAAATGCAAATATTTTAATTGACGTCATCATCAGTTGTGCTATCATTATGTTTATTTTATTTTTTTATAGATTTTTTGTATCATTTATAATTTTTAATGCTGTTGTTGATGCATACATTATTCTGTCCCTTTTATTTTTCTTACTTTATTACTCTCTGCAACTCAAGACTTTGGAACCCAAGGAGCTTTGGATAGATTTATGCATTACTCGTGGTGCATGACCACCGAATATCACATTCAAAAATCTGTCCGCTATATATAGCGGAGGAATGTGCTGGTGTTCTATCCTGTTTGCTGTGGTGCTCATATGTTTTGCAGTGTAGATAATGTAAATATAGTTTACTATGCAACTGTTAGATTGTCGCTGACAATTACAGAATAGAATACTACTAATAGAATCAAACTGCTTACTACATACTGCACGTACTATGAAGCAGTACTATTATGCAACCATAAACGTGAAAATCTTTGATCCATGGGTTCCCTCTGGAATTTCTTATGGGTTTGTAAAATAGCTTGAATAAATATCTTTTTACGAGTAAAATAAAATCTTAGTCTATTTGATTTTCATGTTTTGTTCTACAACATAAAGGTTCTACAGCAAGTCTTTTAAAAACAATTAAATGATATAACCATTTTCAATAAATATGGATTAAAACAGGCCTTTTCAGATCAAATTTAGCAATCTTCCAAAGAATTATGTGAACGTTTTTTTTTTTTTTTCTTAATTAAATTTTACAAGCATGCTGTTTAGTGAAAAATCTCAATATCACCCTAAAATAAAAATGTAAGATTAAAGATTAGACCATTTTTATTGTATCTTTTATTAAGTTGACTTAAGATTGTACTTAAGATTATTATTATTATTATTATTAGTGGTGCTTAATGTTCTCTTGCATACTAATAATAAGTTTAAGTACAATATCAGTAAGTTGGCTCCCTCAAGCCATGCAAGTATGCAAGAGAACAATAGTGATGCCTATAACTTTTTATCTGTTTGCTTTTGTTGTCATCTTGTTTCTGCGCTGTTTTTGTGTGCCTTTTTTACAGAAAGCCCTTTGTCTTTGAGACTTGTTCAGTTTTTTTCACTTGCTTGAAGCCAGTAGGTGCACCTTGCAGATTTTGAGCCTTTTGGATAAATTGACCATGCGAGAATGTGTCATGAGAAATTCCACTGAAAGGGACATTTGTACCTGTTTCTAAATGATCAGTGGTGTTAGTTGTAACCATTTTATCTTGATCAACTGTGTGGTTCTGTTCATCAAAAAGATGATCACTTGATGCTGCTACATTATTGTATTGAATTGGATCTCTGGCTCGAACAGACTCTTGAGAAACTACAGTAGGCCTACTCTGGTCATTGTTGAGAATATTGTTATCAGAAGAGATGGGTGGATGAAATGGCTCTAAATTATTAAGAGCAAGACACTCATGGGATTATGGCAGTAGATTAAATTGTTCCCGATCAGTCAGTAAGAAACACCCTTGAAACATTATAAGAAGTCTCTCTACCATGTCTTCCAACTGGAAAAATGTCAACATTACAGCAGTACCTGTGTCTTCATCTGTTGGTATGCCATCTGGTGTTCTGCTATGCGAATCAAAATAGGCAAACCTCCCTGAGCGATCTCTGAACACAGCGACACACGAGTTTCCACACAGAAGCAGCGCGTACCTCACTTACGCCAGCTCGGAGACAGTGCAGTGTGTTCTCAACAAGGTTGAGAAACTCGCCGATAACTGGTGTGTCTCGTAAAAATCCAAACCTCTGGGGATGTTTAAGGATGTTGTAGCAACTGAAATTTGTTTTAATATCGGTAAACAACTGGGTTATGAAAGCAAATGGTAACCGTTTGTGAAACACCAGATACAAACACTTACTCAACGAACGTTAGTTCTTCTTGTTATGTTTTGTATTACAATATCAGTTGGACATCAACTATCACAGTCAAACAAGAAACAATCCCAGCAGTTATTTAAGCTATTAGTTTTAACAGATACTTTAGTGGAAGGATGTAAAGTCAACTAAATTCTAGATTTAACACAAAGTATTTAATTGAAACAGAACTAATATTAAATTAGACAATTTATCTCAAAGTATTTGACTATAAATTTAAAGTTGTCTGTACTGTAATGAAAAAACAGTAAAGTTAAATAGTCCTACAGTATGTGATATAGACGAATACAGAAACTGAACTAATGCAATGCTAAAACAGATGATTTTGCTCAGGTTAAATATGCGATACAAGACTACAAAAACCGAGAGATGGTACTAAAATGCTAAACACAGATATCATCAAAAAAGATTTGACTGGTGTATAAGATGTCACCCAAAATATAATGTCACTTGTGAAATCAATTATACAACATAGATCAATGTTACAAGACCGAACTTACTGAACGGGAATAGGACTTAAAGGGATAGTTCACTTTGAAATTAATTTTTGATATGTTTTAGCTTACCTCAAGGGCATCCAAGATGTAGGTGTCTTTGTTTCCGCAGTAGTTTCAATTTTGATATTTTTAGGTCAAACCGTTCTTGTCTGTCAGTCATATAATGCAGGTCGATGGTCACTGTCTCAAAACACAAGCACAGAGTCCAAATTAAAACAATTCCCCATCGTCCAAATTAAACAATTCCCCTTCGTAAGTACACATTGATGGCCTAAGACACGAAACGAGCGGTTTGTGTGAGAAAACGAACAGTATTTATATCGTTGTTATCTCTTGAACACAGCACACGTCCAAATGATCTGACGGCGCGGGCGGGTATAGATATATACATAGATGTCGCCTTGGCTACGGTTTCGTTCCAATGAACTGCAGTAGCGAAGGCGACATCTAGTGTATACATCTATACCCGCCCGCGGGCCGGTATAGATGTATACACTAGATGTCGCTTGGCTACGGTTTCGTTCCAATGAACTGCAGTAGCCAAGGCGACATCTATTTATATATCTATACCCGCCCGCGGGCCGGTATAGATGTATACACTAGATGTCGCTTGGCTACGGTTTCGTTCCAATGAACTGCAGTAGCCAAGGCGACATCTATTTATATATCTATACCCGCCCGCGCCGTCAGATCATTTGGACGTGTGCTGTGTTCAAGAGATAACAACGATATAAATACTGTTCGTTTTCTCACACAAACCGCTCGTTTCGTGTCTTAGGCCATCAATGTGTACTTACGATGGGGAATTGTTTAATTTGGAAGATGGGGAATTGTTTTAATTTGGACTCTGTGCTTGTGTTTTGAGACAGTGACCATCGACCTGCATTATATGACTGACAGACAAGAACGGTTTGACCTAAAAATATCAAAATTGAAACTACTGCGGAAACAAAGACACCTACATCTTGGATGCCCTTGAGGTAAGCTAAAACATACCAAAATTTTATTTCAAAGTGAACTATCCCTTTAATGATAAGAGCCAATTAAGCAGTCAATTTTACAAAAGGTAATAAATATCTGATAAATAAGACTATAGAAAATTAACACTATGTAATCTAAAGCCAAACAGTTTGTTATCAAACAAATGACTGTGTGTGTGTGTGTGTGTGTGTGTGTTAATGTTGTTGATTTTCCAATGTAGTCCTTAGATCAGTGATGATCAAGAAGGCAGCCGGGCTTTCTGGCTTTCTGGCACTGCAAATCAATATGTTTTGTTTTTTGGGTTTGGTTATTGGGTTCAAAGTTTGTGTTTGGTAATTGGGTTTGGTTATTGGGTTCAAAGTTTGTGTTTGGTAATTGGGTTTGGTTATTGGGTTCAAAGTTTGTGTTTGGTAATTGGGTTTGGTTATTGGGTTCAAAGTTTGGGTTTGGTTATTGAGTTGGTCACACACACACACACACACACACACAAGAAGAAGAAAACAAGTTAGTTACATTCTTAACACAAACAAACATGCCTAGTACAAGAATAATTGAATCATTAAATGTAAATAAGAACTGTACTACATTGGCATCGTATTAATCATGAATTGTGTTTAAGTAAGCGCTGTCTAGTGTTTCTATAATATGTTTATATTTTAAAGTTGGGTAATGTAGTCCAGCCTTAAGGGTTAATTGTTGAAAACAGGACAAAGGAGGAAATTAGATTTTTTTTTTTTTATCTTAGTAATCACCATTCCCACTACTTTCCCTATAAAGATATTGCAAGAACCACCATGTATTAAATCTGAAATGTTTAACAATGTAACTTACCTAGATGGACAAGATGTCCATCTACTGTAGACAACAAAAAAAGACTAAATAGATTTGTTCACAGCTCGAACAAAGCCTGTATGATCACATTTACCAAAAAGTTTACATTGTTATATAATGTCCTTCACGATATATTATGTCATCCAATAATGAGCTGATGACATATATCAGGAGTGTTTGATTGGGACTCGAGGAACGTGGATGAGAAC
This sequence comes from Rutilus rutilus, assembly GCF_951802725.1. Taxonomy (NCBI): domain Eukaryota; kingdom Metazoa; phylum Chordata; class Actinopteri; order Cypriniformes; family Leuciscidae; genus Rutilus; species Rutilus rutilus. Next base: position 9,009,361 of record NC_140228.1, read on the forward strand.
CACTGATCTATATGTTACAGAGTTTTAAGAAGTTTAGATTTTGTGTGCACAAATATGTATATACTTTAAGTGTTTAATAAAAATACTGCAGATGCAAAAATTTCATTCAATAATAAAAAAAAAAGTTAAATGTGTAATGTTTGACAATGTTACGTACATACATAGACGAGACGTCCAATCTACTGGAAAACATAAATGAAGAAAAAAGACAAAATAACTTTAAACTCAAATCAATATTTTATGTTGTGTACATTTTTCTATGCCGTGTAATACGCAGATAATGTCATCATTGGGAATTATTTTATTTTTTGCAATAATTAACCACACAAATAATATGTAGGCTAATATTTATGTCTCAAAAACAGATTCTGATGGAGAGAACCGATTTCTGTATTGGATCTTTAAATCTGAAATGTTTGACAGTGTTACTTACAAAGATGGAAAAGACCTCAGATCTGTTAGGGGAAAAAAACAAGATTTATTATTAATAGATAAATTATAGTGGCATAGGAGTACAGCATTTCTTCAAGAAGGTGGTGAAGTTAAGATACCAGCTTTCAAAAACACATTGACTAGTGCTCTCAGCAGTGGAAAACAAGTATATTTAGCTCTCAAACACTGTAAAAAATGTCTAACCTTCCCAACTCAAAATTTTCTAGTGACTGATCACATCTAAATTTTTCATTTGGCCCAAGTGAAATTCTGTAAATTTAATTTGATAATTTACAGAATTTCACTTGCGCCAATTGAAAAATTTAGATGTGACCAGTCACTAGAACATCTTGAGTTGGGGAGGTTAGAATTTTTTTACAGTGAAAGCGGAGAAGAGGCCGAATTTGAGGAAGGGATTACATATGTAATAAAAAATGTTAACATGCTGATAAACACAGACATTCTCGCCTTTTAGCTTAAGGCGAACGGGAAAGCTTTCTGAACTGTATGTCTCTAAAAATGCATTAAAATACAATGCAACAGCTAAGTTTATCAAATTGCACACCAAAACAATATATGAATAAACAACCCACTGGCTTCAAGGAGAATTAAATCAAAGATTTATGAGGAAAATAAGATCTTCTTGAAGTCTACTTGAAGGGATTTTCATGTTTTGTTCTAAAACATAAATTACACAGGATCTGATATGTATTGTTGCATTGCTCTGAACAATAATTTATGATTCAAGGATCTTCTTTGATAAATGCACTATTTAAAGGAAGACTTCCGGGGTTATTGGATATTACCCTGATGTTTTCTCATGTGACTCACATTTAATTTCACTTAGGCTTTGAGCTTCAGTTCCGCCTGGGCCCGACCCTACAGGGCAAGAGTGTGCATGTTCACACCGATTACCCAGCACATGGCAAGAGGTTCGTTGGCTCCAGCTTCCGTCGGCTGGAGTGGGTGAACCCCAGTGGCAGAGAGGATGACTCAGACAAGTACTGCAAACTGGACCTGGAGATAGCAGGGTCTTATCAGTATTACTTTGGGTGTGGGTGAGTGAGAATTCTTGGAATTGTGGCAGTTTCTAATTGTTACCATAAAAAAGAAAGATGTTACCATATTGTGTATACAGGAATGAGGAACGAACCGGAGGTGGCTACATTGTTGTGGATCCAGTGTTGCGTGTCGGCCATGAGAGGAAGATCCTGCCTCTGGATTGCATTACAATTCAGACTTACCTGGCAAAATGTCTGGGCCCTCTGGATGAATGGCTAGACAGACTAAGAGTGGCCAAGGAAACTGGTATGAATCATTTATCAGTGTCTGTTGAAACTCATTTATGAGTTTGGTATTGCTGTAGTACTTGTGTCTCCAGCAAAAGACCATCTGAATCCCCCTCATATAGAAAAATATGTACTAATGTGTATAAAAAGGATATTTTTGCTCCCCGTTGGTTTTGGTAATCTATGGGTTATTGGACTTTACCAGAATCATCAAAAAGTAGGGGTGTAACAATACCCTCCTTATGTCACGATTCGATACATATCACAATACTGAACTCACGATATGATTATTGCGATACTCCAAGACATATGATAAAAGGTTAACAAAATTTTTTACTGTTGAATAAAATGCAAAATTTGGTATTACATTGGGGGTGTAAATGAATAGGCTTGGACTTGGTGCTGGTAACCCAATGCATAGGACAATGGTGACACCAGAATAAAAAATATTCATGATTCTGAAGCTGAAAATACAGAATTATTTTAGACAAATATGCTTGCACTCTGTCGCCGACTAGATACTTTTAAAATAATGTAGGCCACTTTTTACTTGTAACATACGACATTTGGCATGATCAGGACCCACAAATATTCCCCCATTGCAATATTATACATTATATTAAACATTATATAGTAGTGTAATGTAGTACGGAGTACTGACACTAAAACTATGTAAACCTTTTTTTTTTTCACACAGTAACTTTCATTTTGGGTGTAATATACACCATACAGATTGTCACTATCCACGATACATCTTGCTGCATTTTTGTATTGCGACATATTGTGACACAATATATTGTTACACCTCTTGCATGCCATATGTGCATGTTTGTGATCTATTTTTGTGGACATTCTGGACAAGTATTTTCCAATTTGACAAGATTAAGAATGAAATTGATATTAATTTTCCTTTTCAGCCACAGACAGGCTCAGTTTTTTTTTAAATTAGTGTTGGTTAAAACAAGCTGTTGTCTCAGTACTTGAACAAACCATTAACTCTAAGTATTAAACTTTGGTGTGAAACTTCTTCCCCACCATTTGTGCTATTGATGAATGATACCTCAAATCATGAAGACTGTTGGCGAAATGTGTTTTCTTTTTTTCTATGCTAGATTTTCACTTAAATAAAACCGTAAAAAAGATGATAAAACGGGTGAAAAATATTCCCCATAGACTTACATTGTAGGAGTGACCAAAGCCATAGGAGTCCAGAATCTAATAGAGATCTGTGGGTAGACTTTTTTTATTCCAGTAAGTTACCATAGCAAACACCCTGAACACCATATCAACGCCCTAGCAACTGGCCAAAACACCCTAGGAATCATATAAAAACACATGTTTTTTTTTTTATGTTCAGGTTACAATATGATCCACTTCACGCCTCTGCAGAAACTAGGCTTATCACGGTCATGCTACTCCATAGCTGATCAGCTAGAGCTGAACCCCGATTTCTCCCCACCTGGAAAGAACTACACCTGGATGGATGTGGGCAACCTAACGGAGAAACTCAAGAAAGAGTGGAATGTGATTTGCATCACAGATGTGGTGTACAACCACACAGGTAATTTCAGCTGTGTCTTTAGCACATAGTGAATAATGTTTGGAGAAACTTCCAGCACTGCATCTTTGGCTATTTATCTCATTGGAATGGCAATGTCACCTCTGAAGAATGACACAGCAGATTAAGAAAGAAGTGGTTAGGCTATTTATATATCAATTGCAGCAATCAGAGGGTAGATGAAAGCTGGTCACATCTGTGGCACAATGTTTAAGATTTTTGACCTTTCAGTCACACTGTAGGAAGATTAATGTTGGCTGCCTCGTTCTTTGTGACATTCTAATGTTTCATGTTGCCCTCTGCTGCATGTGTGTCATAGGAACACATTTTAATGTCTGCCCTTATGAACAGCATATAGTTTAATTGGGTGTCAAACTAAGAACTGTTTCTTGCCAACTAGCTTTGTTTTGGTTAGTCTGTAAAAATGTGCTCCAGCAGGGTGTAAAAGTAGCTCTACAGGGTGCCAGAAGTTTTTTGTACTTTTCCTTTCGATCTTTTGCTTTTGCTGTGGTTAACATGCTTTAACTATGAGCCATCGGCATTTACCGACTATAAACAGCTCAATTACTGTAACCCTCAGAGACTCACAGTCTGATACAAAATTACAGCAGTTGTTTTAAAGCCATCAAATCAACTTTTCAATAAATATGGGTTAAAACTACATAAACCTGCAGCTCACACTCTGAAATATATTATAGCAACAATTTTGGCAGGGAAATAAAAAACAGTTTAAGTCTCAATCACACAATATGATGTGACTAATGTAGCAATTTTCCAAACAAGTAATTTGATTTGTCTTATTATTTTTTTCCATGCATGTTGATTAGTGAGAGAAATAGAAAATGGATGTATCTCCCGAAACGGTTGTATAAATCCTAGTGGTCATTATTGTTTTTATTGTTATGCACACAACAGAGCTTATTCACTAAATCGTAGATTAATTATTCCGGATAGGTTTGAGCATTTTTTTTCAAGTGCCACAGAAACTGTTTCCTGCTCTTTGAACCTTTGAACACAGCTGTCATCTTTGCTTAGAAGCAGAACGGCTGTGATAGTGTAAATTTGGAATCAGAGCAGCTCTTTAGACACCAGACTGAAGTTTATCACTCTTAATGAGCATTTTGAAATTGATTTTACTTGCCATTTATTATGTGCAAACATACCAATCCTTATCAGGAACTCACATACAATTATTCGCCATTTACTTTCCAACCAATCAACTATGTTTGCATGACAACTTTTCATTTCCCTCACACTTTTGACCCAGCATGTGTAATATAATCTTATACTAACAGGTACAGCAGATTGTATTTCCATACGTTTGGTTTTTGAAAGGCATGGAAGTAAAATGAGTACTTACTTTGGAAGTAAAATGAGCCGAAGGCCATAGTGATGATGAAATAGTCTATGTGGCAGTTTAAATAATATCTTCTGTCTATAGCTTAGAAAAACAGATTTTATTTTATTTATATATAAGACTATGATTTTATGATTGTTCCCTTGGTTAGCTGCCAACAGTAAGTGGATCAGACTCCATCCAGAGTGTGGCTATAACCTGGTAAACTCTCCTCATCTGAAGCCAGCCTGGGTGCTGGATAGAGCCCTGTGGCACTTCAGCTGTGCCGTAGCTGATGGGAAATACAGCGACAGTGGCCTTCCACCTCTTATTGAGAGTGAGAAACGCATTACTGTAAGTCTGGAGGCTGTCATGGCTTTTTAATATGCCAAAAATCCTTTAAAGTTTGTGGTAACAGGCCAAGAAGTGATGGTGTTTGGTTTGATGTTTCAGATCCTACGAGGGCTTCTATGGACGGAAGTTTTCACCCAGATGAAACTATGGGAGTTTCTGCAGGTGAACGTTGAGAAAGCCGTGGAGCAGTTTAGGAAGGTTCTTCAGGCTGGTGAGCGTTTGAAGTCTGCTAGAATGTTCTTGGATGCTCTGTCATTTGCATTTTGTAGGGTCGGAGGTAAGTTGGATGTATTTGGCGTCTGTAGGTAACAAACCTGAGGGCCCCGAGGTGACGGGAAAGACAAAATTAAAAGTCATCCAGGATTCACAGTATGGACGCCTCAGCAACACCGTAGACATGCAACTGGCTCTGGAGATGTTTGGCAGACACACGTGAGTCCACTTCCGGTTCAAGTTCTGTTTAATGATTGGTTTTTTTTTTATAGAGTATGTGTTTTCTGTTATCAAATATCTATGTTAAGTTTTTAATGATCTCAAATGAAAAGGTCAGGGTAACCAAGATCATTTTATTGTGATTATACTTATCTTGGTCACCCTGACCTTTTCATATAATAATCACAATAAAGCAATAATATTCTAATGGTCATTTAATTATCAACAAGGAAGTCCCTACATCACTTATATCAGTGTTCTTCAACCCTGCTCCTGAAGGACCCCCAACACTGCACGTTTTCTTTGTCTCCCTAATCAAACACACCTGATTCAACTCATGAGCTCATTAACGCATGTGATAATGAGCTGATGAATTGAATCAGGTGTGTTTGATTAGGGAGACAAAGAAAACGGTTGGGGGTCCTTCAGGAGCAGGGTTGAAGAACACTGACTTATATGATATATGATCACAGTACAATATATATATATATATATATATATATATATATATATATATATATATATATATATATGTATGTGTTTTCATCCATTTTTACATTAAAATTAGATCTGTTGTTTTCTTATTATGCCAGTGTACTACACTTTGTGTTAACTTTATTTTCCTGTACATATCAAAACAACAGTAACGGTCCCAAATCCATTCAAGAGTCCTGTGATTGGTTTAAGAAGAGTCTTGAGGAACTGAATGTGGAATGCTATAAGGAAATGCAAAGTCATCATGAAAAGGTTGGTTTCTGTTAGCCTTAGGTGTGTGTATGATTCACAGATTATCTTACTGTTTATACCTTTGTTGTCTGTGTGATTTATTTAAGTAATTTCTCCCATGCAGGCTATAAACTGCATAGTTGGAACGGTTAGTTATGAAAGACTCGCCACCCACGGTCCTCTACTTGGACCTGTCACTCGGACAAACCCTTTGGTGACTAGGTAAATATCAAGAAATCTCGCAGAGCAAGACTGGAGGCAGTCTGAAAGTCTGGTCTACTTTGAAACTTATTCTGGACAAGAATTGTCCACTTAGGAAGAAATCATCTGATAGACATAAACACAGCTAACAAAAATATGCTAATTCTGAATGTTTTAAACATGTTTTTTTCTGGGTTATGCAGTCGTTAAAGGTCCACTGTTACTTTTGACACTAGCAGTTAAAAAACAAAACTGCTTAGCATAGACCGATAGCATAGATAAGCAGATGCGTATGTAAAATAACGCGATCATCAACATTAAACAGCATATCCAAACTGCCGAACGTTACCGAATAAAATAACGACCCAGGACGAGCTATATAGGACTGTGCAAGCATAAGGGGTGTTGATGAACTCGATTTACTCCATCTATGTTTTGATCATTGTTCTGAATCCGATCTGGATGTGGCCTTTGACGAAAACGCGATTTTCTCAGCTTTTTCTCAAAATGTTGCTTTTTTATGAAACTTACCCACATTCAAGTGTTGATAAAAAAAGAATGCATTAAGCTAGAATAAAACAGGGTTTTTGTTTAAAAGCAGATGCTCTGTTCTTTCTTTTGACATAGCCTATTGCATGTCCAGATATGCATACAACAAAATATTCTGAGTGCCGTGAAAATGCTTATGTATTCTAGTCAAGGGCCTCAAACTAAACTTTTTAATGCCACAAATATATCCAAATAACAATTTTTTTCCCCTCAGAAGCCTCATGATATCTTGTAAGCTTAGCATTTTATAGTGTAATACGCTGATGAGAACGGCAGATTTACAGTTTTTTTTTTGTTGTTTTAATGATTCAGATATTTTACCTACCCATTTGAGGACATGCCAATGGAGCAGGAAAACCAGCTGATGCTGAATCCAAATGAGGCTTGTCATCTGCTTGCCCATAATGGATGGGTCATGGGTGATGACCCGCTCAGAAACTTTGCAGAGGCAGGTGAGTCAAAATATGTGTGTATGCTGGTTTCTTCTGAACGGTAATGAAAATACCTGCATGCTGGTCCACACTGGTTTATGTTGGTTTGGTGCTGGTTGGGCCAGCAAAGCCATTCAAAAAATGTTCATTTATCTGTCTGTTAGGGTCTAATGTTTACCTCAGAAGAGAGCTTGTTTGCTGGGGTGACAGCGTTAAACTTCGCTATGGCGATAAGCCAGAAGACTGTCCATACTTATGGGCTCACATGAAGAAGTACACAGAGATCACAGCCAAACATTTCTCCGGTGTGCGTCTGGATAACTGCCACTCCACACCCCTTCATGTGGCTGAGGTACGTGCTCAGATTTCCACTTTATTTTTGATCTGCAGGCATATTTCATGATATATTTATACAAATGACACCATATGCTACTGACGGGAATTCAGAATGTTTTGCAATGTCATTGTAGATTTGTAGATTATATCTGAAGAATGTTATCACTTTTCTTTCATTCTAATTTTGGAAATATGTTGTTTCATTCCTTCTGAGTTTGTACTGCAGGTTTTTCATGTGTACTATTAAATGTGGCATCTTGTATGTTGTGTCAATAGGCCATGTTAGCTGCAGCCAGAGTGGTCAGGCCCAATCTTTATGTGATAGCTGAACTCTTTACAGGAAGTGAACAGCTTGACAATTTGTTTGTAAATCGGCTGGGGATAACCAGTCTCGTCAGAGGTACTGCAGACTGCAAAATACACGTTTGATGCTCAATTTGCTCTTTGTGTTTTTTTTTCCCCTCCTTTTTGCTTTCTCAAAACATTAATACCTTACCATTAATAACATACTTTTTCTCTCCATAACCTAATTTGACCTGATGCATTTCATGTGCACACAAATAACCTTTATACACTAATTAATTACTAATACACCTACATTATGTCCTTTATGCTTTACAATGTAACCTGAGCATGTTCCTACTCATTGTCATGCACTTCACACATTGTCTGTCTTGCTTAGTTTACCTACTACACCCATATCTATCCATTCATCCATCCATCCTGTTTTCTAACCCTGCTGCTGTGTGCTGGATGGGCTGTAGTATATGTTAGCTTTCGCTCGTCATCACAGGCCTGATCTGTATGTGGTGGCTGAGCTCTTTACTGGCAGCGAAGAGCTGGACAATGTCTTTATGACTAGGCTTGGCATTACCTCCCTTATCCGAGGTAAGACGCAAAGAGATTGGGAAATGCAGTTGCAGTGACACTCAGAAATAAATGTGAATGCCATGTGAAATACAAATTTACAGCAGATGTGAATCATCCTCAAAATGAGCTAAAACAACACCGCTGCTGTTGATAGAGTTTGAGTTGTATTTCACACAGAATATCCTTAGATGTTAGATAATAGATGGATATGGACTGGTTCTTGAACTACTGGCACTTTTATGTCACAGGGGTTCATTTTTACGTATTAATTTCTTTGATGAAGACCACATTATTTTTTGTCATTTATTTTTTCTACTTTTAAAAAGCCATTTATGTTTGCATTGTATTGTTTTACTTTTGTCCCATTTTAAAATTTAAAATGGACAGGTCAGGTCAGGTCAGGTCTGTCAGCGTTAACGCATGCGATACATTTTTGTCCAGTTTAACACGTTAAAATATTTAACGCAGCATCCGGGTTTTTCCGTCATCCTTTTGCTAGCGTTACATTATATGATAACGCTCTTATTCATGCAAATGCTTTTAAACCATTCAAGCGCAACAAGAACGCGCTGCATGTGAATGTTCTATGTCTATGTGACACACGCACACACCACGCACAGAAAGACGCGCGCCCGTATCGTGCGCACAGACAGCGCGCCAAAATACAGTTCTCTTTCGCGTTTGAACGAACAATAACACACACAACTATGCCAAAATGTCCGTTTTGTCGAGTATCCTCATAACAAAGCATTCTTAAGTTAGTTAAATAAAGTCTTAAATTAATGTAAAGAGTTGTGAGAGAATGAGGTGCGTGTGATGTGTTATGCAGCAGCGGCTGGTTTTAAAGGGACAGCAGCCAATAAAGCTTTCTATCAGTAATAGCCTATTAATCAAAGAACAAAGTAGCAAAGAAAATGACTCACTGCTCTTGACTAAAGAACTTTTGTAGCTTTAATAAGGATTAGTCAGACTGTTTGATAACTTTATTCAATTTATGTTAGTCATGAAGGAAGGGCACAGGTAAATATGACATTTATTATGGGTTTATGTGAGGATTGTTTGAAGTTCACTTGAATTAAAAGTTGTTATATTTTTTGAAGCCTGATGTTAAAAAATTTATAGCTTTTACACTGTAATGTTGAATGGCTATAATTAATGTTTAAAATTGAGGGAAAAAATCATTTTAATCGAGACATCAGTAGCTGTATTAGTATCAGTGATTCTGACCTTCATTCAGTCTCTATATTAATTTCGAGATTAACTGTGAAATTATTATATTATAAAATATGTAAACTAAATATAAACCTATAAAAATGTAAGTGTTTTGAATTGATTAATCGAGTTCATTTTTAAATCGACTGACAACACTATAATAAAATAAAACTATTATCTCAGCAAAAAGTGAACTGAAAACCATTCCAATATATTTGTGTAAAAAATAATTTATATATTTATAAATGTATTATATTTTACAGGTTTTTTTGGTCCAGTGACGAAACAATGAATAAAATTACAGATTTCCTCTGTGATGTATGTACAGTACTGTGTATATATACTATATATAGTTAGTACACAAATCAAATAAACTCTTGAGAGTATGAAAAGTGCCAATAGTTGAAAAAACATCCAAATTAAACCACAACATGAACCCTGTCATGTAAAGTTTGACCTTTTTATCAAATGTCCCATTTACTGATAAGATTTGTTCCCTCATCATCAGAGGCCATGAGTGCCGGGGACAGCCATGAGGAGGGTCGACTGGTGTATCGTTTTGGAGGGGAGCCTGTAGGGTCATTCGTACAGCCAAACCTCAGGCCTTTAGTGCCGACGATCGCTCATGCCATGTTTCTGGATGTTACCCATGACAACGAATGTCCCATTCAGGTCAGCAACACATAAAATGTATTTTATGTATCATGAGGTTTATTTAATACTGTTTAATATACATTTTTAATATGAAAGATCTGTTTTTCTTATTCTTGTCGTGTAGGTTCGTTCGGCATATGATGCTTTACCGAGCTCTGCTATCGTGTCTATGGCCTGCTGCGCCTCAGGCAGCACTAGAGGATACGATGAGCTCGTACCTCACCAGGTAAAAATGTGTTCATTGACTTTGGCTGTGTCCTAAACTTAAACCTAAAGGTCTTGCTGTCCAATCAATCAATGACTAAATAGACAGGATTTTAGTATAAAGGCACCTCCTAAGAAAACTGGTTGCAGAAAGGCTTTCAACTGACTGATCACTGATCTAAAACAAATTCAAGGAAGCTTAACATTGATAATAATAAGAAATGTTTCTTGTGCTGCAAATCAGCAAATGAGAATGATTTATGAAGAATCATGTGACACTAAAGACTGGAGTAATGATGCTGAAAATTCAGCTTTGCAATCACAGGAATAAATTAAATGTTAAAGCATACTCAAATAGAAAACAGTTATGTTAAATTGTAATAATATTTCACTATATTACTGTTTTTACTGTATTTTTGATCAAATCAGTTCAACCTTGGTGAACATAACAGACTGTTAAAAACAACGGTAGCTGTATATTGAGATTTTGTTTTGTTACATAAAAAAGTTACATAACTTACTCTTTCTCCGCCAAGTTTTTATGTATTTTTATATAACAAAGCAGTCCATCTCAATTACGTAACAAGAATCATTTGTTCTGTCAGCACCTTGATTATAAAACTCCCATAATGAATTATTTCTTTACTTCACACTAACAAAGAGTCCTCTGTTTATGGGTCGGTATTCATACCTAAACAAAAGCCTTTTCTGTTTTTTTTTCCACGTCAAAATATTTCCCTGGGGTTTCTAATATACCTGGAGAAAGCTATCTGTTAGCATTTACATTCATCTAAATGGAAGACAATGCATGCAACACTTCAAATTAAAATACACAACCTGTCAGTCAGTAAAAGGGAAAACAAAGTTACTTTGCTTACTTGTTTGAAAAAAAGTAACTCCGATATTTTAATGTGAATTTAAGTTGAAGTAACTTGAAAAAAGTAATCTGATTACATAACACTCTTTACCAACACTGCAAATATGTATGTACATATGCTTTTTGCCCACATAATGGTGTTGGTGTAGTATCAACCCGCTTTTTTTCTCAGATTTCAGTAGTAAAGGAGGAGCGTCTGTACCCTAAATGGAATCCTGATGCACTGCACTCTTCTGTTGGGGAGGTGAACCTCCAGACTGGTATAATGGCAGGAAAGCTGGCCCTCAACAAACTCCACCAAGAACTGGCAGAGAAGGGCTTCACCCAGGTTAATGTTTACTCATATCATAAATAAATGTATTATGAGTCACAATCATTAACTGCAAGAGGAGACTTTGATACTTATTGCCAAGTTTTTACTAACTACTGATTTCACGGATTTGTTACTTACTGTAGCAGACACCTTAAAGGGATACTCCACTTTTTTTGGAAATAGGCTCATTTTACAACTCCCCCAGAGTTAAACAGTTGAGTTTTATCTCATTACGCCTGCTGGACTCATGGTACGGCAGCAAAGTTTCTTGATTATTACGCAGGAATGAGAGTATAGTTCCTAGCCATATCAGTCTAGAAAATCGCAACTTTTCATTTTCCGTCGGTCTTAGTACACGATGTAACTACAGAAGAGTCAAGTTTTAAATAGGAAAAATATCGAAACTCTTTGGTCATTTTTTTGGTCCTGTCCGATTCAATGATCTATGCTAAGCTATGCTAAAAGTGGTTCCGCCAGACCCGGAGTTCGGCTGAATGGATTCGATAAACTCAACTGTTTAACTCTGGGGGAGTTGTAAAATGAGCCTATTTCCAAAAAAAGTGGAGTATCCCTTTAATCCTCTGGATTAAACTGAAATGAAGGAATCTGTTAAGAGCAGAACTTACATTGGAAGATCATTTTAAAAGCAGAAATGTGAAGCTCAGGTTTTTACCAAAACACTTAAAGAGTTGGTTTTCAGACATTTTCTCAGAACAAACTTCACTTTTCTGAGCCCCTTTTGCTGTCTAACATTTGTTATAAAGTATCCAAAATTATCCAAATATTGTTTTGATCATGTTTTTTTTTGCATGAAAATATTGCTTTAAATACCACTCAGTTTTACTCTAAGACATTAGACATATTTAGCTGTCCAAAAACTTTTTTCGAACCCCTATAAATTAATTCTTAATGTATTAAAATGTTATTTGAGCTGTAAAGTTGTCACTAGGGTGGTGGGACTTGTTGTTATATTTATACCTGTAACCTACACCTCTCAGTCTTATGTGCACATTGCTGTCTGTTTCTTTGTATTTGTTCATCATGCACATCACAGGTTTATGTAGATCAGCTGGATGAAGACACCGTGGCTGTGACCAGGCATTGCCCCAGCACACATCAGTCTGTTGTGACTGTGTCTCGAACAGCGTTTAAAAACCCTGAAACACACCAATACAAAGAGCATCTGGCCCCCATGTACATCCCAGGTATAGACGCGAACACTTATAGTGCTAAGCGCTCTTTGCTTTCAGATTACGCTGTTGATATCAAAGTCATCTAATATTATGTAGAGCACATTAAGTAGTTTGACAATTCATTTTCTCTTCAAATGTCACTGAAGTGCAACTAACTGTTAATCAGTCATCCTTGTAAACCAGTTAGACATGTTCTGTCTAATCTGTCATCATGTTACACAGGTAAAATTGAGGAAGTGATTTTAGAGGCACGTACAATCGAGAGAAACGCGGAGTCATATGCGAAAGATGAGACGTGCATAAACGGCTTGCCGAACTACACTGTTGTGATCCGTGAACATATCCAGGTAACTTGACACTAGTGCTGGGTGCAGCTGTGCTGTGACATGAAGTGTCTGTATGCTGTCATCAGGCAGAGAAAAGACTAACAGACAAAGATCCTGTTCTGTGGAAATTTTGGGTATTTGTTGGCTTTTAGTATGCTCTTTTTATAGCTTCTTAGTGTAGAGTACTTTAATTCTGTACTTGTGTGCAGAGCTTGTCCCTACTGATGTAGGCCTGCATATAACACGTGTTTTTGTTTTCAGTTAAAGGACAGTGAAATTGTAAAACAGGGAGATGCTACCACAAAGGGCCGCAGTGAGTTTGTTGAGGAGATTTTGTTTGAAAAGCTCACTCCCGGTAGTGTAATTACATTCAGGTAATCAAACACACACCAAATTAAATTTAAAGGGATAGTTCGCCCAAAAATGATATTTAACCCATGATTTACTCACCCTCAAGCCGTTCGAGATGTATATGTCAATCTTTTTTCAGACGAACACATTTTCAGTTATTTTAGAAAATGTCTTAGATCTTTCAGTGGTTATAATGTGAAGCAATGGGGTCCACCTCGTTCAAGTCCCAAAATGTGCATGCATCCTTCACAAAAGTAATCCATCCGGCTCCAGGGGGATAAACGAAGGCCTTCTGAGGGTATCCGTGCGGTTTTGTCGTAAAAATATACATATTTAAAACTGTATAAATGAAAATAACTTCACATTATAACCACTGAAAGATCTAAGACATTTTCTAAAATAACTGAAAATGTGTTCATCTGAAAAAAGATTGACATATGCATCTCGAATAAATCATGTGTTAGATATCATTTTTGGGCGAACTATCCCTTTAATGTGTTTCACTATAATTATGTCACTTATTATATCATTTGTTGCTTAAACTGAAAAAAAATAATAATAATAAAAATAAAAATATATATATATATATAAAAAAAATTTTATAATAATTTGTGTGTGTCTGAAACACATCCAAACAATTTCTTTTTTTTAAAGAATCTTCATATAAATAATTTGCAACCCTTCTTCAGATGAAAATGAAAATAGCCACTGAATCTGAATGTGTTAACCACAAACAAACCCACACAAATATAATGTCATGATAATATAATCATGGTGACCATGGGCTGCATAAAAAGAGAAATGCTGTAATTTTTTTCCATGGAACACACATACATCTTTTTTTTTTATGAAACTTCGCCACACCATCTCCAAAAGCATTTGGATTATAGACCATAAATCATATAGACAACTTTAATAGTGCTTTTAAAGTGCTCTTTTGTCCTTTTTGGTGCTATGGAAGTCTCTTTTTGTGTGTGCGTGTTCCATGGGGGAAAAAATTAACAACAGCATTTGATTGTTTAAATCCACATGAGCGTGAATTATTTTTAGGTGAACTGTTCCTTTAAATGAATATTAATGAATTCATTTCAACATGCAACTGATTTCACAGGGTGAGTCTTGATCCAAACTCTCAGAAAATGGTCGGCTACTTGCGAACTCAACTCTCACAGTTCAACCGGCTCTATAAATCCGGCAGTCTGACTGACAGCAATGTTCCTGGCATCCTGAAAGTAGCTCTAGAATTGTAAGTCATATTTACGTTTACGTTTTACAAACTCAATTGTCATTAATTAATTTGCTTAGAAAGCGAAATATCAACTGTGCTGTTTAACAGTTCATTTTACTACATAATGATATGAATCAGTTCAGTTTCTTTTAACTCAATTCTCTCACTAAGACCTGTTGTTTTAAATTACGTGGCAGTTTAATATCCAAACTGACTCTGGCCGAGCTGAACGTGTTATTATTCCGCTGTGATGCGGAGGAACGGGAAGATGGTGGTGGCTGCTACAATATACCATCCTGGATGCCGCTGAAGTACGGAGGCCTACAAGGTACCACAACCCAAATAACATGATCGGCCACTGTAGTCATGTGACTATGAATAAACATCATGCTTTCAATACTCGCAGGTTTTGTCTCAGTGTTGTCTGAGATTCGTCCCAAAAATGACCTCGGACATCCGTTTTGTGACAATCTCAGGCAAGGTGATTGGATGATCAATTACGTGAGCACTCGCCTGATGAATAAAGGTGGAGCTCTGCGGGAGGTAGGAAAGGAAATGTGTGTTTCAGTAATGAAGTAATAAATACTAAACCGTAATAAAGTTTGGTGTGCAACTCAGAACAGATTAGCAAAAATGTAAAATTGTAGAAATGTTTTTCACACTTTTGATGTGGCATATTTCTGTCTAAATGTTTCTGATTTATCCTAGGTCGGAAAGTGGTTCAGTGCTGTATTCACATACCTCAAGCATATTCCACGCTACTTAGTGCCGTCTTATTTTGATGCCATTATTATTGGGGCGTATGCCACGGCTGTAGATGAAATCTTCAACCAAATGTCCAGGTCTGATTTGTTCTCTGTATAAGTTTAATATTTTGTGAGTAATGTGTGTAATAATGTGTGTAATGGGTTCTGTTGAA
This sequence comes from Rutilus rutilus, assembly GCF_951802725.1. Taxonomy (NCBI): domain Eukaryota; kingdom Metazoa; phylum Chordata; class Actinopteri; order Cypriniformes; family Leuciscidae; genus Rutilus; species Rutilus rutilus. The sequence continues at coordinate 9,025,152 of NC_140228.1, forward strand.
CTGACAGCTTTGTTCAGAACGGGTCGACCCTGGTGAAGCAGCTGGCCCTGGGCTCGGTTCAAATGGGTGGGGTAGGTCATGTTCCTGCCCTGCCCCCCCTCTCCCCCGAACTGGAGGATGTCCCGGTCCGAGTCAACAATATAACCAAACAAGAGGAGCAGTGTTGCGTTTCTCTTGCTGCAGGTTGGATTCATACACATTTTCATTGACTATAAATAATTAGATTGCCTGGAATATTTAGATTAATTCATGCTTTAAATTTCCTAAAACAAGGCCTTTTTTAGGCCAAGAAACTCCCATTGCATATTGTCTAAAATTGAGATGCCGGGCCTACTGTATAATATCATGCAAATAGTAACATAATTAAATAAAGATTATTGATGTACAAACTCATACACTTGCACATTTTTATTGTGCTTAAATTGCACAATTATATTATTATAGTATATAGTATTATAATGATAAGCTGACAGTTTTTGTCTAATTAAAATTCTTTACATAGTGCAATTTTGTAAAATGTTTAAATTATGTGCACTCTCATAATGCACAGGACATACAATATGCCATAAGTACGATATCAGATCAAACTGTACAGGTTATTGCAGAGTTAAAGAAAAAAAATGGGTGTCATTAGTGCAAAAATAAATATACCAAAATGTATTTGAACTAAATTTATTTTATGCTAAGTTATACTACAAATACATTTACATATTTATGTACTTAATATAAATACCCTGCAATTGTACTTTTAATATACTTAATTGATATACTTAAAGTCTGCTAAATTTGAACAGCTAATTTTGTACTAATAATAACTTCTCACAAAAAACGTATGCCTAATCCACAATGCATGTGTACGCACATGAAATTGTTCTTACCCTGGCTCTAATGTTATGACTGATGCATGTCTAAGGTTAATAATTTTAATAAAAATGCCCAAACCATCCCCATATAAAGGCTTTCTTGCACAACCTTTCCTTTACTGTAGGCTTTTTCAAACTGGGGTCTGGACACCTAGAGGGAGTTTAAATAAATAATATAATTTAATATAATATAATAATATTATAATGTAATATAATAAATTAATTAATAAAAATAAGTTTAAATAATTAAGCAAATAAATTAGATTAACTATAAATCATACAAAATGTGATAAAATATAAGTTAGTTATTAATCTATTAAATAATGAAGCTAGATTAAAATAACTAAAATCATTTGATTAATATAAATAGAAATGAGATTACAATAAAACAAAAATATAAATAAATACATTTTACAGTACATTACTATAATGAGTACAAAAATGTGTGTAAATACATAATTATGGCACAATATACCTATTCTTTTTTGCCTGGTTTAAAATGCAACAGTCAATTTTATACAGCATGTCACAAGGGTTCATACTTCGTCTCTTGACCTGATAAAGTTGAGGATGCCTGTGGTTCAACTTTCATCTGCGCAGGTCTGCCGCATTTCTCCACTGGAATCTTCCGCTGCTGGGGGCGAGACACATTCATAGCTCTGCGCGGCCTCATGCTTTTGACAGGGCGGTACGTGGAGGCCAGGTGAGCATCTCATTTTAGAATGCATACTAAACACACCAATCCCGCCAAAATCATCTTCTAATCTGGTGTGTTTTCGACAGAAATATAATCTTAGCCTTTGCTGGCACGATGCGCCACGGTCTGATCCCTAATCTGCTGGGTCAGGGTGTCGCAGCCCGTTATAACTGCCGTGATGCAGTGTGGTGGTGGCTTCAGTGTATCCAGGACTACTGTAGCATTGTGCCCAACGGCACAGATATTATAACATGCCCTGTGTCACGTATGTATCCCACTGATGATTCTGAGGCACAGCCCCTGGGGACAGTGGTAAGAAAAAAGGAAACAATCTTTGACTGTTTATGATACTTGATACACTACAATAGACCTTAGTCAGGGTGGTGCCATATTTAATTTTTGACAGGAATGATCAATTGTTCAGCTGATCTTTCAGGAAAAAAAAATCAGTAAAACTCACTAAAAAGTTAAGTTGTGAAAGTTACGTTATCTAGAACCTTTATAGAATCTGTGGCATTGTAAAGACTGTAAGTTTATCATTCAGATCCTTTTTTTCATCCACTTTAAATTCAATATGGCAACCAGTAACCTGACTAAAGGGGCTTTCGCACCGGACACTAGCAACCAGGGTGGTTCACCTAGAACTAATGGTTCCTGGTAATTTTCCTGGTTGCATTCGCACTGCCAGTAGGAACTATGAAGTGACGTAAGCCACGCTTGTTGTTGTGAATTTTAATTTGGCGGCGCGGCGGACCTTTATTTTGACAGCGCTGAGAACGCCAGAGCCTGAGCACACAGTGCTCGCATTCTCCTTGTTTAGTTTATGGTGCGTTCAAGTCCTCCTGGGAAGTTCGTACTTACAAGGTGGGAAGTCGTGTTTACGATGGCAGGTGCATTCAAGTCATTTTCGTCGGAGTAAGATGGAGGTGTACTTTCTCTTAATTAATTACACAAAAATACAGCAAGGTTATACTCTAGTTCTAGAAAATAAAGAACAAAGAAATGTGCATCAGGTGTGCTTTGGTTTTTTATGCTTTTAATTAATTTATGAAGCCACTGTAAACTTTATCGTTACATATTACATTGTTATATTATAATGCCATCATATTCTGTGCAGGTAATTAGCTTACTTCTTTGTTACTAGAAAAGCCTGACAATATCACAGCTAAATACCTTTTGGTATTGTGGTATTCCGCCATGTTTCTCAGTGACACGCCCACAACTCGTAAAGATCAGGGCTTAAAGAAAATTCCGAGCTTCACACTGGTATTTACGACATTGTGGTGGCGTTCATGTGCGTTCAACTCGTAAAAACGATCTATGCGAGATGACTTGAACGCACCATCAGACCCTACTCTGAAGTAGGAGTTAAATTAGTTTCTCCAAAAAAAGTTCCTAGGACTAAAATCGTTCCTAGTTCCTGCGGTGCGAACATGCCAAAATCTAGGATCTAGGTTTTAGGAACTATGAAAACATTTTTCCTTAAATGCCCTTTAAAAATGTTCCCAACGGAACCACCCTGTTTGTTAGTTCCTAGAACTAAGTTCCTAGAACTATCCGGTGTGTACGCCCCTATGCCCTGGCCTATATGCCTCAGTAAGGGGAGTTTTTTAATATTTTGCTACTTAATCTACTACACTTCCATTTAACATCCAAAATATTAGCCACTGAAATAAAAAAAAGCCTTTCATTTTTATTATTTTGTTTCACAATGACCTATTACATTAGCATTACCTATTACTGTACATTAGCATTGGTAAGCAACTTTCAAGGCCTTTTTTTAATAAAATGATTAAAATGTGACATTTTGCTTATAAGTGTAACAGCATACACTTTATAATAGGTTCAGACTTTAGATATTGTAAGTTTTAGATATTGCTCACCCTCAAGTTGTTCCAAACCTGTATGAATTTCATTCTCCTGCTGAACACAAAAGAATATATTTTGAAGAGTGTCAGTAACCAAACAGCTGATGGGCCCCATTGACTTCCATAGTATTTTCTTTCCATATAATGGAAGTCAATGGGGCCCATCAACTGATTAAGTTACCCATATTCTTCAAAATATTAATGCATATAGGTCTGGAACAACTTGAGGGTGAGTAAATGATGACAGAATTTTCATTTTTGGGTGAACTATCCCTTTAACTTTCATTTAATATTTAAATTATTAGCCTCTGGAATTAATAAACATTTCATTTTTATGATACCATACTTTTATGGTGGTTTTTTGTCATTTTGTAGCTTAACAACCCCAGTCCTCAGAATGAAAAGTGTAGCCAGAATATTCTTCAAAAATGTAAAAAAAATGTTTTGGTATGGTTTCAGATTGACTGAATGCTGTTCATATTTTTGTTCATGACTTGAATCAGGATCACGACCAGCCACTATATGTGGTCATTCAAGAGGCTATGCAGCGTCATATCCAGGGAATAGTGTTCAGAGAGAGAAACGCGGGTCCACAGATCGACCGTAACATGCGAGATGAAGGTGAGTCATTGTCTATGAATGTAAAGAGGACTCTGTTTTTCCATGTTTGTCTCTAACCATGCCTTGCTTTTGCAATTGCCTTGCTTCATAGGCTTTAACGTTGAGGCCAAAGTAAATCCCGAGACAGGCTTTGTTTACGGTGGAAATCGCTTCAACTGTGGGACGTGGATGGATAAAATGGGAGAGAGCGACAAAGCCCATAATAGAGGTGTTCCAGCCACACCCAGGTACTATAATTACCTGCTAACATACCTGTGAGGCTAAACCTCTACAGTACGCTTTTAATGTGAAACACTGAGACTGAGTGGTTTTGAGCCTGGATAAACCAGTCCTCCATATGCCAAGTGAATGATGGCATTGTGTTTATGTTCAGGGATGGCTCTGCAGTGGAGATTGTAGGTCTTAGTAAGTCAGCGGTGCGCTGGCTGATGATGATGAATGAGAGTGGAAATTATCCATACTCCTCTGTCACAATACACAGAGATGGTACGTTCTTTGTAACACATTCTCATTCTCAGTGAAAATGTCAGTGTCTATTATTTTATTACAAAAATAAAGTGACACTTTCCGATCCTGCACTGTTGAAAAGCCACAACTTCAATTGTATCACAATTCACTGTTATACATATTATAAAGTGACACTTTCCGATCCTGCACTGTTGAAAAGCCACAACTTCAATTGTATCACAATTCACTGTTATACATATTATTTACAGCCTATTCAGCTGACAGCATGAAAATCACTTTTCATATATTTTAACGATCGATCATGACCATTACAATGTGGTTCATCCAGGAGCAGAACAGTCAATGTCATATAAGGAGTGGAATCAGCTGATCCAGGAGAATTTTGAAAGGTTATTCTACGTGTCAGATGACCCTGCGGACCCAAATGAGCAACATCCCGACCTGGTCCACAAGAAATGCATTTACAAAGACAGTTATGGGTCCTCTAGCGCCTGGTGTGACTACCAGCTCAGGCCTAATTTCACCATCGCCATGGTTGTGGTGAGTCTTAGTGCTTGTAAAAATCTTTTCAAGTGTTTTGGAGACTGTTCTCTTATATACACCACTTTGTTTCACCAGGCACCAGAGTTGTTTACAGTGCAAAGAGCCTGGAAGGCTTTAGAGTTGGTAGAAAAGAAGCTGCTCGGTCCTCTGGGAATGAAAACACTGGACCCAGAGTAAGTAGAAAACAACACCTGCTGTCTGCCTACTGCCTAAGCAGCTACTTGTGTTAAGAGTGTGCTCTTCTGGCGTGCTGACTGGACATTCTTTGATAAGTGTTTTTGGTAACACTTTCTTTGAAGACCATGCTTAGACTGAATTATAGCTGCATTTATACTTATTTATAAGTAAGTATTACTATTTTATAAATATATTTATAAAGACTCATTAATAGTGCATAATAAGAACAGTTATAGTTACATTTATATTATTTTTATAATTACTTATGTCATGCATTTGCTTTTTCAATGTGCATGCTCATAATCCATTATACACTAATTAATAAGTATGAATTAGTCAGTCCTATGGTTCCATGAATGTATTTATAAAGATGCAGCCTGGATTGCTATAATGTTATTATATTATAGTTACAATTACTTTTTTTAGTCATTCAGATTTATTTCTGTCAAATAAGTGAATATATCATTATTAATAGCCGTGTTGTGTTCTTATAAATACTTATTGTGAGTGATAATACAGTTACTAACCTCTGTAAATGCATCATTGATGGCTTTAAGTAAAGTGAAAACATAGGATGCAATTTTCTCATTATACATTTAAGTTGTTTATTTGTAAATGTAATTAATTAGCAATAATTCCTGTAATAAAATAATGAACATGTTCAACAGAAATCATTAATACAAACAGTTGACAAGTTACATACTAGCAAAACACTGCAACAATATTTTTTTAAGTATAATTCCAAACTGCTATAAGCAATACCATGCATATAGCTGAGGAGATATAGATTTCAACAAATCAAATTTACCATTCATGACCATAATGCAAACATTAGCCATTAAAGACATAATAGATAACTAATAGGTACAGCAAACAAGTGTCTCTGGAACTATTTGATATTTGATCATTTATAAATCAGTGTATAATGGATTATGAGTATGCACATTGAGAAAGCAAATGCGTCACTTATAAGTACTTATAAAAAATAATATAAATGTATAACTGTTCTTATAATGCCGTATAAGTCTTAATGAGTCTTTATAAATATATTTAAAGAATAGCAATACTTATAAATAAGTATAAATGGGGCTATAATTCATTGGTCTTCATAGAAAGTGTTACCGTGTTTTTTTCCAGAACTAGAGTATGTGCATCAGTGAAGTCATTCGCATGTAGATATCTTTGATGTTAGTGTGTCTGTATTTGTCTAACAGTGATTTGGTGTATTGTGGCGTTTATGACAACGCCCTGGATAATGACAACTACAACTGTGCAAAAGGATTCAATTATCACCAAGGACCTGTAAGTATATTTTTGAATTATCTCAGATGTGAGAGATTTCTTTTTTTTTTTTCTTTTTTTTTTTACCATGCACATTTAATCATTCGTTTTCAGGAATGGCTGTGGCCAGTCGGATACTTCTTACGAGCCAAACTTTATTTCGCTAAGAAAATGGGCCAAGAGAAGTACAACGAAAGTGTGTACCTGGTGAAGAATGTTCTGTCTAGACTTTATACCCATTTAGAAAGGTATTGCAGATCTCACACACAAACAAAAATGGTTGTATTTCTTGTGGAATTGTTGGAATCTACAGGAGATCTACTATTTGAGTCATTTGCACAGTATACAGCAGCTCATATCTATATGTTGTCTTTGTTCTAGATCACCTTGGAAGGGTTTACCTGAGCTGACCAATGAAAACGGACAGTACTGCCCATTCAGTTGTGAAACACAGGCCTGGTCTATCGCCACTGTTCTGGAGGCCCTCTATGATCTATGATTATGTCAAGGACCTTGAAGATCTCATGTACTACTTGCCACGTAACTGAGAAGTCCAAAGGACATTATTTTACATTCACAACCTTGTCCAGAGACAAATGTGTGCTGCTACTGTTACTACTTTAGTGTTTGTAAGAAATTGGAAATACTTTATATGTTGATTGTGCCAACTCATTTTAGAGAGCTTTTTGTCATGTTTACTACCAGCATGAGCATATTCAGATTGGGTTTGTTGGTTAAGAGACAGATTTATGCCCATTTGTGATTATTAAAACACATCTGATGATCCCTCAAGACAAAGAATAGATTCCTTACCTCGAAATAGAACTGGTCCTTTACTTCATTGTTTACTTCATCGGCAATATGGGCGGTCTTTTCCAAGGGCAACAAAAGCTTGTTCTGCTTTCATGAACACAACAAACTACTTCATCATAAGATGACATACATATTTTAGTCTCACTCATGCATTACAGAGCAGATACACCACAGTTTCATGAGTTATTTTTAATCTCAGCTTTGAACTAATATAAGAGCTTAATAAAACAATCCGTGTTCAGTGTAATTTTAACTCTCTATGGTACAATGTTGGCTTTGTAACCTTGATCTTTCTTCCCTTTCTTGCTATTCAGAAACAAATATATAACACATTGTATGGTTAGAATTGCAAAGTCATTTCTGTTACCTGGGTCTCCCTTACATGGAAAATACATGCTGATTTAGAAATGTACATTTCTTCTGCATCTGATTTCCCCCTACGTCTTAGACATTGAAAGATAAATTTTGTCTAAACTACAGTAGTTTTAAAGAAAATTGAGAAAACATACTATACTATATACAATATTTACACATTGGAATTACAGTAATGCAATTTCACTGGCAATTTCTATCAATTACAATAGCATCAGTTATATTATTGCTGTTAAACTTGTGCTATGTTTAATGGAAAGGACATAAAGAGGAGTGATCACGTCTTTATAGAACAATACTGAAGAATAAATACTGATTCATTCAACTTTTAGGAGATTCAAATGTATGAATGTATCAATCTTCACAAGAAAAATTTACTTAATTTGTGGTTAAATTGGGCATTGAGTACATAAACGAGTACAATTTATTTTTATTACCTATTTTCTGTCGAAAATGCTGCATTATATTGCATCATTACAACAAAAGATCCATTCTATGGAACAGTGGATCTTAACTGGAACATAACATAAATTGATATAATTTATAACATAAATTAAAACATATAGTTTGTTACAAAACAGCATTGTTTTATTTAAATAATTAAATTTAATTAAGGCATTTTTCTTTTGTTTTTGCTCTGGAGAAAAATCTTATCTTCATATACAGTTTTTACTACATTGTGCAGCCTCAGCAAACAAATCATCAATTGTCAAAAAAAAAAAAAAAAAAAATGTATAGACTTTTTTTTTTTTTTTACTGTGTATTCTTCTAACAGTTAGAGGCCAGACAAATTCTGCATCTGGAGAACTTAAGAAAACAATTAGTTACTTTTTCTTTTTTTTTCTTTAAAAAAAAAAACACAAAAAACTTAAGATTAATCATAATTAACAATTTTAACCCTTGTGTGTCCTTACGGACATTGGATATTTTTGTCTTTTTCAGTTTTGTTTTTCTGATCATTTTGCCTGTGTTAATGCCAACTGCATAAATTTTGGCACAAGTGTGTATTTTTATTGGAATTTTATTATTTCACCCCATTTCCTTTAATGAATCTATTTTACACTTACACTCAGGACAAAAATGTCCCCATTGAAACCGACAGGTAGTATTGAGCCAGTAAACAACATGCATTGTATATTTATTTAAGTATGATTTATGTGACTTCATGAGAAACTCGGGATCTCATGGTCGCCCACTGTTGCATTACATCATCATTTACCTCTCCAGGTAAAGCCCTGCCCACAATGACTTTACACTATTTGCAGAGAAGAAGTGGCTGGAGTCTTGAGCGCGAGCACACGCAAGCACACACACACACACACACACACACACACACGGTTTCAGCCAAAACAAAAACAACTAAGTTATACCCTCGCCCGCCAAATTTTCCGAAGGTTGTTGTTTTTATCCATTTATTTTATTTCTCTCTTCTCTTCCCCGTCGCTGTTTATTGATACTCTCGACGACTTTATTACTTATAGTGAGTTTTTAAATCTCCTCAGATGTTCCTGCATGTTCTCCTGGCGTGTGTTGGGATCGTGCAGTGTTATCCTAGTGGACAGGTCAGCGGATCGTGTGGATCTTTGACGCCTAGTCACGGGACTAACGTTAACGGTCAGACCAACAACTCTCCGTTCACCGTTACTGCTGGCAAGACCACCTTTAAAGAGGGAGATGAAATCACAGGTGAGGCTGTTCTTCTGCAACTGCTATGAGTTGTGTAGGACATGCTTTAGCATTTAAAAGCTTGTACAGCTTTTAGGGGATTCATATGTTGACTGTTAATGAACAGTTTATTTTATTTTGTACACCTTAATATGTGTTATAGAAAGTTGTTGTAGTTTGTAGTAGTTGAAAGTAGTTTTGATGTAGTGTACACTGTACTCTTTATAAAATAAAGAAGGAATATATAGTCTACTAGACTACTTACTAAGTATATGTATATTTAGCCTGACATTTAAAAAAAAAAATCGATATTTCAGACATTAAATAAATATTTGACCACTGAATGTTGTTTGACCAATCAGAATCAAATAAATAATACACAACATTTATAACACCTACAGTAACATTTGAATTGTTAACTTTAGTTAACTGGATTAGTTAAATCGCCTAATGCATTCACAATGGATAGCCTACTATAATTATACTATACTACACAATACTATACTATACTATTAATTAATTAATGACTGCCAATAAGGTTTTTACATGGTCTATTTTGAACTATTTTAATAATAAGATTTTTTTTTTTTGTCGTATCATAATCATACATCAGTTTATCTATGCTAGTTCAGGGTCTGTCTGTATCTAAGGAAATTCCACTGAACTGTTTCTTCTTTCTCAGTATCTCTAAGCGCACAATCAGGAGATTCTTTTAAAGGGTTTATGTTACAAGCAAATCAAGTTGGATCGATAAATCCCATTGGCACTTTTACTGTGACGGACAGTGGAGCACAGGTCATCTCCTGCGGTAGTGTGGCTGTGAGTTTTTCTACATTGTATTTTTATTACATTACTTGCTTCCATTACTAATAATCATAAACTAGTATTGGATGACATTGATGTATTTTTTGTTTTAAAAATAACAGCATTGACATTATTATATTATATTATATTATATTATATTATCCAGAATGGAGCAGTTTCTCACAATGCAAGATCTGATAAGACTTCAATGCAAGCTAAATGGACGGCCCCTACATCTGGACAGCTTGGCAATATAGAGTTCAGGTATACATTTTCCTGTGTCATTAAATGTATTGATTTATAATTTGTATGATGGTATTACTTAGTGTGATTTTTAATGGATTTTGTTTTTTTTCAGAGCAACATTTGTTAGAAGTAAAGAAATCTTTTGGGTTGGTGTCAAGAGCTCTGCTGTTGTGTATAATGGTACAGGAACAACTGCTACTGTAGCTCCGACTGTACGTTTTACACCTACACCTACAAAAACATGAAATCTAGGAATATGTCGATCTGTTCTCGAATGTTGTTTTATATTCAGCACAAATTGCTCTGTTCATTTCAGGTTCCATCAAACCCTGATTGTGGGAAAACCAAAGTCTGCTTCAGTCAGCCTAACAACTGTGACCCAACTACCAGCACATCCTGTTACTTCATGGCAGTTCAGACATCATCTAACCAATCTGAAATGACCATCGAAATGTTTGGCCAGTCTGATGGATATGTCGCCATTGGGTTTTCAGATGACCAGAGAATGGTACATGCTCTTATACTTGCTCATGAGATATCAGCAGGCCCAACTGGAATCTGCAGACCTTTTCTACTTAATTTGTCTAAAAATATTTAACAAACAAAGTGATGGGTGTGGGACTGTTATGTGTCCATACACTGTAAACATCCAAGTCGGTGTCACCATTTTGGACATATTATATTTCACCTGAAACATGAGATCTATCTGCTGAATCTTTCCGTCAGCACTGACTCATTATTGTGCAATTCTCAACAAACATCAGCAAAACCCATGTGTGATTTTGTTTTTCCAGGGACAATGAGACAACATTATGTTCATATGGGTTTAAGAAGTGTTTTGTTTGTATTTCCAGGGCAATGACGACATCTATATCTGTATAAAGAACAGCGTTGGCGTCCTCCAAGTGCAACACGCTTTTTCCACAGGAAGAGAGACTCCAAATATTCTCGAACTGGTACAGTTCGCTTCCATTCCTCTAGTGTGCCACCATTTCTAACTGTTGTTTCATATAAGATCATCACTCACATACATATTCTTCATTATTTACAGGGGAATGTGACTAATATCAAGACAGAGTTGACGAATGGAAATGTCAATTGTTCCTTTACTTCACGTAATGCCATTAGCACAGGAAGTAGAGCAACGTCCACTAGCCAGTACTTCCTCATGATTGCTTCCGGACCCTCCAATCAAGGTCAGTGGTTTATCGAGCCTGATTTAAAATGTATATGTTGTGTAAAATCAAAGATTTGAACAAAAACTGTCAAATGTAATGCAGTGTTATTTTAGTACAATACTATACTATTATAGTATTTATTAATAATCTCACTTTTATTTTATATTTTCCGTGTCACTTTTAAATGTAGTTTTCATTTTTAATAATGTTATGTGCTTTTGTAATTTTATTAGTTTTTAAATGTTTCTTTGGCTTTATTTTTATATGGTAACACTTTAATTTAGGGGTCCAATTTTCACTATTAACTAGTTGCTTATTAGCATGCATATTACTAGGATACTGGCTGTTTATTAGCACTTATAAAGCACATATTAATGACTTATTCTACATGACCTTATTCTACATCCCTAATCCTACCCAATACCTAAACGTTACAATAAGCAGCAAAAGTAATAGTTAATAGTTAGTTAATAGTGAGAATTGGACCTTACCCCTAAAGTATGACCTTTTATTTTATTTATTTTAGTAATTTCAGTAATTTAATATTTCAGTTGCCAATGCAACATTTCTAATTTTCATTTTTCATCTAATATTTATATTCTATTTTAGTTCAGCTTTAAAGAAAGGAAATTATTTTTTTTTAATTATTTTAAAACAATAACAACACTGATGTAATGCTTTCATTCTGCTTTAATATACCAAAAGGGCTAGTCCACATAAAAATGAAGATTGTCATCCTATACTCACCCTCATGTTGTTTTAAACTCAAAGGACTTTTGTTCTTCCGTGAAACACAAATCAAGATTTACGCAATGTAGGGTTTTCAGTGAATAACAAAAAATCCTCACAGAAAGCTGTCAGAAGACCGGTGCACAAAACACTTTTATACTAATCTTATCGTTCTTTTTTGAGCTTGGCTGTCTCTAGTCAACGTATGCTTTCATTGTATGCACAAGAGTGGCATAAACATCTTCTTTTGTGTTTTCTGGGAGGAAAAAAAGTCAGTGGTTTGGAACAGCATGATGGAGAGTAAATGACGAAAGCATCTTATGTCCTTTAACTGAAGAATTACTTTAATTTGTAGGTAACATCCAGTTTCACACAACCCGATACGTCAGCAGCACCAAGGCTGATTTACTGAATCCATCCCTGGTCGACACAAACAATGAACAATTCCCAGCAATCGTTAAAGCCCATGGTGAGTACATCATGAAACACTGCCATTGGATCCACATTAGAGCCTCACATCAGTGTTACTGTGGTCCTAATGCTACTGATCCGGTTCAGGTGCCCTGATGTTAATCGCCTGGATGACCACGGGCAGTATAGGGATGATGATAGCACGATATTTAAAGGGAGTTGCCAAGGGCCAAAGTTTAGGCGGTAAAGATTTCTGGTTTCTGGTAAGTCTTTATCGGTTTTATCTGTTTCTACATTGGTTTCCATATTAATCACCTACACAATCATCAACAATGCCAAGAGGCAAAAAACAGAAGTACAGCTCTCAGTATGTAAAGAGAATAGTAGATAATAAAAATGCACATTTTACCCATAATTCAAATCGCATGTATGCATTTGGCTTTTATCCAACTGCATGCAAGGTATCTTTTTTTTTTTTAAGCTCATGCATTCCCTGGGAATCAAACCCATGACCATGCGTTGTTAGCACCGTGCTCAACTCTTGGACCTATTATGCACTTTTTCAAAGTCTTGATTTTGGTGTCTACTAGAACAGGTTTTAATTTCATATTTTAAATTGTTGCAGCAGTGTTCTCTGATTGGTCACCTGGACCAGTGTGTTGTGATTGGTCAACCACATATAGCGTGTTTCGTAAATGTCACACCCATTAATTACCATAACAGCGAGTTTCAACACGGTACTACCAAAACCTGACCAGGCCTCGCCCTTTTTTTTTTTTTTTTGGTGACTTGTACATTCCCAGGAGAAAACTCAAGACTACAATCGAGTCGTTTCAGGGAGTTCAGAATCAGTGATCAAACTCCCTTTGGAGTGACTCTGTGCTTTGTGCAGACCTTTTCATACTCAAACAGCAACATTACACACTAAAGAAAGTTGAAAAGTTGAAAAAGCGTTTTAAAAAATCAGACCTTAAACTGGATCAAGTTTGTAAAAATATGGATTTTGGATTTTCATTTTTTGCTGGTTAGACTATACATGCCAAAAAAACAAAACTAAACAAGGCCAGTGTCCTGCCCATGTGGGCCCCTTTATCTAACTCGTCATCTCATTTGTAAAGTGAATTACATGTCATGTTGACATATCTGTTTCATTAGCATGACAGTGGGAAAAATTCTTTGATAAATGCTTTGTAGTAATACGTATGTGTGCAGTCAGTGCAAGCAAGATAAGATAAGAAGTTATGGTGTGTGAACATCACTTGCCATTGACAATCTTTATTGCATTATATAACGCTTAACAGTTTACAGCAATATTACTTTTATACAACCGATCTATAAATGCATAGATAATACTGAGTAACTTGCGTTTCAGCACAATATCAGCACTCTAAAATAAATGGACTGGATCTAGCTAATGTACATTCAAAACATCTGATTCGTCTATTTTAATACATTTTAATTTTGAATGCTTTCCTGTAGCTCAAACAGTAGAGTGTTGGCGCTTGCAACGCCAAGGTCATGGGTTCGATTCCCAAGGAAAGCAAGAACTGATAAGAATATAAATGTGTACTGTTAAATGCAATGAAAGTCACTTTAGATAAAAGCGTCTGCCAAATGCATAAATGCAAATGAATGTACATAGACTGGTTTTATGCATTATGTAATGCTGTTAAAAACATACAGTAAGTTTAACCAAATGATTGAAAATAACTAAATATGATTTATTTGTTGTTCCACAGGCCCACGTGTCTCTGATGGTCCTGTCGGTCATAGCCACAGCCATTGCATTTATACTGGTGTTTTCTTATGCGCAGGATTGGGCTGGGGTAAAGCAAAATAAATTGAATTTTACACACACACACACACACACATACACACAAACGTTCATTTTGTTATGTTTTTGAAAGAAGTGTCTTATGCTCTCACCAAGGATGCGTTTATTTGATTAAAAAAAAAAAATACAGTAAAAGCAGCAAAATTGTGAAATATTATTATAATTCAAAACAATTTTTCAAATGTAATTTATTTCTGTAGTACAAAGCTGAATTTTCAGCATAATTTCTCCAAGTCTTCAAGGTCACATGATCCTTCAGAAATCATTCTAATATGCTGATTTGCTGCTGAGCCAAATTGTTATAGGAATAGTGGAATATGTATATACTATAGCAACACAGCAACATGATGACAGACACTATTGTTCAATGTTCAGTAAATGAAATAATATTAAATTTGAATAATTTGCAGTAAGAACATGCAGTGAAAACACTTCCACACAGTTACAGTATATAAAATATATCCATATAAAGACATTGTGTTTTAAATTGATGTTTGAAGTGAAGTGTTTTGTGCTGACGTACTGTGATCTGTGTGTGTAGGGAGCTCATCCTGTCCTGGGCTGTTTGGTGATGATCCTCAGTCTCATTCAGCCCATAGTCGCTGCTTTCCGCTGTGAGCCGCAGGATGAGCGGTGAGAAACTTCACTTCTCTTATGCAGAAAGGACATGGAAAGGCGAGGGGTCACGCATTATTATTAATCTAATGGTTTTCTTTGCAGGAGGTTCATTTTCAACTGGGCCCATTCCTTTATTGCTTTAGCTATCAAAGCCCTCGCAGGTATGACAACAGCTTTATTATCTTCATCAACATCTTCCATTTCCTCAGATGAAAACAATATCTCTTTTTATTCTGTGACAGTTGCTGCAATTTTCACTGGTCTGCAGCTGTTTGAAGCATATCAGACGGATGGATGGATGGTGAAAGTTATGGGAGGTTTTATTACCTGGGAGGCCCTGACGTACATTCTTCAAGATCTTAACTTTCGCGCCAGGAAAAAAGGTAACGCTGCATTCGCACTGGGAAGTTACTGTAATTTGAAAGAAGCATAACACCCTTTTTATTTATTTACTTATTTTTTATACACTACACTACCTTTTAAAAGTTTGGGGTTGGTAACATTTTTTGAAAGAAGTCTCTTCTGCTCACCAAGGCTGCATTTATTGGATCAAAATTACAGTAAAAACAATAATATTGTGAAAAATTATTACAATTTCAAATAACTGTTTTCTATTTTAATATAGTTTTAAAATGTAATTTATTCCTGTGATGCAAAGCTGAATTTTCAGCATCATTACTCCAGTCTGATCAGTGTCACATGATCCTTCAGAAATCATTCTAATATGCTGATTTGATGCTCAAGAAGCATTTCTTATTATTATCAATGTTAAAAACAGTGCAATTCTTTGATGAATAGAAAGTTCAAAAACTGAAATCTTGAAATTTTGTAAATATTTTTACTGCCACTTTTGATAACTTTAATGTATCCTTGCTGAATAAAATTAATTTCTTTAAAAAAAGAAAATCTTACTGACCCCAAACTGTTTGAACAGAAGTGTATATTTATATTTGTGCATCACATTATTATTATTATAATTGATTGCCACTTTTTCTTGGAATTACGCTTTTGGAAATTATTATCTGAAAATGTATTATTTAAAAAATCCAATGCATAAAAGGTTTATTTCACCCTTGTCATTTTATTTTAGATTCTGATATTTTCAGCTGTGGATCGGTAAGTCCAACTTTAAGACATATGGGCATAGTCTCATTACAGTATATAGATAATTTAGTAGACTATATAAATAAAAGGCGATTTCATGTTTTAAAGTAATATGTTTGTTTTATTTTTGTTAGACGAAACCTGAAATAGTCCTGCTTCTGGTGTTTTTGTTGGGAAACCTGGCCTTCTTGATAGCACTTCTTGTTGGAATAGGCACTACTTAAGTACACCCAATATGCATCGGCCTTCCTCACTGGTTGAAGCAACACATTATCATTGTACAAGTATAGTTTATATATATATATATATATATATATATATATATATATATATATATATAATTATCATATGATCCCAGAAGTATCTCTACACACTTTTTTTTTCCATTTTTTAATTAATATTGCATTCTTTCTGTCCTAATACCAATTATAGATTCACCATTGTGCCTTTGAGTGTAATGAATGTAAGTGTGAGTTGCTGTTGGGAGACCGTTCTTGCAATAACTGTACTGTCAGTTGCTCACTGAGATGGAAGAACAATAGTGGAATCATCTCGGTCTCTAATTACAGAGGTCAGAAAACAAGTCATCCAAATGTGTTTTATTTTAAAACTTTACAAATGTTAATTAAAGCATTTAAGGAGAATATTTTAACTAAGGGTTTTTATATATTTGTATGTATATATAGACATTATATTGTGATTGTAAATTAAGTGTACATGTCTACAGATTACATCCACTAGATGGCAGTGTCATGACAGGTATTTTTAAACAACTATGTGACATTTTGTTGTACAGGCTATTGAAGGAATAAATACGAACTCTCTGATATATATTTCGATACATTTTTGGATTAATAATTGCTGATTTGCTCACGCTATGATGTATGAATGAATGATGAATATTAACTGAATGACTAGTTAAACTGTATGATAGAAATCAGGAAAAGATCTTTTATAAGCGTTGACAAGCCTTTTTTAAAAATTGTTTTATTGCATGTTTAATTTAATCAAATGAATTAAGTGTCTAAAGAGCACTTAAAATGATTTAAGCCTCTATTATGTGGCATATTTCTGAGTAAAACAGGATAAGAAAAAAGCAAGAAAAACAGAACTGGAAAAGATATGAAGTATATTAGGAATAAAGTGTCCTAAAAGGACTTGATGATGTCAGCAAAAATAAAGATAATTTCAGAGGTGGAGAAAGTTGTTACATAGTCATGAAAGATTATGAAAACAATTTAATTTGGAAAAACTTGCACAGATGAATCGTTTGCATTAAGAGCGGAATGTGTGTTGCTGTAAACAGTATCAATTTTGCACAATTTATGCCTTCACTTCACCTCCCTGTCTTGATAAAACATTACACAAAGAAGGGAAAGAAAACTCTTAGTTACAGTATGTGGGTGTTCATTTAGTCTTCACACACAGAGCGCTGTGGTGTTCTGGTGTTGATTTAGCAGCTTTTGTGAAGTCAGCTGGTTGGCTTTTATCTTTTACAGTGTTGTGCCTCATGGTTCTTGCTGTTTCAGCACAGGCCTCCTGGTGTTTGGCTGGTAAACGTGGAGGACAGTCGTGGCACTGAGGAAACACACAGGAAAAAAGCGCAATACTAGCAGTCTGCTGTGTGCCCGATTCACAGGCCGACTGAGTCGGGGTCAGGGGCCGTCCTTTCAACTTGCTTTGATTCAGAGTCTCCTCTTTCAAAGTCACCACAACAATATTTCATATTGGTCACTTTCTCAGTTGCAAAAAAAGTCTATTTTATGACAGTTTTGTCCAAATCAAGAAGTGATGTCATTTTCAGGTGGGACGCAGTTGCCACACCAGTGTTATTTTAGTGTTATTTGTATACTTTTATATATATATTTTTTGTAATATTTTAGCTTTAATTTTTACAGTATGTTTTAATTTGTTTAATGTTTAGTAGTTTTATTTTTGTCATTTTTATTCATTTATTTATTTCCAGTTAGTAATTTTAGTGCTTCAACTTAAACTTAAGTTTAACTTTATTAACTTAATTAAAATTTTACAATTTCCTCGTCTTCTAGCGTTATATTTAACATAATAACCTGATACAAAATCTTGCGCTTTCTGATTTTTGCGTGATGAAAATCATTTGAAATAATTTATCACTAAACAAAAAATAACGCATCTCTCAGCGAGTTAGTCGTGTTATCATTTTGTCTACCTGTCACCCGCCCTTGAAAAGCGGTGGACGTGGTTAAGTTAGGTCAGTTTTGAACTTTTGTCCACAATTTTTTCCGTAAATTTCATTAAAACGACATGACAGAATATTGACTAAATTTAAAGGGGTCATATAATGCCATTTTTGTACAAGTTATTATGATTCTTTAGGGTCTAAATGAAAAGTTTGTAATATACTTTAATTAAAAATTCTCATTAGTATTGTAAGAAAACACTCATTTTACCTGGTCAAAAACAGCTCTGTTTTCAGCACGCCATTTAAGTGCCTGCCCTGTGTCTTTAAATGATAATGAGCTTTGCCCACCCCGCCCCTCTGTTCTGTGTGTACACCGTTTGTAATAACACAATAACCATAACGCTTTGTTCATTATAAACTTGGGATTATGAATTATATTGAGAACGTTGTACATAGAAAACATGCCGTAATGTACCCTGAGTGTAAACCTTAGCCGCATTCATCGTGAAGCGTGCAAGCGATTTGCAAAGATTAATATAAAGGTTAATAAAACATTACACTCACTTCTTCTGGAGGTGCAGCAGGAACACGAATAGTTGGTACCGATCCTTTTTTCAGGAGCAGCTTCTTAGCAAAACCAGCTTTATACTGACCCTCGTTTGTAAAGCAGTCTGGTTATAAATGATTCACGCTAACATGAAAGCATTGACGTTGATCGTGGGGAATATTCCCTTCGAAAACAAAACTCAGCCACTGCGTCTTCAGAACATCAAAATGACTGCTGTGTTCCTTATTACACCCAAGAACAGAACACCACAATCGCTTAGACGCCATTCTGCTCATAGACAGTGCTCCAGCGTATCAACAATGGCGGACTATGATGACAGCTCGCTCAGGGCGGGTCTGTGTTGAAACGCTGCTGTCAATTAACAATCGTGGGAGGGGCATCCGACCGTGTGACGTCACACGGTCAGACGGCTCGATTTGAGATGGGGGGAAACATGTAAGGAGATTAAAAAAAGACCACTGGATGGATTTTTAGCATTATATTATGGTGGTGTACAGGCACTGCCAACACACATTTCAGTACAATCAACTTGTAAAAGTGCATGTACCATTATATGACCCCTTTAAAGGATATGTTCATCAATAGACAAAACCTGTAAAAAAAGAACACTGCAAGCATGCATATCTTGTTATGAATATAGTGGTATTGTAAATTGTGAGTTAAGGTTAGGAAAAGTCAGCTTATCTAGCTGGCTCGGTCATCTGAGCCAATTGATGAGACTAAAATGAGTGATTCGGTCCTGGTCAAGATAGACATGTGCTTTGGTTTTTCATTAAATGGGAGCGGGTGACCATGCAGGATCTGGATTTGGAAGCACAGGCTGGACAGCAGTCAGACAAAGTGGGCGTTTGGTATATTTGGGACGTCGCACCCCAGCCTGAGGTAAAGTTAACAGCCTTGACATCAACTGAAAAACCAGAGCGAAACTTAGGCCCTGCCGCATAAAACAAGACGTCAAAACACCACAAATTCTACAGGTAAATTATTTATCTTTACGCAATGGTTTGCTGGAGTTCCTCAATTCTCATTTGAATCCCTTACTGCTTTGAACTTGCCTTGATGATGCAGTGAACTGCAGTGTGAATCATGGGAGACTGTCTGAATGATGTTCATTAGCTTGAAAGGTCAGTGATCCGGAGATGCCCTCAGCAGAACTGCCCCGGGCCCCTGGCCTCTGGACTTGAATAGAGGCAGGGCTGGCGACGCCTGCAGCATGTTTCTGAAATGCTCACTATGACTTGTTGGATGTATTTCCCTAAACAGGGGATGTTTTTAATTTGTTTTGGAGGATTATATCCTGCTGGTTTTCATTCATCCAAAAGCAACTTGATGAAAACCATATTAGATTCAATGTATATTTCATCTATGTTCCAAAAGATATTAATTAATAATCACAACATTAATCTGATATGAAATGCACTTCTGGTCAGATATATATTTCTGGCTTTTAGTGGAAATCATTTTCTGGGCTGCACAGATTAAACTAGTATCTGAAGTTTATCTTTGAAAATGTCTTGTTGGAGATAGGGAAAGTAATTTTCTTCAGGATGTTTCCATCAAATAAATAAATAAATAAATAAATCAGATATTAGGACATTTAGTTCACCCCTAAAATGTATATTCATTTACTCGATTTTTTCCATACAATGACTGTGAGCAGTGAGATTTACATAACGCATGAAGTAATTTTATGATACTTAAATGATGGTTTTTGATCACCAGTGACTTTCATTGATATGCAAAACAGCTGCGTGAAAATCCTGTCTATAACGTCTGCTTTTGTGTTTGACAGAAGAAAGAAAATCATACAGGTTTGGAATAAAAACGATAACAGAAATTTCATTTTGGGGTGAACACTCTCTACAGTTCATTAAATTAGGCTGCTTATGCGTTTAGTTAATTTTTTCAAACATTTGTTGCCGAATAATTTACTGAAAACCAGTAAGTGTTTTAGACTCACTACAGAATAACTACAGTATGAGTCTCTCTGCGTCTGTGGTTTCGCGAGAGCCGTTCGTTCTGATGTAATGTCTGTAGCATTAGGTGTGTCTTCCCATTACTGCTGATATATGTAGACACGAGCAGCACAGCTTTCTCCCACTCTGAGATTTCAAAGATTTGGTTTCATCCTTGCTGATACTATTTACAAAGTATCTACATTCAAATCGGTGATCAATTTAGACTGTAAAACTGACCCTATTTTGCATTTATTTTGTTTTCCATCAAACTGTAAATCATTAAACGGTTGTTTTTCGCCATGGCAACTGCAGCATACAGTATATGTGCCCGAATGAGATGCATGTTGAAACTTCCTCTTGCACAAAATAAGTTTCTGTTCCTTTAACATGATGTTATCTCTCCATATCCTCTTGTTTAGGTGAAGTTATTTAAATTCACATCACTAAACTCGCAGCCCAGTCGAAACTACAGCCGGTCACACGAGTGACTACTTTAAAAGTAGCCTAAAACGTTTGTGTGATTAAAATAATTGAATCTTTAAGTGTTTCATTTTTCCTTGACTTATTTTTAATAAATGCTCACATGCATTTTCCATCCCACAAACTTTAAAATGTTCCTGTCAACTGTTCCATCATAGTGGACATTTTAAATACTTTAACATTAAACAAGAGCACCAATGCAATATTCAGCAACTCAAGCCATTAATGTTGCTACATAGAAAGTCAATTTGGCCAGACCTTGCTGAGGCTTTACGGATACAATTAAACTGTCTGCTGATTCACAATCATCTCGCCAACTTAAGCAATAAGGGGTAACCAAATGTACTGCTCCTCCAAGACTCCCGGATTCCTTGCAGTACCATCTAAATCACACTAAATTAGACATTTAACCTGAATTTGAAATAAGGGAGGTACATTAAAATAATTGTTTATATCACTAATGACCCAGACGTAATCTGGAATATTTAAAACTGACATAATATTTAATTTACACAATTTTGAAAGACTTTACAAGTCGAGACATAACTCTTTAAGTAACTGTACTTCTAGAGTTACAGGTCTAGACTAGTCTCTCAGCCGCAGAGTTACACCCACGGACCATTGGCTGAACATCTGATGCATAAGGCACACGAAATGGGAAACACTTTGGGAATTTCGAAGTCGTCATCTGATTGGTTGGATTCTGATGGATTTCTGGGAGACGTGTGTGTCAGGTTCTTTAACAGTTCGCCTGGAAACAAAGCTGTCGAGATACCAAACCCCCTCATGGAGAAAGAGAGTCGTCGTGTTCACAACTGTGGCAATGACGCTTATCAGGATCAGCTCAATGCTGGACTTTCTAAAGCATGTGAAGAGTTCAAGAGTTTTTTCTTGAGGCATTTAGGCCCTGTCCCAAATGGCACCCTAAAAACTTGTGGTCTTCCAACGAGTCCGTACTTTCGTGACGTAACGTCGCTTTGACTGACTGGAAGAATTCTTTTGAGGAGCTCGCTTCAGTGGCTCAGCAAAAGTGAAAATCATCAATGACAGAATGTTTTTGGCAGAATATGGGAAGTTGTGTGTAGAGTGATGAATTACAATGAAACACGAGTTGCATGGTGATGCTCCAGAGCGGTGTCTTGGAAAACCCAGTGAGAACTATAATAATATATGCATCTCTTCCACAGTGAAGCATGGAGGAAGAGGTGTCGTTGTGTGGGGAGCCTTTTTAGATGCTGGTATTGGTGAGTTGCTTCACTGTGAAAAGTCATTTAATGCTTTGGAGTACAGGAGAATATTGCCGAATGGCTTGCTTCCCACAAATGAAAAGAGAAAAACAGATGTTATTTTTCAACAAGACAATGCTCCTGCCCAAATTACAAAGACAACTAAGAAGTGGCTTGAGAACAAGTCCATCAGGCTCGTGTTTTGGCCTGGCCAGAGTCCATATCAGTGAATATTTGTTCTCATATTAAACTCAATCTAACTGGGAGACATTTTTCAACTACTCATGAACTGTTTGAAGCCATTAACATTGAGTGGAACAACACTGACTCTTCTTCCTGTAAAGCTGTCTGTAAGTTGGGGAAGGCTATTCCGTGCTGTTACTTTATCTACAGCATTTGTGCAATTCTTGCTAATTTCCTGACCAGTAATTTCTAGTTAAAATGGTTAAGACTGTTAAAAGACCACTAATTATTTTGCCATTTTTGCCCAGGAGTGTATAACGACGCCGACTTTACATTTTCACACCCCTGGTTGACCCCAGGCCACTGGTTCCCCTCATTTTGATCCCTCTGTTATTTTGGCCCCTGCACCCAAAACCTTCAATTTCATCTCAGGTTTAACACATAAACAAGTGTCGTTGGGTTTCTCTCTTCTTCAGAGGATAACAGAGGATTACAGGTGAGGGATCCTCCATAGAGCCGAGCTGCACTGAGAGGTAGGTGGACCAGGGCTCTCTTCTGGTGGTGAGGAGTTGGCACTCACTGTGATTTTTGCCAAGTAAGAAATGTTCCTGAATCAACATATTTGATCCTGGAACAACAGTCTTGTCTGGAAAATTGAGTCCTAACCCTACTCATAACTTATCACTAAAATCAGAAGTGCATAACACTGATGTAGAAACACCTAACCCTGGTTGTAAGCCTAAACTTGACATAAACTGTAAACTTGTCCCTCAAATCTAATTGGTTGATTCGAATGTTGTTCCAGGACCAACAAAGATGTCGATCCAGGAACATGTACTTGGTGAAATCACATACACCGGTGAGAAGTTGGCACTGCGGCCCACCTCATGTGTTTGAGGACACAGCAGGTATCACCTGGAGTGTCTTGGCTAAGTTCATCTTTTCCTGGTTCAGATGCCCTAGAAAAGGAGTATGAAAGAACAACGGTTTGATTGGACACTGGTTTTATGTCTCTGAGGTATTTTTCCCTTAAACAAACTATAGTAACATATGCCAGACAAGCTGTTACACATTTCAGCACATCTGTTTGTTTGATTTCATATTTTACACATAATTTAACACATTAGTGATATTTCCTTTAAAAAATAAGGTTCCAAAATGAGGTTTTCACAATGATGTCATAAAATAACCATTTTGGGTTCTCCAAAGAACCTTTAAATGGTAGGCAATTTTCGGAGAGGCTAGCAATAGCAAGCTTTGAAAGCATAAGATCCTACCCTAACTGGTTTGGAACAAATGAGCGTAAATTCACAAACCGCTCAGAGTATTACATCACGGGTTTCCATTTCTTCCAAATTACAGAAGTTATGGCGTGTATGCGGCACAAGCTCATTGTTTTTGGTTCTGGAGGAACTGTAAAAGGTGGCTGCTGTTCGATGACTGACGTCTGTTTAACTCTGCATAGCATGAATCGCGCTGATGACGTGTGATGTGATCCTACGCCTCCTACAGAAGATATTTATACAAATAAAATTGACATTTAAACCACTAAACTTAGTGATTGCTATCAGGATGTGAAGAGACATCCACCCAGCATAACAAAAAATGTTTCTGAAATTCTGATAGTGGATATACACTCACCTAAAGGATTATTAGGAACACCTGTTCAATTTCTCATTAATGCAGTTATCTAATCAACCAATCACATGGCAGTTGCTTCAATGCATTTAGGGGTGTGGTCCTGGTCAAGACAATCTCCTGAACTCCAAACTGAATGTCAGAATGGGAAAGAAAGGTGATTTAAGCAATTTTGAGCGTGGCATGGTTGTTGGTGCCAGACGGGCTGGTCTGAGTATTTCACAATCTGCTCAGTTACTGGGATTTTCACGCACAACCATTTCTAGGGTTTACAAAGAATGGTGTGAAAGGGAAAAACATCCAGTATGCGGCAGTCCTGTGGGCGAAAATGCCTTGTTGATGCTAGAGGTCAGAGGAGAATGGGCAGACTGATTCAAGCTGATAGAAGAGCAACTTTGACTGAAATAACCACTCGTTACAACCGAGGTATGCAGCAAAGCATTTGTGAAGCCACAACACGCACAACCTTGAGGCGGATGGGCTACAACAGCAGAAGACCCCACCGGGTACCACTCATCTCCACTACAAATAGGAAAAAGAGGCTACAATTTGCACGAGCTCACCAAAATTGGACAGTTGAAGACTGGAAAAATGTTGCCTGGTCTGATGAGTCTCGATTTCTGTTGAGACATTCAGATGGTAGAGTCAGAATTTGGCGTAAACAGAATGAGAACATGGATCCATCATGCCTTGTTACCACTGTGCAGGCTGGTGGTGGTGGTGTAATGGTGTGGGGGATGTTTTCTTGGCACACTTTAGGCCCCTTAGTGCCAATTGGGCATCATTTAAATGCCACGGCCTACCTGAGCATTGTTTCTGACCATGTCCATCCCTTTATGACCACCATGTACCCATCCTCTGATGGCTACTTCCAGCAGGATAATGCACCATGTCACAAAGCTCGAATCATTTCAAATTGGTTTCTTGAACATGACAATGAGTTCACTGTACTAAAATGGTCCCCACAGTCACCAGATCTCAACCCAATAGAGCATCTTTGGGATGTGGTGGAATGGGAGCTTCGTGCCCTGGATGTGCATCCCACAAATCTCCATCAACTGCAAGATGCTATCCTATCAATATGGGCCAACATTTCTAAAGAATGCTTTCAGCACCTTGTTGAATCAATGCCACGTAGAATTAAGGCAGTTCTGAAGGCGAAAGGGGGGCAAACACAGTATTAGTATGGTGTTCCTAATAATCCTTTAGGTGAGTGTATATATATATATATATTTTTTTTTTGAGTGTTAAGAAATTTTTTAGCATTTAAATAACCTTTTTTCTACTATAATTTTTTTTCTACTATAAAACAGTCCAGAGCACTGGCATAGATGCTACTCTAAATGAAGTGCTTTAAGACCCTTAAGAAAATGAGTTACAACGCAGTTTGCATACGACACCAAAAAAAAGTTTTACTGTTTATACTTTGCATTTTAGTTAATGATTTCCTGTCTGTGCAAGAAGAGCAGACGCCTGAATGTTTCTGAGGGTACCTGGCAGCAAGAGTTACGGCCACAGACAGTGCTGTCTCCTCTACAATATCTCCCACCTTCCAGTGTACAGCACGACTACTGTACCATAGCCAGTTTAAATCTACATCACATCCTGTTTAAGGTATCCGCTTACATAAATTAGGCTAAAGGCTAGATTCCATGTTCCTTATGAAAGCTTTTAGACTTCAAATTCTTTATGGCCTGTTAATTAGGAGTGTGATCTTCAGGGCCTCTGATGCTCAATGTCAGTAAACAGGAACTCAAAAATTTGGTCTGTAAGTATTTTTAATGAGTAGAACTAAATTGATCAAGGAAGGCAAAATTCGAATATTGTGGAAAAAGAGATGCAATATGCCACAACATGAAAAAAATGTCATGTTAGGATGCACAACACAGGAGATTTGGTGAAATAAACTGAATTTAATAATACAGCAATGGAGAATACTCAGTAGAACACAACCATTAAACATTGACAAGACCGGATCAAAAACTAAGGAAAACTCTGGTTATATGAAGCAGGGAGATAGTGAGTAGCACAGAAACAGGTGTGGGAACTAATTAACAGCCAGGGGAACTAAAGGGAACACAGGAAAATGGGAAACGATCAAACAGAGTGAAAACAAAACTAAAACAGGACATAACTGAGCAAAACCGTTACAGTGTGTGTAGGCTACTAAAACATCTACACATCCCTGTTAAATTGTAGCTTTTTGAGATGTAAAATCATGTCAGATCTTTTTCCACCTTTAATGTGATATTTAAACCAACAAAATTCAAGTAACAAACAGAAAAAAAAAGAAGAAAAAAAAATCCCTTTAACTACTTGGTTGAAACACATTTTACCTTTACTACAGAAGCCAGTCTTTTTGAAGAAGAATCTTTCAAAGAATTATTCCCTTGGCACCATGTTAGCCTGTCCTCCCGGGTGCAGGCCATCTGCGACACCAAGACCAAAAACAGACTCTCATAACCTGATTCATCAGATGCGTATGCTTTCAGAACACAGACATGCTTCATGAGCACAAATTAAAAAAAAAATGTCTAAAATTATACCTCGCTGCGGTCTCTCAAACTGTCACCCCGCACTCTCTCTCTCTTTTTTTGCTGTCCTGTAATATTGCTATTAAACATGTTGTCATGTCACGTTATCCACACCCCCGACCCCCCTAAAAAAGTTCACCCCCACATAGACCCAGTGGTCTTTTATAGCATGATGGAATGTATGAAATGAATGGTTATTTCCTATCGGTATCAACCATAGTTTACTTAGTGGAAGGACAGAACAAAAATGATAATGGATGTTTTTGGCCCTTAATGGTTAGTAAATCATTTTATAGGTACTCAAGGCTGTGACTATGATTATAGTAATGCTGTACCTACTGTAACAACAGAGCTTAGTCATGAGTATGTTTATAATATAGCTCAACGTCGAACATTGTTTGATTTTAGACAAGGGTAGACAAATACCAGATCCAGGCAACGTGAAGTTATATTAATCATCCAGTAGAGGGAGCACTTCTAAATCAGTTTTTTTTTTTTTTTTTTTTTACCTGTGGAGATTACATTTTCACAGATTACAACAGTACTATATAAAAATATTTGAAATAAATTCTATACTTTGAATTTTCTATTCTTCAAAGAATCTTGAAAATTGTATCCGTTTCCACAAAAAAAAAATTGCAGCACGTTTTCAACATTGATTATAATAAGAAATATTTCTTGACCAGCAAATCAGAATATTGGAATATTTCTGAAGGATCATGCTCTGCTTTGTCATCAGAGTAATACATTACATTTTAAAATCTATTCAAATCATTTTTTAATAGATAGATTTAATAGATACAATTATTTTAAATTGTAATAGTATTGCAATATTACTATTTTAGCCTACTGTGAGTGTGTTTTTTATAAAATAAATGCAGCCAGTGTGAGCATAAGAGACTTCTTTCCAAAACATTTAAAAAATCCCAAACTTTTGAACGGTGTGTTCAGGGCAGCTCTTTTATTTACTTGCCTTGTGGCTCACGATTACAGACCTGTGACCCTTGTGACTTTAGCTGTCTCTATTATATGCTCCTCTTTGTTTATCGTCCGGTACTTTGCCCCTGTCCTTGCACAGCTGACAGCTCTATGCCCGAGAAACCCTATCAGATGTCTGGCTCTGTTCCTCCTGGGGTCTCTGGCTATTGATTTCTGCTGTGGACTCTGTGCACTGCACATGGATCAATACTTCTACAAATGGGTTTTAACTAAAATTGTTTCATCTAGATATTAGTAAAGGGCCATTACCTTTTCTCTCAGAACACAATTTGCTGTTAAATTGTGCGTATCATTGAAATATTAATTGTATCGAAATTATTTGACTTCAAAAAAGCCTAAATGTGAAGCTCATAATTTTATAAACATTAATATTTTTGTTAAACCGTGTGTATTATTACATAAGTTATATGTATACAGTTGTTTAAATGTTTATTTAAACACTCACACTCATGTCGTTCTGAACCTTTAGGTGAATTACTTTCTTCTGTGAAAGACAAAAGAAGATATTTTGAAGAATGTTTGAACTAAACAGTTTTGGATTTCCATTGACTTCCATTGTATGGACAAAAAAATACAGTGGATGTCAATGTGAATGGAAACTGTTTGGTTATCTTCTTTTGTGTTCAGCAGAAGACAGAAATGCATACAGGTTTGGAACGACATGAGGGTGAGTAAAGGATGACACAATTTTTATTTTTGGTTGAACTATCCCTTTAACTTATATTGAACCCGTAACACACTTTTAACAATTGTTTTTTTAAACGTAACAATTGACTGTGTAATCTTAGTTCGTATTCAATTTCGAACACAACCTTGATCTTTGCTTGTGAAATATAATCATGATGCTAGTCATCAGGTATTGTCACCATATGCAGTGTCATTAGCACGCCGCGTCTGGCTATAAATTACCTACACAATGCAGGTCATGCAAGGATGGCAGTTATTGGAATTGCAGCAATGTGGCAGAGCGCTAGTCTCTCTGAGCATTTGGCAAGCGTGTGACGCTTTGATCATCTGTCAGCTCAGAGGGGGCTATCTGCCGTGTGCCAAGTCTCTAAAATTGTGGAGGGAAACAGAGATAGACATTGGCTCCAAACATCCTGCATTCTCCACTTCCTTCCTGCGCTGGCCCACATTGTCATGCTTCCTCTTTCTCTTCTCCAGCCAATCACAAAGCATTGCTTTACAGATAAACCCCTCCCACCATGTGGAAACGGTCACAGCAAGGCTGATTCGCGTTATTACTCAGTCTGATAGTCTCTCTGGGGATTGATATGTGATTGATGGAGGCGTCCATCCCTTCCAAACCGGTGTTAAATGGGATAGAAACACAACCTGGGTGA
Organism: Rutilus rutilus; assembly: GCF_951802725.1. Taxonomy (NCBI): domain Eukaryota; kingdom Metazoa; phylum Chordata; class Actinopteri; order Cypriniformes; family Leuciscidae; genus Rutilus; species Rutilus rutilus. The sequence continues at coordinate 9,054,534 of NC_140228.1, forward strand.
TGAGTGAAGCAGCATGGGTTCAGGAAATCTGCTACGCTGTAGCATCCTGCGTCACACCAGCCGAGCTCCCCTCGGTCAACCCTAAAACAGAAGGAAAATAAATAAAGAATTCCACCCAGAGCTTATTAGGCTCCTAACACACTTTGGTTATGACAGACAGATGGTTTAATTTACTGTCACGGCACGCTCAAGACTCCCTGGTCCACCGTCTCTCTCACTGCGGCCTTCTAAAACATGTAAACATCTTAGCTGGTGTTTGTTGAACATGCAAAGAGCTATTCAAATCAAGTCAATTCAAACACATTAAAGTCGGCATGAAAAGGAAGTTCTACTAGAAAGATTCGGAAGGTGAGATGATATCACAATAACATTTATAAGTTAATAGACCAGAAAACGAAAACAGAAATATTGGATGGTTAAGTTCTTTGGCGTAGTTCACTTTCAGAGGGTAGCGGCTCTGCATATCCTGCCTGAAGATGAAGGCAGGGGCGCAGCCGACCCCAGGGGAGGTATGGACAGGGACCAACCTGGGGGTGGTGGGGAGGATGGAGGTGGATGTTCGCATCATCATCTGCGAACTCAAGTTACGATCTTTTATACTCTAAGTGATTGGATAGACCAGAAAGTAACGAGTGACCTTAACATTGAGTCTTCCTGGCAGAACTTTACGCTAAAGCTTTCATTTATGATATTATTTTCTTCCCTATTGTGATGTATATCCGAGTGAAACGTCATCTCGAATGAGAAAAAATGTAGGGTGGGCTTGATATTGTCTATTGGAATTCATTGGATGGTTGTGGTTTGCTATTGGTCGATCTCGTGTGAGTGACAGGTTGTCCCGCCCTCACGCCATAAAGATTATGAGGGCACATGAATTAAATTTTTTTATTTCTGCAAGCTTAAAAGACAATATTACAAATTTACTGTATTGTAGATTTGATTTTAGTTCTATTCAAACAAAGCGTGAGTGGCAAAGCGTGACCGTGCATTTTCATTTCATGATTTCTAATGCTGAAGTGAAAATGCACATTCTTAGTTGGCAGTGTTGAATAAAGACCGCCTTGAGTTCATCATGACAGGAGCAGAGAGACAGATACAGGATATCCATGACCATGCATCATCCTGTTTCACTACTGCTTATCTGGAGAATGCTCTCTTCAGCCAACACTCATTCAAACTTCCTTACTGAAAAAACTGCAGATGAGGTGAACAAATAGGCCTCTTATTTCAGCTCAAAGTATGTCTGAATCTTCTGCCATGTAGTTGGGGATATGATGCAAGTTTGAAAAGGTTAGACTGTGGATATGGACTGATTTAATCATCATACAGTGTCACCCAAAATGTATTTGGACATGCTTAAAGAGATAGTTCACTTACAAATTCTGTCATCATTTACTCGCCCCCAAATTGTTCCAAACTTGTATGAATTTCTTTCTTCTGCTAAACACAAAAGAAGATATTTTGAAGAATATGTGTAACCAAACAGATGATGGGCCCCATTGACTTCCATAGTATAAAAAAAAAAAAAAAATGCTATGGAAGTCAAGCTGTTTGGTTACCAACATTCTTAAAAATAGTTAGTAATAGTTAATGGATTACCTACTATTAACTATCAATGATAAATAGGCCCACATTTGTTACAGTAAAACATTTTTTTTACGTTTTAATATGCTTGGGATATATAAATGCGGAAGCGATATGGTAAATAATGACAGACCTTTATTCGTTAGGCCTGCCGTCCAATGTACACATAAGTTGCGTCTCAAATGACACACTGCACTTTTTCTATGTACTTGTGCACTATGTACTTATCCATGTAGTGTATCAATTTTATATGTTTATTTTGTCATTGAACATCTGAGTCTGATGCCCCTCCCCCTCCGCTATGCAATTAAAGATGCGACAGCATGGTGTCCAAAATGTAGGCTGCGTCTGAAATCGCATACTCTCTTGAGTAGTTACTTATTTTGAGTAAGTAATTACTTCACTATCGCTAAAAAAGTAAGTCCTATGTAGTATGAAAGTGTGTAATGTAATCTGGATGTACTACTACATTTGCCATGTTGCCCTTACCACATGACCTACCAGCGTCAGCTGTGTCGCTTCACTGCCTTTCATAAAACCTCTCCCGTGGCCTCATGGGTTTTTTCGCCTATAGCCTATGGTATAGTATACCTATATACTGTATGGTATGCGATTTCAGATGCAGCCAATGTCTATATTTGTTCAATATTTTTTATACTATATATATATGTTGACTATTGCCATGTTCATTGTTTGTAATGTGACTCACTGGCATACAAAAATAAAAAAATAAATAAAATGAAGTGTCCAACATTCCATACTTCGTTTTTCCGTTAATTTAGTGCATCATCCGGGTAGGCTATTTAAAGTGCACTTTTTCTTTTTGGAATTTTCAGTGTGAACACTTGCATCATAGAATAGCGCATTAATAAGTGAACGGAAAGCGCACGAACGTAGTGAACTCTGGCTAGCTTGAAAATCAATTTTATTGGTCACTGAAATGCTTTTAAAAAACTATTGAAATATATGAACTTATTTGTAAAAGAAGAGCCTACTTAGTTGAGAACCCCTCTACTTTTTTGTTTTGATATTCCCCTCATAATTCGCACCCTGACGTAGCTAAAATGCTACGTTTTGCGGCCACTATATATTACCTCCTCTGGGTGTTCCGGGTGTCAAGTCTGCAGCGCAACATACGGAACATCTAAAGCAGGAAGACACAGTGAGAGAGAGAGAGAGAGCGAGAGGGAGGGCGCGGGGAGGGGAGAAAAAAGAGGTGAAAGAGCGAATGAGGAGAGCAGCAGCACACGGATCAGTCACTCTCCGCTGGTGCTCCAACCCTGGAAACACCATCCATTCATTATATCGCCCGTGATTCTGCTATGCGCATCGGATGAGGAGACGCCACTTGCGCTTTGGTTTTGGATTGGTGTTTAATCTTGTACTGTGCATCGCTGGACAGGATGGAGCATTGGAGACAGTGTGCGTTATGGCTGATCAATTGTAAGGTGCTGCCACCGAACCATCGGGTGACATGGGAGTCCGCTCAGGTGTTCGACCTGGCTCAGACCCTGCGGGATGGGGTCCTCCTGTGCCAGCTCCTAAACAACCTAAGACCCCAGTCCCTCAACCTGAGGGAGATCAACCTGAGACCACAGATGTCACAGGTAAGGGATGCACGAAGGCAAGAAGTTGTATGTTTACAGTAAGAATAGAATAGACTCAATAATAACAGAGTTAAACATATTTGATTTTTGGAAACATACGGTGTCATGTGTATGAAAAAGGTGATGTTACTGCTTTATAGCTACTTGCACGTGAAATATTTAGCAACAGAAAGTTGATATTTTGTCAACGCTGTACCGTTATTTGTGTGCTGAATTCTGCCCCCTATCGGTGAATGTGAGCAACGCAGTAACACTGTGAAGAGAGATTCTGATTTTTTAAGGTGCACTCAATCATTTTTCTTCAAACAGTTCTTTTTAAAATATCATTAAAATAATATCACATAATAAAATAAAAATGTTAATTCAGGTCGGCTTCTCATTGACACCAACATGTTGAGGGTCACGCAATTGAGTTGCTACTGTTAATAATGACAACAACAACATCAATAATAATAATATGTTTAATATATGTAGTAAGCCTACTTTCAGCCAGGGTTTAAGATGCTTTTCAAAACATAGCAATACAATTATAAAGTAAAAAATAGCTGTCTATGAAAGAAAATGTATGTGAAATGATTCCAGCTAGCACTGATCATGAAAAAAGTATTAGGACTGTCATCGATAAATCGCGATTAATCGCATCTCACGTAAAAGTTTGTGTTTATATAATATATATGTGTATGTATATTTTTATATTTATATAAACGTGTGTTTGTTTGTGCATGTCTGTGTACATACACACACACACATAGCCTATATATATATATATATATATATGTGTGTGTGTGTGTCTGTATTGTGTAACAGTATATATACACACATATTCATAATAAATACAGACATAGTCAGGATAAATATTATAATATATACGCACACACTTATATTATGCAAACACAAACTTTTATGTTAGATGCGATATATCGCGATTAATCGATTTGACAGCCCTGAATTGAACCTAATAGGACATAGTGCTTTTTGATGCATTGTTTGACCAAAACCATGAATCTACAGCTTTTTGGTTCCGGTCAGGATCAGGGTCAGATGAAAGCTGTTTTAGTCTGGTCTCGTTCGCTGTACCCTGTCAGGTGAGAGGAGGATTAGTTTCAGTGTCTGCGGGAAGCTGCATTATTGAAAACAGCGGCCTCTGAAATATGTCTCGTTCTGTGTTTTCTCACACCATCTGCTCAAAGTCTGGACTTGATTTCATGTTGATGAATCATTTCACATGAGGTGAAAGCTGCCATCAACACAGTGACACTTCATAGAACTGACAAATATAGTATTCACAGTCACCTTTAACAAACTTTATGCCCAGTAACTAGACAGGCACACATACACTTTGCGTTACATTTGTCAATGTGGTGCAGTCACAGTGAGCGGATTCCAAGAAGCATTTAAAAAAAGTCAATAGAACTTTAGTCAATAGCTTTTAGTTTTCAAACCACAGGCCTGGTCCGGTTCACTGGTTTACTGACAATTAGAAAAAACACAATGTTATATACATTATATACATATTCTGTGGAAGTTTGACATCTGATCAAAATGACGTCATTCTGGCTTTGAGGCATCCCCTTGCTTCTGGTTACATCAGATAGGCTGCTTTCATTTCATTTGGTTTGTTTTATCACAGTTTCTTTTTTTGAGCACATGATTTTCATCTGCACTGACATACGTAGATGTGTCTCCATTCACCAAAGGAAGAACTCCACAGAGAACTAACGTATGCAAAAAAGGGACAGAAAATGAGCAAATGGTCTGTGTAAACCAGTGTTTTGAGCGTGGAGGTGAAATTTCCATCTCTAAAGGGCAACATCTGAATCCTTGCATGAATTATTCATGACGTTTTTGGCAGCTATTTTATCAAAGACTCATTACAGCACATGGGACACAGACGCAGCCGTCCCAGGGGAACAGCTCAGACAAAAGCAGTGATGAGACCAAACTAAAAGCTGGAGTCCCCACCTCATCAGAGCACCTCCAGGGGCCCAATGGGCACTTTGGGTTTCCCTTCACCCCACGATAGGCGTGTAATTAAAATATAATGGCGAATTCGTCTCTGAAATTTCGGCATTAATGTTGATATTCGGGGAAAGAAAGGGGGTGTTTTTGTGTGGGAAGGAGGGGTTACACTATTTTACAGTTACATTTAGACAGGCAATTTTGAAGAAGATACCTTGAAACTAATTATATACGTAGGCCTGTTTACATTGTTAAAAAACATATTTTAAATAAATGCTATTCTTTTGAACTTTCTATTCATCAAAGATATATAAAACTGCACAACTGTTTTCAACATTGATAATGTAAGTAATGTTTCTTGAGCAGCAAAGCAGCATATTAGAATGATTTCTGAAGGATCATGTGACAATGAAGACTTTAATAGCTGTTCAACTTAAACTTTGCCATATATATATATATGTATATAACATAATTATATACTGTTGTTAAAATTTTTGGGCTCAGTAAGATTTTGAGTGTACAGTTAAAATAGTAATATTTATTTTTCTTTTGATTTCTATTTTAATTTATTTATATGATTTATATAATTTAATATATTTAATGAATAATTTATTATTTAATATTATATTATATAGGTAATCAGCATAGAAAATGAAACAGCAGTCTGTGGATTATATCTGGGCCTGCATATATTACAGTTTCAAAACACAGGCATGTTTGAAACGTGGAAGTGCAAGTTTGAGGAAGCCACAAAGCCAAGTGCCTTTCTCACGCACTGCGTTGATCAGACAGTGGCTGGGTTATGGGTTTCTTCCGTTTAACATGTGCACTTTTGTGAAGAGTGGAAGGAAATGGCAACAGGTGTTTTGCAGGCCTTCAGAACTTTATTTAGATATCAACAGATGTCAGTGAGAGTAAAGTCTGTAAGGTTTCATCATTAAACAGTGAAGTCATCTACAGTCAGTACATATGCAAATACTGTACGTAACCCCTTTACTTTCATTCCCAGTTGTGCAAAACGTACACACACACAAAAAAAAAAGCCCGGCAAGTGAGTATTTCACACGGTCATTGTAATGCCGGATAGTCACTGTCTCATCTCTAGGTTGGAGGGGGAAACACGAATGCCGACGCCCACTTGTTGGGCAGATAGTTTCCGAGCATTGACGCTCGCTGGGGAAATGAGGAAATGGGATGGAGGAAGGAAATGAAACTTAACGTCCTCTAAAGACCCTTGACTGAGCCACGGTGAAACATCAGAACCTCTAGCGGCTCAGATCCGTCTCTTTTTTCACTGAAACAGTCGAGCAACAAGCTCCTGTCGGAACACCGTCTCAGTCTTTGAATTTTCGCTGTAATACGATGTGATGTACAAAATGTACATGACAGATTCTGGGCCGTTTTTCAAATATATTCTTTAATTTTTTATGTCTAGTGTCCATGGAGAATCTGCCCTCCTTGAATAACACATATACTGTACTTTGCATAGACAGTGTGTTAAAAGCTCCATGTGAGACCCTAAAGGGGTCAGAGACTGGTCAGAGCATCATATGCGTGTGTTTGAATGTTTGAAACAACATGCAAAAGTTGCATCGTGATGTCAGGGCCTTACTGTGCAGTTTTGGATATGTGAGTGGTTGTCAGTATCCTGCACAATCTAAATTACAGGCACTCAATGTCCTGTTTGGTTTATGGATGGAAATTGCTTCTGAAAGATAAGAATGTGCTTGATAATTAAGAGAGTTAGAATAAAAAAAATAATTCTGAATTCAACTGGTAGCCAGTTTAGTGAGACGAGAATGGGTGTAATGTGATCGAACCTTCATCTGCCTGTCAACAACCTTGCAACAGCATTTTGAGGATCGGCTTACACACCATAGTATAAAGAGTTACAGAAGTCTAGATGAGATCAAATAAATAGATGATTGATCTGTTAAAAATGTTTTGCATAGTGAAGCACTGCACTGTGTTCTATTACACAGTCTCAGAGCGCATCGGTTCGCAATAAATGCTGCTCTACACAAATTAATCTCTGCATGTACTGAGTTTGGCGCTTATAATGTGTTATTATTATTATTATTATTAATTTGTAGGAATATTGATATACACTCACCTAAAGGATTATTAGGAACACCTGTTCAATTTCTCATTAATGCAATTATCTAATCAACCAATCACATGGCAGTTGCTTCAATGCATTTAGGGGTGTGGTCCTGGTCAAGACAATCTCCTGAACTCCAAACTGAATGTCAGAATGGGAAAGAAAGGTGATTTAAGCAATTTTGAGCGTGGCATGGTTGTTGGTGCCAGACGGGCCGGTCTGAGTATTTCACAATCTGCTCAGTTACTGGGATTTTCATGCACAACCATTTCTAGGGTTTACAAAGAATGGTGTGAAAAGGGAAAAACATCCAGTATGCGGCAGTCCTGTGGGCGAAAATGCCTTGTTGATGCTAGAGGTCAGAGGAGAATGGGCCGACTGATTCAAGCTGATAGAAGAGCAACTTTGACTGAAATAACCACTCGTTACAACCGAGGTATGCAGCAAAGCATTTGTGACGCCACAACACGCACAACCTTGAGGCGGATGGGTTACAACAGCAGAAGACCCCACCGGGTACCACTCATCTCCACTACAAATAGGAAAAAGAGGCTACAATTTGCACAAGCTCACCAAAATTGGACAGTTGAAGACTGGAAAAATGTTGCCTGGTCTGATGAGTCTAGATTTCTGTTGAGACATTCAGATGGTAGAGTCAGAATTTGGCGTAAACAGAATGAGAACATGGATCCATCATGCCTTGTTACCACTGTGCAGGCTGGTGGTGGTGGTGTAATGGTGTGGGGGATGTTTTCTTGGCACACTTTAGGCCCCTTAGTGCCAATTGGGCATCGTTTAAATGCCACGGCCTACCTGAGCATTGTTTCTGACCATGTCCATCCCTTTATGACCACCATGTACCCATCCTCTGATGGCTACTTCCAGCAGGATAATGCACCATGTCACAAAGCTCGAATCATTTCAAATTGGTTTCTTGAACATGACAATGAGTTCACTGTACTAAAATGGCCCCCACAGTCACCAGATCTCAACCCAATAGAGCATCTTTGGGATGTGGTGGAACGGGAGCTTCGTGCCCTGGATGTGCATCCCAAAAAATCTCCATCAACTGCAAGATGCTATCCTATCAATATGGGCCAACATTTCTAAAGAATGCTTTCAGCACCTTGTTGAATCAATGCCACGTAGAATTAAGGCAGTTCTGAAGGCGAAAGGGGGTCAAACACAGTATTAGTATGGTGTTCCTAATAATCCTTTAGGTGAGTGTATATAAGATATAGTTACAAAAATCATTCTAAATATAAAAGAATATAAAGAGTCCACACCACAAGTGGCACAGATAAATTATATTGTTGGTTAAATCGATTTTTTTTTCCAGCTGATGAATGATAATAACTTTGACAATCAATCAGAATCCATCCTGCTTTAAAGACCTCAAGCATTTAAAGTGGAAGACGACAAAACTGCAGCGCTCCCTTAATAAAGTTGGTGTGAACGGGCCTTGTCAGCCCTTTGCTGACTGTTGGTTAATTTCTAGGTGGTTTCTAAGGTTCTCTGTGTGGTTATGTACTGGTAAGCGCATTAGTCCATTATTTGAAGCCTTATTCGTGTCAGTAGTACAAATAGTGCAGTGTCACATGCCATAATTTAATACATAGGCTTCTAGGTTTGTTCAGATCCCTAGCCTAAAGAATGTTCAGTAGTAACACTGAAAGTCACTACATCACGCTACACGAATAAAACTATGCACAAACAGCATGTCATCATGCATATTAATGCACATTTTCAGGAGGCACAAATCTTTGCAAGGTCTAGTAAGTCCAGTCAGATTGCTCTCTCTCTCTCTTTCTCTCTCTCTCTTTGAAACTGACCTTTCCTTCTGTCACCAAGGTAACAGGCTCTACTGTAAATGGTTGGGGATCAGGATGAATAAAGATGCTCTCTATAGACAGTGTGAATCACACATTTGCAGTTCAGATTGGAACTGCACAAATGGATTTTTGCACAGTAATGTGTGAATTATGCTGGTCACCAAGGGACACAGGCACGCATTAGGATTTGTAAATGAAGGCAGACATTTCCATTCTCAGGCAGAGCTCTTTTGTTGCAGAAAATCCATGATTATTATGTTTGGAAAACCTACCCAGCACTCTTATGAGATTTGAATTGTATTCAGAACATTGTAAAAGCATTTACCGTCTGCGCTGGTGCCATTAAAGTGAAAAGAGATGGTCATTAATAAGGAGATTTAATTGTAGTATCCAATTGTGCACCATTTAAGTGGCCAATAAAACAGCAATATCCTATTTTGTGCTCACATGGCAGAATGACCTTTTTGATGATGACTACATGTAGAAAGTGATCAGTCAGCGGTGCTCACGTAAATGCACACATCCTGCAGCTGTACTGCAACCTTTACTTTAGAGTAGATCCTCAGCGGAGCAATGACATCACAGCGCACAATGAAATGGGCATTATCTTGTCTCAGTCAGGGTAAAAATAGCCCATAAACGGGAGCTGTAAAAATGCAGTGGCACTAGAAGAATTTCACCAGGATGTCAGAGAAGCACTAATATCAAATTTCATTTCAAAGTGCTGATGCATCTGTAAATTGAAGCCCCTGAGATAAAATAAGAGATTTGACATTTTGAGTGCAGTTGAAGTGCATTCAGACACAATCTGCCAAAACGTATCACATGGATTGTCATAGATGAGAATTTTAAGCTCTTTGTGAATGGAACAGTCCTACTGCTTCCTTTAGAAGTACAAATTACACAAGTACACAAACATAACTTGGCGTGTGCCCTACAGCATGGATCAGATTTGTAGTCTTCTGGAGGAAAAATGCTGTCATTTTTGTTGTTGTAATTTTAGTGGAAAAAGAGGGTGCATCAGTAAAATCAATAAATACCACTACTATTAGCTCCACCAATAATTATAATTATAATAATTGGCTATCTGTAAATTTACTATGGTCAATTTGATGGGACAATACATTATGTACATTATATACCAGTTAAATTACTTAGACAATACCTGAACTTTTATAGAAAATATTGTTGAAATAGTAAGTAAACTTAATTTCAATGAAATATAATCAAATGTCACTTTTTCAAGGTGACATGTATTATATTAAAATTATAGTAATGTATAATTCCATTTATAGTAAAACTATAGAACTATAATTTGCAAGTAAAAAATGTCACCTTGATTATATTCATCACATTTGATTATATTTAATTTAGTCTTTTTTACTGTAAATGGAACTACATGCACACACATATCATAGTATGTACTCAAAAAAAAAAAAAAGCATGTTAGACAATAACAATAAGTGTGCAGTTGTTAGACCTTATGTCTAATTTAGAGAGTGGTGTCTAGATGTGTCTATTTTGTGTGAAAAAACCGTCACAATTTCTTGTAGTGTGTTCTGTTGTATACATGGCGTTTTTTTGCGCTGTTCTTCTGTTTGTGGTAGCACAGGCTGTGTGATACTGACCATCTCTCACATTGTCCTGACGGTTCACTTCTCCCAGTGTGGTGTGCAGTAACCCGTGTGCACTGCCCTGTGAAGGGCAATTCACCACGGATCTGCCAGTGATGACAATTTAGCCACCAGCCAGTGTTTATCCTCTGCCTCTCCTGTCCGTTTTACAAAATGCGATGCCATGTGCGGTTCAGAGCAAGTATCCATACTTGATACGAACAATCAGTTGTTGCATCGGAAATATGCTAAGAAAATCTATAGGATGCATGTATCCAAGGTCAACATCGATTTCTTAGGGGTTAGAATATTGCTTTGTTAAACACCAAACTGCTATGAGAAAATGCTACGCACAGCTGAAATATTTTAGATATAATCCCATAAGATGCTAACAAAAATGTAAGCTTTACCTTTAAGTTAGGTAAATAGATTGTCTGACATAGATGTTTAGCTGAAGCTTTTATCCAAAGTGACTTAGTGACAAAGTGACCATATTACAGGGACAGTTTCCCCTGGAGCGCTGAAGGGTATGATGGGATGGTGATTGATCATACAGTCGATCAGTTTGAACCTGTACCTTTTCAGCTGCTAGTTTAGATCTGTAACCACCAGGGTTGTGCTACATTTTGAACGGAAGAATTGACTCCCTTTGAAATCATGAGTGTGAATTTGAACGGAATTGGCCACACCCCATATAAAGTTTAATTGAAATTTGAATGACAGGGAGAGTATCTATCTACGTATCTATCTACGTATCTATCTATCTATCTATCTATCTATCTATCTATCTATCTATCTATCTATCTATCTATCTATCTATCTATCTATCTATCTATCTATCTATCTATCTATCTATCTATCTATCTATCTATCTATCTGTTTCTTTTCATTTTAATATTTTTTTTACTTCATTACATTCAAATTCAAAGTGCAATACTGTATGCTGTTTACTACCTCAGTCCAAATTCAGAAATTTAATTACAACATAAAAGGCATTCCCAGTTGAATTCTGAAATGCGCATAACCCCATACCAATACACCACATTGTTGTTAGCATCGATAGTGCTAAATGGAGAGATTTTATCAGTTGTTAAATGGCTTTGGAGAGCATTTACAGACTACATTTACAATTCATAAAACAATCGCAATCTATATAACAGATGTCAGATATATAGAGCTCATAAATGTATTGAACAAAGCATATTTTGTTGAGAACATTTCAGTGCTAGCATGCCCTGCTGACTGTCAAGTTGATGCTCTGGGTCACTTTCTATCCACAGTGCTGTCTTGCACGCAGTTTTAATAAAGCATCTTTGCTGACGGATGCTTCGTTGTTTTGACAAGACAGCTTGTTTAGCTGTCTGCTTGGTTAAACCAAGGGTAAAAGCTGCACACGGTTCACAGCTGGTGCTCTCCACACAGGACGAAACACTGTAAAAGTGCCTGAAGCCACTGATTTACAACACCTTTGACTTCCTTATTCTTCTGAATGAGATTTTTTGGGCTGTCGGAACCATCGCTGTTAAGAGGATGTCAGGACTTTCCAAGAATCAATTTCAGTGAATAATTTTAAATCTTCAGCCTTCATCTTGAAAGCCTTACTGATGTGAGCACTTCACTCTGCCCTTGGACTTTAAAGGAGCCATATAATCCATATAAATGTTTTATAGCATTTTATTATAAGTTCAGGTTATAACAAACTTGCACTAAATGAGTTGCAATGTGCTGTAGTTTCATTGTCTTTCAGACACATGTTGTGTTTGCTACTGTACCTTTAAGACTTTTGCATGTGAAATAGCTCTATTATGATTAGCTAACCTCTTTGCTTTTGGAAACTGCCAGCATAGTTTACACTTGCTGCGTCTTAAATCGAATACTTCCCTACTATTTAGCATGCAAAAAACAGTACGCCAACAGAGTAGTATGTCCGAATGCATAGTATTCGAAAAACAGTATAGGCGAAACGTCCAGGATGACCTACTACTTCAGGCAAGGGCATTGGGGGCCCGCAGTAAAACAACCGGTGCGAGATTTCAACCGAGGGGGTTTGACTTTTTGCTGTCGCAGACAAAACCCCCCATCACGGCCAAATCGGCTTGTTGTGGTCACACTGTAAAAAACTAAAAACTAAAAACTTTGAGCTAACTTTAAACAATAAGGCTACTTATCACATTTTTTTAGTTGGCTCAACTTGTTTTTTTTTAGTTGTCTTGACAAGAAGTTTAAAGTTTAAAAGAATACCTAATACTCATGACCAAAAGTATTTAAGTTGATTTTAACTGAAGCGAATTAGTTGAGTTAACTTAAAAAGTTGAATGCGATAGGTTGCCTTATTTTTTTTAAGTTAACTCACCTTTATTTATTTATTAAACCCCAACCCTAATCGTTAAGTATGAACAGTTCAACAACTTGTCTCAAGCAGTCATTAGCTTTGCAGAAAACAATATGTCATGCAATATAATTGCAAAATAAGAACCAGCTCTCAATTCCCAACCTTACTTAATACTTTTACTTAATCCATACATTTTTTATGGTTATGTCCCCTTTAAAACTGAATCAGTATCTTCAAAGCCATCTAGCTTTCTGTTTCACACATGGTATTTATTATGGATGAAATGCTATCCATTTAGTATTAGTCTCATTACGCCCTTCAGGAGAAGTAGGAAAAGACATCTCTTGAGTTTCCTGCAGAGATCTGACTGTGCAGTAGTTGATGGAAGAGCAGTTTTCCACCAGGATAGATTTAAAAGCCACGTTTGGTTGAGCGGGACGGGTCCGAGGCAGCTGTAATGCAGAAAACAGCTCTGAAAGTGTCTAGGCACATCATGTGTTAAATGTTTGTCTTTATTTTACTCTTGCTCTCTTTTCCTCTTCCTCTCCGTTTCTATCTAGCTTCCTTCAGACCCTGCAGGACTCCTAAAGACTTCAGGGCAACCACGAGATGTGCCTTTCTGATAATGTGTTGAAACCAAACAAGTGTAAACAGTCAAAAAGATTTGCTCGCTGAACATTTGCTTGTCTTATCTGTGCATAAGTGCAGCCCTAGGCCTCTGGTTAAGTCATCTGTAGAGGGGGGAATGGGAACTGAGAGGCGGTGCATGTGTCGCTCGCTTTTGATCTGCAAGCTTCTCGCAGATAAGACTTATTAGTTTGTATGCAAGAAAAAGCTTTCCTTATGAATTTTTCCAGACTGATGTTTTCTGCACATTAAATGCCAGAGGACGAAGGTTGAGGGTTGAGCGTCCTTGCTCTCGGGAGGTTATAGTTATACATAGTAACGTGAGCACTTTGTGTTTCAAGAAATCACAGTGCAACTGCCGCACAGAACATAGAGACTTTTGATGTATTCACTTCCTCTTGTTGCTTAAGATAGAAACTTGGCATTGAAGCAAGATGTCAAACTCTTTTACAAGAGCTTGACAGGCGACGCACGGCCAACGACAGATGGCGGGTGAAAATCTAACTGGTAGAAACAGACACATTCTTGTGAACGTGCCCAGCGAGAGGGTAAAGGTGCTGATCTGCAGACCATGACAGGACATCCATTAAGATTATAATCAGTGTTTTCTGGGTTATTGTGAGAACACATTGCTGCACTGTTGAAGAAAATTTCCTGTGTCTGATGTCACTTAGGCATTTTGCATATACTGGGAAAGGAAATTACAGATCATAAATTTACAAAACTTTTTTTGTGCAATATGTGTATACTAACTACTACCGATTGGTGTGTTGATTTATTAATTATGTAATTTTTTAGCAAAACTATAAATATTTTTTTTAATTATGTATTTAAATTTCATTAAAACGATGAATTGTTTGTTTTGGTAACACTACAATAAGGTTCCATTGGTTAATATTAATGTATTATCTAACGAACAATGAGCAATAGATACGTTACAGTATTTATTACTCTTTGTTAGTTAATAAAAACTGTTTGTTTTTTATATACAACTGTTCATTGGTAGTTCATGTTAGCTCAGGTCCATTCAATTATATTAACAGATACGTCTTTTGATTTGAATCATTTATTAGTAAATGTTGAAATTAACATTAACTGAGATTAAGAAATGCTTTAGAAGTATTCATCATTGTTAGTTCATGTAGTTAACTAATGATAACATATGGAACCTTATTGTAAAGTGTTACCTTAGTTTTTTAATTAATGTTTTATTAATACTTAAAAAATATACATTTTATTTTTTATTATTGTTTTTAATAATAAATATAACAGTAATAAGGGATAATTTAAATAAATCATTATTAGTTATAAATTAATGACTGGTAAGCAGGTGTGGGTAGTAGGGTAAAAAATAAAAAATACTGTAGACTTGTAACCCAATACTTTCACTAGTAATACTGACTTATATAACATTACTGTAATATTTTTAACTCAAAAGACCACAAGAACTCAAATCTTTAGTGTGATTCAGTGAATTAGCCTATGGTTTTTGATAGCTTGCAGTTACCGTGGAGTTTTGTGGTCAGACGATGAGAATCTGGATCTAGAGTTCTGATAAAGTATCCGTTTTGTAACAGAGCTGTGGTCATGAGTCAACACAGGTGTCAGCTTAATGCAACAGCTTGTGTTTGAGACTCATCTCATTTCACTTTATAAATGAATGTGTTTGGATGTTCGCCAATCATTTACTGTTTGGTAAACTCATTAGTCATGATTCAGAGCAGGTATCACATGAAATAAGAATGGAGAATTAAATATAAAACTCTGTGGTTAGTCTTGTTCTCCAATGTGGTTTTGTAGTTATAGTTCTCATATGCCTTCATTTTTAATTGAATTTAGGAATGTTTGACAAAAATATGACTTTGACTTTAATTTTGATGTATGCAGTTTTAAATAAAACGAATGTTTTTTTTTAATATAAATATGAATAGGATGTAGAATATTTAACTTTATAATGGCATAGTTTAAAAAAAAGTTTAAATATATTTGTTATGACTGGCTATGATCACGGAAATGCATATGTATAAACGTTAAAATGTTCATTAACAATATACTATCTTCAAATAATATTTTTGTTAGATTAATTTCATAATTCATTTGAAATAAAAATATAGTTAGAAAAGGCTTGTAAAAAAAGCACTTCATCAGATGTTGATGCAAAATAATACTTCAAAACCAATATTGACATTAAGGTAATTTAAATATTAAATATTCCTCTTTAATATAACATATGCCTTTCATTTCTGTCTAGTTTCTCTGCTTGAAGAACATCAGGACATTTTTGCACGCCTGCTCAGAGATATTCGGGATGAAGAAGAGCGAGCTGTTTGAGGCTTTCGATTTGTTTGACGTTCGAGATTTCGGAAAGGTAAGAGACAATTTCTCTTTCAAATCTCATTTGAAACACGTAGTCACACAATCATTCTGCACTCATCCCACAATGCACTGACATATTTGCTTGTTCTGTTTCCAAGCATCATCAAAGTGGCATGATTTACATTTTTCTTGTGCGACAGTCATCCGTCACAGTTTATGGTATATCTTCAGCCTCGGTCACAGATGTGGTAAAGACAGCAGGGTTGTGTTTGATTTTCCTGACGTTAGCCTGTGCGTTGGCTGTGTTTTTTTGTGGTGTTGTGTCTCAGTTGATTATGTTCCGAGATGCTGGGCTATTGGCTGTGTCTGCTGTAATAAATAGAGTGTCTGCGTCTCATCCTGCTTCTTATTTAGTCCACTCTTCAGCATGTTAAATTAAAGATCAGTGAATGACGGCAGGGGATGTGGCACGATTGTCTTGATTAGTTTGCATGACTGTATGTGTGCGTAACCGTGTTCTAGTTTTAACTGCATTATTACTGTGTATTAGTGAGCATATTGGCCCTGGCAGATGTTTTGCCCTAGGCTTGTTACTGCACTGATCAATATAGTCAAGAGCCCTTAAACCCCAAAGGGTCTCCTAATGCAAACTCAGCGACCTCTCAGTTCTCTCTCACCTGCTGTGACGTCCATACCGTGACGGTTCGGGATGAATACGTTTACCGTTACACCCCTAATATATTTAGTACTGGTCAAAAGTTG
Organism: Rutilus rutilus; assembly: GCF_951802725.1. Classification (NCBI taxonomy): domain Eukaryota; kingdom Metazoa; phylum Chordata; class Actinopteri; order Cypriniformes; family Leuciscidae; genus Rutilus; species Rutilus rutilus. The sequence goes on from NC_140228.1 coordinate 9,071,267, forward strand.
GGAAACATATTTTTAATGTTTTGAAAAGAAGTCTCTTATGCTCATCAAGCCTGCATTTATTTGATAAAAATAAAGAAAAAACAGTAATATTGTAAAACATTATTATAAATAATATATTAAACTAGTATAATATAATAATATAATTTATTACATGGCTTGGTTGAATTCTAATGTAGAATGCGGTCTGTTATGTAAGGGATAATGTATAGGTCAGGTCTGAACAGGTCTGGAATCAGCCTGAAGGGGTTGTTATTCGCTATAACAACAGCCTCGCTATACATTATCCCGCTTATTACATGGCTACCTACAAAATAAATAAATAATTTGTATATATATTTTTATATATATATTTTTAGTATAACAAACCGTTGCCATGAAAAACAGAGCGTTGCTATGGACGCAGGATTCTAACCGTAGAGACGGACTATTTTCTTTAGCGGAAGCAATCCAATCGTTTTTAAATCAATAAACTTCTTTTTAAATCAATATTTTGTGTCAAATGAATGATTTATTTGGTAGGTAGCCATGTAATAAGCGGGATAATGTAGAGCGAGGCGGTTGTTATAGCGAATACAACCCCTTCAGGCTGTTGGGGTTGTATTCGCTATAACAACCGCCTCACTCTACATTATCCCTTACATAATATAGGCTATTATATATATAGCCTATATATATATATATATATTGTTGGTGCGATAATCTTTAAATAACAGTGCTTGCTGCACCATAAAATGCAACTCTTGCTGCGTCCAGACTCATTGCAGAAGGCTAATGGAGTGACAAAATCGATCATTTGAGTGAACGTCGATCATTTGAGGTGTTACACCTCCCCATTTATCCTAGTAGGCTATGCTTTAAAAATACATGTTGCTTCAAAGTTAAAGGTGAACTAAGTAACATTTTTTACCTTAACTGAACAGCTTCGGAGTCATTGGAATGGTTATATTACTTATTTCGGGTTGAATGGTGGTCGTTTCGCACCCCCCTGGTGCCCGTGAGCGGAAAATACGCACTTGCAACTTTGGGGCGGCGGGCCACCGGCCGCCGCGTCAGGAAGTCTCGCGTGATATCAGGTCTCGCGATGTAAACAATTGCTTTACGGCCAAAAGAAATCTGCTAAAATGCCGTCATTATTGCGCTCCCTCACGCTGTTCGAACCCGAATGAAGAAGACGTTTTAAAGAATATCCCATCTGCTTGATGTCGTTGATCTGCTAGCCTCTGGTGTCTGAGAATCACCAACGAGTTTTTACAACAGTGTTGTCAAATATCTATTCCGAAGCTGTGGGGGGAGCTCTAGAGAGAAACCTGCGAGCAAAAAGCGAGAATACAGCGAAGAAATCCCGAAGTTACTGAATGCAGCTTTAAACTAAATGTTTCCAAAAGCTTTTTGCAAAGCTGAAGTTAGAGCTATGTGTCTTTTGGCAAAGAAATATTGTTTGTCTTTGTTGTGCATGCAAGGGGCTCATGTACACTTGACCCTGCTAATCAATGTTTAGACAGGTTGACACCATTTAGTTCACTATCAGACATGTACAGTAGCAGAGCTTATGTCATCTGATCTTGTCCACAGCAGCATCCTGTACATGCACATCTGTTGATTCTCTTATCTCATATTGTCTCACATGTATTCATCAGCACAGAAGGGGAAAAGTCTTCACACACACATTTAGACACTCTGTAAGACATCACCGATTTTTTCCACATGACTGACAAAACATCTGTCTCATTCTTCTGACACTCGCTCTGGGCAAATCTGCCAACACTTGTTTTATCACAAGTGTAGCACAAATATTGTTGGAAATGAAGTTTGGAATAAATATTGTGAAATATTATTACAATTTAAAATAATGGTTCTCTTTTTTAATATATTTTAAAATGTAATTTATTTTTGTGATGCAAAGCTGAATTTTCATCAGCAAGTACTCCAGTCTTTGGTGTCTTATGATCCTTCAGAAATCATTCTAATATGATGATTTGATACTCAGTTATTATCAGTGATGGAAAAAGTTGTGCTGTTTAATATATTTTTTTGGAATACTTTTTTCAGGATTCATTGATGAGTAAAACGTTAACAGCATTTATTCATAAAAACAGCATTTATTCAAAATAAAAACATTTCTAACAATATAAATCGTTACCATCACCTTTTATCATTTTAACACATCCTTGTTGAATTAAAGTACTAATTTCTTTAAAAAAAAAAAGTTATTGTTCCCAAACTTTTGAACGGTAGTGTATATTGTTACAAAAGATTTCTATTCTAAATAAATACAGTTCTTTTTAACTTTTTATTCATCAAATAATCCTGAAAAAAGTATCTCAGGTTATAAAAAAAATATTAAGCAGCACAACTGTTTCCAACATTGATCATAAATTAGCATATTAGAATGATTTCTGAAGGATCATAAGACACCAAAGACTGGAGTACTTGCTGATGAAAATTCAGCTTTGCATCACAAAAATAAATTACATTTTAAAGTATATTAAAAAAGAGAACCATTATTTTAAATTGTAATAATATTTCATAATATTACTGTTTTTTTTTTGTTTTTGTTTTTTTAACTGCAGGCTTGAGGAGCATAAGAGAATTCTTTCAAAAACATTAAAAATAGTAATGTTTCCAAACTTTTGACTGGTACTGTATAAATGTAAATATATTTAAATTTATGAATTAAAATACATATATTACCCTATGTATTAAATAAATGAGTAAATACTGTAAGGAAACGGTTTATCTCAGTAAGCAGGTTTATTAAATCTGTATCAAGTTTGAATGAGCGAATTAGAATGTTCACTGACATTTAAATAGATCTCTGCTTAAAATTCTCTAACATTTTTTTTCCATCTTTGTGCTGTCGGGGTTGCCTGGTGTGATGACGTGTTTTCTCACTGACTGATAGATCGTAGCGATTGATCTCCAGTAATAAGCTTTTGCGCTGCAGGGCTGTAAGCTTGATCGATGTTTGTCTGTATGTTTACAGCCACAGTGACAGCTCAACTAAAGTCCTCCTTTCTCATTTATCCATCTGTCTCATCTATTCATCCACTGATTCTTATCCTCCAATCAGAGCAGAAATGTAATCTCTCTTTGCTAAATGTCTAATTAGGACTCATTATTTCAATGATATGAAATGGATTTGTTGCAAGTACTATTTAGCAGGTGCATTTCATGGAAAGTCCCCCTGGAGCATCATGGGGAAAAATTGACCTTATTTTTGTAATACATGCTATTTTTTATTATTGTGAACAATTCACTAGACCCATCTTTTTTTGTTTTCTCTTTAAACGTTCTATTGCGCACAGAAATTCTAATGCAACTAGTGTTTTTTACAGTAGTTTTTATAAAAAAAAAAAAAAACGTTTTATTATTATTATTATTTTTAAATAGTCCTATTGAAGTTTTTTTTTAAAGGTATTTATTTCAGATTAAGTGTTTGTCATTTTAGTGCTTAACCAGTTATTTGCCAATGCAACATTTATTATACTTTCTTCTAGTATTTATATTTAATTTTATTTCAGCTTTATTTCAATGAACAAAAATGACCTTAATAGTTTTAGTATTAGTTAATAACCCTAATATTATATTACCCATATTACATAATAACCCTAAATGCAACCCATGGTGACTTTAACTATTTTGCTGCTACTGCTACCATTTATTTAGCTCAGAAAAGTTTGAACATTTGTGTATTTTATTTCTTGGAGTCTTAAACAAGCAGCTGTTTTAGGCACTTAGCCACTTATATTTGATGTCATAACTGAGAACTTTGCTTACAAGCTTTATGTGACATATCCCATGATGTTATTGAAACATCAGTCATGTGATCCCATCATCAGCACTTCTGTTCTATTCTGAGCCACATGCTGCTGACAAATTAATGGAAATAAGTTCAAATATGACGTATTTGCTTCTGCATTTTCAGTGCACACAGGCTGACTTTGCAAGTTGGAACCAATGAGTACAGATGGGTGAAGTTCTCCTTAATGTCAGTTAGTTCGGTGAACCTTCCGCTGAAGTGGTGAAGTCACAGAATTTCCTGAGGAATTGTGTTGAAATTAGTCTCCAGTAAATCTCGTGTGTTCTTGTAAATGTCGTTTCTCAAACTGTCACTGTTGCTGAGATCAGATCTGTCTGTACGTATGTCGAATGCTTGTGGGCTTTGGAGGAGATTGAACAAGAACAGAAGATAAGAAAACCACTCATGCTTTGGAATATAACAAATGTAGAGTAAGAGACAAAGTGAGCATCTGTGCTGCTATTGGATTTCCATAGTTAAATATATCACTGCCACCAAGTAGAAAAACTATAATCAATAGCTGCTCTCACTTTGCCAGCTTGCCTCTCTCTTTATTCGTCTCTGTCTTTACTACTTTTAGTCACTACATTATGGACATTGAATGAACAAGTAAGCTTATAAATATGCAGACGTATACTCCTGAGGGTGAAGCGCCCTTCAAGGCTCTTGTTCATGAGCGGATGTGTGGAGCTTATTGAGTATCGAGTGACAAGGTTTTTCAATAATGGATGCAGAGTGGTTGTTGTTGCAGAAAATCATTTGAGGGGGTTCGTGGTGGTCGGTCTGTAAAAACCTAGTGAGCTGCCTACCTAGACAGCATGTTTAGGCTACATAGGCACATTTTTGATGTGTAGGATGCTCCAAAAATGTTAAATGTCCTTGCTGTGGAAAAACCTGAGAGAAATGGAGATTATATTTATATTTAAAACAGACTAATACAGTTTAGAGTAACATATTAGCGTAGCAACATATGCTAACAGCAAGCAGTATTTTAAATAGGTGTTATTCAAGCCATGTAATCTCATTATAGAATGTAAGATACGTTACGCTGAATGATATGGAATCATCGTTTTGTTGAGTGTTAGAAGCAGTTCAGGCCTGAGGGCAACAATGTCGGCATGTGAACTGCAGCACCTGACATCTGCTATTAGTCAAGAGTGTGTGGTGAAGTGTTAGGCTCTCAGAATGAGAACACACACCACACACATATGGAGGCGTGTGTGTCAAGTGCCCTGATCGTCCTCGAGGACACGCATTGATGATACCCATGCTCTCACTGAACTGAGCACAGGCGAATTCTAGCAGTTTTCCAATTTCTATGTTATTATATTGTATCCCTTATTGAGATCCCATAAGGCATTACTTGTTGTACTTGTAGGCTAGTTGTATACCTGTGTGACGTGTGCGCACTTATGTATGTAGAAGATTTAAATGTCAGGATGATTACATGCAGGGGCTTCATCAGGCTTCTGGCAGAAGCTGACCCCAGGTTGCGTGTCTGTCTGTCTCTCTCTCTCTCTCTCTCTCTCTCTGTGTTTCTGTCTGCTTGGCTGTCTAACTCCAGTCACAGAGTCACATGAACCTCGAGCAGAAAGCTGTAAACTGCTGGAAAGCATTCACACTTCCTCTTTCCTGACTCGTCGACCTCTTACTACTACGTGGCGTTCCCTGAAGGTTGAGTTGCGAGCTTACTCACGCTTCCTGTGCTCGACTCATGGGGCCCCACGACGGAGGGGGATGGGGTGTGTGTTTAGACGAAGTGTGTGTGTAGACACCAAACCCTTCCTGAGATCAAGACCCTTGAACACATCTGAAGTCATTGGGAGAACTGGGCTCTCAAAAAAATTACATTAGGTTACTGTCACTTTGCAACATGCTTAACAGTATTGAAAGTGTGAAAGTGAGGCATGCAGAGCTGCTGCTTTTGTGTTTGAAATTGGTCATATTTGAGGTTCAAGTACAGCTAAAATTGATTAGGATCAGGGTTATTAGTAAACTAAAACTAAAACCATAAAAAAATGATAATTGAAATTAAATAAACATTAACTGAAATAATTTTATTTCAGCTAGTTGCCAAAGCAACGTTTAAAATTTTAATTTAGCTTAACTTGATGTAATAAAAACTAAAATAACAAATAATAAAAACGTATAAAAACTGAATAAAAAATGACAAAAAATACTAAAACTTCAACTAAAATGAAGATAAAATGTAAAATAAAATAAAAAATTATAATAGTATCTCTCTGATACTAAATAACACTGGTTAGGAGATAGGCAGCAGGTTTTAAAACAAAGCTTTTATGTATTGATTATTGTGCCATGTCATATTTTAAGAGGAACTATCTAAATTATCATACATTTCCTGAAATGTATTGAAAAATCAGAACAACTGCTAAAGCTGCTTGCTTCCTCTACAATGTTTCTCACTGAGAAGATGAAAGGCAGGTGTGTGTCTTGGTGTGCATGGTTCCTTGCTGTGGTCAGTGCCATCACAGATGGGGCTTTTTGCAGAGCACGTTTAACCCTTCCATCATAACCACTAAGGGTCCTGTGTAAAGAACTGCAAACATCAAACACTCTGTACCACCTTAGCGTCCTATTTACACGTCATGTTCAAGCTGCATATCTCTTCAAAGTGGGCCGCAAAGACGGATTTTTTTCAGTCTGTAGTGGGCGCTTGGTGCGAGAACACAAAAGCCGAATCGCGCTTGAATCCGTTATAAGCTGTTTGATCCTTGGAAGCGTGGCATTGCGAGGCTTTATACTGAAGGTGTCATTTTTAAAGCCAATTAGAGATATTTTTGCTTGCAGAGTTGAGATTTTTTTTATTCCAGCGCACCCTCAAGCCATCTGTTTGGATCCCAGTCAGCTCCAGCGAAGCTCAAAGCCATGTGCTTTAGAAAAGATGTCCTTCAAAGACTTTCAGGGTCTTAAGCACTCGACTGAAACGCAGCCAGGAACAGATTTTTAGGAACTGTTTTGAGTCCACAGTACATGGATGATAATACATACACGCAATATTTTAGCATAACTTCATCATAAAAATGTCACAGAGGGAACTTCAGCCAGACAGTATTGTTTATGTGTCGAGGGGCAGGACATAACCGTAATGTAGTTGCTGGTAATATTTAATAAATACTTATTTAATAAATACTATACAAGAAATAGTCAAATCGATTTTCAGTCAAATATTGTTTCTGCAGGTTACATCAGTACGTTAGTAGTTGGCGACCAGTCTTTATGAGTGACTCATTGAATCATTAATTCAACAGATTTTTCAAAACGCTGATTCATTCAGGATCGGAAGTTATTGAATCATTCATGCAACCGATTTGTAAAAAACGGTGATTCATTCATGATCGAACCTAGTTATAAATGAGTCATTGAATCATTCATTCAATGAATGCAAATATTCATTAATATGCTTTGCAATACTTTTGTTTATGGGCTTCTCGACAAAAATATATATACAGTATGCGATTATTTGTGTTTGATAATCAGCCTAATATGTTTATTACTTTTTTTAATCAACTGCATATAAAACATGCTTATTATTCGAGGAATGTCAGTCAGCGACTGTGGACCAGTAATTCACACTGGCTGAAGAAGTTTAGAACTAATGTTTATTGAAAGCAGTGATGCCATAAAAACAGAAGTGAAAACATGACAGATTGTACACCACTGTTATGATTCCATCTCATCATCATGATATTCAGTTGAAATTCCACTTGCTCTGCATATTTAAATAATTGTCCTATTTTGTTCCTGAAGGATGATGCCTCAGAGCTGTGTGGGCAGTGTGTGGGTGCAGGAGAAGCTGTGTGGAGTTTCATTTGGTTGTGAAATGCAGAAAATGCTGTTGATAAGTTATCATTTTCATTTGGTGATAAAGATCTTGGGTTTATGAGGTTCCCTATTATATACAGTCTTATATAATAGTGTGCTGTTTAAATTAGATTTATTCACATTACAAAGAAATGATCATTTTTCATAAAAAGAAAGACAGCAATGAGCTGAGATCATTATGTAGGTCATAATAGCAGCTGTTTCCTCTCGAGTCGGATCCACCTGGCTCAGATCAGTGTTAGCGTTGGGGTTTTCAGCGAAATATTACTCAGGACTTGTTGTGAATATGTTGCCACGTGAGCACCGGTTCTGTCCGTGCAGTGTTGTTTTCACCTCCTAGAACATTGGCGTAGAGTTTAGGATGGACTTGCCAAAAATGGTGATATTGCAAACACAGTTGCAAAGGCCAGAAAGTAAATTTCATCCTGTTCATGAAGTTTATGTTTTTGTCCTGCTAAAGAATCGATCTGCAGATGTTCTATTCTGAACTGTTGGGTTTAGTATCAGTATGAAAAAGCAGACAAACAACCGTTTTTATTACTTCTGTGGAACAAAAAGTAAGAGACTATTAAGCTGTTAAAGACTGTTAAGTTCCAAAAATGACAAAAACAAACCAAAAAATCTGGATAGAAGTAGTCCACATGATTTGAATGACAAAATCCTTAGTGACTTGATCATTGAGTCAGTGAGAACTCAAATTTGTGAACATATCAGTCCAGTCCAATATCTGAACTGGATCAACTGGTTCACTAAAAAAAAAAAAAAAAGGTTCAAAAGAAGCCAGTGGCTGATTTCATACTTCCCATCTGTTTATGGTCTGAAGAGCTACACATGAAAGAGTTAAACAAATGAGTGTTTTTAAATATGCAAATGGAGGTTGTTCATTTTAAGTCATCTCATTCAGGCTGATCATGTCATTCTTCAGGTTGAAACATCTGTAAGTGTATTCTGCTTTCACTTGCTTTCATGGCTGTGGTTTTATTTATGAGGCAGTATTGTACTGTTTCTGAGCTCTGCTTTAATTATAGGGTACATCCATAAAAGCACAGATGAGTAAAATGAATAATTAATCTGCATAAAAATGGAAAAATGTAACTGAATTAAAAATTCATTTCATTGTCATGTTAGATACGACCTTGCCAGTCATGGGACCCATTAAACAGCTTCTGTACCAATGTCAGTCACATGTCCTCTGAGATCTGTGAATGACATTATATTAAGCTCCAGTGATCCATAATCACTGATCTGGAGTCTGAAAGTAAGGAGCGCTTCAGGAACGTGCCTGCTGGAAAGCCACAAAGAGGGAGAGATAAGAGAGTGGATGTAAATGTCTACAAGCCGTAATGGTCTTTACGAGACAACGCTTGTCTGCTTTTAGACAGAGGCACAGAAATAGACCACACAGGCTTCTGGGGGATTTTTGATGTCTGATTGAGGCTCATAATTAAACATTCACTCTTACTGAGTACAAAATTACAGTACAGCGTTATTATGGAGAATATCAACAGGGATTAGACAGAGATGTTTTTAGAGCACCATTTTTACAATCAAACTGATGTGAGTTTTGGAGGCTAGTTTAAAATATGCATGTTAACTTTCTCTGTGGCCTGTGTTTTATGTGAAAGACAAAACCGTTATGAAATGCTTGAATACGTCATTAATACAATCATTTGGTGTACTGTAAATGAATACAATCACAAAGTACCAAACAACAAGACTAAGTTTGAAATGTAAAACAATAAAAAACCTTCGTTATTTTGGGCATGGATTTATTATGAATGCGGTATCGGTTTGGTTATTGAAGCGTGAAAGTATTGGACTGGATTATGAAATCAGATACCTGTCCCGGTAAATATTAATGAGGAAAAGCAGAGAATATATCATATATAACATTTCAAGCCTCTGTGGAGTCACAATAACTGCAAAATCCAAGAGTGATTTAAATAATTATGCATTCTGTAAATGAGGCTAATCATATAAAACTACATCACAAACTGTAAATAGACAGAACATCCTTATGCAGGTCTCTTTCTTTTAGTCTTTTATTTATTGCAAATAAACAGTATATGTCTGTTTGTTGTAATTGTATCACTGATCTGTTGCAAGTAAAGAATCCACAGTTTTATGCTCACTCAGATGCCCAGGTGTGGATGCTTCTTATGCTTTATAGCTATAAGAAGTTAAACTTTTGTAATATTTGCATATTATTTGAATGTCTAGTAAATATGAAACTTGTGAATCCGGTGTGTGCGTGTACACCTGCATTGGTATACGTGTATTTGAACAGACCTTGTATGTGCACTGTTGATGCCATCTATCTGATTTATCTGTGCCATGCTCTGTACTTGAGACATTGAAGGACAGCGGATAGATTGAGACAGATAAAGACAAGATGAGACAGACAGGAAACACGCTCTTGCAGTTTGATGATAGATGGGAGATGATATGGGTGGCACTTTCCACTAATAGGGTAAAATTTGCATTTGAAATGAACAACTAGCTAGTTTTAAACATACTAACTCTGTTTTAAATAGATGTTTATTTAATTTACAAAATAGCAGTCACACAAATCAAACTGTATTTAGACATGTCCCGAATAATGTCCTAATATAATAACATAACATTTAGACTTTCTAATGTCGACAGTCCAGGTTTTCTGAAGGTTAAGCACCTCCTTTCATGGAAAAAGAGGCTGACGTATGTAAGTTTTAATCAGATGGATTGGTGCCGGTGATTCTACAGCAGAGACTGTATTTCCTTAATGTGCGTTAATTATACTTGAAATGTTCTTAAACTTTCAGTCAACTTTGTTTAAACTTGCATCAGCAAATCTGGCATTGTGAGGAAGATTTTCCAATAACCATTTTCCAACTACTATATATCAGGGGCGTGCAGTGGTGTTCTGAAATGAGGAGGCAAAGTTTATGTTTTTGTTTTTAATAAACCAGATGTAAATTCATGTCCCAGTTGCATAATGTCGTCACATGTTCCTGGTTAAATAAACTTTACATCAAAAAAGAGAAACCAAATTCAATTCTTATTTTGTATTTTTACATTAAGTAAGTAATTAATGTTCTGTAATACAAATCTCATCAATTAGTATACACTGTAAAAAATTTGTAACACTGCCCAATCAAAAATTTCAATTGACCGATAACATCTAAATTTTTCAATTGGCCCAAGTGAAAATCTGTACATTTAATTTTAGAATTTACAGAATTTCACTTGGGCCAATTGAAAAATTTAGATGTTATCGGTCAATTGAAATTTTTGATTGGGCAGTGTTACAAATTTTTTACAGTGTATCAACATATATAAATTAATTAATTACATATATAAAATATAATGCATGTATAGATAATACAAACTGATTTTTAATCTGTTTTAGTTGTTTTGAGTCATGAGCTAAGAAGTCAATGCCTTATTTTTTCTCGTGCAATTTTTATCTTTTAAATTATGAATAGGAGAAAGGCCACGATGTTTTTTGAGAATATGAAACTAGACTCGAGCAGATTCACTGAACACACTTAAGAGTCATACCGAAATCTTATTGCTGTCACTTCAGTGAATATGCATCTACAAACCAACCTGCAAACTTTCATCTCTGCACACTTTTTTGGAGAAACAGAAACAATCTTTTTCAGAGACAAGCCTCTCAACATTCACAAAGAGAGAAACATTCCCATTGTTTTTGGAATCGGAAACAGTCTAAAGTCATTGATCCACCCAACTCACTTTTGCTGTGTTTACAGGGGGTCTTTGAAGCACGCTATACCTGTTAGAGACGCTTTCCACCCTATCCTCTCCTCCAGCCTGTTATGTGAGCCCTTACGACGCAATCAGATCCTGGAAATAAAGGGGCTTTTCTTACTATGTTTTGTAAATCTTTTTCCAGTTGTCTTTAACTCTCAATGCACCTTCCCTTTTCTAAATGCAATTTTCCCTAGAACACTTAGAAAGGTTTTAATTTTGTGTCATGTATAAATGCTATTTTTGCAGTGATGAGACATGGCCTGATGGTCTATTACCTCTTGAAAGTGAAAGTAACCTTTGCTTAGTTTGCACTAGCTCCATTTTTGGCCTTCCTGTTCTGTTCTGTGCTGTGCCGGTTTTTATGAGAGACATCCCCGTACGGAATGAACACTTGCACCTTTGAGATTTTCGTAGTGTACAGCTCCTCGTCTGAACAGGAAGCCAGACAAACCATTCGTCTCTTTTAACTGTATTATAATTTCCAGTGTTTGCGCTGATGTGTCTGAATCCAGGATCTTTGAAAAGCATAAAACACTACATTTACAGCATGTTTACTACCAAACTAGGTGGAACTTACTGTGACAGGCCTGAATACAAATCATGCAATTTCCGTTTGGAAGTGTTACAATATAGCGAGGTGGTGATATGAGGGTGGGAGGGTGGAAATCCCAGCTGAGATTTCCCAAAACCAGCATGTGGTGTAACAAACAGCCAGCTTCATACTCCGCCAACGTGTGCTTTTGGGTTAGTGAGGTTACAGTTAGAAGAAAAACACAGTTATCATTTAATTGTTCCAATCCTGTACGATTTTTACCCACGTAAACACAAAAAGAAATGTTAGACAGGATGTTCGTGCTGCTCTTTTTCATGCAATGAAAGCGAATGGTCACCAGGGGCTGTCATTCACCAAAAATAACAAGAAATCACCATTAAATACCATAAAAGTATAGTCCGTATGACTTAAACGCTATTGCATGATTTCAGAAGACTTGTGGACTTTTATGGTACTTTTTGTCTTTTTTTTTAGCTTGAAAGTTTGGTCACCAACTCACCATTCACTTTCATTCTAAACAAAAGAACAGTTTCTGCATTCTGTTAAACTTCTCCTTTTGTGTTCCACTGAAGAAAGAACATCATACAGGTTTAGAACCTTTAAAACATTGACAATATCATTTAGTGCCTTCTTAGCGTCTTCTTATGGGAACTACAGAGTAAGTGTTAGCTTACATCAAGGTTTTTAGGTTGCCCCCAAAAAAGTGCAAACCCAACACATTGATTCACAAAAGCCCAAACTGACTGAAGCGTTCTACCTCCAGCAATGCAGATGAATTATTTCCCTTTAGCATGTCAGACTGGTTGCACATTAGATGCGCTGGATCAGATCTCTTTGCAAGACTGAATCTTAGACAGGATGAGCCTCTCTTTCTCTCAGTAAAAGCGGTCAGAGTAGTGTGCATGGACTGACAGTTGCTTGACTCTGTGTGTGCTCTGTATTCATGATGTAATTCGGTTGTCATGCACACAGCAGAGTTCAGCTGACCTGGTGTGATTGCAATTGATTTCTGAACACGTCTTTCCCAGACGCCATCATAGATATGGCAATCTCCTTAATACATCTGGAAATTATGCATTAGTTTTAGTATTAATTAATTGTGCATACATTTGTTTGGCCATGTTTGTGTTTGTTTGCATTTGAATGGACACCTGTGTAAAAATTGTTCATGACCTGACTGTAAAATCTGGCATTGATGTGTTGATTATTCATAAGCAGCTCTGTGGAAGATCGGAGATGTGAACACTCTTGGTTAACATGTAGAGCACAAAAAGATTATAAAGAATCTTTCATACTTTTCATGTCAGAGGCTGATGTGCACGTAAACCTGAACGGCATTGAAATGTTGATGCACACTGACCCCTACTGGTACTAATGGTGCTGTTATTTCTGTTCTGACTTTCATTGACACAATGCAATCTCTAACCGCTTACCCTAACCTTACCCATCACAACTAAGTGCCTAACCCGAACCCTTACCCTAAACCTACCCTTAACCCAATTATAACACTGTAAAAAATTTGTAACACTCCCAAATCAAAAATGTAAATTGACCGATAACATCTAAATTTTTCAATTGGCCCAAGTGAAAATCTGTACATTTAATTTTAGAATTTACAGAATTTCACTTGGGCCAATTGAAAAATGTAGATGTTATCGGTCAATTGAAATTTTTGATTTGGGAGTGTTACAAATTTTTTACAGTGAACCTTATCCCCTAAAACCAAGTCTTGACCCTCAAACAGGCCTTTAAAGGGGTCTCAGAGAGTGAGGACCGGCCAAAATGTCCTCACTTTACTCTCTTTGTCCTCACTCCAATGCTCTAAAACTCAAACTGGTCCTCACAAAGATAGTACACACACACACACACACATTTGTATTGGTCAAACTTTTTTGGTCAAACATTGGTTAAATGACCCCTAAACTTTCCTCTCTTGTAATAAAATAATTTAAGCTCAAATCAATAAAATAATTTAAGCTCAAATCAATATTTAATGTTTTTTTAGGTAACAGTTTTCTTTTTCTTGTATTTTTCTCTTAGGTTATGGACACACTGTCCAAACTCTCTCATACACACATTGCACAGCAGACTGGAATAAGGTAAAGTACATTATAAAAAAAAGAAGAAGTGAAAAATTCTATTTTACGAGTGCTTATGAAAATGCATATTTCTCTCTCTTTCTATTCTAGGCCATTTCCCACAGAAGAGAGTGTTGAGGATGAAGACATTTATAACCATCTAGAGGATCTGATAGAGTGAGTCATTTTTTTTGCTTACATTGCTTGTCTTCCTCTGCAGAAACAAGATGATATTTTAACCTTCAGCTCACTGTACGGTATCGGTTAGGAGAGATATACTGTAGGAGCCTCAGGCTGGAGCACACAGGAGTACTTAGGTTAATGTTAATATGTTGAGTCATGGCATAATGTGTGCCACACACATACTGTACTCCTGTAGATATCCTGTAAAATATGACTTTTGCCAACTTTTACTAAGTGTTGTTAACACATAAAGAGATCTTTTCTTAGTCAGGATCTTTATCATATATAATTATGGAAGCTTTTTTCCACAATGGAATAAAAAATTATGACTTTTTTCTCATAATTGTGTTTATATCTCACAATTCGGACTTCATAACTTGCAATTGTGAGTTTATATCTCAAAATTCAGAATTGCAAGTAAAAAAAAAGGTGATATAATTGTGATGGAAAATTGCATGGAAAAAAGTCAGTAAAAAGTCATCAAAAGTTTATTTCTCATAATTCTGACTTTTTTCCTCTCAATTCCTAGTTTATATCTCACAAAAAAAAGTCATAATTGCAAGAAATAAAGTCAGATTTGCGAGATACAAACCCGCGATTGCGAGAAAAAAGAAATAAAGTCAGAATTGCTAGATATAAACTTAGAATTGCAAGAATAGCCAGAATTGCAAGATACAAATTTGCAATTGCGAGTTATAAAGTTGACATTGTGAGATATAGGCCTAAACTCCCAACTTTTTTTGTCGCAAAGGCAAGTTTATAATTTGCAATTTTCTCAGAATTGTGAGATATAAACCCGCAATTGCGAATTATAAAGTCTGAATTGTGAGATATATACATAATTACATTTAATTTTTTATTCAGTGGTGGAAATAAGCTTCCATACTGTATAGTCTTTAAATGTCAGATTTGTCAGAGGGTGACACTGTTAAATTATATTCAGTTGTTACCGTAACTAAAAATGTAATCTGTCTGCTAGTTTTAGTTAATGATAACATCACTGCTTCTGATGAAATAACAGATTCTACTGAGTAACTGTGCCATAGTTTGTCAGGCTGTTGGCAACACGAAGCCTCAGCAGAAACGTCTGCTCTCCTCATACGACATGCTTGAGGATTTGATATTATGCGGAGCAAATACTGATGTTGCTGTCACTATGTTTTGACTCCACCTCATCACATCTGTTTCTTAACCACACATTCACACACGAGGCCCTCTAGCAGAGGGTTGTTTTCCTCATGTGATGATTTGTTCATATGAAACGTGTTTGCTGAGTGCTTTTCCCTGGAGGGCGATGTGCCAGTGCGATTTGGTCCCTGTCAGAAAGAGACTTTTCCTTGAAGGCGTTTCGTAATAGATTCAAACTACAGACGTGGTTAGGAAAAGAGATCAACACTGTTTCTCTCTCTTTTGTGCCCATCTGGAGAACATATCTGAGTGATCTTGAGGCCTGACTCAGCTATAATGTCTCTTTTGCTGTAGCTGAAAACATGTGTTTAATTTAGACGAGGGAAACATTATCGTTTTAATCCCCTCATGAGCAATTGCAAGAAGAGGTCTTTTTCTCCATACGTCGGATATGGTGAAGCATTTGAACACACTGTGCCGTCCATCCTCCATGCTTGGTTTGCACCCTAAAATTGATGTACTAAACTAAACCCTTTGGAGAATCACTGAATGTTGATGGTCTGTGTGTCTCAGTGAAAATGGTGTTGAAGATGAGGAAGATCTCTACGACTGCGTGTATGATGATGATGAGGGCGGAGAGGTGTATGAAGACCTGATGAAGGTCGAGTTGGTACAACCACAGGTGAGCTAACAGAAATGGTTTTACAAGTAAACATGTTTAGGTTTGCGAGGCATAAAATGCCCCGTCTTGTTACAGAAACAGGCCGAGACCGACATCAGGAGCTGCTGTCTAATGGAAATCAAACAGACTGAGGAGAAATACACAGAGACGCTGGACTCCATAGAGAAAGTGAGCACAGTCAGACCCATTCATGTAATGTGTGACATCTGCCAAGTGACTGCTAAATGAAGTGGAACGCATTATTAGCTTTGGCATTTTTATTAAGACCATAGTAACCACAGGTAAAACAATGGGTAATTTTTTTTACCATGTTTAAATCAGTGTAATTTACCATACAAAATTTTACCTGGTTGCTACCACTAGAGTTATTGTTACAATTTCCCTCTGATGACTTGTAAGCCACCATTATCATCAAATTAAAGAAATTAAAATGACAGAAAAAATCTGAAAATAATCAATGCTTTTGAAACTAAAAATGTATAAACTATAACTAATGCTAACATAGTTTAAGTAAAACAAGTATTTTATATATTATAAAATGTTATTTATTTATTAAAGAAAATAAAATGACAGAAAATCTGAAAATAACTTATGCTTTTGAACTATTGAAAATAGTAGCTATTGATCTTATAAACTATAATTTTTATGTTATTTATCATTATTATTGTAATTAATTTAATTTGTTAAACCATGGTTTTCATTCCATTTATGTCATTTAATTTATTTTACATCTTAGTATGAAAAGACATATTTCAGTTGTAGTTACTATAATAAAACCAATGTAAATTTCCACATTGATTTAAATAATCATTATGTTCCGATAAAGTTTGTTGTTGTTTTTATTGATTATTTGATTGATTGATTGATTTTAAATCTTTGTATGAATATACACCATCTCCATCTATACATTACTGCAGTATAATAAAATCATGGTAAATTTCCAATTATTTAAAATCTTAGTTTGAAAATACACATTTCTGTTATATTTAATATAGTAAAACCATGGTAAATTTCCACAATGGTTCAAACAGTCATTATATTGCAATATAGTTTTATTGTTATTGTTTTTATTTATTTAACATCTTACTATCAATATACAACATTTCCATTGTAGTTACTACAGTATAATACAACCATGGTAAATTTCCATGATGGGTCAAATATTTATTACATTGCAATATATATTTTATCTTGCAATATTGATCTTTATATTTGATGATTATTTTCAGTTCTTTATGAAGCCTCTGGGACAGTCGCTGTCTGGTGTGGATATTGAAAAAGTGTTCATCAATATACCAGTGAGTCACAAAACCTTCTCTAATGGAGAACAGATTTGAGCTTGAATCTGTGTGTCATCGCCCCATACTGTATTTTCATGTTCTATATCCCAACAGGATCTTGTGAAAGTGCACACAAGTCTTCTGAGGGAGATTCAGGATTCAGTGCTTATGCATAACGCCAGTAACCTGCACCAGATCTTTATAAAATACAAAGAAAGGTGATCAGTTTATTCTCTTTAGCTGTTTAAGAAACGAAACCCTGCTTCCTCTTCTCACACGTGTCTGTTTTCCTGTTTGATAGATTAGTCCTGTATGGGAAATACTGCAGTCACGTAGAAACAGCCATTGCGTGTTTGGATGACATCTGTAAGAACAGAGAGGACGTCAGGCAGATGTTAGAGGTATGTTCATGAAACATCTCTCTGGCACTTTCCATTAATACGGTAGCACAAATCTTTGTTAACTATTATCTTATAACTTAAAATGAACTGACTGTATATAACACTCAGTAAGTGACATAATTTAGAGCATTTGTACAGCATAGTGGGAAGAAATTCATCTGTCATGAAATGATTTATGAAAGTAGTTTTTATTTTTCACTACCAAAACTGAACTCGTAGAATGTATTTGCTGCTAGACACTGCCACCTGGTGGTTCAAAATAGTACAAAACATTTCAGAGCATTTTATTTTAAGAATTTGTGCTTTTCATTGTTTTCAGTTATGTTCCAAACGAGCCAACAATGGGAAGTTCACTCTGAGAGATCTGCTAGTTGTTCCGATGCAGAGAGTTCTGAAGTATCATCTACTTCTACAGGTTTGAAATTATTTTTGCTGTATTTCTGTATGTTTTACCTGTGTCTCCAATAAGTACTTTAAAGACAGCATAAAATGCATAATGTCTATACTGTGACATATTTTATTATTATGTAGTAATGCTTATAATGTAGTGGGACTTGATTTTATTCTTTTGCATATGATTAGAACAATTAAACATGTTTAGCTATGTTATTAATTACACACACACACACACACACACACACACACGTATAGGGCTATGTAATTTTAGTACTTCAAGTAAAATTAAATAAAAATGGGAAAACTAGCTGAAAAAAAATAACTACTTTTTTAATATATACATTTAATTTCAGTTAATGTATATTTTATTTTAAATATATATAAAACTAAACCCATAAAAACATGTTTGCTGCTTTAATTTATATATAAATAAATAAATCAATAAATAAATAAATAAATAAATAAATATAAACAAATTTAATGAAGCTTCAACTAAAATAAAATAAATATGGAAATATTAAAATAAAAACTGTATTATTAACAATAGAGTTTAATATTTTTATATTTTGGCATAGTTTAAGAATAGCACTATATATAATAATAAATATATTACTAGTAATATTTTCATAGTCCATCAGATATTGGTTTTGATAGAAGGAAAGTAATTTCAGAGGTGGAGAAAGATGTTAATATTATTGTTATTTTGATGAAAGAGTCTAAAACATTGATCATATGCACTGATTAATGTGCTCTGATCGAAGAAAGGGTCAGTTCTTCTTTCATGTTGTCTTTAAATGACTGCTTTACTGCTAATGTCCACTAGGGGCAGTGGTGTCTGTCTTCACAGAGAAGCAGCATAATCCATGTATGAAATCCACCAGTAGAGGCAGCGCAGGGTAATATATTCCGCTGTCCTCCAGTAGAGGCAGTATAATCCACAGAATGGAGAAGCAGCATGCTTCACCCAGTCCTGTATGTTTGGTCTGGCCCTATTCCATAAACATCTCACGCAGCCTGCCATGAATATTTCATAGTGTGTCTCTGTCCATCACACGTTAGGTCTACTGCATGATCCAGCTATGAGGGGATTTAGAGAGAAATGTGAATGAAAGCGAGAGAGAAAAAGAAAAGTAGAGAGAGCGGTGCATAGCGTGTGTAGACTGAAGCCACCACAATCCTCCTGCTGTTGCAGGAACCTTTTGGCTCTCAGCGGACAGAACAGCGAAGGTGTTTTCTGTGTGCATGTGTGTGTGTGTGTGTGTGTGTGCAAGCGTCTATTTAGCATGCCTGCATGGTTGTCCACAGCTCAGTTCACCTCCCTGCCCATCTGGCCAGCTGTTGGTTTAGGGAACGTGTGTGTGTGTGTAAGTGTGTGTGTGTGCAGATAGAGCGTCTGTCTGTCTGCTGCCCCTCTGGAGAGCAGGCTAGCGTGTGACAGACTGTCTTTCTCTGCTCTTTGCTCTGCTGGAGAAAGCCTTGGCCAATGAGAGAAAGAGCAAACCAGCTTTACAGAATGAGTTTTATTAAAAAAATAATTCATATATAATCTATTATTAAATATTCTAATATTTAACTATTCAAATTAAATACATAATTATTCTTCATTTACTCCAAATGATTATTATAATTTTTTTCAAACTCTAAAATGTTGATCATTTTTTAAAAGAAATTAATACTTTTCAACAAGGATGCGAGTGTACATTTTTACATAGCAACAAAAAGATTCTATTTCAAATAAATGCTGTTGAACATTCTGTTTAAAGTTGATCAAAGAATCCTGAAAAAATATAACAATTTCGACAAATATATAAAGCAGCACAACTGTTTTCAACATTGATAATAATAATAATCATTAAAAATCTTACCAACCCCAAACTTTTTTTTCACTCTATGTTCAGGTTTAAATTTGATTTCGAAAATCTGATTTTTACTGTAACCGTGTAAAGAAGTCAAAGTAATGTTCATAAATCAGGAAGTAAGAATATACATATACATTATATTTACATAAAAAGTTAAGAAATTGCTCCAACTAAGCCAATATTTGTTGCATTGGTTGCAACCAGAAGATGGTGATGAGCGAATGTTAGTGATGCGACACATTTTGAGCATAATTTGGGCAATAGTTTGACATAAAAAGGTGCAAGTGGGCCAGACTTTACAAAACTGCGATGCTGCACTGTGAAATCACGTTTGAATGATATTCACCTAGAATTCTGCAAACGTTTGGATAAGAGAATGGCTGCATTTTATATTTCTGCTGTAATCTCTGTGTTAGTGTCATACCTCCTTTCTGTCTCTATCTCTCTCTTTCGCTGTGTGAGGGCAGAAGGAAGTGAGAATGAAAAATAAGGTGATGTCCGTCTTTCTGCTGATAATAATGCGCAGGTTCAGCTTGACTGACGCAGGGGATTTGGCTTGTGCTGGATGGCAATATATCTCTTAGGCCAAAAGGAAGCCATTTATCAGACCCGAGTAAAGGACATTCATAGCACCCTCCCTTATCCTACAGACTGGCCCAGATGTCTTGTTTACTTCATCCCGGAGCGGGAAGGCAATTTCAACCCCACAAAAACCTTTTGCTTCTCATTTCAATTCTTGAACCTGCGATGCCGGTCGGGATATTATTTCAGCTTGTGTGTGTGTGTGTGTGTTTGTGCATCTGGATGTGTGTGTATGAGGGGGGAAAAGAGAAAGTAAGATAAAAATACATGCCACGCTGTATGTGTTTGGATTATCATTGTATTCTAATGCTTGCCTAATACCTTGTATAATCTTGTAATACATTTTGTCTTTGTATCAGGGTCACCTGCTTTATATTTTATTTTTACGGAGCAGGGATTGATGAACTGCTTCACACTGCTTCAATGTAACCAGAGCCTAAAGTGTTACTGAATGTTGTTACATTTTAGATGACTTACAGCTATATGTTCTTTCTATAATGTTGGTAAACAATTTGCACGGTTATTAAGTAGGAGTTATGAGAGCGTGTGAAAGTGACAGATGTCCTCCGGCTCGGCTTCGCTCCTGTACATCTGACTGTCTGCTGTGTTCATCATCATCTGGTGATAATAAGACACTGAGACACGGGCCGTGAACACCATCTCATATCTCTCTTCCTTCCTGACAGGAACTGGTGAAACACACCCATGATGCCTCAGACAAGAGTAATTTACGGCAAGCGCTGGACGCCATGAAGGTGGGTTGAGTGTATAAATGTCCTTTTCATAAGCTGCCTGTTGCCTTGACTTCTGGGTAGTAGTCCAGTGAGAAGTGTGCACTGCAGCAGTGTGAGAACTCATAAAATGACAAATGACAAATGAGGCTTCCTACAGTCTTCACTCAACGGTTAGACCTTGTTATCTGCTCTCACACACGCATTTAGCTCCCCATCATTGCATAATTTATACAAACAGGCTTTTAATCACCTATCTTTCTGTGATATTAGAGGCCTTGTTCAATTTGAAATCACAACAGTGACAAATTTCATTCTCTTACAGCTATTTATTTTGCATGGGCATGCATCAACTTTTTCGTACGAAAAGCTTTGGTTGAAAATCAATGTGGCCCACTTGACTCAGACATGATCAAGATGGTGCCGAATGCATCTTGACAGGTAACCGTCCGTTAATTGAGGCAAATCAAGCTGAGAAGATTGCGCAGATTGCACCGAGGGCTGTGATGATTTCATTTGGATAAATTAGCCACTTAGCATTGATTGGGGTATCGGGCTAACGCGGTTAACCTCCTCAAGTGCTCCCCTTTAAGATCCTCACGGTGGGCGAGCAGCCCCCCACTCTCTGATTATTCTAGATACGCCATGATGAATGAGTCGCTAAACTCCACTCACGGGAACGGCGGGCACTGTGTTCGCAATGAGATTTGTCAAATAACCCTCGCCTTTCAGAAGCGAAATCTTATTTAGCATTTTTAGACAGAAATGAGTGCCTTGAAAACATCACATGGGGTGATGTTGTCAATAAGGAAGCTGGCGAGGAAATATGGTTTTAGGTCACGAGTAGAAAGATTTCCTTGTTTATATGCAGGTCAAAGTCTAAGCATGATGAATGTTAAGGTGTTTTGTTTGCGTTCTCCTTTGTTCTCCTCAGGATCTGGCCCAGTACGTCAACGAGGTGAAGAGAGACATCGAGACTCTACGAGACATCGACCAGTACCAGAAATCTATAGAAAACCTTGTGAGCTAAATAACACACTTCATATAAATCACAGAGTATCATTTAAAAAGCAGTGCTGGGGAAACTACTGTAGTCAAACTACACTTTTGATAAGTATCTAGCTACATTATTAGCTTAAAAGAAAATGTTCCACCTCAGTATTCGCTGGGATCAGATAAAGAGAAGAAGATCCCCATTGTATGGCACTGCCTCTGAAACATTTTATTTCACTGAGGTTATCATAAATAGTTTTATTTGCTTTTTTGAAACAAAAATAATATATTTAACAAAATTAATTTAGATTCCTTTATAGAAGTTTTATCAAAGTTTGATTAAAATTAATCACTTTGAAAGTTATTTCAGACATTATTTTCAAATATATTTTTATTCCAAATTGTTTAGTATTACATAATATAATTTATTTAAAATGCATCTATTTACTATATATATATAAGTATATAGAATTTATTAATAATGTACTGCATACACTCACCTAAAGGATTATTAGGAACACCTGTTCAATTTCTCATTAATGCAATTATCTAATCAACCAATCACATGGCAGTTGCTTCAATGCATTTAGGGGTGTGGTCCTGTTCAAGACAATCTCCTGAACTCCAAACTGAATGTCAGAATGGGAAAGAAAGGTGATTTAAGCTATTTTGAGCGTGGCATGGTTGTTGGTGCCAGACGGGCCGCTCTGAGTATTTCACAATCTGCTCAGTTACTGGGATTTTCACGCACAACCATTTCTAGGGTTTACAAAGAATGGTGTGAAAAGGGAAAAACATCCAGTATGCGGCAGTCCTGTGGGGCGAAAATGCCTTGTTGATGCTAGAGGTCAGAGGAGAATGGGCCGACTGATTCAAGCTGATAGAAGAGCAACTTTGACTGAAATAACCACTCGTTACAACCGAGGTATGCAGCAAAGCATTTGTGAAGCCACAACACGCACAACCTTGAGGCGGATGGGCTACAACAGCAGAAGACCCCACCGGGTACCACTCATCTCCACTACAAATAGGAAAAAGAGGCTACAATTTGCACGAGCTCACCAAAATTGGACAGTTGAAGACTGGAAAAATGTTGCCTGGTCTGATGAGTCTCGATTTCTGTTGAGACATTCAGATGGTAGAGTCAGAATTTGGCGTAAACAGAATGAGAACATGGATCCATCATGCCTTGTTACCACTGTGCAGGCTGGTGGTGGTTGAATCAATGCCACGTAGAATTAAGGCAGTTCTGAAGGCAAAAGGGGGTCAAACACAGTATTAGTATGGTGTTCCTAATAATCCTTTAGGTGAGTGTATATACATATAGAATTTATAATAATATATAATTTGTTTTTAAAACAGCTAAATAAACAATACAAAAAATGTATTTATACAAGCCTTTCACAAATGTAGCAAAGTCTTTCAGTATTTAACAAAATATATATTTCGCTATCAAAAAATGCATGAAGTGTATGCAATCAATTTCTGGGAACACTATTCAAAATGAATCAGCGAATCCTTAACCACTGAAACAAAATAATTTGCTATTATGATTCTCACAGTTCTCAATGCAACTTGAGAGAGAGAAGTTTTTAGGAAAGTGTATTTGGAATGTTTCTTCAGTTTACTCTGTTGAAAGGCTGTGTGCTTATTTATTCACGCTACACTGTAACTTGGTGGAAAAACAGCTACTGTATGTTACTGGAAAAGCTATTTTAAAAACAGCAGAGATGGTGTCAGACTAATAAAAACAGCACTGATTTGCATGCTGCTTTTAGTAAGTTACTCCCCAGCAGAGACAGTATGAAGCTTTGAACAGTTTTGTGGAGAAAGAAACATCAAACTCAAAAACATTGACCCCTAGCAGTGTACAAGCATTGAGTTTGCTTCATTTCTGTGTTCTGCAGAATCAGTCTCTCCGTAACTATGGGAGACCTAAAGGTGACAGCGAAGTGCGAGTATCTTCAGTCGACAAACGAGCTAAACAAGACAGGTGAGATGATTAAAGTGTGGAATACTGCTCAGCCTGAAACTCCGCAAGTCCTTACTAAGGCCTAAGGGTTATGAAGGTATCACCCTCAGGCACTACTCTTTTATTTTCTCTTTCTCTTTTTGATGTCTGCAGGCACATCTTTCTGTTTGACGCCGCTGTGATCGTATGCAAACGACGAGGAGATAACTATGAGATGAAGGAGGTGATTGACCTCCACTCCTTCAAGATCACCAACAACCCGACCTCAGAAAGAGAAAACCGAAAGGTGTGCAGCCGTTCCCCTAATTGCCTCCAAAGTTCGCTGCTCCAAAGCCGAGGGCAGCAAATGTGCTGTTATGCCGTCGTGCCATGATCAGTTACTGCAGTAGAGCAGCTTTCATTCGCACAGATGGTGTTTTCTATTAAAAACTGTCTAGCGACTGCTAACGAACGCAGCCGACACCAGACACGGCTAAATTAGAAAACATGATGTCGTTTGTTACTATACATTACATGCTGCTGTGCCAGGACAATTATTGGTTAGATGATTCTGTAGATATTACAATGTACAAGAGTGTCACTGAGAAATGGAGCTGCAGGTTTAAACATGCAATGTAAACATTACTATTACTTTTTCTCATGCTTGCGGTTAGCGATTTAAACAATCGTTGTGCTACAGACATGAGTCATGCCTCAAATTGTCTGGGTTTTTAAGGAAAGGTGTTTTTGTTCATTTAAGTTAATTTCATATACATAAATGTTTATCTATTTATGTATATCTATTTCAAATCAACACTATTCTTTTAAACTTTCTTTCCATTAAAGACTTAAGCAGCACAACCGTTTTCAACATTGATAATAATAAGAAATGTTTGTTGAGCAACAAATCAGCATATTAGAATGATTTCTGAAGTATCATGTGACACTGAAGACTGGAGTAATGATGCTGAAAATTCAGCTTTACAATCACAGGAATAACTTACATTATAAATATTATAAAGTCATTCTAAGTTGTTATTTTAATTATAGTAATATATGTAAAATCTTACCAACCTATCTTTTGAATAGTAGTGTACATAATATCTGGATATGAAAAGCATGATAATGCCACACCATAGAGCAGGGGTGGGCAAACTTTTTGGCTCAAGAGCCACACTGGGTTTTAAAATTTGACAGAGGGCCGGCCCAGTAGCAGATTATGAAACACGATCTCATGAAAGTGCTTATCTATTCCACGAATTTAATTTCTCGTGCCATTTATACGCCAAAAATATTATTTTTTTGTGTGCATATGCTGTGCACTGTAAACCCCTTGGTTAGGATTAGGGGTGCATAGTGCAATTTTTGAAAAATATTTGAAATAATTTGAAAGATATTTTGAAAAATGTCGGTAACCAAACAGTTGATGGACCCCATTGACTTCCATAATAGGAAAATAAATAATAATACTATGGAAGTCAATGGGGTCCATCAACTGTTTGGTTACCGACATTTTTCAAAATATATTCTTTTGTGTTCAGCAGAAAAAAGAAATTCATACAGGTTTGAAACAACTTGAGGGTGAGTAAATGATGACCGAATTTTAATTTTTGGGCGAACTATCCCTTTAAGTGCGTATCATATGCACGCGAAAACTGCGTTTCATAAGAACTACAAATACAATTCGTCGTATTCGCACTTTCATGAGATCGGGCTGAGCAAACACATTTACGTTGTGGCAACATCTGCGCGAAATTCAACAACTGAGAGGACATTCTGACAATACATTTTTTTATGCTAGATATCCCCCATTTAGCATGTTATGTTTTGAGGTTAATTTTTAATTAGTCAGATGATTGATAATTATAGCCTATACTTTTTAAATATTGTTTATCCTTATTATTATTTAATGGGCCTAACCGTAAATTAGAAACAAAACACCTAAGTGTACACTTAGAAGAGTAAAAATGACAGAAGGTTACGTTAATTCAACTTTATTAAAACTGCATGGCAATCAATTTGCACTTCCAAAAGACATACATTTGTGAAAAAAAAAAACGAAATAAACGATTATACAAATTTATTTTAAGTATAATAAAATAAAACATAAAAAGCAAAGGCAGATCAGAACATTTAATGAACAAAACCGGGTTCTGTAAGTTACATGGCAGACAGGGGAGCGTAACGTTAGTCGAAAGCCGGGCGATAAAGGAGGATAACGTTACATCCACAAATCCAGAGTAGCAAAAATAAATAGCAGACAAATCAAAGGAAAAACTAAACATGTGTGCAAGCGGTTACCAAACATTTTTTTCTCTGTGAGTTTTAAAAAAAAAGAAAAAAACATTAATGTGCACCAAATCTATGCGCTTAAGTTGCTGTCTGTTTGGTTTCCATGGTGACGTGTCTAGCTTGTTACGTGACACACCGCAGCCACAACAGCGCTGAATGAATGATGATCTGCTTTTATGTCATTTTTCCTTTTTTACATTTGTTAGCTATGGCATGAAATATCTGATATTCCGATTGTCAAATATTTGCAACGCAATATATATATATATATATATAAAACGCAAAGTATTGCAAGAAAGAGGCAAAATGAATGCGATCTTTAGACAATTTTTTAAATAAGTTACTCGACGGGCCGGATTAAACAGCCTAACGGGCCGTATGTGGCCCGCGGGCCGTAGTTTGCCCACCCCTGCCATAGAGGCTCTTTTTACTTGGGCAATCACCCTAAACACCTTAGCAACGCCCTAGAAACCAAACAGAACACCTTAGCAACCACTTAGCAACACACTAACAAAACAAAAAAACTATTTTTTTTTATTTCATAACACCAAATCAATCAAATAATTGAAAACAGAGAAGGCCTAGTGTCCAGATACGTAACTGCTTATTGAACTGCATTATACATGTGTTCACACTGCAAATAAACAAAAGATTTGTATTTTGAACCTGACTGTCCACACTGTCATTTCTTTCAAGTGATGAAATCTGTTCCATTTGTTCTACATCACTTGCGATATGATGTAATTGTCAGCACAATGCCTGCAGACGATAACAGGATGATCCAGCTAGATTTGACTGTAGTATTTCGTCAGTCTTGCATAAACAACAGTGACCCCCTCACGCCATCATGCTTTGTACTCTCATCCTTGTTAGAGCATCTTTGATGTTTTGAATCAAACAGCTTTCGCTTTATCTCTGTGTATGTGTGTGTTTTGCATTTATAACATGGATGTTCTTGCATTCTCTGTCTCTTCCAGTGGTGCCACGGATTCTACCTCACACACAACCAGGGTCAGAACGGCTTCGAGTTCTTCTTCAAAACCAAGGAGCTAAAGAAGAAATGGCTGGAGCAGTTTGGCATGGCATTGTGAGTGTGTGTGTGTGTGTGTGTGTGTTACAGTATGAACTCTGAAGGTCTGCACTGTGCTGTTTTTCAGGTTTGTTATCTGCTTTGACAACAGACACAGAGACATGATTTAGCTATGACAGTATGTCCTGGCCCTGATTCAGGACTAAAACACCATTAGTGTATATTTTTACTACAGAACAAACACAGTAATGAGGACAGACTTGCTTACCCAAGCATTTTTGCAGTGGTGTACCTTATAAAAACATAATGTGACCCAAAGGGTTTTCATTCTCTCAGAGTGGTTGGTTCAGTTTTGCAGATAGACTGAAGTAATATGCCAGGTATTTTTTCCTTTTCTTTTTGTAAGTTTGGGTGTTTTTAAGAAGATGTAGTCTGCATTATTTTAGATATAGTCGTATACAGCTAATATACCAGATATAGCTGGTATTTTAGTACTTCTTGCATTAAAACCTGCCCTAATTTTGTTTTGATGACCATTTTTCCCCTGATGCTTACAGGAATAGCTCACTCACAATATTTAATTCAGTTATTTACTCACTGTCATGTCAAAAGCGTCTTCTTGACATGTTGACAACATGAACTTTTTCAGGCCTCGGCTACAACTACAGTGTTTGAGGGGGGGTCAATGAAGACCATTTTAAACTTGCACTTTAAACAAGCTATTTTTGTTAAAGTACAGTACTTCAAAGGTATAGTTCATAATTTCTTTAAGATATTTTAAAGAATGCTGGTAACCAAACAGTTGATGATAGCCATTGACTTATATAGTATGGAAAAAAAACTATGGCAGTCAATGGCTATCGTCAACTCTTTTGTTACCCACATTTTTCAAAATATCTTTTGTCTGGGTAATAATGATTCTGTTTTAATATTTAAAGGAGCCGTATGTAAGATTGTGGCCAAAACTGGTACTGCAATCACTTTCAAATTACTGTAGAGCGGTGTATCCCCTCCCCCTCCCCCCTGACTCGAGGTTGCCAGATAGGCTGCAGGATCCAGCAGGAACGTAGGCTGCTACGTAGCTGTGGTAACTAGAGCAGAGCTGGCAACCCCGATGCCGAAACACTACTGACTTCGTGATTGGTAGATAGGTGGAGGGTGGCGCTTCAGGCCAAAACACAAGATGACAACATCAACATCAGTTGAGGGCTGCAACTTCACTTTTTAAATGACAATATCCTGGCCGGACTACTGTTGTCAGTGATTTAAGTATTTGAAATGAACATGATTTCTTAATGTCTAGTGACATATCAGGGCCATTTTATGATTAATTGAAATACATTTCTTACACACAGCTCCTTTAAACATGGGTGGTTTCTGGTGGTTTCCGCCATATTACACATTAGAATATTTCTAGTACATCAAACTGTTTTATTTCAAAGAAGCAAGATAAATCCTGTTTTCTATAAAAAATTAAATAAAATAAAAAACAGAGGCTTTTTATCTTCCTTTACTTTAATTTGATTCCATTCACTATTCTCAGGAGAATCAGAGATTCAAGTAAATAGTTGTATTATGAAATACTAAGGCTGCATTATTTTGTTTAAGCGATCAAACAGCATACCTATGAGAAAAAAAGAGAGTGAGAGAAAATATATTTATAATTCCTGGCAGATGACAGGAACATTCGGTATAATGCAGATGAAAAACGCAATAAACCATGTGACAAGTGATCTACTGTACCAAATTTCAAACGTCATATATATATAAAAAAAGGCACATCCATGAAAAAAAAAAAACCATTTGAAAAAAGTGTAAAGCACCAAAGATAGGAGACAGGGCTCTGATTAATTAGATAACACGTTTTTAACAGATTTATCTGAAGGGCTCATTAATTCTGGCGAACAGTGGTGAGTCAGTGCTCTCTTTCTCTCTGTCATGTGTCATCAGATCAGCCGGCAGCTGAAAGCTGATTGGATATCAGTGCTGTTACATACTCCGAGCCTAATGACATGACATCAGCAAGCAAAGACAGCTCTCTCATCTGTCCGTCATCCATTAATGCCTTTATTATGAGGGCACTCACCACTCAAGGGTTATTCAAGATGGATCGAGCGAGAGAAACAGAAAGAGGGTGGCGGGTCTTGGACTATAAAACAGTAATAGAGCCACAGACGACATCATGACTCCTGCCCTGCTGATGCTGTAATTAGTGGTGCATGCTAAGATAGCAACACTATTGCTTTAGCTCATACTACATAATAATATAAAACAGAGCATTAGTTAGAATATAATTTTGTTTTGTTTGTCAATATTGTCATTTTGTTATGTGTTATGCAGTACATTCAGGGATCTGGTTAAAAAGCTTTGTGGTATTGAGTTTTACATGGTCGTCATAAAAAAAAAAAATTCTCCAGAAAATACCCCTATGTGTTTTAAGAGGCAATCACAGCTGATTGGATGGAGGGAGAAGACTACAGGTGGAAACAAGCGGCTCTGTGTTCACGAGTTACGTTATGCAGTCTCCAGTCTTGTCTTTAACATCCACTTTCTCTCTCTCTTTCTCTCTCTCAACAGATCGAACATCTGTCCAGAGAGCGGGAAAAGTAATTTCCATGAGTTCCGCATGCACACCTTTGAGACGACCACATCCTGCAGCTCGTGTGAAATGCTGCTGAGGTGAGCTCACCGTCGAAGCTTTGTGAAATGACACAGTATACCCACAATGCACCTTAATGAGATCGATATTGCTCATAGAGTGAGTGAGAGAGGGAAAGACAGTGGTAAATCAAGGGTGTTCGTGGATAATCATAAATTTGATGATTTCAGAGTTAATGAATTGGCAGATAATGGGCCAATCAGAGCAGAGTATGTGGGCGTGGCCCAATCACATGTAGATCATTCCTGAATAGTTTTGTAATGGAATGGAAATAATGGGAGATGTTAATGCAAATCTGTCTGTCTGTCTGTCTGTCTGTCTGTCTGTCTGTCTGTCTGTCTGTCTGTCTGTCTGTCTATCTATCTATCTATCTATCTATCTATCTATCTATCTATCTATCTATCTATCTATCTATCTATCTATCTATCTATCTATCTATCTATATCAGAGGAGTCTTCTATCAAGGCTACCGTTGCTCCAAATGTGGTGCTGGCGCTCATAAGGAGTGTCTCGGCAGGGTGGACGTCTGTGTCAAAAGCAGTGCCGGTGAGCCCTGCATTCAACACAAACAAACACTTTCTTGAAATTTCTGTGCATGCACATTATGAATCATCTATTTACAGAGCTGCGATGGAGCCTCTGGCTCATGTTTCAGTGTTATGTGATGTCGTCTTACCTCGCTGCACACTAATGATTGACCTACAGTACACTGTAGTGTAACTGACAGGGCAATAAAAGCTGTCAACATGCAGAGATTCCTAATAATCTAACCTAGGCCACATAGATAAGCGTGATGTCTGATGACAAACAGACAAACAGGCTTGGTTGGGTTCCTGAACTCATGATGTATGCATGTGTGTGTGCGCCTGCCAACAGTGCCACTTCTTATTGTTTTAGGCATTAGTCAGGCTTCCATAGAATTTCCTTGTTCACGCTTTTAGGCACAGCTGAGCTCTCTCTAAACTCCCATCAGTTCTGCACATCCCATGTCCTATTAGCTAATTTGATTGTGATTTAAACTAGCAATAAAAATAAAACAAAATATGCACAGAAAATGAAAAACAAAGCACAAACAAAAACAAAAAGGAGGATTCACTTACTCATCACAGAAAGACGACGTGAGATTCTGCTGTACCACATTTGACTGGGCCACAGATCAGATTATTTTATGTCGAATTTTTTACCACAACAGATATATCATCTTAATTTTTTATTTTCTATATGATTGGTTGCCGTTTTAATTAAATCTTAGTTTTTCCACATGCAAGCAGGAATTTATTCAATTAATTTATTAATTAAGTCAATGTATTAAAGCATTTAATACATCCAAGAGTAACACACACAGAGGCGTAGACGCATACAAACACAGAGTTGAATCTTGTGGAACAAAACAACAAAGAGGCCAGACTTGACAAAAACACACCTCTGCATGTAACTTTTCACACTAATTACATTTTCATTGTCTGGAATTTTCCAGTGAAAATAGATCGACCTTTAATTGTTTATTTTTTTCACTCTCAGTGTAAACAACTTTTTAGATTTTTGTGGTTGAACAATGTTGAGACTGTAGAATTCTTGAGAACCCAATATGTGTGTTTGTCAAGTCTTGCCTCTTTGTTGTTTTGTACACAAGATTCCACTCTGTGTTTTTATGTGCACACCTGCGTGTCTATGCCTCTGTGTGTGTGTGTGTGTTACTAGCTCTTGAGGTGTACGCTTGTGCAACAGGACAAAGTTCACAATGTACACTCCAAGTACAGGCCCAGCCTCTCCCTCGGGAGCCAATGAGACTTGCTTCTGGTGCGTAACTCTGTCTAGTCCGGCCCCTCACGTCAATTTAGCTCGGGCAGCTGTTAAGTACCTGCAGTGTAGCAAAACAAATCATAAATGCTCACAGTACACCGTGTTCCACACAGCCTAATGACAGCGTCTGTACGGTGTGTTTATCTGAATGTGTAAATTCACTCTAACCATGCCTGTCTTCAACATGCTTGCAGATTCCAGCTCTTTTGGATCACAGGTGAGGTTTTTGTTTAAATAATTCCTTTTCAAGTGAATCTGTGATTTAGTTCTTCCCTGCAGGGCCTCATATACTCCTATTGAACACAATTTAAAATTAGTACTATAAGAAAATTCTCTTTTACAATGCACTTCAGAGTTGCCGCAGCATTATTCATGGGATTGTTATTGAAGTGATATTACTTTATTAAAGTTTGATGCACTAGTTATAGGGAAACTATGCAATTGTTTCTAGCCCAGAGTTCATTGCAGTTTAGAATGATATATATGTTATGGATTGTGCATTTATTTAATTGCACACCAGTTTTATTAATTGTATCGCTTGCAACACAACACCACGGTCATCATTTTGCAATAACAAACCCAATGTAATTTATATAGCATGTAATAAGGATATTGACATGCAATTTGTCCAGAGTGCAGTTCAAAACACTGATGGTAAATTGCATGGAGGAAATTCTCCATTCTCCATTCTTAGTGCATATGTTACAGGATGAACGTGTTTTGTGCAGTGGTGTGACAAACAGTGTTTACTTGTCCAAATTAATGATGAGATTAATTGTGCTTTTGCACAAACTTTTACTTAATTATCAAATCATTAATGCATTGCAATGTCTGTGAGTGGCAACAGTATGAGTCATGTGATTTATTTACTGTCATTACAGATCGGAAAAAAACCCTGTCGTGGAGAAGATGCAGGTAAATCACAAACACATACAATAAGTCACATTTTGCATTCTTTAAGGAAAACGTATTTCAACCAAAGATGACAAACCAGAATGTTATTATTTCTGTCAGTGGATCACAAAAGGATTTTTTTTGAAGCTATTTTAAATACAAGATGTGGTCACTCCTTTTGTGATTTACTAAAAAAAAAGAGAACAGCATTTAGGTTTGGAATGACACATTAAAGTGATATTTCACCCAAAAATGAAAATTCTGTCATCATTTACTCACTCTCATGTTGTTCCAAACCTGTATGAGTTTCTTTCTTCTGTTGATCACAAAAGAAGATATTTTGAAGAATATTGGTAACCAGACAGTTGACTGTAGCCATTCAATACTATGGAAGTCAATGGCTACTGTCAACTGTCTGGTTACCAATATTCTTCAAAATATCTTCTTTTGTGTTGACAACACAAAAGAAACGATGACAACATTTTCATTTTTGGGTGAGCTATCCCCTTAAATGTTAATGCATATAATGATTGAATTTTAGGTGAACAGTTCCTTTAAGTCACAGTTTGGCATGTCTTGCAGTGAAATTTTTAAGTTCGTCATTGCTATGGCTTTGGGGTTTCATAAGCGATCATGCTTACATGCATGGTCTTGTACATTAATACTTACTTCTTCAATCTGAGCCAGATTGCAGATTCTTAGTCGTCACTGAGCCGTAGTGTTGTCGTTTGTTGTAAAGGCAAGCTCATACACGTAACTAGGGTTTACTGTCAGTTGTAAATCAGATATACTGTAAGCGGGAAAAACAATGTGCGAAGACATTTAACCACTGTTGCTCCATTTGCTAGCATAGATAGGCCCAATACTTAACCCACTTCTCCCAGTAAATGTTCACTCAGTTTAGTTGTATTATGTAGGCGTCTTAAGCTGTGTTTTTACAGAAACACCTTTTGACCGAAATATGACCCCAAGTGAGCCTTTCAACCAGGGTGCAAATTATGGGGATTATGATCTTTTTACATTACTTTTACATTTTATTTAAAAATACCTTATTTTAATTAAGATAGGTAGGTCGCGCATGAGACACTGCAAAAGACGCGACCATAACGGTCAAACCCGTCCATCTAGCACACATACAGTACATAGAAAAACAATGAAAATGGAGGGAATTGGAATGGAAAAACGCGTTCTGTCTGACAGAAGAGCCAAGTCTTTGCAACATCTTTCATTCACGTCTTTCAAAATAAAAGTCTCGCATCAGAAAAACATTTTGAAATACGTTTTTGTTGTTGTTGTTGTTGTTTCTTTGACTACACACGTGACCCAACTCAAAACGGTCTTACGCCAGTTGAGAAGCACTGAGTTTGACGACTTTCACCACCTCAACTACATGTTCGATCTCACATCGCTAGCGTTCAGCAGCAGTCGCTCCACCCATTAGTATGTCGTAAAGAGGGCCACATTATCTTTAATTATGTTTTCACAACATCATTGATAGTTTGATCGATACCCAAGAGGTGGTAAATGTCCACCTGGGATACAGGTTCAGATATCAGGGGAGTGACTGCTGATGGAGCGACGCACTTCCCTCGCCCTTATTTTTAATAGCTTCATGAATATTTGAAATAAACGGGTGAAGCTAAATTGCAAGTCGTTGTTTCTCACCCCCACAATCACTATACACCCTCTCCTGAGTTCATTATATCTCTTTAAAGTCACCCTGTCTGCGTGGAGCCGTGAGAGGCCTCCTGATCCCACACAATATTGGGGTCGGTAGATTCATTAAAGTTATGGTGAGAAAAGCTCTCTGTGTAGCATTTGCTGTCATGGGAATCTTTCCGTTTGAATCAAAGTAGTTCCTTCCTGCCTGTTCAGCGCTGCTAGATTTGTCTTCATCAGAAGCAGCCTTTCTAAAAAACAATGCTTGTTCATTTTGGCTGAATTTGTTATTTCATGTGCAGTCATTTCATATCTTTGTGCATAAATGATATTCCGAAATAGTGCTGGTTTTTCAGAAGAGGTGTGTTGTTACTAAGTGAGCCCTTAACTTGCAGTTTTGTTTTCTTTTGGCACATTCAGGCAGCCTTTTGTGAGCTGTTTTGATGCAAAAATGCATTTTAGTGTTTATTGGTGCTGACTCTTTGCCCTTGTGCTCAAAGGTTCTTAGCTTAGCATGGC
Source organism: Rutilus rutilus (assembly GCF_951802725.1). Classification (NCBI taxonomy): domain Eukaryota; kingdom Metazoa; phylum Chordata; class Actinopteri; order Cypriniformes; family Leuciscidae; genus Rutilus; species Rutilus rutilus. Next base: position 9,106,338 of record NC_140228.1, read on the forward strand.
AGCAAGACGCTTCTCTACAGAGAAGCACAAGCTCATGCTGTTCTTTAAAGCGTCTTCAAAGACAGCCCGCCGCGCTTGGAGGCTCAGGGCCTTGGGTGATCTGCTGGGCTGGAAGGCTTCAGCCACAGCTGGTTGCATTAAGAGAGTCTACACTCGCCTCTCATCATCAGGACGGCAGAATATATAGAGCTGCAGCAACCAGCTGAGACCATCACTATTGACCCTTCAGCAAACCAGCCCTGTGCACACAAACACACTCATTCATAGCTCACTGGAGCGTCTGAACGACTGTCCGCTCGGCACAGTTTACCCGCGGCACACACGAGACCTGTGCGTGCAATTACATGAACGAATAAAACTGTGTTTTAATACTAATTAGGGTAATAGCCAGACTGTATAGCTGATGTTTGTGGTCAGCTTCTCTTCGTACACACTCTGGGGGGGAATTTGCTAAAGGCTGTGACACACCAAGCCGACGACAAAGAACAAGCAGCGACGAAAGCTGATTATGTTGTCACCTCGCGGCCAACAAGCTGCGCTTGAACACACAGCAAAGACCACAGCTGACTGTTAGGCACCTACCTGTGTGCAGGTATAGCTTCAATAGTCTATTTTTGTCATTCAAAAAGAGAAACCGAAACTAGGACCGCATATATACAAACCGTAAACAAAGCAGCTTGCTTACTATTTTGAATATCAATAATGCTGATCACTTTCTTCTTTCGAGGCGGCTTATGTTGTTATGAAAATATTAGCATATTGGAATGCTAAGGTAAGATGGTGTAAAATTAAAACAGCATTCTGAGTGCGCCGTCTTGAGTTCTTTGTTCGTTTTCATCACTTCGCTGTTATTGGACTCGTTCACTAAACTGAACAGCCAATCAGAGCGATCTCTCCCAGACGGCAATTCAACATGCCTGAATGCCTGACAACAGCCGACGTGTGGAACACACCACGAAAAACTAGCCCGACAGGCGCTCACTGATGGCCCGACGTTGGCTGATGGTGTTTCATGGCCCTAAGAATGAATTGCATCCACTCATAGCACTGTTTATTAACATTTTTGCTTTGGTATTCAATTCACAAAAAATCAAAGAATGGCAGAAAAAAGGCCAGCTATGGTTTTAAATGCTAGTTTGTGGAGAGATATTTTATTAACATTTTGAATTAGCTTTTATTTTCAGTGCTTTTGTCATTTGTATTCGTTTTTTATATTTATATTATGCTTTAATTTATATTTATTTCAGTTTTACTTTTAGTAATATTAATACTTAAATGTTTTTTTATTTTGTATCCGACACACTAAAGTGATCAAGGAATAGCATAGACATGACCAGCTACGGTTTTAAATGCAGGATGCTACCACACTGCATGCATGACAGCACGAACGCTCGAGACAAAACATTAGCTCACTGACATTTTTATGATGGATTGACTTGATTTTTCTGTCACCTGTTGTGATTTACGATCACAGCGTCACGTAAATAAACCTGTTCTTTATGTGCTGGAATGTCAAAGCATGCAGTAATGACACTCTGTCAAAGTTCAGCATGCTCGTTGGCAATATAGATGAACACACAAATGCATTATTTTAACAATTGTTCTGTTTTTTTTTTTTACCTCCCAGATCTACCTAAGATGCAGGTCATCCGTAATTATTTTTGTGTCCCGAGCCCCCCATACGGCCCAGCGCTTAAAATCAACGTTGGTGACGTTGTTGAGGTGATGGAGGCAAACATCCGCAGCTCTTGGTGGAAGGTGAGACAGTTTTACTCGCTCGTCATAAACTTTTCAAGTCATGCAGCCCTGCAGGAACGGCGCTAGCATGTGTTCAGCTGCTAATTGATTGCCTCTCGTGTTTGTGGCAAAGGCCGAGTGACTGTGTTGTTATGCTTTGCTAAGCATGACTGACTGTGAAATGCTAACTAATCCAACTCAAGAAAGCTGATGTGGGTTAGGTTTCATAGCCGTACAAAAACAAAACAGACCAGCACAACGCCCAGAGAGCAGACACGCGCTTCACAACAGGTTTAATTTGTCACGTTTTAATTGTATAGGAGGTGTTTCTGCACATGCACTGCTCTGACATGAGACACACAAAAGAAAATCACACAAATAGATTTAGATTAATGATTAACTCTTTCTTGGAGTGCAATGCTAATCACTTTCCTATGAACCTTTTCCCCTATTGTGCTTTTAAACTTTTAGACGAAGTATTGTAAAAGTTTTAACCTTTTATTTTTGTTTAAAAAAAAAAAAAAAAACGGGGCTAAATTACGCTAAATGTCACCCCAAATGTCCACACAATGATGACATAATGCTGCGTAGACCAAAAAGTGTGAAGCCTAAAATAACAAATGTGACACGCTACAACCTCATGGACTTTAAGGGCACATGGTAATCATCGCAAAAGACTGAAAGTGCGCCATTTGGGATGGGGTCCAAGTCTCCTGCTGCTTTTTCTCATGAGAAACAGGCCCAGTTAGTCTTACTTACGTAAGTAAGTCTTGCCAAGTAAGACATGTTCCTGGATCAACATATTTTGTTGAGCCTGGAACAACATTCCTGTCTGAAAATTTAGTCCTAACCCTGTCCCTACCACTACAATTACACCTAACCCTACCCATAACTTATCCCTAAAATCAGATTGAAATGATAGGTGGATAACACTGATGTAGAAGTAATGATGTAAGCCTAAACTTGACATAAACTGTAAGCTTGTCCCTCAAATCTGAGTGGTTGATTGGAATGTTGTTCCCAGGATCAACAAAGATGTCGATCCAGGAACATCATGTTCTCCGTAAGGCTCCAGTGTCTCACACTGTGCTCAGATTTGCCAAAATGCCAAAGTCCAGATATTAAAAGTCAGAGATTTGAGCATTTGTTATCAAATTCTATAAAGACCAGAAAGTACCCACATTCAATTTTGTCTCATTTGTGTAATTTGTAAGTCTTAAGAAAAAAAGTTAATACTTAAATGAAGCAATTGAGCTTCTTAAACTATGAAAGAGCAACTTTTGAGCAGTAAAATGTTCTTCTGGGATGGGACGCAAAAGAACACGCAGTTCATCTTGATGCCCACTCTTCTTGCTCTGGTTATTTATGTGCCAAGGCAATGAGGAAACCAGCCAATGATTGTCTAGAGAGCGAGAGAATTGGCAGAGCCTGGCACACACTCGAATGCCCCTACATCCCTCTCCGTCAGACGGGTCCAGCTGTCCAGGACGCTTCTCCACAGCTCTGTTTTAACATGTTAATCTCGTTCTGCCTCATTCTAAGGCCGCCATCCGCTGCAGGCTCCGAACGCCCAGCTGTCCCGTGCACCCGGAAGTTGTTTGATTTATTCAATTTGAGCTCATGCAAAATTACACCGCCCGTGTCACCTGAGACCTCGTAATATCCAGCATCCCGCGGCAGCTCCGGACGGAGCAAAGGACGATCAGAGCCCTCGTAGCTGTGGTAACCCGGAGACAATTATTGCCGCTCTGGTGCCTAGACAAACGCAATCATTCACTGTAATTCCATTTGGGCCTTTGGTTGCCATCTGTTTGATCTAACAGGGTTATGAGTTTAATCATTATTAGGCCCTTATCTGAGCAACAACCAATAGCGGGGCGGCATCATGAGAGTGCTGATAAAATGTCAATGCGCTAAATGCATTGGGGAGGGGAGGGGGTGTGCTTAAGGATCCACTTACAAATCAAATTTGTTCAAGGAAGAGGTTGATGAGACAGAAATGCACTTTCTACATCTCCCTGGAAGACTGTCTGAGGAGGAGGAGGAGGAGGAGGAGGAAGGGAAAGATCCGAGCGTTACCGGCAGGAGAACCATCATTTGTGGTTACATCAGCGACAGCTGTATCGGTTGATCATTTTATTTGAGGTCATTCTTGAAGTGTCTGTATATAAATTATTTGTCAATTAGATAAAACTAAACTAAACTAAAACTTAAACCATAAAAAAGTTGAAATAAAATATTTCATTTAGTTGCCAAAGCAACATTTCTCATTTTCATTTAGTTTAAGTTAAGATACTAAATAAATAAAAACATCATTACTCCAGTCTTCAGTGTCACATGATCCTTCAGAAATCATTTTAATATGCTGATTTGCTGCTTTAAGAGACATTTCTTATTATTATCAATGTTGAAAACAGTTGTGCTGCTTAACATTTTTGGTAGAAATTGTGATACTTTGAATATAGAACAGCATTTATTACATTTAGCAAAGCATTTATTAAATAGAAATCTTTTGTAACATTGTAAATGTCTTCGCTGTCACTTTTAATCAATTTAATGCATCTTTGTATAAAAGTATTTAACTTCTCTCTTTTTTTAAATATCTTACCACGAATGTTTGAATGGTATCATTGTTTCCACAAAAAAGTTGAGCAGCGGAAACAGTTTTCAACACTGCTGGATGTATTATACTGTTTGCTCATTCTCCTGTTACTCTACTTGGATTCTCCCAAGACTTTTTCAGCTCTGATGAACTCTGCTGTAAATTTGTAGCGTGTCGTGACTCGTGTTAAGTACTAATTGTTACTGAATTATTGAGGAGGAGTTGCCCAGCTGAACGTAATGTAATTATCTTGCCATGGTTTCAGGGTAAAGTCCTGGCAACTAAGGATGTTGGCTTCTTTCCAAGCGACGCAGTGAAGCCTTGCCCATGTGTGAGTACAAATACCAGATTATAGTATAATGCTAAAAACATTCTTTATTCTCTGCCAAACAAAAACAAATGTGATCAAGGCAAGGGAGGCTTGTCCTTGTGTGCATGTTGTGTTCGCATGGTTTAGGTATGCAAGCACCTCTTCAGTACTGTTTTTGAATGACAGGTGCATTGTAGGTGATTGTCTGTAATGCTGATTTGTCATGTAAATAGCAGGAATGTGGACAGAATGCGATAACACGGATATCAGCAAGATGATTTACAGTCATAATGATGTACAAGTCATATTAAATCATGTTAAGAAAAATATGTCAGGTTATCTTTATGAGTGCATTTAGAAAAGCAATTGTGGTTGTTAAAAGATAGAATAAGTGGGGCAGGTTTTAGCGCTAATATGAGCTGTATTGTCCCAGACTTGAGCTGCAAGTTAAAAATACTGTATGAAAATCAGGTTGAGTGGAATTTCAAGAACAAAAGCGCACGTGTGCTCTACTTTTGTCTTTCTCACCTCCTTTTTTATCTCTTTATCTTTTTTAGGTACCCAAACCTATTGACTACTCTTCGCAGCCTTGGTACGATCTTTATTCTCACTACCAGATTATAATTTTGTACCAGAATATAACTTTATTTTTTATTTTTTATTACCATCTGTAATATTTTTTTCTTCTGTTTATCATTATGTATTAAAATATTCGGATATTTCATTATTATATAAATAATGTAGTACTTTTTATTAATTATTACAATTAGAATATTTTACAAACTACATTACTGGTACTACGAATAACTGGGAGAATCTCATAAAATATCCATATTATATATTACCATACATTTCACTATAAAATAACCATTTTGATTAATGACATTTTATATTACCATAATTTTTTTTTTAATTTAATTTCCTGTAATTTTCGTAATTCTATTTCCCCTCTAATTTTTCATTAATCTCCCATTATATTTACTGAAAAACAGTAAATATAATTGTTAATTCATGTGACTTTTTTTGCAACTACAGGTCAGCACTATAACTTTTTAATATTGTGTGTTGCCCAGAAGCCCTTCAACTCTGACCTCTGACCTCTGACCTTTGGTTTAGGTTTGCAGGCTCAATTGAGAGGGTGCAGGCTGAGGCTGCGCTGCTCAACCGGAGGAGCAGCACTTACCTGGTCCGTCACAGAAGCCGAGAGTTTCACGAGTACGCCATCAGCATCAAGTGAGTTACTACAGCACACTTAGTTATTTACTGTACATTTTTTTTTAATAATTAGTAAAAACTAGCTGAGAAAAAGTTTCATAACTGCAATATTCCACCCACTACGGTATGGAAGCTTGTTTTTATTACTTTATTTCTCAGGATTGCGAGTTTATATCTTACAATTCCGACTGTATAACACACGATTGCGACTTCATATTATGCAATTGTGAGAAAAATATGTAAGTAAAATGTAGAATTGTAGAAAAATAAAAAATGTAGAATTGTGAGATAAAAAGTTGCAATTACCTTATTTACTTTTTATTCAGTGGCCAAAACAAGCTTCCATACTACAGAGCCGGGACAAAAATATGTATGTTAGTTAGTTCAACGTGGCCATGTTTTACTAAAACGAGGGAACTAATTATATAAATCATGGGAATGAATTCTTAATTCGTGGCCACGATTTAATAAAATTGAGTAAACTAATTAGTTCAATGTGGCCATGATTTACTAAACGGAGGGAAAAATTTTTTTTTGTCTGCATGTCATGTGCGGGGCTCCGTAACCCACAACAATATTAATAATAAAAATAAAATGATTATTTATTTATTTTTCGAACAACGATAGGACAACTCTACGGTGTGTGTGTGTGTGTGTGTGTTTGAGTGCAAGGCCGACAGACAAAAGCTGCCCCATTTTATCAGTATTTCTTGTTTGCAGACAGTCCTGTGCACTTTCGCTCTAAAAAATGTGAGCTCGTAACTTTTAATCCAAGGACTAATGGAGACGCCCCACCCCTCGCTATCGACCCCTTCTCCCTGCATGAAAAGCTCTTTGCCCCATGCATTACTATGGCAGCTTCCCATAGGGGATAGGCAGCATCGATCGCAATGATCACCAGAAAATTACTCTCATCATTTATTCATGGCCCACAGGTACAACGACGACGTGAAACACATCAAGATCTTAACAAAGGAGGGACTCTTCTACATTGCAGAAAACAGGAAGTTCAGAAGCATTTTGGTAAGTGCTAATGTTTTGTACTAGTTTTCAGCAAAGAGTATTATTAAAACGTCTTCATCATATAGAGTGAAAAGTAAATGTTATGCTCATATGTTTTTAAGGTCGGTGGAATCAGTGCAATAAAGATAAATGTTTGCATTATACCCGCTTATTACATCTGAAATGTCTTTGTATCATTTATACAATCCCTTTTGTTTTGTCATCTGTTTGCCTTCTAAAGGGCATTAGGAAATCATGCTGCTTAATGTCTCTATTCTGTAGAAAAATCAAATGTCTTTTGTCAGCTTTTTTTTTTTTGAAAGCGCTTTTAGATTCGATCTCGCAAATGCCAGTTAAATAACATTATTGGATTGTGAATGCTGGAGTCATATTGAATCCGTTCATATATTTATTTTTTTATTTTCCCTTTTAATGGCTGTAGATATTTACCCTTTTATGTGAACTGACATCACGTTGAGCGTATGTGTGTGTTTAATGCAGGAGCTGATCGAGTATTACAAACATCACTCTCTGCGGGAAGGATTCAGGACACTTGTTACCACACTGCAGTTCCCCTACCGAGAGCCGGAGAACGGAGCCAACGGTACGTCCTGTGCACAAACACACTAGTTCCAGATTCACACATACACGACTCACAAATAACAAAATGTACGCTTGGTCTATTTAAAGGGGTCATCGGATGCAAAATTCACTTTTATATGGTGTTTGCATATAAATGTGTCTTTGCAGTGTGTGGACACAACCACCATGCAATGAAAAAAATCCATTCACTCCTTTTTTTTAATCCTCAAAACACTCTCAAACAATCAAGTTTGAGTATAAACAATGATTCATTCTTTAATAGTTCAAAACATGTGACATTGTTGTGATGGCCAGAAGCTATGGTCACCAGGGTGGCTGCTATGGCAGCAGTGTTTGAGACCAAATCTTATCGCGTGTGCCCAGGTGTCTCGATGTTTAAGGATACATTTCTCTTAGTGTTTGTCATAACCAGAAGGTGCATTTATATACTACGGTAAGATTATAAAGCCTGAAGCATGAACTAGTATAACGCTATAGAAGCTCAATTTCACATTACGTTTGGAAAAATCAAAATGCAAATACAGGTTCGATTATCAGTGGCACAAGGGACGCTATAATGTGTTTCTCAACCTTGTTCCTATGCCTTATATATGGCATATTTTTTAAATATTTCAATTATTTTCTATATTTATTTGTATATACAATTAAAAATGTTTGGGCCAGTAAGATTCCCCCCTTTAAAATTTTCAGTACGTGACAGTAAAGACTTAGAAAGAAATTTACAAAGAAATTATATTTCAAATTGCTGTTCGTTTGAACTTTCTATTCATCAAAGAATCAATAAAACATTTTGCATTGCCATCTTAGGACTAAATTACATTTTAAAATATATTAAAATAGTAAACAGTTGTAATAATTTTGTCATTTTTGATCAAATAAATAAAACCTTGGTGAGCATGAGTCTTTAAAAAATTCTTACTGACCCCAAACATTTAAATAGTAGTGTATGTATAATTATTTATTTATATTAAATATTTTAATTTAATAATTGTAATTATAAATAAACATATATATATATATATAGCACATACGAAATGTGTATATTCATGCAGGACAAATTTTTTAGTTAAAAACTAGACTCGCATACTTGCAGCATTCACGGCAGCATTTGCATACTTGTTTCTGGCCAAATAAGTTTTAGAGATCTTCTGTCTGTTCATGGCTTTGTGGTTGCAAAAGCTCCTAAGACATCTGTGTTGTTTTCCAGCTGTGGGAGAGGAGTGAGTTAAAAATGTCAAACAGGGGCTGTTACTGAGCTGTGCTTACAGCCTGATCTGAGAGTTTATGGCGCATTGCAATCAACACTTAGATCTGAGAGTTTATTGTAGCTCCATATGTCACAGTGAGGGTTTGCCGCAATTGGGAAATGTTGGCAGATTGAGAAGCTGGGGGATGTCACTCAAACGCTTCACTGCTTTAACAAAGAGGACGAAAGTGATTCGAAAGCGACTCTGACCGAAGAATGGATCTCCCAGCATGCATTGCTGCTGTTTTTCTCTTCTCATCCCCAAGCTCTATTCCCATGCAGCACAGCTTCTTTTTTTTGTTTTTTTTTCCATCTCAGGGTCTGCTTATGTGCCAATACATGCAAATCATATGCGATTGTTTTTTAGATGTCTGCCAGAGGCGCACAAGTCTTTCATGTAAACAGGACGCAAGGAGCAACAGGGGCATCTACTCTAAGTGGTAACTTGACCCTGTGTAGGCAGCATACAGCAAGAGAGTTTCAACCGGAAAAAATCAGCATTGCAGAACGGAAACAGTTGTACAGGGTTACCTTTATTGTTCGTGTTGGACACCAAAATATTCGTGACTTTAATTCACAAGTGAAGACGGAACAAATTGCTTGATAGTTGCCCTTTCCATCCTCATTTTTATTTATATCCAAGAAGTTCTGGAGATGCTGTCAGCTATGTTGCGTTTCTACTTATATTCCATCGAATGTTAAGCGAGCCATACGGGTTGGACGTCAAATCCATGACCCTGAATATTCACATTATGGGTAACGACGTGCTGAAGGTTTGAGCCTCGCAGACTTTGCAGAATAGTGGGCGAATGGCCCGGCTTTTCTGGAGTGACGTGGGTGGAATCTCAAGTGCCCATCAGCAGCTGGTCTGAGTGGTCACAGGTTGGATAGTGGTCTGAGACAAGGCCTTTTGGAGACTCAGCATGTGCTCCTGCATAAATTCATGAGCTCAGTTAGCCTCAGCTTGGGTTGTCCCTTCAAAACTCTGAACAGATGTTTAAGAAAGACATTAAATGCTTCTGAAACCAGTCAGAGTTGAACTGCTTGCCAGAGAACGGACAGAGTGAGAAATGAAATGAAGAGAGATATTGAGAGATATTGTCAGGTAATTAGATTTCAAAGTTCAAAACCAGACAAAACATCCATCTATCTATCTATCTATCTATCTATCTATCTATCTATCTATCTATCTATCTATCTATCTATCTATCTATCTATCTATCTATCTATCTATCTATCTATCTATCTATCTATCTATCTATCTATCATCACCATTTATTTTAGATAAAGGAAGATGGTTCTGGTGGTGCTGCTTTTATCCATTATGCTCCAAAAATATGGAACATTTGACCAATTGAGATTAGACAAGCTCCAAATATTCACATTTATAAAAAAAAGAAGGCGAAGACACATCTTTTTAAAAGATATGACACACTCCCACTCATCAGATTGTTCAATGTTTATCGACGTCTTGTTAGTTACGCTTTGTGCCGTATGGCTTTGGCCGCCTTCCACAGACGAGTGGGTGAGGAAACATATTGTGTTGCAGACACACTGGGGGTCCGAGACGCTCTGGGCCGAGCCGGTCAGATGGAGCATCAGATGGCGAGGGGAACTCGCCTCACTGCCTCAGACGCTCCTGGAGTTTTACTAGTAAACCTCATCGATAGTTCTCGGTGGATTGGGACGTGAATAGAAATATTCCACCGTGTAAAACCGGTTTGAAGCACTTAGAATAAGGCCAAGTGTTTACAATCTGCTCTCTTTGCTTGCAAATGTTACGTTTCAATTAAACATGCTTTTTCTTTTGCTTTTCTTCTCTTTACCCTCGCCGCACCCCTACCTCACCCGCCTCGCCCCACTGCGCCCATGCCTCTGCCACACCTCAGCCCCGTTGCTCTGCGGCCTGTCTTTTCTAACTCCCGCCGGCTACAGCTTTGTCCCCCCCTCTACCGCCCCATTCTGGTCAGGTACAGGTACATGTTTTCTTATCCATTGGTGTCATTTTGTCAAGGTCGTAGGAGATCTGAGGCTGCCATGCCCTGCGTTTACCCCCCCCTCCCATCTCATTGTGCGTGTCTGTTTATAGGGCATTCCATAGCCACTGTCATCTCCTTTAATGCATGCACCATATGTCCTATGTCAGACTGGGAGACACTATGACTCATCATTATCTCATTTCAGGTAGTTAGCTTATTAGATCCGTCATTACGGGCGGTTTTTGTCAAGGGAGCTGTGATGAAAAGGAAGGAGTCGGCCTAACTTTGTGACATCTCTCTCTCCCTCCTTTACAAACTTCTCGCTTTGAGCATGGCGGCAGCTAACTGGCAGCCAGTTCTCTGTCTGTACAAGTCTTGCTCACTTTAAAACAGCTGAAGAGAAAGCACCCTGGCACCGAGGCGGATCTCATCAGCACACGTCTGGCGGAGGGCCTAGCTTCTCTGGCTGCCGTTCACAAAGTCTTCAGAGCCTCTGAAGTCCGATAAAAACAAAGGCTCATTTGAATCCGCCACCACGTATTTCCCTCGGCCCACCGCATTTAGAGAGAACTGCGAAACAAACCCAACAAAACGTCTAATAGTCAGTGAGCTGGTAGAAGGAACATGATGTGTTTTTGAGGGAAAAGTCGCCTGAAATGTAATTAACCCAGCGGATTATGCTGTTGACACATCTCAAGACATAATCAAAACAGCCACTTCAGCTGTGATTGGACCCGTCCCAGATTCGCGAGAATCATTTATTTAGAGTGGATGTGCTAAGGCAGGCAAACACATGAAGGAGTGCGGTGATTACAAGAGTCCTCAGGGAAACTATACAGCCTGACTCTGCTGCATCCATCCTCTCGCTGTTTGTCTGCATCATTTTGTCTGATTCTCATCTTCATTTTTTGTCCTGTGATGTTTGCTGCTAAATGTTCACTCTTGTCTCTTGTCTCTACAGTGTTCACTCCCAAGGTGATGGGTGTGGCGATAGCCCGCTATGACTTCAGCTCCCGGGACACGCGGGAACTGTCTCTGCAGGAGGGCGACGTGGTGAAGATCTACAGCAAAACTGGAGCCAATGGCTGGTGGAGAGGCGAAGTCAACGGGCGGGTGAGTGTGTGCGTGTGTAGATGTGTTTGAAAGTACTTCATATTATACACTGCATATATGAATACGTGAAACTCATTATGCAACAATAAAAGTTTTAAATAGTGTTAGTTAAAATAGTTAAAAGGTTTTGCGGCACGTTGAATTATTTGTGTAGTATCAAGTTATCATCATGGAAAAAAGGATTATTTTCATTTGTAAATACAATTTGTAAAATAAAATGTAAAACAAAACAACCCTTATATATTAAGTAATACACCTACCGGTCAAAAGGTATGGGTAATTTTTTTATTTTTTTTAAAGAAATTAATACTTTTATTCAGCAAGGATGCATTAAATTGATCAAAAGTGACAGTAGACATTTATAATGTTACAAAAGATTTCTATTTCAAATAAATGCTGCTCTTTTGAACGTTGTATTTATCAAAAAATCCTGAAAAAAAAAAAAATTACAAAATTATTAAGCGACTGTTTTCAACATTAATAAAAAAATAAAATAATTCTTGAGCGGCAAATCAGCATATTGAAATGATTTCTGAATGATCATGTGACATTGAAGACTGAAATAATGGCTTCCAGTCCTTATCATTATGTCATACTGGACATTTTGACACATAGTTAATCGCTAAATACAATTTGCTTTATTAAATAACAATATAAGTTCACTAGCTAGTAAAATATAACAATATAATAATCTTAATTTTAAAATACAAAGTGTGTTTAGTGCAGTCATAGAGCACCTTCATACCATACATAAATGTAATAGTATACTGTCTCTTCATAACATGCTTCTCTTCTCTGATCTAAGATGACAGACATCCTTGCTAAGAGCGTCAGAAAACTGAAAATGTGGCCTCACTATTGAATTAAGCGGCATTATTTCATAGTGAGCCAAGAAGCTTATTTGTACTTAAAGCGCATCGAACTGTCAAATGTTTTTTTGAGCCTCTTGAGCTGTCTTATAATGGTTTCATCAGGAAGGCTGTAATTTAGTGAATAAAACGTTCAGGGCTGTTTTATGGATGGCAGTTACAGTATAGATTCTGGGATCAGTGCTTTGAACAGTTCCCCTGCCTCCTGCTTGTGTCCCTTTTGTATTCATGTTGTATTCGAGGTGTGACACCTTCAAACGTCAACCAACAAATCACATCTGTCCATTGTTAATCTGCGTTTTGTCCTAATCAGCTGTGATTGTCAACAGTGTTTTCCGTGATGTACAGTATTCTACATTGTTGTTGCAAATTATGCCGATTTGTTACCAGTATAAAGTTTATCCAGCTTACCAAGATACAGTTTTGTTAACTTTGCAAAATCACCAATGGAAGCATCTGTAAGAAGGTTTTGGAAACAGTATTTTGGCGTCATCGAGTATAGTAAAATTATGTGACACCCAAAACTTGTTGCATCACAAAATAGCCATATTAGACGGTCACAGGAACAGCACAGCCATTCCTCTCTCTCCCTCCTTGATTTGGCCAATCAAAAGAAAAAACAGCTCTGTCACACTGTCCCTTTGGATATTATTGCTCAGGCCTGCGTGCAGCCACCAGAATTGCTTAAACAATCCAGCTCCGACTCTCCTCCCCTCCTCTTGCAGCAGGCGCATCCTCAAGGTTATCCAGGCAATGAAGTGACGCAAATCCTCTGTAATACCCCCCGCAACCTTCTCTTCCAATCACTCATTCCTTCTGTTCTGTCTCATCCACAGGTGGGCTGGTTCCCCTCCACGTACGTAGAAGAGGGCGAGGAGTGAACGGCTCAACGAAGGAAATAAAAGGAAAGAAAGCAGATGGACTGCGTTCGACTGGACTACACTGAGCTGAGTCACGGAGTCAGCTGATTGGCTGATGCTCTCGCTCGCTCTCTGTCTTATTTGTCTATCCTGGAGGAAGTGCACTGGGTTTGATGGATGGAGGACTGTCTCTCAGGGAGCAGATTATCAAACACAACCCCTAACCCTCAGCCAGATCTTAAAAGACCCTTCCGGGCACCTGGACGGAGTGTCGCGAGTGAATCCGGGCCTGAGACGGAACGCACGGAAACGGACTGAGGTTACACCGTGAGCTAATTCTGTATGTGTCTGTCGGCTCAAAGGGAAACGTGTTTGTCCTGACCTTGCCCGAGTCCTCCTTTCCTCCACTATTATTGATGACGCCCCCTCCCCGTGTATACACTGCCCTGGAGGTGTTCTCACTCGCGGAAGACCCTCCCACCCTGCTATTCGTCTCAGATTAAGATCATAGCTCCCTGCCATGTATGCCGCGGTAATTGATTGCTGTCTCTTCCCTTTTTCCTTCCTACGAAATCTCTCTTATTTTCAGATTTCCACTTAAAGGGAACGACCGGTTGTTTTGTGCGTCGTGTTTCTCGCACGCTTATCTCGAGAGATATATTGTGGGGCTGTCACGGCGTGTTTATCTGATCCGCGCAGCGAGACGTTGACAGGAAACAAAAGGGATCGCGGTGACAGGCCTGTAAACAGCTTTTTCAGCAGGGGCCCATGGCCCCGAAAGCATTGTGTCACCTCATGCAGAAAGGATCCTGGTAGATAGTGCAGAGTGCCTTCTCTATCAACTAATGAGGGGGATTTACATTTACATTTGCAGGAAGAACTGACACATTGAAAAACAATGAGGCAGATCCAGTGAATTAGAACTCTCGAAAGTCTCGATATGTGTAAATTAGTGGTTGACTGATATGGATTTTTCAGTGTCTGACGCCGGCCAATATAATATATGTATTAAAATATAAAATGATTTAAGTATATTATAATAAAGATATTATATAATTGTTTGTGTATGTATATATAAAACGAATATAATAGATTTATTATAATATGTATTATTAATATTGATCAATAAAATATAATGCTTATTTCTACTCAGACAGCAACATAGAGTCGGCCCAGATCCGGCCCACATCTGGAACGCATGGAGTCTACATGTACCAGATGTACTATGTTGCAGTCTGGGTACACAAAATTCCCTAAATTTGTTATTTTTTCCCACTGTTATTTTTCAGATGTCAGTCAATTAGTTTACCATTAGTGTGTATTGATAACCTTCTTGGCCAAGGGTTATTAAGTAAGTCATTTCTTCATTAAATCTAAATATTGCAGTGCTCTGCACTGTACTGTTGGACAGGATACTGGATGTGTTTTCACTTCCTGCAGTATTTCCCTTTGGGACTCTTTCTTCCCAGATTTTCCAGTGTTGTAATGAACTAGATGGATGCTTTACCTGTCTTCAGCTACATGTAGATCTGTGCAACTTCCTCTAAACTGTGATGAAATGAAAGTTTTCAGAGTGTTTAGACTGTGTTGAGGTGACAGACTTTATAATCGGAGGAAGGTCATATCAGGAAACACTGATGGTTTCTCAAATGGTTAGATATAAGTGCACTCACAAAGTATTATTTATTTATTTGTGATCTAAGAAGAGACTTTGACAGGAAAGACATTCAAAGGAATACCGTCAAATGACTGAAAAGCTTCAACCGATAAAAAGCCAGAAGAGAGAAACTAAACGCATAAACGGAAATACACTCTTATGTGCCTATAAAGAAGTCCAATTCCCATTTCTTCTTCACATTAGTCTTTGATTGAACACAAGGACAGATCTTTTATCATTTTATTTTTGTCTTTCCAAAGAGCTCCATAATGTATGTAACAAAAAAAGTTGTCATTTGAGCAAGAAGTATGTTTTTTTTTTTCATTCCTGTAAAATGAGAAGACGTGTAGAGTAAAAAGGGTAAATATTTATTGATTTATATATCTTTATCTGTGTTATAAAGATAATGTCTTTTAAATGTATATATGAATAAGGCATTGATCAGTCATCTCATTGTGTGATCTTTGTCTCAATGTAGCACAGTGTAACACCACTAAGTGGCGGCATCATTACCAGGTGCTTCTCTTTCTTCTTTCTCACCCTCATCTGATGAGCTTATAGTTTCTCCTTCCTCCTCTTTGGTTCTTTCCTTGCATTTTCCCAATCATCATAATACTGCCTTGAAGTCCAGGAAAGTCTGTCCTTATGAGTTTAAAAGACGTACTTGCATTCAATTGATTTTTTTTTTTTTTTTTTTTTTTTTTACTTTCCAACAAAGAACGCTAAATAAGTAAATAAAGAATAATTCATTCCTGTCAAGAATCAAAGATGGCATAGCTGTGAATAAGGTCTATACTAATCAGCTTCATAGTGTGTCACTTCTGGTACATGTGGATTCATGTTTCTTCTCAACTCATAAATACCATCATTCTGACATGATTTAAAGGCAGCATAAAAAGAGATTCATTATTTTCCTGTCATGCTGTATCAGTTCTCTCCTCACTGACAGGAAGTGTTGTTATGTCACAGAGGATTCGAGTAGATTAACTTCTCATTAGGAAAATCACATTTACCAGCTGTTTATGGCACGGCCATACCTCTCTCTCCCTTTATTTCTAAAGGTTAAAGGTCGGTTTTAGAATTGCCAATTTTTTTTTCTTTCGGGCTTCGACTGAAAGAGGATTTTTGGTCTGGCACCGAAATCTGGGGCGAAATCCATGCCCGAGGCAGATTATGGTCTTCTCCTGGGTTCGCTGTTCCCTTACACTCCAACTGTGAGCAGTAGAATTGGTTTTTCTAAGCTTTCTCACCGGTAATCTGTTCCCACTCCTCTCTCCCCAGAGATGAACCCTGACAGGACGGATTTAACAGGCTTCCACACATCGTTATATATTTATATACGGCTGTTTCTACACAGAGTTTTGGGCCACTAATCACCCAGCGATCTCTAACCTCGAAGGAAAGGGATTTCTGTCTCTATTTCCACTTTTGCGGCATCTCTCTATGTTTTCTCCACTCATACCTTCATAATCATATTCTCCACTCTTTATCTAGATGTCCTTTAAACTTTTTGATGTAATGCTAAGGGCATTTTACGGGCATAAAATAGAAGTGAACGCAAATTTGAAGGCTGGTTTGTTGTTTTTGTGTGTGTAATAATTGCTATTGTGGCATGCTTCAACAATTTTGGGGGCTATTAACCAAGCAAAAAGCCATATTTACATAAGCAACCTTGAGTAACAACAGAATGATGGTACTATGAGGGGCTCATGGTTAATGATCTGCTGTCCACTGAAGCCAAAGACATACACAAGCCTGGGCGCCATGTAAACCGCCGCAGTGGCCTAACCTGTAGCAGTGCAATGCGAGTGTCCTGCAGCGCCACCTAGCTGCTGTATCACACTTGAACTGTATATATGTTGATAAAGTTACAATAAAAATGTATATTGCTTCTTTTTGCAAACTGCATTGCAGTCTTTTGTGTCTGTTTTTTTTTTTTTTTTTGTGGGAAATCTGTTCAGTGGAGTGAGAAGCCAGTGCAAGTGTTTGGTTTTAGGGCAGGTTAATCTGACTAATTAAATTATAGAGAAAAAAACAATTAAGTCAAAAACAGAAGGAATTGGGGAAAGAAAATGAGCTGGACAGTTTGCTTTTAATAATATGATCACGGGTGTCCAATGATTTCAGTTAAAATCACCCTTAAATATTTTTTTCTATTGATGTACAGAGTGATATACTAAAATAATTTTCTATAACAATTAAAACCAATATTTTATGACTTTATTTTTTAAATCTTATATAGAACCTCCACATGGGAGCAGTGTTATTGTGTTATATATTTTACATTTTAATGTTCTTTTGTCATTTTATTAGTGTTTCAAATATACGTGAAGTTCGAAATACGTGAGCAGCGGTATTCTGTTAGCGAACATCCAACGCCGTCCACACTGCTGCACGCTTTCCTCTGAGTATCAAAATAACACAACAAAATGAGAAAACGGCAAGCATTTTCTATTAAAAATAAAGCATTAGAATCTGATCATAGCAAACAGGACATGTTTGCACAAGTTCTGCAATGCGGTGCTCTAGTGAAGTTTTGTGAAGCCACATTTATCTATATAGCCCTTTATACAATATATTGCTTTAAAGCAAGCAGCTTTACAGTGTTCAAAATGAAAAGCAGTGCCAGTGTCTCATTTCATCAGAATTACAACCTCATTTTCTACTATAAAGCAGCTTTCCAGTGTGTTCATGTTTTCACTCACGGATGTCTGACCTCGACAGACTGAACAGAAAAAATTTACCAGAGATTTCCACGTCAAAGAAGGCGGAGCCTCAGAGCGCACCCACCTTATGCATAATTGCCATGGACCAATGGTAGTGCGAAGGTGTTTACCAGCCGGAGCAAACTTTTCTGGAAAGTTTCCCAAAAAAAGAACTCCCAAATGAACTTCGTTTTGGCCTGATTTTATTCTAAATGACGTCACATCAGTTCATTCTTCGATTTCGCTTGAAGTATATCGGGGCCTTAACAAATTCCTTTCACAAACAACCAGATTCCCGACTGTGAACACGGGAAATCTCGCGAAATCTCTCGCGGTCAAACGTGACTTTAGAGTACACAAACATGGCTGACGACGGGCAAGAATAAATGGCGATAAAAGTGTTTGGATTTTTGGTTATGCTTCAGTCTTCCGTCAGCTCACTTTCTGATTGGGTATCTATTACTGATCGGGGCCTGTTGGATATTTCAATTTGAGATCGGTGTGACCCGGACGTTCTTCAGAGCAGATTTGTTCACTCTTAACACACATCACACCACAGGAAAATCTGATAGATAATCTATAGTACCATCAAGATAGTATAGGGACTTTACCTAGGACTGTCGGAAGGGGAGAATTGGGCCCAAAATTTGCCCCGATTATCTTGTAGTGTGTGGGTGCCAAAATAACAGTTCAAATCTTCGTTTAGTTTAGGGTTTTCATCTAATATTTATATATAATTTCAGCTTTATTTAAATGAACACATTTTTTTCAAATAGTTTTAGTAAATGATAACAACCCTACATTGGAGTTTCTAGTTGTAGGTATGCAACTACAGAATAAATCTTTAAATGCAAGAGACTAGTACTTTTCAGTTAACTCAAAAAAGATGTCATTCCTCAAGGTTGGCAGACTTTCGCATTCATGTATGCGGCTGGGTAGAGAACTAGTTTGCAGTCAAATTCTGTAGTCATGTAGAAAAGTGTGCGTGTAAAATGGAGATTAAAACAGTGGCGGTCACCATCTGTTTGAGCGTATGTGGAGAACACGTTTGGAGATGTCTGCTGAGACTCAATCTATCGCCTCAAAGCAATGTCTGCCTATCCACTGGCAGAAGAAAGCTTGCGCAGATGAGGATTGATTTACAAAAAAGTCATGACTGCGGCAGAAGTCTCGAGCCCCTTTATCCCCACTCCCGGCTCCCAAGGTAAACACTCATTTGCTGGTATAAATGTGGAGAAAGCAGACAGAAAACTCATCCCTGATAACCTGGAACTAAAGCAAGACGTGTTAAACCACATCAAAAGTGACATCTATCCACAAAACAAACTGCCTTTATGTACCCACCTCTATCCAGATGAAAACATCTTTGACATTTAACAAAACGCACTCTTTTTTTGTTTTTTTTCTCTCATATCGAGTGAGCCTGTGCCGTGCACCCCTTGGTATTTTGATTAATATACAACGGTCTGCAGAGGATATTGTTTTTAATAATAGAGCACCAAGCTCATAGTATTTGCTTTTTGCCCACAATGTCTGGTAGACGTCTCGGTAAAGATCCGTGTTGAGGAGAATTTGCTGCAGTGGCCATCTGGGACCTGTGAGTGGAAAAGGCAGTAGCCGACGTGTAAATATCAAGTCCTGCGGCCCACATTCACACACCCGCATGCGGTCCCCTAACGTATTAATAGCAACAACGTCACTGATCTTTCATCTGATCTTTCCGTCTTCCATCCTGTGAGCCATTTCAGAAAAATTCAATGGCCCTTAAGTTCCTCAATTGCACGCGTTCACTGCTGTAGCCGACTCTGCTGGTACTACTACAACAACAGCTCTTCTTTTGATATTTTACAATCTTTCTTTTCTCATAGCATGGGTTAGGGAACTATCATTGTGCGCTTTTGACGTTCATTCGTAAACGATAGCTGTGAGAACCAATGAGGTTTGTGTGCAGTTGCTTATTCTCCACCTTTTTCTCCTTATATGGTGCAACAGTGACTGAGCTGCAACAATCAACGTTCTTGTGTTTGCACTTTTTGTATAAATATGAAAAAGTCACACACATGAGTAAATGGAAAGATTTTTATTGCGAATGATCTCATACTCATTTTATTTATTATTTATTTTGTTTATATAAAATACCCATAAATCTCAAAGAAAACTACTTCATGTCTTCTGTTATCTGGTTGATAGTTTAGAACTTTTAGCAAGTAAAAGACCTTTTAGTATAATTCTAAAAATGTCCCCCTTCACATGTCTTTGCGCAAGTTACTGATTTTTACAAAGTAAATGTAAGGAAAAACCTTTATGTTGTTATATGAACACTAACTGGACTGAAGCAACTTTACAACTTTTAGCAAGGTTTTTTTGATTATCCAAACATGTTTTAGAAAAATAATGTTGAAATCTGAGTATCAAATATGATACAACAGGCCTTTAAGGAACATTTATTGTTTATTTATTTGTTATACATTTATTATATGTTTATAGGAACATTTAAGAGCTTTGATCATAAAACTAAGCATTTAAATATCATCTTACTAAGACATTGTTATTTTGCTCAGTTTGGGCCTCTAAATCAAATTGAGAGTATTGAGAGTATGCAAACTTTTGAATTTATATATATATATATATATAATTATAATATGTCAGGATTTACAGGGTTAATGCTTTGCAGTGTCTTAAAGCGTTACTGTATTTCAGCATGACCTGAGCATAAAACTGAACAGGACTGTAATAAGACCCTGAGGTCCACGGGGCACATTTAATACCGCATCCTCTGAGCTTAGCAACTCATACACGTGGAGTTACAGCATGATAGAATTCATCAGAATCCATCAACAGCAGATCTCTGTCATCACTCGGTGCGTATCACACACCGACAACAGTCTCGCGTCTATCCGGCACTTGAACCCGATAAGATAAGACCATCTCTGCAGTTTTTTAAAAGGAAAGTGCTGTCCGCAGCGAGCAGAATCTTGCCAGTGATCTGCTGAAGCTCTCAGTTGAGGGATGTGGCATCTCTCACCCTGCCTCTTACAATGTCTAGTTTTCATGTATCAGCGGGTGAGAAAAGAGATGCTTTCGGTCTTTTCTGCTACCGGATCCTGACATGTGTTGCTCTGCAGAGTCGAGGAAATCAGATTTAATACATGGATATTGGATCTGCAAAAATGACTGAACATATACTTGCATATAGATATATATATCAGGTTATACATATATATTTTTCTTCAATATCCTGTTTCACTCAGAAAGCCTCACATTGTGAAAGTGGGTTTCATGATTCAAAATACTAAATATCCATACTCAACTGTTCTACGTAGATTTGACAGCTCTATTTATTAGCCATTAAACGTTATGGGTCTAAGTAGTTATATAAATGCTTTAAACCCAAGATTGTCAGCCTAAGCGTCCCGATCTAGCAGGTTGTTCGATACACAGCAGGAGAATTACGAGACGGGAAAGATGCTGGTTTCTATTTGGTTCCTGAAGAACCATCCGCTCTGGCTGTGTCAAATCACTTGCACTCTTTCAGAATGCCTCCAGGTATATTCCACTTTCATTTGTCATCCAGAAATATGATGGCATCAGCTCTTCAACTCCACAGAGAGAGTTTTTCATAACACTGCTGCAAGACATTGACAATAAAATATCCACCAATCACTTCTGGAGACGGGAGAAGTCATTGTGGCCTAGGTAAGCAGATTTACATTTGGATGTTTTTAATGAAACACTTGGTTCAATATAAAATCTCACGTTTTGCTGGTATACATTCAGGCACATTAGTTTCCTTGCCTACTGTACTGTATATGAAAGGTGTTGCACATGAGGAACACTTTTATTTACAGTTTTCCTATTTTTACCTAATGTCTAACGGCGAGTTAGAATGTGTCGAGTTTCATGCAATTTGAAGCATGCTAACACTCTCAAAAACCCCTGAAAAGAATATTAAAGTTTGATGCCTTGTCATGATAACAACTTTATCAAGAATCCCAGTTTTACATCTGCAGTGTCTTGACATTATTCTGACCAGCATTTAAAGGGGTGGTTGATTATGATTTCACTTTTCTAACTTTAGTTAGTGTGTAATGTTGCTGTTTGAGCATAAACAACATCTGCAAAGTTACGACGCTCAAAGTTCAAAGCAAAGGGAGATATTTGCTTTTAAAGAAATCACTTTTTAAGGAGTACAACAAATGGCTGGTAGGGACTACACAACATTCCTCCCGGGTTAGTGACATAACCAACCCTAAAATTTACATAAACCCCACCCCCGTAACACGATTTATAGATTATCAAGACAGAATATGCTAATCAATGACTAGAAGATAACTACACATAGGCTAAATTCATCAACTAACCAGTCAGAAATGTTCTGTTGCATTCTACATGTTGCACTTCTTCTTGAGTCTCTCCATCATTGTCTGAATCCGGTTTGAACATAAAAGGCTAAAAGTTTTAGTGCATGTCTGTGTGAGTGCAAGCTGTTGAAGCTCCGCCCCCCGTGCCGTAATCAAAATTAGTCAATCTATGCGGATGTTATAACACACTTCCTGTTTCATAAATTCATTGTCTCGCCACAGCCAAACCGTGTAAAGGCACACTATGCAAGATGTATACCTTAATATAACAGCTTCGAAATCATTTCGAAGGTAAATGAAGTCATAGTAGGGCGAATCATCCCGTTAGCAAAGCAGGGGGGGACGCCGCTGGAAAAACCAGCAATGCAAGTTTTGAGAGGTGTCGTCCCGACAAATCTCGCGAGAATCATGACTTGCTTTACGGCACGACGTCGCATAAATCAACAACATATGAAGCAGCCTCTATGGAAGACACTAGCATGCATTTCAGACGTGAATCATGGCAGATTCAACGAAGTAAACGCGTCGGAAGAGTCAAGGAAAAGAAAACGAGAAAGTGAGACACAGGAGTCCCACTCGGTCAGGCTTTCACTCGTTGGCGAGAGCTAAAAAGCAGCAAAGGATGCAACAGCGATGCTGACCTGGCGTTCTTGTTGATGGACTAGTAAGTAAATCTCTTATTTGTAAACTTGCTTGCGTTCTGTGTTGTATGTTGTTGCACTTGCTTGTTGTATGTCATTTTTATGTTTTTATTTTTATGTTGTATGTCAAGTTGTTCAGTCATCCATTGTTGATAATAAGACCAGTCCACTAATTTCCACATATGTCTAGCAAGCTGTTGATTAGCAGACTTGATAACAAATACTCGTTTCTCTTACGTGTTTTTGCGATATGTTTTATTGCCCAGCTTGCCTCACGAGCAAGTTTACCAGCTGAACTCAGGTGTTGTGATGTGTATTTATCACATAGTCCTTTGTCTGGTTCAGGTTTCGTGTGGCATGTGTACTGTGCTTATGCAAACTTTAGCTGGCATATTTGTATGAAATCGTGAAACATTACCTCGTCAGTAAACATCTTCGGAGGCTATCTGTGCCTGTACGATGTCCGACGCTTCCATCCTGCTGAACAGGTATCGTATACAGGGGGAGGGGGATCAGGTTGTGAGTGCAGAGACTGCTCTGCGTGAGTGGTATTTACGACAGTAACGTTAAATACAAGTACTCCACAGCGACTCTAGGGGTCGCTATTTGACCAAAACGGAAAACTGCATAGTGTGCCTTTAAGAAAACTTCGCAATTTAGCATCGTAAAGGCCTTTAGATGAGACTGACCAAATATGATGTTGATCTGAGTTAGTTAAAGTTTGATGCCTGGAAATGGCAAAAACTGCACAAAAATAGAAATAGTGTATAATGTATTGTTTTTTAGAAATTTTCTTTTCACTTTACAATAACTCTGCAATAACAGTTGGGTTCATGCAGTCCTCTCAAAATGTCTTGGCATGGTACTATGAATTTTAAATCCGATATTCACATTCACAAAATTATACTAAAGTGTGCAAGCTCTGAATCTGTGACCTTTGCATTATTCTTTGTTGCGCTGAGTAGAAACATTTGTGTGAAAAAACATGTGCTTTTAAAATAATGTCCCGGGTTGCACCATATGTTCTTCACAAAAAAATACTACCACTTTTTTTTTTTTTTTTTTGACACATTTGAATATATGTGTGCATAATGCTAAATCCATCGAGAACAACGGCACGGATGGGGCTGTTGGCAGTCAGACAATAAGCACATGAAATTACAGTGTTTATGTTCCCCATGGCTCGTATTCAGCGCCAAGAGCTATTTTTTTTTTTGCCAAAAACCTCACGTTGCCAATTGTGACTATAGGTAAGTAGAATCTGTATTTTTTCAACTTATTCCAAAGGCTGATGCCAGTTTTCTTTCCAGTTTCTGACGGAATACACCAGTTTCTTGCCAGTTCCACTGGCAGCTCTGGTCTTGGTGCTTGTTTATTTCTTTTTTTTAAATCCTTGACTGATCTTTATCCTAGACAAAGTGATTTTGTCCAGTGATTAAATGGAAAGCAAATGAAGATTTTTGCTGCCCAAAAGTGATCTCATCAATGTCTCGACTGTGACCTGAAATGATACCAAATCAGCAATGAAAAGTTTTTCAACTAATTATTCCAAGACCAATTAATTTGAGCTATGCCATCCACATTCATTATATTTCTGCCCTGTTACTTTTTCAACAATTTTAATTTCCCATTTAAATCTTTTTTTTTCCAATACACATCCATGTGTTGTGTTTTCATGTTTTATATGACTTTCTATAGACATATTGATTTTTATGCTGTACAAAAACTGCATATTCTATCCTTTTACACTAACCATAACCCTAAACCAACCCATTGTAAGAAAAGTAGCGATTCTTTTTAAGAAAAGTATTGAGTAGCAACTTTTTAAAAAAAGTATCAATTCTTTTTTTAAAAAGTAGCGATTCATTTTAGGAAAAAGTAGCCTTTTTTAAAAAGCGATTCATTTTAAGAAAAGTATTGATTCATTTTAAATATCGATTTGTTTTAAGAAAAGTATCGATTCATTTTGAAAAAGTAGTGATTCATTTTTAGGAAAAGTAGCGATTTATTTTTAGAAAGTAGCAATTCTTTTTGAAAAAGAAGTGATTCATTTTAAGAAATGTAGCAATTCATTTTGAAAAAAAGTATCAATTAATTTTAGGAAAAGTATCGATTCAGTTTAAGAAAAGTATCGATTCATTTCGAAAAAAGTATCGATTCATTTTAGGAAAAGTATCGATTCATTTTAAGAAAAGTAGTGATTTATTTTTAGAAAGTAGCAATTCTTTTTGAAAAAGTAGCGATTCATTTTAAGAAATGTAGTGATTCATTTTGAAAAAAGTTTCAATTAATTTTAGGAAAAGTATTGATTCATTTTAAGAAAAGTAGCGATTCATTTTGAAAAAAGTATTGATTCATTTTAGGAAAAGTATCGATTCATTTTAAGAAAAGTAGCGATTTATTTTTAGAAAGTAGCAATTCTTTTTGAAAAAGTAGCGATTCATTTTAAGAAATGTAGCGATTCATTTTGAAAAAGTAGCGATTCATTTTAAGAAAGTAGAGATTCTTTTTGAAAAAGTAGCTATTCATTTATAAAAAAACAGCAATACATTTTTGGAAAAGTAGCGATTCTTTTTAAGAAAAGTATCTATTCGTTTTAAAAGTATCGATTCATTTTAAGAAAGTATCAATCAATTTTAAGAAAAGTAGCGATTTATTTTGAAAAAGTATCGATTCTTTTTAGGACAGTAAAGACTTTTCTGATAACTTTTTTTTTCCAAATAGATGTTGTTCTTTTGAACTTGCTCATTATCAAAGATTCCTGGAAATATTTCCACAAAAATATTAACCAGCAAAAACTGTTCTCAACATTAATAATAAGAAATGTTTCTTGAGCACCAAATATTAGAGCATACAGTTTCAGAATGATTTTTGAAGGATCATATAACTGAGCACTAACTTGTTTTATATTTTTTTCACTGTTTTTTGATCAAATAAATGCAGCCTTGGTGAGCATAGCACAAACTTTTGAATGGTAATGTTACACATTGTAAGTATTTAAACAAATCTAAAATTAGTCATTATAAACACTACAAGTGAATTTAAAAAAAATGCAGTCTTGGTGGATAAATAACTTCAAAAACATTTTCAAAACGTACTAACTCCAAACCTTTGAACGATATGAAAAAGTGTGATGCATGCAGTGTGGTGAACAAAATGAATTTTGGGCCAGAGGTTTCCACAGTTCTACAGCAGCAGCTCATATAGTTTTAGTCCCATCTCTGATCGTGCTGCACTAGTGAGAGCTGTCATTAGGAGGAATAGCGGGCTAGAAGCAGGGAGGACTACATTAGCCTAATAACAGACATCTGGTGGCCATTCATTAACTTCCATCCTTGATGTCCTCGACCCTGAATGTCATTTCTTGACTTTGTAGAGATTCAACTTTGGTCAAATCAACAAAAGAGAAGGTGGAGAGGAAAGAAGCTTTAAAGGGAGGGCAGAGGGACAGTGGTAAGACGTTCATTAACTGAGTGGATGCCTGTCGTGGGACGTCTTAGAACTAGTGATCAGAGGGATGGACAGGTTGGAGGATGAGAGGCTCTGATCTCAAATGACCTCTGATTAACTGAGGGGATTTTTGTGCTTGTGCAACATAGGAGCTTTAAATTTTGAAATCAGACTGATTAGTTCAGCTGTATGAACAGAACTGCTCTATCCAACCTAAACCTGTTGAAAGGTCTTATTTTATCCATAACTGTATATAGATTTTCTGAACAATATAAATAAATGTTTGAGATGTGCTTATCTGTACAAAACCCAGTGTTGCTACACATTGCTAAGTGGTTGAGTGAGTGGGCTAAATGGGTGGGTCTTAGAAGTGAAATGATGTGAAGACCACACATACTCAGAATTTGTCCTCTACATTTAACCCATCCAAGTTAGTGCACACACATTAAGAGTCTGGACCAATAGCGATGCTTTTCTTTAGCAAACACTTATAATTACGAACTCAAACAACCAACATTTCTTTTCTTGCAGCTTAATACAATAAACGAGTGTCTTGTGGCAGCCCATTCTTTAGCTGTGTAATACAGTAATACACTACTGTATATAGTAATACAGCTGATAAAAGCACCAAAATCCAGGATTATCCTTAATTTAAAAACTAAAAATATAACAATGTATTTATTAATTTAATAATAATAAAAAAAGAGATGAAAAACTTAAATACTAAATAAAAAGGTTGCCTATAAGCAACACATATATACTAAAATTACAAAAACTAAACCCAAAAATAAATTAGGAGCAAAATAGATTAATAAAACATAAGCAAAATAATTAAATTAACCAAACTTAAATTAATCAAACCTTAAAATATAAAAAATAAAAGCCAATTCAAAATATTACCTACTATATATAAATAAAACACCTTTTTTTAAACATTGGGAATATTATAATCAATCACAGGTTTAAACTTTAGCATTTTCGATCCTGTTGCAATGTTTAAAAAAAAAGAATAGCCAGTTCCATAGTGACATCATCCTACAGGAATCGAAATCATTTTGTGGGAAAACAACACAAACGTCAGTAAGTATTAGCAATGGATTTGATGAATTTAATTTGGATTTCTGACATATCCTGACTAAAGCATATTTCTAAAAGAATACTTTATCCTTTACACTATAAATAAATCTCTTTAACAGAAATACAGCCGTAAATTACAAGCATTTGCATGAATTTGAAGTTCAAAAGGCACTGCGTAACAGAAATGACTCACATAATACACATTAGAGCCATTGTTTTCATACACCTTGTTCTTTGAATATGGCTGCCAGATTATGAAACAGGAAATGGTCATCTTCTAATGAGAAGAGTATTTAACCGTTCAGTTTTAACACTTAGCTGCATTGTTGTTCCAAACTATGTGTGTGTGTGTTATGTACACATCCATCCATTGAAATTACATCCACAATGTCTGGTGTTCACACTTCTTGCTTATCTACTGCTGGAAAGGGCATGCCGTAGGTCTAAATAATGCATTACATCTTTAGTTTATCTTGGCCATACTGCAAAAGAAGTCTATTTCCCCACTGCCAGAGAAAATATGCTTGCAGTGCTGCTAAGGTGTCAGTGTGTGTGTACCTCTGAGACACAGAGAGAGAGAGAGAGAGAGAGAGAGAGAGATGTAGTTCTTGTATATTTGGATCTCTGAGTTTTGTATTCTGGAGAGGTGTGAAAAACTAACTTGGAAAATGGCAAGAATAATCTTCAGTCATACACCTGCCTCTGCCCCAGGGACTCGACCGTGCCAGGAAATATTTTTATATTTATTTGTATGTATTTGTCACATGAGGTTCGGTGACTTAATGAAGCTGTGCTGGAGTAATCTGGACTATATTAGTTGATCAAGTTGAGAAACTGTTTTACCCCCAGTTTTTCTCTAATGACAGCACTATTTTGCATTAAATCATAGTAAGGAATACGTGACTTAGTGTACCTTTAAATGAAACAGTGGATTTCCATATTTCACGTCTCTTGATTGTGATTGGTCAGTCGCTGCATTCGGTGCCCAGACATTTCCCAATATCTCATCCGAGTAACTAACCACCACTAGTGGCTCCATGGCTCTCGTATCACACTGGACTCGCGCTGTCTTGTTTCATTCAAACGCTTTTGGAACCATCTTGCGCTATTATTAATTCTAGTGAAAATGAACTTCTATTAGCATTGATAGATCCATGAAGAACTGTCACAGATAGACTGTGACCGCTGACTCTTATTTTGAAAGGACTGCTGAAGTGCATGTACACCCATGAACAGTTTACACCAATATATACACACACAATCTATATGCTGACAAAACAACATCAGATATACAAGATGTGTGGTTATTTTTCTGCTTAGGTGGTATATAGGTCCTTTATATAGGTTATGCTTATATCATTTTCTTTTCTTTTGTTGGTTGCTTGTTTTGTCTCAACGTTTAATGTTTTGTTTTGTTATATGATTTAACATTCAAAGAAAGCACACCAAACTCTTTTACAAATGTTAACATTTTACAAATATTTATTTCCCCGGCAACAAACATATACATATAAAATACTGTTGTACTCATATTGTGGGTCAAATCTCAACTGGGAAACACATGTGTAGCGATGGCTGCCATTTTAAAGCTTCCATTTGCCAAGTAGGAAGGGCACTTCCATTGTCAGGCATTTTCCTTTGTTTAGACACCACTTTGTACTTAATAGTGTGATGCATAGGTTGCATATTAATGCCATTTGTTTTGAGTATTTGTGTAGTTTTATCTTGCTTTAAAATGATCATTTACCTCTACATGGTATCTTCCAGAAGTGGAGAAGCCTAACTCTATAAAAGGGCTCCTGGTAGCCATTTTAGGAAAGAATTTTTAGAGCGTGTTTGCGTTACTTTTTGTATTTTTGGGCCTGGATATTGGCATAGCCAGAATGCACACGTGAACGACTTATAAATTTGTATATTTATATTTCTCTTTTTTCCTTTACTTTATTCATTTGCCTTAGTTTTTGTCACTGTATATATTTTTGCTTGGTAATCACGACTTTTGCACCAAAATAAACACCCTGGACTGTGAATTTTTCTCCATCGTCATTGATTTTACACCTTCACCGCCAGTACACCCTAACAAGAACCTTTAACATTCAAAGGTTCTTTATAGTAGAAAAGGGTTCTTAAGATTATTAAAATGTTCTTTACACTAAATCTTTTTTTTTTTAAGAACTGTTAACTGCACACCCAGACAGTAACATAGTGTCGGCCCAGATCCGGGTCACATCTGGTACATGTGGATTCCACGCGTACCAGAAGTGGGCCAGATCTGGGCCGACAATATGTAACTGTCTGGACACACTTACACCCCAAGCTGTCTTATCTAGTTACTCATTAAAAAATGTATGTTTTTAATGTGTTTTCGCTATGGGTAGTTTACGTTGTTATTACGTTGTTATAGTCAATTTATGTTTACCACATGCTTTATTTTACTCATAAATTGAAAACCCCCATAGGAAATACCAGCAGCGAATTCGACTTCCATGTTCTGACGTCATACCTGCACCACTCTATAGCCAACTGCATAATTAACTGGACAGCTTTTGGAGTTTGACATGTAAATTCCCGCAAGAAAGATTTCTTATTATTGTGAGAAATTAATGCTGTAACAGATTCTAACTGATTTCCATGATTCCCATTTCAGTTTGCTCGCATTTTATCGCCTCTTATGTTTAAAACATTGAAGGTTACGAGTCGTGAAGTTTCCGCTGTACATATTCAGTGCATGCTTGTGGGATTCTTGAAACATTTTGAATTCTATTAAAATGTTCTTTGTTTTAATACTATTCTTTGTGCCGGTGCTACTCGCACATTCCGGTAGCTTTTTCTTTTGAATTTCTCATTCTCATGAATTCCATGCCAAACAATCTTGAATACCTTTTACATTTCCACAATGGTTTGACCTTCAGGATTCTCCAGCGCTCACACATGTTCTCCAGCACTGTACTTCATTCAGGTATTCTACCTTAAGTGTGAAAACATGAACCCATGCACATTGTTGTAGGCTTAGATTCTGTATTCCTTCAAATCTGACAAATGAACATCCTCATGCAGCCAAATACCAAATGCAGTGTGTGTTCTTCCCTTTTGAAAGTGCATGTTGCCAATGTTTTTGCAGAGATATTCCCATTAGCAGCAGAGGGAACAACATCACCATTACTCCTCCAGGAGAAGGACTTAGATGCCAAGCCAAAGTTGGGCTTTTGTTCTGGGAAGAAAAGCGAGATGCTGAATGGTGGATAATGATCTTACCCAAGCCCGTTGGCTGTCTGAGTTCAGGCGGCGTTCTTTGGGTAACCTTGGTTCACTTTTCCTTTGTTATCAACTTCAGACGGGTCTGAATGATGGTTAGCAACACAAATATCTGAATACTTCCATGAGTATTAGTATGTGATATTAGCTGATACAAATAAAAGTGTTTGTAACTTTGAAAGTCTTACCCTGAGTAGGAAACCATTAATCAAAACCCTGAAATGGTCAACGTTAAATGA
Organism: Rutilus rutilus; assembly: GCF_951802725.1. NCBI lineage: Eukaryota > Metazoa > Chordata > Actinopteri > Cypriniformes > Leuciscidae > Rutilus > Rutilus rutilus. The sequence goes on from NC_140228.1 coordinate 9,137,259, forward strand.
ATCCTCAGTTTTTAATTCCTGTTATCAGTGAAAAAGTTGGATGTGCCTAAAGTAAAAAATCATCATGTTTACTGAAGCTGAACTTCTTAACAAATGGAAAAGCTGATTTAAAAATCAATAGACTGCCTTGTTCAAGGGCAGATTAACTCCAGATGCAAGAACAAACTGACACGTTGCTTTAAGGGGAAGAAATGCAGAAATGAAAACATGCACTAGATCTTTTTAGAAAATAATCTGCAATATCTTTCCTCCTATAAATAGGAGTGAACAAATGGAACGATGCAGCTGATTTTGGCTGAGCCTGTTTGCTGGCTTGGTTCAAAGAATTTGTTGAATACACAGTGGATCTGCTGAGTATATAGATACACTGAATTGTTTATTCTCTTTGTCAGTGTTGCATCTGTCTGCCATGATAAAGGGAATGTTGCATTTCTGAACCAATATACCACAAACGTACACGAGGTGATGTTGTGAACAGCCAGGGAAGAAATAGAGCGTCTCCGGACCGTTGATCTGTGTTAGGGTATACAGTTAAAAATAACTTTGTCAACACTTATGTAAATGTACATATATATATACCTGTAGTGATTATACAGTATCATTGTTTAAAATTAATTTCCATTAACTACCCATTTACTCAGATTCAACAGTTTCAAATTAACAATATTTCAAATTACATGATTAATCCACCTAAAAACAACCATGATTTTTGCAAATATATGCCATCGATTCCTTAAAGTAGCATTGTAACAGTTGATGGATTATTATAATTTGGTCACAAATTTCCAAAATGAAAAATGTTTGATTGTAGTTCATAAAGAACATAAATGTGAATATCACTTAAACGGCATTTCTTTTGTTTTCTAAGCAGACACACAAATACACAACACATGAAGATTCATAAATCAGTATCCAGTTTCTAAAGAATCATCGCAGATAAAGACAAATGCTCCTGAAGCATCTCCTTCAAAATGAATCATTTAGCAGGCCTGCGTTGTCACACACTCTATAATCGTGAAAACGGCTGTAAAACTTTCTGTTTAAAACAAACCTGCACGATAGATGGGCAGTTTAGTCACAGGCAAAACCAACTCCATAAAACAGGCTCTCAAAGAGACATCAATAGCTGTTAATATTTAATTTTGCCCATCCGATAATGCGTTTCTCTGAAACGAATCATTACTGTATTGAATTTGAGATAAATGGTGTGCAGAAAATTCTGAGGCTTAAAGCATTTTCCACTGTTCTGCAAAGTATGCAATTTATATGCATGTTATATAAAGACATATGCGATTATTTATTACGCTTTCATTTCAGGGACAATTTAGATTCTTCATTTTGCAATAAAACACACATAAAACAATACAACACCACTACATAAAGTCCTTTTTTAAGTTTTATTCACTTAAACTTTTCAGTGTTAAAGCAACAAGAAAACATTTAGAATGTCCTTTGGTGTGATTTTCTTTTTTTACATCTCAGTATATATACTGTATGTAAACTGATATTCTTTGATGCCAGCACGTTGCCAATATACTTTAGGTAAACTTCACAATCAAACTGAAAAAAAAAAAAGTGTAAATGAAATAAAATTTCAGACAAACGTAATTTAATATTTAATTCTGTTTGCACCTTGATTGAACGCACTAAAATATTGCCCTTAAACATATCAGCAATAATACAAAAAGGTTTATGCTCAACATCATCTTTACTCTGTCAAGAAAATAACTTCTGTATTAATACAAAAATTAAATACACTGATGACTGTCTAAGCACTTCATCTGTTTGGGTGAAAACACATCTTTGACCGTGGCCTCAGCAAACAGTCTGTCACATTTCAAAGTCATGAGTTTTTAATCATATTTTTTTGGAGGATAGGGGTTGTGCCACATGAGTGTGACTAACATCACACAGACTGAAAGGAAACCAAAAATATATATATGAAAAAAAAAAAAAATATCAAGAGTTACAGAATTACATTCACAAAAGCACATGGTGGAGGAAGGACGGGGCTCTTGACACAAAGGACACTCTAAAGTTTATTTTCGAGGGTGGGGTCGGGGGTGTTGGCGGGACGAGCTCAATTTGAAAGCAGATCAAAAGTGACATTCTCAATAGATTTCCTTGTATCCACAATGCACTGACAGCAAAGAATGCTTGTTTCTTTTCTTAAGTCTTTTTCCATATTATTACTGCTTTATCTTTATTTATTTTTTGTAATTGTCCAGTTCACACAATCCAGACAGTTTTCCATCGCTCTGTGTCACAATAGCCGAAAGCAGTCTACAGCCAACATGATACCCAGAATGGCTCAGGTGAGGGGCGGCAGCTGGCTTTACTTGTACATGCCGCTGGCTGAACGCAGCTCCCGTTGCCGTGGTGATAAAGGGAGGAAAGGGATGAGTATTGTCCGCTCCGATCCCTGTCACTCTCTCGTTTTGTTAGGGGAGTGAGTATCTATTATGGCTTGGTTCAAGTCTCTACTTCCTCTTATTTGCTTCATAAAGCATATGCTCAGGTAAATTCTATAAATAACACCTTGATTTTCTTTTTTTTTTACTTTTAGATTTTTGTATTGAATAAATTTTTATAAATGCTATTTTTGTTGATGTATTTATTTATTATATTTTGTCTGTCATCCTCTGAAATTTCGCTTTGATATTTGGGCACATTCCACATGGCCGGCCGAGTGTCGGTGGGTCTGGTGCGCTGCTCATACAGAAGAAGCTGGATAGTCAGAGATCTGCCTCTCAAAGGACTGTGACCCAGCAGATCTCCATGAGGAGAACGGGACCCAGGACGAACAGCAGCAAAAGCAGGATCGGCGCAGGGGGGCGGAGAGAAGCCTGGCCCGAGTCCGACCCTCCGCAGCCGCCCGGCTCGTTCTCACACCGCGGTTTCTCACACAGCAGGCCGGTGTACGCCGGAGAACACTGACAACGGATGTTGTTCACACACACACCACCGTTTTGGCAACGCAGAAGTTCATTGTCACACACCCGGGCTGTGGTATTGAGAGGAAAAGGGTAAGCAGAAGACAAACACACACACAGGCTACACCCAAACAAGTATGAACACTTCTATGATTACATAGAGCTCTATCCTGAGATATCATATATTCATCTATTGCTGAAAATAGACAGAAATAGTCAATACAAAGTGCAGGCAAAGTATTGATTGAAATGAATCACAAGTAGAAAACTTAATATCATTATTAATAGAAAATCACAAGTAAAAAAAAGATTGATAGACATTTGTTTTACAGAAACTCTTCAGCTTCGATTATTATAATTTTGTTTTCCCTCAAAAAGTTTACTTGGCATCCCTGCTCATCGGCCACCTCAAAATTGTTTGAAAAAAGTTGAAGTACTACAATTAGTCTGGTTTCATTTGAAACATGTCACTCAAGAGACCTCAGCACTGCCATTAACCCAAACCATTAACATGGCATAGGTTTCTACAAATCCCCGACAATAAATTGCATTCTCCATTGCATCGGGCATCAGTATCTTTAACAACAGGGACACCAAGGCCAGACCTGCTCCCTTCAGATGCAAGCTGTTGAGCAAGCTTCAGGCAAATAAATTCCAGTGCAAACTAGCAAAACCAACACAGACAAATAAAAACCCATGAACAAGCCATGCCTCTCACATCTTCATCAAAGCTTGAAAAGCACTGTAAACCTGCTGATTGGAAAATAATCATCTAAAACACACAAACATTGACCTCTATCAGCTTGCGAGGAACGGTTCTGAGAGGACTTGTGCGTTGCAGCATCTGTTTAATGGCTGTTACTGAGCTATTTTGGGATGGACTGAGCTGACAGGGAGGGCTGGATGATAGAGAGAGGAGGTGTAACTCTCCCAGTCATAACAGGCTGATTAGGGAGCTGGCAGAACTACATGGTCTCCAGCTTCTCTCTCTCCATCTCCTGTGTGGATACGGGCTTTATGGTTGAGTCAGGGAAAAATGAGCCCCTGTTTGTGTCCATAATTCCCCCTGTTCATCACTGCCGAGTCTTTTTACGATGCAGATCAATCGTTCCCTGGTGAAAACCCACACTCGTACCACAAAACAAGACTCAGACACTGGACCTGCAAGATGAACAAGTCTTAGGACCTATCAGTGATTAACACACATATAGATTGAATGCGTTCAATTAGTATTAGTCTCATTAGTATTTGTTAGTAAAAACAAGCAAATCATACATTTCTAGACGTTTGGATACACACTGATATCCGGAACCCGCACATGATATGCAGGAAATTTTTTTACGACATTAGGACAATTTACGGATTCGTTCCCTTGATTTATAAATCATGTGCACATTTTACTTATTCGTTCCCTCCATTTACTAAATCGTGCACAATTTACTTTTTTTTTCTTGCATGTCATGTGCGGGTCTCCGTACTGATACAATTTAATTGTAATAGAAATAATTATTATTATTAACAATACAAAATGATCAGTGTGTATTCAAATGTTAAGAAATGATTATGACAATAAATTAAATTGTGCTAAAGTATTAATTCAATTTAGCAAAATTAATGCATTTGCCTAGTTAGACACTGCAATAGTTTCGATCTTCTCTGTCTGATCTTTAAAGACTTGTTGAAATCAGTGTCCAAATTTAAAGCAATATATAGGTGTTATAGAACAAACTTAATATACAGTTACCTCTGAATACTGTTGAGCCTATTTTCAAAGGTTTTAATGTAATCATAAAAATGATCAGGTCAGTAAAAGGGAATGCTATGTGATATGCTTCTTTTGTTCTATTGCTCTCTCTTCACATGTTAAAAAAAATTGTTTATATAACAGATCGCAGTAGGTCAATTAGTTAATCTAGGTTTTTTTCTTAAAATAATCAAAATATTAATTTAGACCAGTTGTTTTACTTCTGGGGCTCTGATGTAGTCATTTTCCGAGCACATTTTTAACTTGTCTAGCCTGCCCATAAGAAAAGATAAAGAAATTATGGATCAAAAGATGAAAAACAGCTGTTTTAAAAAGAGGCTTGTCTATAAAAGATGCTTTATTGATTCAATCTTTGTAAATCTCCAAGTTGCCCAATGCTCTTTTATAGACAAGATGTTTCCTTTTATAAATTAATCTTATTTTTAAAAGATGTGTAGGACATATTGACTCTTTGCAATTGAGACATCAATGTTGCCTCTTACCAAACTGTACAGAAAGAGGTAAGAGATAATGAGTTGATTGTGTCTGTGGAAAGACTTTTAGAACAGCTCCTCTTTGCGGGAAAGAGCAAATTGATCGATTACCTTTTCCACAACTGTGGCCTTTGGCAAAAGTGTTCTTGTGCTTCATCTAAAGAGAGACTTAAAAGAGGCACAGTTTTGTAGATAACGTATCTCTCAAGAGTTTGGGTCTTTTTGGTTCACCCTAAGAGTTCAACTCTTTCTTTCTCCTCAGTTTGATATCCCCTGATGACCAGAAAAAGGTGCTGAGGCAAGAAGAGCCCCGTCAGTGATTTATAGCTGGTATGGGCAAACAAACGCCTTTACCTTCCAAAAGAGGGGGGCATGGAAACTATTTACTCTGCTGTTGGTTGAGAATGTATCTCTCATATCCTACAAACAGTTTAACCTCTATATCCTACCCCACGCTCTCTAGAGCCCAGGCACAAGAAGGCGTTTTTATCTAATAAATATGAGAACCTATTTTAAGAGAGCAACAGAAGGTCTGTTTATGTTTAAAGCATGTGCACTCACAACAAGGAAAAATGTGCTCAGCCTCCAATTCTGCATTCCTAATTTGCCTGCATGTAAATAAACCGTAATAAGAAAATAAATTGAGCCGTTTATTGGGTTTGCTTTTGATAAGAGGGATAATATTTATTGAGAACAGCAGTAGATTGGATGGTGCGCTGGGAAGAAAAGGCTTATTTGAAGAAAGATTTGAGCTTTAATTGCAAACCGAAACCTGCATACAGATGGACGGGATAAGGAAAACAAGCGTTAGATTGCATTTATCACACACGTTTTGGCCTTTGGGACTTTTAATAAGACAAATGCAACAAACGTAATCTCTTATCTAGGACATCTTACAAAAAAGCGTCTGTGTTGATGACAACATCAAATTAAAATGGTTATGGTGCTTTACCGTAGTGCATACCATTGACTGAAACAGTCACATGATAATGCATCTTCAAGCTGGTGGGAGATGGATGTGTATAAAGAACATGTCTCTTTATTTCTCTTCGAGTACATCTTCTAGAACAGACAGTAAATGGGAGTGCATTTGCCACGTCACCACTTGTACCAAACTCTCTGGTTTACTTAAATCTTGTGACATGTGATGGCGTGAATTTCTGCTTCTCACACTAAACCATCCTCGTACTGTTACATTCAAAGCCGCTTGGAACTCAACATACACATTTGCTGGACTGTCCATCTTACATTATTACAGCCAAAATCCCTCTGTGTTATCTGAGGCTTTGGTAAATATTGACCTTTGATGCTAGGAGGCCATTGAAGAATACAAATCAATGCTTGACCTACAGATCGTTTCAGACCGCAACACTTGGAGCCAAGAGAGAAAACCAACCATCATAATGTGGCCATAACAGCAAACAGCCAGAGAACACAGCGCAGGCGTCAAATGTTCTGCTCACTTCAAATATTAGCTCAGCTGTCTGCGTTCATCTGCTCAAATGCACATGCATGGGATTATGCCGAGATTTGTTTGCATGATTTATCTCTGTGCTTGAGAACAATTCTATTTGTATTAATACTATTAATAAAAACAATTCTGATAAATTCTGATAATAATTCCCACAAAATTAAATCTGCAGTTAAACCACTAACAAGGCAGTATAACAGGTGTGACTGAGCCTCGGATGGAAGTCAGTCCAAGTTTTTTTTGTTCCCAAGTGCTGTAAGCAAACCAAGCTGCTCATTCCCGGGTAAGCCAAAAAAGCAGCAGCAAACAGAGAAAATAGAGGGAGAGAAGGGAGAAGGGAGGGGTTGAGAGAGAGAGAGGGAAAAGAGAGCAAGGGACTGAAGCTGCAGGTTGGTTGGAGGTTCTACTTACATTTGCAGCCATTGTCCCACAAATATCCTTGTAGACACTCATGGCACTTAGCCCCTGTCGTTCCCTCCTTACATTTACAATATCCTGTGCCATTACAGCGATCAGTGTCTGAGCCAAAGGGATTACAATTACAGTCTGTAGAAACAAGACACACACATACACACAGTGGAGAGATGGGGTCTGTGGTCTTCAGCCTCTCAGATCAGCTCATGAATAAAGTCCCTGTTTTCTACACAAAAAGCATTTTCGCTCAAAATGGGCCTCTGCTGCATCCTTCATGCACATTGCTAGTCTACAAAGGACAGATTTATAACCCGTATATCTGAATATTTACCTTACATCTTCCATTTCAAAGGAATAAAATGAGAAGCATCAGCTGGGGAAGGTGAGTGAGGGTGGAAAATGGAAAAAATGGCATTTAGTTTAGTGAGGAAAACGTATATTTGTGACTGTTTAACGTCTTGGAAGTCCCATTATGCAAAAGTGTAGGGCGATGAAGACTATTACAGACTGATTGCACTGTGCATTATGAATCATTTTATGAAAATATATTTCTATATTTAGTTTAGCACTAAAATGAGTGGCATGAAGGGAAGGAACATACAAAAGAGAAAAAGAAAGACAGAGACACGTGGTGGAGGGTTCCTGATCAGCCAATTCGTTTGCTGTCCACAAGTGCATTAAGTCAAATACTGATAATACTGATAATTTCTTAAAATTATCTCATAATTAAATCCTTTGATACTACAGGAAATGTCCGTGAAGGGGACCATTTTATTAAAGTCAAAATGAAAAAGCATTTGTAACACATTTCACTGCATAATTTTAAAACAAGATACTAAACAAACAAACAAACAAACAAACAAAACAAAACAAAAAAAACCCTGAAAAATACAAGTAGATGTGTGTAATGGCATTTCACAACTCAAAACTGCATTTGTTTGTTTTTTGTTTTTGTTTGTTTTGGGAGAAATACTACTTCTTTTCAGTATAAATTCACCAGTATGCCCACAACAGAACTCTCTATATTTAAGGTTTTGCTACAGATCAGATACTTGTTTCATTTCTACAGTAAGTAGAAGACATTAATGCTTATTAATTATCAATGCTTTGCTAAAACACTAACACAGACCTCTCCCATGAAGCACTTTTCACATATTTTGACAGCTCTGTGGCCCTCCTGTGAGTACAGAATTTGCTGGGTTGAGGTGGAGGTCAGAGTCTGTGACCTGTAACACCTAAAGATGTGTGTGTAAGTCACACAGCCATGACCTGCTCCCAGACACCTCTCTCGCTCTCTTCTTTCTCTTGCTTCTTCTTTCCCAGAGTGACATATGCAGCACGCAGCACCTTTTTTGTGGGTGCGAGCCCTCCCAGACACCTCACTGGGGAAGTGTGAAGGCAGACATCACCTCTGTCTCACAATGACACTTTTCTGACTTTATAGTCTGTCTTTTGTTTTTTCTTTGTCTTTTCTTGTTCTTGGTTTCACGATATTTTTTTCCTTTTCCTTTCTGAGCGTTGTAATAAATATAAAAAATTATGTTTTATTAACAAAGTTTGGGAGGAGCACGTTCAGATAACTAACCTACGTAATTAACACGGGAGGAGCTCATTCAGTTAACCAACTCAATTAGCATCAGGAGGTATATATACAGCAGACTTACCTCTGTTCTATGACAGTTTTCCAGCATCCCTCCACCACCCCATCTCCTCACTTCTAACTATTCCTATCCCAACCTGGGATGGAGTACTCTAGGTTCGGGCCAAATTCCGAGCTCGGAGCCTTCCCCTCGGACAGCACGCCAAGTACGCATAACCTTTACTCTATTTAATTATATGTAAGTGTGAACTAGTGAAACACTAATAAACATGCCAATTTTTTTCCTGAGAGTGTCAGGAAATATAATCTGCCATGGATCATTGTCAGATACTTGCTGTTTTTGTGGTCAAATACCAGAGGGATGTGGTTCAACGTGACGTTGCTGACTCACACAAGCATGCGTGAAGAGACTCGGGTGATGACAGAGAGATGGACAGACACAGAGAAGGGAGTGAAGAGATGAAGGATGATGGAGCAATAGAAAGGGAAGGCCATATGGCAGATTTTGGGAGGGTGTGTGATGTGCGTTGGTGGATGGGAGTGCTGGAGGACTGACCTATGCAAACATTCTCATCGTCCAGCTCTGCTGAGGCATTGCGGTAGTATCCAAGCTTGCACAGTTGGCAGTGCTGCCCTCTAGTGTTGTGCTTACAGCTCACGCAAATGACGGTGTTTAGCACCTCGATGTAACTGCAGCGACTGGAGTGACTGAAGCATTCGCAGTCTTGCAAAAAGGGGAGAGAGATGTGGCTGTGTTTAGGGTAAGTGTGTGCGAGTCGCGGCGGCGCTGCAGAAGAGGGGCACCATGGCATGCGAGGTTTGGATGGTCTGAAATAGCGGTAGGGTGGCAGGCACTGCCATGGATGCAGCCAGTGGTGTTAGATGTACGATCACCTTAAGATGAATGGAGAAGCGGTGTTGTTATTAGAGTTCGCCTCGAGCACACCACAGCAATGGAGAGGAAAATAAGAATAGGAATGCCACATGGAAATCAAACACGAGTAGATGTAATTTTCAACCTCGACAGAAGGCGAGTGCAATTTGAAATTTACATCTACAGTATTTATATTCTATTGCTCATGGAGAGTTGTCTGAAATAAATGATGGAGGGGTGTAGTGAAGGAGCTGGAACTTTCAAACATGAGAATAAAACAATGGCTTCTATTTTCTATGCCCCCGAAATAACAAAGCCTCTCAGGTCGAAAACGGGTACACAAACTGTATCCTCTCCACAGAACTACTGCCATAAAAATGAAAGACAAAGCACTTTTTTCAGTATTGATTCTGTCAGCTCCAAAATGAGAAATAGCTCAACCAAATCAGAAATAACTTCCTATCTATTTCCCCACAGCCTCCAAAGAAACCAAACAACGTTTATCCAGGACCCGCAAGGAGTCTGTCCTAGTTTCAAAGTGAAGTTGAATCTCAACGCACGGATGCTGCTCTTGGCATAACATAACAAAGTGGCGCCCTGACCTGCCAGGGACACTTGGTCAACCAACTGGCCAGAACCCTCAATTCAACGGGTCTGACAGATCTTCTCGTTCATAAAGCCTCCATGTCCTTCCCTCCTGAGATGATTCCAGGGCTTTCGGGAGAAATGGAGGGATTCTCATTATCAACATCTGGATTGAGGTCAGGCCTCCTTCAGCAGCCTTTTCCCCCGTCCCCCGACTGGAGTCGTCGAGACAGACATATCTCCTGAAAAGCGATCTCTAAAGCTGCCTGGATATGTCAATCATTCTGTCTGAAAAATGTTTTAGACGGCCCACTTTAACAAAAAAAATGTACAGGCTTCTCGTCTGTGAGCCACTGTGGAGTTATATCAGATTCAATGTTCTCATCCAAACTCGGATCAGCAACATTGACTATAAACAACACATTAATTTCAAAGACTCGTGTCCCAAAAGCATTCGGGACAGAGTTTCCATGCTGATTCAGGATGGAGTTAATTAACAAACTAGTAATATAAACAAATTAAACAATAAAGTAAATACAATAAAATCAATATCTTTTTAATGGTACTATTATACTATGCAAAGTGGGAAAAGTAAGGTCAGGGATAGGTGTTCTGCAAGTACAGAAAGTACAGGACTCACTCTGGATTCATTCAGGGGATGGTGGTGGGGGGTAATTCGGATGACATACACTGACACAGTAGTGAGAGGATAAGAATCGAGTCCTCCTACCTCTCTTACTGTTTGCAACTTGTACAGAAGGAATGGTTGACAAAGCAACTTGAGGAGCTACTGGACAAAATAAAGACAAAACAAATTAAATGAAAACATTAAATCAACAGAAACCCTACATTTTATTATGAACATTAATGTTCATACCAAAAGAAGAATGAAGTAGAAAGAATGCAGACTATTTAAATCCAGTTTCTCTGTCATAAATGATAAAAATAGACAAAAATGTGCACAGTGCACGTTCCATTCCTTGCAGCTGTTGTGGTTTGGAAGTTTCAACGGCTCTGGAAAACAAAAAGCCTGCATTGCTGGCAGAAACTGCTCAGCTGGCATTAGCGTATTTGAGCTTCCCAGGCTTCTTGTGTGAGAGCACGTAAGGCTTAGATCCCTACGTCCCGCTGCCAGTCCGACACAACAGCAGAACAACAGGGCTCAGAACAATCCCAAAGTTATCAGCTTATCATGCATTCACAAATCAACCCAAGTTTCAATGAGCACTATGTCCTTTACTAACCTCCAACCCCCAATTCAATCAAAACCACTGTTTATTCAGGCATGCTGTTTGCATGATGTTTCTCTTTGGCCATCTTTCTGCGCAATGTATTAACTTGAATCAGTATATTTAAACAGCCATGAAAACTCCCTGGCAGGGCTGAGAAAAGATTGAGAGGGCCCAAGAGAGAGCGTCATTCCTAATTAAAATGGAGGGCATAATGCTTTAAATCATCTTCGTGTCTTTACGGCTGTTCAGCTTGTTTCTTAGAAATGCTGATTGCTCAAAAATCTCACAGCTTTCAGACATGTCAGAAACTCGTACGCGAAAGAGAAAAAGCAAAAAGAACATGTTTGTCCATCTGGAATGAGTCAGTATACAACAAATGTACAAAAAAGACTAGCTGTCAGCAAACTTCTGCTGGATCTGTTTCACTCTTATAGCAGTCTAAAAATTGTTCTGTGAGTCAGATCAAAGGAAATTTTATCCAAGTTGAAAAATATACCCTACCTTGATTTCGGTTAGCGACACCTAGAGATGAAATGTTCTGCCGAACTGCATGCAAGCAGGAGAAATCAGGTGTTAATTGAATGCACTGGCTGTCGGATGTCAGATGCACTAGGACGGGTCAAGTTTGGACTCATGTACACATAAACAGCTACACACATCTCCAGATGGGTCATTCATAAAGTTGAGCTGATAGGCTCGATGAGGACAAGCAACCAATGGACCAATCACAGGTCATCTCTAGAGATTGTATGTAATTGAGCTGTGTTTTTTGGCTTACTCTATATTAATACATGGGAAAGATGGCTGACAGAGATGAAGGGAAATTGTGTCAGTGTTTCGGATGCACCATGTGAGATTGGATTGTGCGCACGTGTAATCATGGTTGCTTGAGATACTTGTTAAATTCATCAAATTGATTAATTTGAAGTGTGCTTCTGGATAAAAAAAAAGGTGACAACTGAAATGATGATTTGATGGGAATATCCTTATAATTACATACAATTAATTTCCTTAGATGCGGAAATATTAAGACTGGGAACGGGGCAGTCTCTCAGTCAACCTCAGAGGCAGCACTAAAGCGAAAGGACCAAACCAAACGTTCCTTCCCTCCAACACAAACATGGTTAAGTCCCTTATGTGCTGCTTCATGGTTGACCTCAGTGTGTGGGAAAAGTGTGTAAAACGAGGACAGGGTGCAGGAATTCCAGTGAGGACACGTCTATGAATTTGAATTCGATTTTTTTTTCACCAGGGACATAGCATGGTGTTTGGGGACTCGGAATGCATGCAGACGCAGGTTACTGACAGGGGAAACCCATCTTGAAGACCCATTATGAAATGGCCTCTATGTCCAATCACATTGGGAGAAATGACTCTTTTTCCATGTGATTCGGGGAATTCCGTGAAAATAACTATGAGTTTTCAGTTCAAGCTCCAGTAATATTTTATGACAGAAATTAAAGATGAAAAACAAAGAATTGTTCTTGTAAGATTAATAAGATAATGTTAGCTGAGGGTGTGTCAACATTGTAAAGTGTTTCTCTTTCTTTAGATTAGTGTTTGGCATTTCAGCATCACCTCATTAGTTGAAGATTTGTTTGTTTTATGATACTCAACCTCATTAAAACACAAACAAGAAAAAAAGGAATGTGTTTTTACAATTATTTCAAAATGTGATTAGGCATTCTTTTGTAAACTAAAAAAAAAAACAATTTGGATCCATCAAACTAATCTAATATTTGGAGAAACACTTTTTTTCCCACAACTCTTTTCATAGAGGTTTTGTCTCTTTATTTTTAATCCAGTTAGACACAAAGATTGAGAACACAGCAGTGAACAACCATTGGAGATACTATCAGTTTGGAAGCTATCAGCCCTCATAGTGACGGATGAATCCAGTTGTCCTCTTTCATCACATTACATGACACTCACACATGCAGAAGCCAGTGTCATGATACCCATGGGACAACGTTGAGCACTTTATTATTGATATAAATGTGATCCGTATTACCAAATGATTAGGAGCGATGCTCATCACATCTGCTCTTCATTAATGTTTTTGTTGGTGAAAATTTGGATAAAAATTGGATAAATAAGAAGTGACAGCTTTTAATCAATGCTGTGATGAAATGCAATCCTGTACAGCCAAAATCTCATCTTAAAATATTAATTTTGCTCTAATGCCTGCATTAGGCAATTCTGGCAGGCTTAATAAACTTGAAATAGAATTGGGAAAAGTCAATAAAGAATTCAATTACCCTCAAGCAACTCTGAGGAAACTGCAGTGTTTTCTTTTTCAGTCTCGGGCAAAACATCTCCGGCCTCAAGGACTCTCTTTACAAGCTCTCTCTCTCTATAGTTTTTATGAAAGGGAGAGAATGGTGTTTATAATTGTTATAGTGATGGTCAGAGGACAGTTTTTATGGCTTCAGCTCTTTTTTTGGTGATAAAGTATCATCAAACTGTTCAGGACCCTAGTTGTACTGTGAGTGTCTCATCTTTGTGTCTTTCTGGATGGAGGTGTGTAAATTCACCATGAGGGACAGTGAGTGGATGTTCATGTTGATGATTGCATAAGAAATAATGGAGTGAGCCCATGCAGAAATGGCACAGCTCAGGCCATGCTTTACAGCCAAAGACAAAACACACTTGAGGAGAGTGTCCACTTGGTTTAACGTACATTTCTGATTAAAAGTGCAACTTGTAGCGCAGGTTTTTTGTTCACTAATTTCTTCTCAACAAATGTTCATTGGTAGTACTATATTGTATGAATAAATCAGTACAATATGAATATTGTAATGAATATAAAATCCTTATCAGCCTTATCAACAATAATTCCAATGTTCATTTTTGAATATTTGATTTGTGCAATGTTATCTCATACATCTTTGATATGTTATACCAATCTATCCAAAGAGGAAATGTGTATATTTGTCCTGGCCCCAAGAGAAGTGAAGCGTATGGAAATATTCAAGGCTCTACATGCATTCTGACTTGTTCAATATCTCTGTGGCTCCAGTTTTCACATTCAACCTCCCTGCACCTGTAACTCTATCTGTCTGCTGGCTTATGAGGCCCCTGGCAGGACCAGATAATACCAGATAGACCTGCATTTCTCATATTAAAATGATATTCTCCCCTTTCTGCTTCTAAGCCCCTATCTTATTATGTGGCAAAACTGCTGTTTGCTAGAAATAGCTTACCTTAACCCTGTTCTAATTAACTTCAAAACTAATCACATTAGGTTGCACAGTTTATAATCAATTGGTCCAATGAAAATCAGAAATCAACGTTTAACCAGAAGTGTACTTGAGGTAAAGTGAGAAGCAAAGCTGTTCATCTCGCACTTCCTGTTGATTTAGATCTATGAGTTTGTTTACTTACTAACTGGACCAACGCTATTTGGCAGACCTAGAAGAGAAATGAGAGAAGAGATTATATTAGAAACAGTATATATCAATAGCAATGGCAACAAACAGCAATTTTAAAATGTAATAAAAAGTGAATTTTTTTTTTTTTTTTTTTTATGAAAAGCAATAATTACATTTTACATTCTAGAAATATATATTTCCATAAAAATACTTAAATGAAATAATCATTACACAATAAATATTAATAATACATATAAATAAATATTGATAAAAAACACATACAATGCACATAACATGTAATATAGGGTGTGTTCACACTTATAGTTCGGTTCGTTTGGTCCAGACCAAAAAAAAAAAAAAAAAAAAAAAGTTTAGTCCTGGTCCGCTTAGCATTCACATTTGCATTTTAACACCATATAGGGATTCATTCACAACCTGACTGATCAGCTTTTATGATGTTTCGAGACGGAACTTCCCGAACATCCAAACCAATGCTGTGTGCTGGGCTAAATTTGCTCGTTGTATGTGTGTAGCCTACATATGATGGTGTTTTGACTCGTGAAGAGCTTATAAAATGGTTACATGGTTTACATGCCTTTGGTCTGTGTTGCATTCATAATTGATTCAAACCACACCAACGTTTGGACGGAGACATCTTTTCAGCGGTCTCGGTCCACTTGTTTGGTGCGCACCAGGGTTTGCATGGTAGCGTTCACACTTATTCAAATGAACCGCACTAACAGAGCAATCGCACCAGGATTCATTTTAATTGAACCAAAAATGCCAAGTGTGAACACACCCATAATCTGTTTTTTATGTAATAAAATAGTTTGCAGTGTACTGCTGGACTATCTCTCACTATACTTGCTACAGAACCTGAAAAAATAAACAACCTTGGTAAAACAACTATTTCAAACAACTGATGACAGCAGAGAACCCCTCTAGGATAATTCATAATTTTTTTTTTTAAAACACAAAGCAAATCCAAAAGTAGGAACAGGTTCAAGTATTATATCTGCATTCCTAATAAATAAAAATAAACATAACATGGTGAGGTATAAGATTTTGTGCTACGTTTCAAACAGACCATTCGGAGAGCAGTGAATGAAGATTTTCCTTTGAACGATGGAGAACTCTTGGTGAGCTGAACTCACGCCCCTGCAGTGTGCCATTGATCAAGTGTGCGCCATCTAATCTCTCTCCCTGATCTCTGCTTCATATGGACAGTTAAGAGTCAAATTTATGACCTTTGGAAGGAGGGTTGAGAAATCACTTGGAAAATAGGCACCTCCAGGCACCTCCAACGAACATGTGTGAAGACTGAGACAGAAAGATAGAAGACGGAAAGGAGAAGAGAGGACAACCTGCATAGGGAAACATAAACTATAACATCATGCTTTTGCATTCACATCTATTATGCCAATACCAAAGAGAGATTGGTATCTGCCAATACCTTGATTTCATTGATGAAATCTTTCACACTTCATGTACTTGGTGTGTTTCAACCGCAGGATCCTAAATGAAGTTCCGGGTAAAAATGTCCCCCTCAGAAAGTCCCTGCTTGTGAGGTACTACTTTTTCAATGTTCAGGAACTTTCAGGGGTGGGACTTGGGCACTGAACATGCTAATTGGTTGAGTTCATGCTGCATTTTGATTGGTTGACTCCACGCAGCATTTCATTTCAACCACCATTTTTAAAAATCTGTTGCGGTGTGTGTAGTCCTACGTCACCGGACTAATTTGCCTAATCTTCACAGTACTTTAGACTGCAGTGGAAACGCAGAAAGAAACAGGTCTGGGGGGAAAAATTGCGACAAATTGTTCCGGGTAATTTCGGTGGAAATCTCTATGATATTCTGGTCCACAGATACAGTAAGGCTTGGTTCCCTCTTTCAATGTCTTTTTTTACTTGAACTTCATCATGGAAAAATTACAATGATTGATGCTGCATCTGACACCACAGAAACAAATACAGACGTCTCTATATACTCTAAACAGCATCAACAGTGTAACACAGCACCTCTCATAGCACATTGTCCGCTCTCTTTGCTTTAAATACAGTCAGGCTTTTAGTCATGGTTCTCATTCATCCTCAAGATTCATGTAAGTGCTATACAACCTCATTTTTATTTATTTTTATTTATTCACCTCTCCTCTTTTGAGTTGGACAGTCGTCTGCCTGAGACGGACACAAAATATCATGTGTCGTATCATTAGATTATCTTTCAATCAGAGCGGTTTTCAGCCCCCCTCACCTGCTGGAACTCTCCATTATGTCAGAGAGCAGGAATCAAATTGTGAAGCCTGATGCAGAAACACATTAGGCTGCTTATGTTTATTGCACACTCCATTGATTTTTACCATCTGAACTTCTGCACTCTGGGGTCACTCGAGTCTCCAGGAACAACTGATGATGGGCAGGAGTGTGTGTGTGCTAAATGAATATATATCCAGGAGGATTTTTCCAATTTTCCTGTACCTGATTTTACATGTTATGTTGTCATCTTTTATGCTATTGTTTGTTTAACACACCTAAAATGACTGAATGAACTCTCTACACTGCCAGAAAATGTTTGCAAAATTTTTACCTTTAGTAGCTTAATGGCTTATTGTGTTGTTAAGTTTTGCTTATTGAATAATTATTGATGTTTGTGTGTGTATGAGAAAATAACCAATAGTAAAAAAACAAAACAAAATGCAAATATTACAAAATGTGACATTAAAAGTGTATAAATCACTTGTTTTTCTAAAGTAACACTGTCCAAAAGTGACACCAGGTGGTAATTGGTGAAATACTAAATACTTATATAATAAATACTTGTTTAACATTTATTAGGCTTTAAATAATATTCGCCTGCCCTTCAATATATTAGGGCTCAATTCTTTCTATGGGCCCAGTCAGACCGGTTCAGATTTTTACTTGCCCTGTCAAAATGCACAAAAAGTTATTGTTTTCACTGTTTTTGTCCAATGTAACCTTGTAGACGGTGCTTTAAGATTTTTAGGTAGGTCTAACAGGTAGGATATATACAGATATTGAATAAAGTTATCAAACACTTCACAGTCTTCACTGCATAAATGATAAATTAAATATAGATTAATCCTTATTAAAGCTACAAACGATTTTCTCTGTCTTTTGTTCTTTGATTAACATTAAGCGAGCTTAATAGGCTGCTGTCACTTTAAGAGCTGAAGCATATGATGCAGATCTGACACACCCTATTTTCTCAACTCTTTACGTACATTTAAGACTTTATTTAACTCATTTAATTAAGACTGTGCTTGCAAGGATACTCCACAAAACGGGCATGAGTCGTGTGTGTGTCACACAGACAAGAGATTCACACACAGATGCAAGTATATATTGCACTGTATTCTCTTTAAGGTCTTATCACATGTGAATGTTTAAAAGCATTTGCTTGAATAAGAGCGTGATCATTTAACGTAATGTAACGCTAGCCAAAGGATGATGGAAAAAACGGATAATGCGTTAATTGCGTTAAATATTTTTAAAGCGTTAAACTGAAAAGAATTATTTACGTGTGCTAACACGTTAAATTTGACAGCACTAATATATATATATATATACATATACATATATATAGCAGTGTGTGGGACTTATTCCACATTCCTTCTATTCATATTTTAGACAAATACTTCCTTGATTTCGTGCAAATCCACCTTTCCACAAATTAATAAGACCCTTTTCTCACAATCAAGCAATTATGCCATCAAAATACACCTACAATGTTATATGAACCCGCACAGAATGATAAAGAATAGACAGTCTCTCGGGGGGAAAATCCATCCACACACACCTAAACACATGTTATACTGACAGTTAATTTTTCAGGCTTCCTCCCAGAGGTTGACGGGACGTAATTAACCCAACCTGGGCAAGATACCAGATCTGTCCTGCCCTACATAACACACTCACACGCCTGCCAAGTCATCCAGCTTGAGGGATTCCCGCTGGACGGCATGGAAATTGTGACGACTTCCTTTTTTCTCATTTGAAAGACAATCTGTTCCTTAACCGCCCACTTCCGTCGCCAACAAAAGGACAAACCCCTCTATGATGCTTTATTTCATGTTTCATGTTGGAAACGGAGCTAGTTGAATTGCTGGTGGCCTCATTATTGTTGTTCTAGTAGAACAACTTCCTGACCTTCACATAGTCTCATCTGTTTGCTTTTTCCATCCACCTGGACTTTCCGGCAAAGCTTATCTACAATATTTCTACCCTAGGCAAAGTTTGTAATTACTTTCCCTGGCCACTTACATCTCATGGCCATCCATCATCCATTTTCTACACGGATGTGAGCCGTGACATACACAAGCAACCGCGCGGCTCAAAACGTAAGGAAATGACAACCCACACCGGTAGAACTTGTCGGCCAACCTCTGCTACAGTAACGGCACCTCCATCTGAATGTTTTACAGGGCAGAGTGAATAGATTTGTACGGGAGATGGCAAGTATGAAAAAGTGCCTGCGATGAGTCACAGTCACAGTTAAGATTCTGGGAATGCGACACGCGGCGGAAAATCCTGTGATGGAAGAAACAAATATTTGAAAGAGAGATTACCGTTGCGGCAGCACAGAGAAAGATGTGGAAAAGGCAGAGTAAACAAACCAGGTCTCATGGGGGAATAAGGAGAACATAACACAAAATAAAGAAAGAGAAAAAAGACAGAAAGAGAGAGGGAGCGTAATATGCTTTCGGAGTTGACACTACAAGAGTCAAGATGGAAATGGTAACTGTGGTGGTTGTGGAGGACATGCAGCCAGGGTGGAGATGTTAAAATGAATAATTAGATAACACAACTCGTACAAAATAACTCTCCTCTTCTGGGAGAAGACAAGATGGCCACCTGGCCCTTCAGATAACACTAATTAGAGCATCCGTACGGGCAGTGGAATGAGGATCGAGGACACGCTTAATTACACTTCAAGATCGTCCATGTTACAAAACAAGAAAGGCAAACATCTTCTACAGGACTGCGCACGTTCTAAGGCGGGAACTGTCTTCCTCACTTCCTCCTTGAGTGTATGATTTCCTATAAGAAAGTTTGCATGTCTGAGGATGGCAGGTGGGGGAGGAAGGGTACAGCTGTTATAGTTTCAGCCCAGGAACGAACCATTTGATTCAAGGACGCCGAACAACGGCAGGCGAACACACTGACATCTGGCAGCCCTTTACTTATGTACACTAATTAAAAAACAAAACCAGCCATCAGTCGTACACTACGGCACCGCTGATAATAATTTACTCTCATTGCGACTGTCATCTCCAGATGTGTTGGGCTGTCTTCGTTAGCTAGGCTGAACAGAAGTAAATGAGGTATTATGAATCTCCTCCCTCGGTGGATCCCGCTCAAGCATGATTTCCATGGCTTCTGTTGTGTGCTGAGTGGAATTTTGTATCCAAAATTAAATGTTAAAAAGCTGTAAAATCAATAAGTCGCATAAAAGCATATATCATGTTCAGCTTTTATCTTCACCGACTGAAGCCGAGGTCAATGAGGAACGATAAAAACCGTTACTGAAACTGTGTCGGGACACATCTCTCTTTAAGTGCTTTGATCACAAGTAATTTACAAGGCCAGACCAGTTTGATTTGAAGTTTCATTTGCACAGTTTAATCCTGCCAGGACAAGAGGAATTAGTCAGTTCTCTGTACAGAAGTGCTATATTAAACCACAGAGTATTACTCAGCAGAGACGTGGAAAACAATTAGCATTGCTTGCTAATCCTCCCATTTTTAAACTTTAACAGGGGCTTGCTGATCTTATGTGCGTGAACCATACCAAATGCCATTGCTTCGCTTGGGAACCAGCAGGCACAGTGCAGATCAGACCTTATTTTCACTCGCGTCGTGAAACCCTACATCAATCTGACAACCCATAAAACACACAAACATTAGTCAAGTTTAAGAAGGCATTTTAGATTCAGATCAGCACAGGCCAGAACATTGTGTGTGAGTCCCATTGCCGCCTTTTCCAGGAGGGAGAAAATGGGGGCGCCCTCATCACTTCCCCTCTCTTCGAGATCAGAAATGGTCTGTCACTGCTAATTCTCCAACTGATCGCTCTCCGACTCGCCGTTCTGATGTGAAGCGAGAACCTAGCTACTTCCCAGAAGTCTGAGCACGCTTTGACGAAGAGTGATATCCAACACTCTTTCATCAATCTCAAGCTCTTTTCTTGATTTGTCTGACCCAGTCGGACTAAGAGGAACTACTCTGCCTTCCAACGACACAAAAAAGAAGAACTAACACTACATACAATAAATTACCAAACTACAAATTACTCATAATTTCAATTAGTAAAACTGCAGTCAAGATACCTGTATCTATTAAAAAACAATGTATCTATATATAATATCCCTCACAAAACAAAAATGTGAGTAAAAATGAGCTTAAACTAAGAAAAAACAATAAAATAGAAAATGCAATTTTTTACAAAGTGCCACAAAAAAAAAAACTTTTTTGAAAGCATTGTGATAAACAGTAGCACTTATTTAAATACATATTTTGCTTCAATAAAAAGAAGACCGAAGCGAGAGAGCAATACACTGTTAGCAGTAAAACATTTTTTTTTAAAGCATAACAATGCAACCTGTAGTAAAAAAGATGCTATTTGTAATTATTTATGTTTGTCTCCATTGCCCTACCGCATGGTATCAAGCACAAAGAACTGTTGTAAAATCAGCTGCAATTGGTTTTAAATCGTCAAACTGCTTTTCTTCTGTTTGAAATATTATTATTATTGTTTAATCTAATTATTTTTAATCCAAAGGGAATGTTCTAAGAGCCTGTCTTTTACCGCATTATTATGTTATGGACTTCTCACTCTCCTCACACAGGAGGACCATAATAAGGGGTTTAAGGTGAGGCTATGTTTTATAGTGGGTCCAGAGTCTGCGCTGTCTTTTTTTAAAATAATGTCCTGTCAATCTCAGTCCTTCAAAACACTCCACTGGCTCCTGGAGAGTCATGAGGTACAACAGCTGCCAGAAGGCACGCGTCGCTCCCCTTATACACACGGAGGGACACACAAACACACGGAGGGACACACAAACACACGGACAGACAGACACGCACGCACGCACGCCCGCACACACACACACACACACACACACACACACACACACACACACACACACACACACACACACACACACACACACACACTCTCTAACCTGCTGAAGACTGAAAAGAAAGTTTTGGTCATATCTGTTATATGTGCTGCTGCTTTAGTCCCAGAAGCATATGTTGAGTGCTAGTTTATTTCAGGGCAAACATTCTGTGTGTTGGATTGAAGGCTCTGTCTTCTGTCATTTGAAATAAACTGCAGTGGTCCCCAGGCTTACAGACAGCACTGGTTTTATAAAGGCTAACTGTCCTTCTTTATAGTTCTAACATTTGATATGCGCTGTTTTCTGTGAAAGAAAGGTCCTACAAGTGTTCTGCGTCTTTCTGAAGGGTAAACACTCCTTAAAGGGATAGTTCACTCAAAAGTTAATTTCTGCCATCAGAATTTTTTCTTCATTTCAATGGACAAAAACAACTGAAACCTTATTCAAAATATCTCATTTTGTGCCCCACAGAAGAAAGTAAGCCATAAAGGTTTGGAATGACATGATGGTGAGTAAATGATGACAGCTTTTACATTAAACTATCCCTGTAACCAATAGCATGGTTGCTTAGGCACTTCCATGCTATTGCTGTCATTAAAGCTAAAGGACGTACCAAATAGAAAATAATGTTAACTTTTCACTGAAATGGTAAATGGTGGTAAATTATTTATTTATTATTATTTTATTTTTTTACTTTGTAACCCACTTTATACTACGGATAAGAATACCATGGTACCACCACAATTTTTGGACTTGGTCACTACCATCTGTAGTAAACAATAATGACCATATAGTTTGTAATTTAACATAAGTAAATCAAATATTAAATATGTCTGATAGACCTTCTTAAAGTTGAGAAGTTACTGTGATGTGTCAGAGTTCCTGTGAGGACCTGGTTTTAAATTGGAAGTAGGGTAATGGCTTCTGGGGAGACACCATGAGCGCATTGTGAAAGGTAGGACATCAGTAAGAGAGATGGTTTATGGTCAGAGTAAAAGGACATGTGAGCCTTGTTATCCACAAACATAGAGCCCATATTGTTCTTTCCAGTAAGTGGAATGGGAATGTGTGTGTGTGTGTATACTCACAGATATTTGCTGTGCCCTTGGGGATGGGGAGATAGGATCCAGCGCTCCAAGCTCTGGCCTGATAATTCCTCTTACAGCGGCCACAGTCAGGCCCCGTAGTGTTGTGCTCACATTCGCAAGTGAGTTTCTCTTTGTCAAAGATGCAGCTGTTGGCATGAAGGTTGCACTTGCACCTGTCAGGGTAAAAAAAAAAGGAAATAAAACATATGCCCTTGTGGATTTTCAATTGTGGGGTTCAATTACACCCGAGAGGGGAGAAAAAATTGGAACCAGCACTTAGAGACCAGAGTGACCTTGTAAATCATTTGCATTTCAAGTAAATGTGCATCTGCATGTGGAGGTATTCTGAAGCTTCCAGAAAGTGACTTCAAAACCTTGCACACAGTGTCAAGGATTCTGCAAAATCCACATCATTATTTTTCAGTTCTTTTTTTTTCCCTTCTCGAAAGATAGGTTATTTATAATTATCCCACAGGAAAAGAAATAGTTACAGACAGGTCACACTTTCAAAGAGAGAAAGAAAACAGTTAAATAATCAAAAAAAAATAATTAAGTGGTGTATATTAGGCGCATATGTTGCACACTTCTTTATTTACATATTCACATATTAATATATATGCTGAAGCACTTGTGAATGATTTTAATCCACAGAGGCAGTCATGCTTTAAATGTTGGTTATACATTCACTATGGCCACTGAGGACAACCCCCATGCAAGTGTCTCACAGCGAGATTTGCTCACCCCAGTTTCCTCTCTAAGCACGCAAATTGATTTTGTATGCAGAAAGTCAAAAGATGGATATTTCTGTGACACTCATGCAGAACTGACGTAAAGAAATGTGATGCGGTTAAGTGAAACTGTTCTGCAGCTAGAATTGAGTAGCTTAACTTGTTTATATGTGTGCGTCTGTGTTTTTCAGTTCACCATGCAATACTTTAAATTAAATTGACCATCACTTGCGCAAATATTTTTTTATACTCATAAACTGAATAACATAATAAACAATATGTGGTAATAAACAATATGGTCCCACTTTATATTAGGTGTCTTGGTAACACTTTACAATAAGGTCTCATTTGTTAACATTAGTTATTGCATTAACTAACTAGCCTGGGTTTCCCCATGCTGCCTTGAGCGCAGCGCGATTTTATTCACGCTGCTAGGCAGCCTGGATACCATGGACCAGATTTTCGCCTCAGCTAGGGAACCAATCACAGAACGGGGACGGAGCAGCAAGACGATGACGACATAACCGCGCGCGCGATCTGCTTGCAGTCGTCGAGATGGATGCTAAGGAGTTGAAGAAAATAATAGCTAGTGGAGATTGTAAAGTTGTCGACAATACGTCATCAAAAATCAAGTCCAGTGTGTGGGAGAAATTTGGAGTTATCTGAAGAAAATATTGTGAAAGGCTTTGCTGCAAACATTTTCGTGTTGGATAGCCGCAAATGTGGAACTTCATCCCTGTGGAAGCACGCAGAAACTGTGGTAACAAAGCAGTTCTATCGAACGGTATTTTTCATATTTAACACAGTATGTGTGGTGTGCAGGGCGTGTTTGAACCCAAAATGGTCAGATGTAGGCTAGACGAAATTGCGTGGCATATAGTGTTGTAGCCGCGTCTGTTCGATTGGTAAAATGTTATAAGGCTACTCAGTTTTGTGGTAACGTTAGCCATGTTCTTCATGTATCGGCCTTTTGACAGCTTCGGCTGAAGTTGTCCTTGTGTTAATTGTCGTGTAATAACTTCTGTATGACCTGGCAATAAACATTTTTGTAAGTGTGTCTATAATGTGATAGTCTAAACTGATTTTATTTCGGGTGCGGGTCGGGTGTCGGTTCTATTTTAAGCGGGTCGGGTGCAGATTTTAATTAGTGCTGCTGTTGGGAAACGGGTCGGGTGCTGTTTTAAGCACTGCGGGTGCGGATTTACAAAATCGGACCCGTGCAGGACTCTGGTGTACACATAAATCTCTGACCCATCGTCGTCTTCTTCGTTGAATATCTGTTGCTCTACATACGTCATCTGGTATAATTGAAACGATTGGCTATGAGCTACGTACAGGCGCATTTGATAGACATTTGTAGCGTCCAATAAACCGCTCTGGGCATTCGTAAACCACGCCTCAAATACGAGAAAATGAACATGTGGTTCCCAGACCACGTCTCAAAGAGAAAGAGGTCTGACGTTAGCCAGGCTATTAACTAACATTAACTAACCGAAATTAACATTAACAAAGATAAGTAAATGCTGTAGGAGTGCAGTTCATTATTAGTTCATGTTAACTAATGTAGTTAACTAATGTTAACTACTGAAACATTATTGTGAAGTGTTACCAGTGTCTTAAACTACTATGTACTAACATTTACATTTATAATGTGATGCAATGCACTTATTATGCACATACATGTTTTAACATTGTACTTATAGTATTATAAATACCTGCATGTAAATCCATCTGAAATTAATTTCCGTAATTACAGCTATAATTACACTGTTTACCCTTCCCTTCCCTTTTAACCCAGCCTTAAACCTACCTATTCCACTAAACCTGTCACTAACCTTACCCGTATCCCACCTCAGTAGCAGAAAAAGTGTTTTGCAATACAACATCAACACAATACAAACAAAAGTACATTGTACTTATTTTTTGATGTAAGGACAAAGTAGTTAAAGACACCTACTATAAAGTGTGACTAACAATATAAAAGTACAACTTAATATTTGAATATTAGAAACCAGTAAGGAATAATCCCCGGCTAGCTGTGCATTAAACTATTTTAATGCATGATGTGGAGGCAAAGACCATCCGATGGGAAGCAGAGGCTTGTTGTCTCCACAAAGTGCATTCAAATTGTTTAATGCACAGCTAGCCGTGAATTAGCCTGCTTATAGTATGGTCATTTGTCAACATTGACAACTTAAAGATGTTTTCAGTGCAATATTTGACCAGAAGGGTAAAATTGATGGTTATTTTCGTCAGTTACGGCTTGTTTGTTCTAGCATTCAGCCTGCTTTCAAATCAAACACAGAGATAAAGTAGTTCGTGAGATTACATTTATTTGAATGAATAAACTATAGGATTCATTTGAATTAATTATTGAGAGAGAGATGAGAGATGGGTACCTGCATCTGTTCAGCGTATCTCTCTCTATTAACAATGAAGCTGTGAGTTTAATTCCTTCAGAAATGCTGAGAAATATTAGCCTGGGTTTCCCCATGCTGCCTTGCACGCAGCGCGATTTTATTCACGCTACTAGGCAGCCTGGATTCCATGGACCAGATTTTCGCCTCAGCGAGGGGACCAATCACAGAACGGGGAGGGAGCAGCAAGACGATGACGACGTCTATGCGACACACCGAAGCAGTTTGTTTATATCTATGGATCCAACATGGCAGCAGACATGTTTGCTCATGTTTGTCTTGCACAAACGGCAATAGTCGCTGAACGCCATCGTGTACACATAAATCTCTGACCCATCGTCTTCTTCCTCGTCGAATTTCTGTCGCTCTACATACGTCATCTGGTATGATTGAAACGATTGGCTATGAGCTACGTACAGGTGCATTTGATAGACATTCGTAGCGCCCAATAAACGGCTCTGGGCATTCGTAAACCACGCCTCAAATACAAGAAAATGAACATGTGGTTCCCAGACCACGTCTCAATGAGACGAGGTCTGACGTTAGCCAGGCTAGAGAAATATAATGTAGCGATTAAGTAGCGAAGCCCTGGCCTGGCCCACTTGCCTGCTAATATAAATGTATTAATGTAAACATTTTTATGTAATTATTATAGCTGAAACTATTCCTTGTGGTAACATACAGCATGTCACAGATGCTGTCCATAGATATTATGTAAAAAAAAAAAAAAACGGAATTCCTTTAAAGTTGATCAGCATGATTCTAACAGATTAAAGTAACACTGTAAAAAAAAAAAGCAAAAAAAATAATTATTATTTTTCAAAAGCTGATCAGTCTCTAGTCTTTGATCTAACTTTTTCCAGACTCATGATGTCTGCCGTCTCTCTTTCTCACACAGGTTTACGATCTGCCAAGTGTGGGTACAGAGGAGCATTATTAAAACCATTGTGTCCGAAGAGATGTACATGCAGGGGCTGATAAATGTGATGCACCGAATCACGTTTGGAAGTGACAAATGACTGCTCAGTCCCTGCACGTATACACGGGTAGAATAAATGAGGGGGCATTATTCTCCAGACACCCTGATTTGCATCTCATTATCTATAGTTTTTATTTATTTATTATTTAACAGAAGGGCATGTCAAATCTCAATATCATAGGACATCCTCTTTAAAACTGGCACCTGTCAGCCAAGCATGAATCTGTTGCTTCTGTGACATGTTAGCAAGCTTGCACACATAAAATCTCCAACCAAATAATGACACATGATGCAAATTAGTTGCTGATATTATGGTGGGTCATTAAACTGCATATAAACAGTGAGTAATAGACTTCTGAGACATATTAAAACCACACAAGAGTAAAAACCATAAAAAAGGGCTGCTTTACAGGGGCATGAAACAGTTCCAGTGGGCATAGTTTTTTTCTGAATTATAAAGTACCTCATTTACTTTATTCATAAAAAACTATGCATTGCAATGAACAGCTCGCTAGCCTTAACTAACAAAGCTGGTCCAGCGACCGAGCAAAACAAAGCCATCGAGCTGCAAGGAGTTAAAGGCATGCATGGCATTCTGATTAGGCCTCCTTATTCAGTTCAGGTGGAGGTCTCAGATTCCATGCACTGCACTTCTTGTAGCTTGACCTTCATATCCTCTTATCACCAGAAACATTTTAATCACGGTGTTGATATGAGGCAGAGCTGTGCTGCTGATGTAATGAAGGGGACAGAGCAAGGGCCTGCTGGGTCCCTTTGCCGTCGGCATGGTAGCATCGCTAACAGAGACGAAACATTCTCGTTCCAGTCTGGTCACCAGGGGAGATGAGGTGCAATAGCTGCCTCAAGGAGAAGTGCAGTAAAAAAATATATTTAATTAGACTTTAATGCCAAAGCTGCTCTCCAGGGCTCCACCATAGAAACTCTCTGTCTTAATTTAGCCAGGCTTTGCCATATTCACAAGTACTGCCGTGTTCTGATAAAAGATTATGATGCATGTGCATTTTGCTTGTGTGAGTTTCCACAACAGTCTAAAATGTATGCAAAATACACAAAAGAGCACCACAAATGTGGTCCACATGACTTGTGCACTATACTAAGTCTTCTGAAGTCATACAATAGCTTTTGTGTGAAAAACAAAAATGCATTTTGTTATTTACTGGAAATCTTCCCCTCCACCATAGCTCTTAAATTTTGCCCTCGTCTGTGTATATTCAAACTCAGAACCTCAAGATGTGTTAAGGGACAGCTCACACAAAAATAATATATAAATCTGTCATTATTTACTCACACTCAGTTTGGAACAACGTGAGGGTGAGTAAATGATGACAGAATTTTCATTTCTCACTTGTTATAAATTGTATAGACGGCTAACATGCTACAAAGAAGAATATGAAGGAGGTTTTTGTTCAGTCAGCTTTGAGTCTAACAGAAAAGTTTAAAGGCTGAATGTCCTCCTTGAAAGGCAGGAGGCAGAACATGCTTATAACGATTTATTTCTTTATTTATCTATCTTTTATTGAAATTCTAGCCTGAAGCAGTCTGAGTCTGTGACCTCCAAAATAATAGAAACTTGATTGACATCGAAAGCACAAACAGCACTGTAGTCTCTCTTTAAATAGTCCCCCTCACAACTGACCTCTTGAAAAAAAGAGCTCATCTTCATCAATTCATATCTTATCTGCTCTCGCACCAGTTCAGAAAACCGACAGTAAAACAGCCCCCGTTCTCTAGCCGCCTTGCGCCGTACTGACTTATCAGTGGATAATTATTAGCAATTATCTCCAAATGAAGCTTACACATGCATGGCTAGGCATGCTGATCCAACCAAAACAGGCTGAGCAAAGACAGGATGGCCTGTGAGTGAGCAAAGTAAGTGAAGTAATTATGTTCAATTAAATGTGCAGGTGTTATTGTAATACAGAGAACATGGTCAAAACTCTCACTAAAATAATTATTTGATCATGTCAGTGAATAAAAACCATTGTGCAAATCATTAAGATACGAGGAGTCAAACAAACTTTAAATAAATAATAAGAGTGTTGCTGAGTAACTGGGGTATCGCACAGCTTCAGAAGACTTGGAATATAGCGCACAAGTCGTATGGATTCATTTGACTTTTTAGATTACCTTTTGTGTTCCACAGAAGAAAGAAAATCATATTGGTTTGGAACAACACAAGATCACTGTTAAACCTTTTCCACCGACACGGTTCTGGTGCGGGTTCCCGGCCTTTGTCTGTTCTCGAACCGTTCTGTGCATTTCCACTGCAAAAAAAAGGGGGGTTTCGGGCCGGAAAGATCTATTCAACTCCGGCCCTAAACGAACGGACCAGGGGAGCGGGGGGCGGAGAAATACTGTTGTATGGGACGCGTTATGCATGTCACATTTGTTGTTTAAACACCTTTATAATGATCACGTTGGTTAATCTATAAAACACGACGGGAGCCGGATCTGTCAGATTTAAGTCACTTAAGTTCATCTATTTCTCCTGAAATACATAAATGTAAGTGGCTGGTGAACACGGTAAAGAATAGAGTAAACTTTATAGTTACTGTGTACAGTATCTGATATGAATAAATCACAATGTCAAATTCTAATTGAAAGGATTATTATTGCTGCTTCCATCGACATCAGTGTATTTAACAAACAAATTTTTTTTTTTTTTTGTTATTGCCTACATGTCTGAAACCTAAATGAAACATTATGTGATCGAAAAAACGGAATAGTTGTGATATAAGAACAGCGCTGAGCATGTCCGTCTCTGGCTCAGCACCAGCGG
Source organism: Rutilus rutilus (assembly GCF_951802725.1). Lineage (NCBI taxonomy): Eukaryota > Metazoa > Chordata > Actinopteri > Cypriniformes > Leuciscidae > Rutilus > Rutilus rutilus. The sequence continues at coordinate 9,167,129 of NC_140228.1, forward strand.
AGGAGCAAAGATACATATTAATTTAGTAGTTTATCACGTCACGCACTGAACGTTCCAATCACACTGGTGTGAATGTTAAAAGGGTTCAAATTTCTCGTTTCGGGGGGTGGAGAGGGGACAGATTGTAACTGAGGGGGCAATGTCATCATTAGACTGTCAGCACTGAAGGCAAAGTGCTTTGGTTCTGAAGTGGACTTGAGTCCCCAAAAGTCTAAATGCAGAACTCAGGTCTGTAGCCATTCAGGTGTGGTATCTTGGGCTTTTTGAGGAACAATGGCTGCTCTTTTGAAGCAGATGGGAAAACTGCAGTGCTGTGCAGTGCTGCTTTCAAACATCCAGTTACTTTGAAAACGTTCATACTAACACATCCTGGCCAGCACAGTGTTACATTTCTATCCTTTATCTTTATCTTTTAACATCCTTCAGTAATTTTGTTCAGCAGCATCTGATCTTGCTTTTCCATTTTTTTGAAGATGTTGGCTAAATTTTGATGATGGGTTTGGTTGACGTAGGGTGCTTTTGGGTTTTTGAGTGAGGGCTGACTGTTTCTCGTCTTTGTAGTTCATGCATTCCTGTAGGCTTCCCCTATTTTAGATAGATAGCTGGTTCAAAATTGTTTCCCCAAATATTAAAAATAACCATGTTATGATTCCTCTTTCTAGGATGCCAAGTTCTTAGACACCTTTGTTTCTTTCCGTTCTGATCTACTTGGCCATCTGCTGCCACACTTCTGATAAACAAGCTTCAAACTGGATGTAGACACCAAACAAAATTGAAGAAGTGAATCTCTGAGGTGATTCTCTGCTTTGGTCTACAAATTGCGGCCCCTTTTCTCCATTTTTTTAAAAAACATTTTCTGTAAAGTGTTTACTTCTCCATCCACTGTAAAGTGGTTACTTCAGCCAGTTCTGACTCTTTGTGATTGGCTGTGAGCAGTAGCGTGTCATAGGCTGACAAGGTGAGGCCTGAGTACCGCACCTCACTCTGAATCTGAGATAAATGAAACAGAGCATCTTGTGTGCTGACTCTAATTGCCTCCTGACAAACACAGACAACTGCTCCACACCACAGCATAAGGAAGTGAGAAGTGGGTGCAATCTCTCCGAGACACATCTGTGCAACTATTGCTTTTTGCTAAACTGCATGTACTTGACAGCAAGAGAAGTTAGATTCAGGGACAGCTTAATGCCTTGGGAGCCGAAGATGACCATCTGAGAAACCAACTCCTCTGGGTTCAACTAGACACAACAATATTTACTAAAAACAGTTGATAACAACCTGAACCACATTCATCCTCTCACTCAACCGCTAATGAGTGACAAACATGACAATTCAAAGTGGCCATGGTGGATATGTAATGGATATTCTGTACTTTGAAAAGAGGACTGTGGATGTTGTCTAAGGCTCTAGGCTCACAATTATCAGACGGCTTCACATTTTCTAAATATAAACAAATGTTAGCAGAATGCAGTGAGGAGCTAAATTGGAATAAATCTGAATGACCCTGAAGCCAAACATTGCCACTGAAATTACAACACTGTATTCACAATTCATTTAACAATTTAAAGAACATTCAGTCGTCCTACTTTTGTTTTGTGCAGCAGCCACAAGCTATTACAGATTGTTAATGTAAGCCCCAAGACATTCATATTATTCAGGGGTCAGTGAACTAATCACAAGATAAAGAAAACCTGGAGAAACTGGAGAGGCAAAATATATTCTGGGCTAATGCTGTATTCAATTCAACTTGAAAAGCCTGAATTTCAAAATGACTACTTGAGAAAGTGCAATAGAATGCCAAATGAAGTTGGACTTCCATGGAAACTTTGTCAGAAATCTAGAACATTGCACAGAGGCCAGGTGTATAACATCATGCAAAAAAAAAAAAGAAGAAAAAAAGGCAAAAGTATGAAGAAGGTTGATAAAAATAAACGAGTTTAATAAAAATGATAGATCAATAGGCTGTATGAAACTTGTGTATTGTACTGGTTATAATAAAGGCACAGTCTGGGGAGGGTTGTGAGATAAATGTCAAGGAGATTCTGCTAAAATGAAGCAAGAATATTCCTTCATTTCTCCTTGAGTGAACCTTTACAGGCACCAAAGTGTGTTTCATTTCTTTCTAGCGCCTTCAATCCTAGAATAAGATTGAGAAGCTAAAATGTAGATGCAATGTGCTTGCAGCATGTCTAGCCAAAATACTTCAACATAAAATTGATCATGATCTATCTATCTATCTATCTATCTATGATTCAAATTTGAATTATTTCAATCAAAATTCAGGAATAGAATTGAAATCTACATTCATTCTCAATTCAATTCTGTAGTGTGCGATGGGTAAAATGAAAAAAGGACAATGAAATCATTGTAAAATCTAAAAAAAAAAGAAGAGAAAGAAATTCCTATTCATCTGTAGATTTGTGGTTTACAACGAATCTCACAGCGCAGGCACCAGAAAAGCCCTTATAAGCCTGACAGCCGAGCTCACCACACGCCTGCCATGACCATACAGATGACATGGCTCTCTCTGATGGAGTATCGCTGTGGGAATTCGTTTTAAACAAAACTCACGAATCTGGCTTTACACAGCCAATCTGTTGTCTTGTTTCCTGTCCCTTTCACACCACTGCAGCAAACAGCTTGTGTTTCAGTATTATCATTCTGGAAAAACAAGGGTTCGTGACCTTCTTCGATTGCTGAATGTGTAGTGTGGTGGATGAGGGATGTATTTAAATTTTAATGTGTCGGGTCTGAAGGAGGTGGGTAAGAGGAGGTCGGAGGATATCTGTGTTGTAATGATGCATGGCTGTATGGGGCTGGTGAATTGGCCTGGCTCAGATTGCCAAGTTCTCCCCAGACGCTCTGATTAAAGACTCTTAATCCATCATCAGAGGCAGCCTGAACCGCACAGATGTGCCCGGGGTCAGAGGGCAGTTCGCGATTGGAATCCTACAGCGCTTTGCGTCTTAATCTGTCCCATACAACAGGCATCAACCCAGAGTGAGAGAGAAATATTAGATGTAAGCACCTCATAAATTTTTAGCTAAAACATCTTGAGACATAAAAGATGTTCATAATGCATGTAAAAGCTTCTCACGCATAGTGATTGAAAGAAACACCACAGTAATCTAACCAGGGTGACATCTAAATATTGTGTATATGTGTGGGTGGGTGTGTCAGATGGTTTAGGGTGGGGTTATTAGAGGCAGAGATGTTGAGTGAAGGTGAGGTCAATGAGGGGATTACTCAGATATCCATCAACAGTTGTATTATGAGTGATGTGTTTCATGAATGAGGCCTAATGGATGACCTCATGTGCCTTAACGTTTAGTATGGACCTTGAATGAAGCAAGACAGTGAATAAAAGCGGCCCAAACTTTCCTCCTCAGAAGGAATGACAAAGTTAACCCTGATTTTGACACATTAACATAATAATTCTTGCGTTACAGTGCTAATCTGGAGGTAGGCTAATAGCTTTATTCCAGTCAATGGCTTTGAACGGGATAGGGATTTTGCTGGAACCTCTAAATGGGATCAGCCTTTCCGGGGTAACAATATGGCTTTGCACTGTAAAAATCCTCCCATCACCTCAGTATTAGCCCTGCTCATGGTGCTAAGCTGTGTACATTTGCGTGCATGTATGTGTTTATGTGCATGTGAATTTGCACATGTCTGTGACAAAGAACGTCTGTCTGCATGTGTTGATTTTTTCACACTGTGTTTGTATACAATATGAATTCACTGAGGTTTTCTACCCTGAAACACAATTAATCCATTTGTGTAGTGATTGCACACATGTTCCTTTGCTGAACGCTCTGTAAAGGAGGAGGAACAGAATAAGGGCTGTGCCATCTGTGAGTGATCAGGTCAGAGAGAGATAAAGAGAGAGACACAGACAGAGACGGTATGAGTGAGTGGAATGCAAATCAGCTCTGCTTGGGAGGAAGGAGACTTTGTGACAGTGAGAGAAATGTTCATCTTCTAAACAGTGATTCAGGCACACACACACACACACACTGAAACTCAAGAAATATTCACACTAATTGCCAAGGCACTTTCACAAAATATACAGAAATCACTGGTCACATCAGTTACATTTAATGTGCACATGAAATGACTGATTTCAAAGTGGATATGTGCAACATTTGTGCTTGTAAACACACTGGGCCTCTGATCTGCAAATTGCAGGGGAACGCTGAAATATACAGCACCTTTCGCGGTCTTCTTTTTTAATTAATTTTAATATTTGATGTAGTCAACACTTCTTTTTAAAACCCCTTTTAAATCAAACATTAGCAGGAGGTTTTTGCAAATAAATGTCACCCTCTTGATTTTGTGAAATGTGAAATGACTATAGCAGTGCTCCCACTACACGGCATCTGTTTCTAAAACACCTTGTTTCTAGACAGAATTGATATATGTGGAGTTTGCATGTTCTCCCTGTGTCTGCATGGGTTTCCTCCGGGTGCTCTGGTTTCACCCACAATCCCAAAACATGCCGTATAGGCGAATTGGATACGCACAATTTTTGGTAAGTGTGAATGTATGTGTGAATGTGTGTGTGAGTCCCGACTCCCAAGCCATGTAATGGGGAGGATTGGTGAAAGACCTGGCAACCTACCCAGAAAAAAATCATTGCCAAATAAAATCATCTTGCGTGTATGGCGAGAATAGGCCCATAGAATCAACAAGAGTCAGATAAGACTGAAATGGTTAATGATCGAATTAATATATATAAATTAGAGCTGCACAATCCTGGATAAATTGAGAATCATGATTTTTTTGTTTCAAACAGAGATCACGATTCTCCCACGACTCCGAACAAACAACTAAACAAAATAACATAATTTATAAGAGGTTCTGACAAAATGTTTATTGCTGCAGTCTATTTAAAATTAAAGTTAAAAAACTGTTTGAATGAATGATTCAATGACATACATTTTTTAACAGTCACTTGTCACCACCTGGTCGCATAAAGATGTTATCTTTACAATTGTTTTTTAAAGGGCGTGATACTTTCAAAAGGTGATTTACTCTATTTTGACCGCTACCGTAACATCAGTGTTTATAACCGAACTATACATTTATCTCAGTACTTATGTGATAATAATAATATTTGTAACAGAAATAATGATATTGTGTGGTTTAAAAGACTGTTTGTGAAGCTGTTTTATTCTTATACATGAGAACTGCTTATACATGAGAATGCTTTTTTGCATCTTATCGTGCTTGAATGTTTTAATAGCACTTGAATGAATGATAGCATCATTATAATGTAACGCTAGCCAAAGGATGCCAGGAAAAAAAAAGATGCTGCAATAATTGCATTAAATATTTTTAACACGTTAAACTGAAAAAATTACTCACATGCGTTAACGCGTTAATTCTGACAGCCCTAATATATATGTATATATATATATGGGCTCGACATTAAGCCTTTTTCATGTAAATCTGTCATTAGGCGCGTTTCCATTACAGATTTGCACAAAACTTTTGTGATTTTTTCTAAATGTCAAGAAAAAACGATTGCGGAATGACGGAAATACTTATGAGAGGCTCATATGAGGTGTTTCTGGGTGTTTCTCCCTCATTTCTGCTTCGAGGTCTTGATTGTGGCATTTATTTGAGGTTTAGAATCCATTATTCCTGTCTTTTATGAATTTAATAAAGAACTCTGTCTCGTATTCTGTCCAAACATACCGCCTCATCTACTGTACGTCAGGTGACCTGGAAATGCGCAAAAACTGTTTCCATTGCAGATTTGCGAAATATTTATTTCTCGAATTGCCTGAAAAACCACCTCATGCGAGCGTTAATTTTTTTTTTTTATATAAATGGGAGCCTTTTCCGAAAATGACGTGTTTCCATTGGGCGTATTTTCAATTCGCCATTTCAATTTGCGCAATTTGAAGGGTAATGAAAACGTGGCTATTCACTTGTCCGAGAAAAATAAAAAGTTGCTTGTCCGTAATAATTTTTTTTTGTGTGTGTGTGTGTGTGTTATATAATTATAGCCTATATAATTTATTCTGAAGCAATATATTCTATAATATTCTCATCAGTGTTCAATCAGCTTTTATATTTAAATCTGCATCCTGTAATATCTGCACCTAAAAGATATTAGAGTTTGGCCGCATAGTACTTCAAACGGTTTTATTTCAAAAGAGCAAGAAAAAGTCTGCTATGATTTGGCCTTCTTTAAAATAAATTGCTGTCTTCAATCTAAACATAGTATATTGTTTAAGAAGGGTCAAAGAGTTTACAATACAGGGAGACTGGTTTGCTAACACCCTCTAGGCTATGGTCTGTCTCTCTTCTGACTGAATGTGCTGGATCAGGCAGTCGCTGGTAATCAGTAAGGGTGTCTAGAGGCATCCAAACGTTCAGCATGTTATCATTAACACAGTTCTCAGTCAGTCAGCAGAGTCCCAAAAGACACAACATTCTCTTCACGGTGAAGCGAATGCATTTCTCAGTCTCTGGATGACTGCTGCATTAATGATAAGTCAGAGTGGTTCAGCCGTTCTTCTTACTTAATGTCAAACAGGTGAAATAATTATCAGCATGTTTACTAGGCTTGCTGGTTGCAGGAATCTGGAATGCAACTACAAAATGTTGGGTAGTTTTTTAAATTAATTTTTATTTAATGAGAACACTCAGTCTCATGAGCTTGGTTTCTTTTTGATGGACTTTCAAATACATATTTTAAATCAGTGGTCTGTGTGTGTGTTCATTTGTGCATTAACCAAAACTTCACCTTCTGTGAAAGAAGTGAAGGAGAAACCACTCGAGCCACAACACTGACAGACTTAACAATAAACACAAATATTCAAATTAATCTACAGATGTCATTTTCATTTAATTTGATGAAATCAGCACCGTTCCAAAACCTAGTGAGATATTTACCTATCCAGTATTTCAAGGCAGCGGTTTAAGATATCACCCAAATTTTCTAATTATAATTATACTTTTTATAATTAACACAAATGCTGCCTTTTAAGATGCCTTCAATCAGCACTTCAAATATATGGCAGTCACAAGAATTCACTGTGACATGCTCAGTGAAAAAATATAAGAGAAATGCTGATTATAAATATGTCATTCAGTCCTTGCAAGTATAAACTAAAATATTCCAATATAATTATAAAATTTGGATGTTTTTTATTTATTTATTTTTTGTGCGTTTATTAATTGATGCCTATTTAGAGTGTTCTCAAGCTCACTGGGGTTTGGGACAGGACTAAGATGTTGATCCACTAATACTAACACATATTCACTAGGGATGTCAAAAGTACTAGTATGATACAAACTGCCTGCCAATACATATAATTAGATATATAACAATATGTGCAGTGCCAGGAGTACTGAATCCATATAGCCTACTGTGTGACTGACAGGCTCCTTTCCGACTTGCTTGTCGGTCAAATGTTGAACAAAAATATTTTTTCAACACATTTTTAATTCATTTGTTACTGTATTAATAGCTTAATATAAATCAAATTAAATATTAGTTTGATTTTCATTAAAATTTATATTAAAAGTCAATTTCATTGGTATTGGAATTACTAAAATTATAGTATTGTGACATCCCTAATATGCACTGAATGTAAAAAAATATTTTAAAAATCCCTGCAAAATGTGATATTTGATGGAGGTTTCCTCTAGAGTGGTGCCTGCATTTAGTTTGCCACCATAAATTGCTCCTTTATAATTCATAAAATCAATTGGCCAGACAAACAAAGAGCACACCAGCAATTTTTTTTTAATAGGAGCTAATTAAACATGTGAACTGCGGAGTGATTCACATGGAACAGAGAGAGATTAGCCCTCCCCCTTTCAATTCTGACCAAGCATGGCAGTCACGCATCAGCCCAGCACGACACACACACATGCACACGCGCACACATCTGGGACCTGGCAGCTGGGCTACCCAGATACAGCGCATTCTGCTTCTGTTTTGCCGCACAACCCTTCTCCTCTTCTCTCCCTCATTTTTTTCTACCTCTACGGTCTGCAGGTGCACTGCTTGGGGAACTCTCAAAGCAGTGGGTATCTTATTATGGGGAGGCGATGGTGAAGAGAGACAGAACAGTGAGCCCCATGTGCTCAGACAGGAAGTGCTGGGCAATATGTGAAGCTCTTTGTATGAAAGCCGGTGAAAACCACAGGCTGTGAAACACCAACGAGCAGATCTGTTATCCGTAAATAAGTTAAAGAGAGTGTACAGGTCAGCTAGATGCAGGAGGAAAAGATCTGAAAGCAAAACAAATGAACTGAGAGATTTTCTGGACTGCAGGAGTGTCAGTGTTTCTGTTTTTGTCTTGTTAAGATGCTTTAAATGAGCTTCTGCGGGTCTAATGGTAACAGGGCTGACAAGCCAGGTGTCACCTTCCATTTCCTTGAGTGATGCTACCTGTCTGTTATTCATTTATTCTGAGATATACAACTGCCTGCTCAAGAACAACAGAGAAGATGAGCCACAAAGAGATGCTGTTAAGTTTGTGCATGAAAAAAACATTTACTCTTTATTGTGTTGCTATTCTTGTTTTTATTTTTGGTTTGCTTTCTTTTTCTATATTTTTATATGTTGAGTTTTTGACATTTGAAGTATTTTCAGCTGCTATGAAAGATGCTATACATATACTACCACTACTACAAATAAATAAATATTATTTTTATAGCATGATCAAAATATATAATATGTATAAAAAGATATATAAATATTAAGACAGTTTAAAATCATATATATTCTTAAAATGGTTCTAACAAGCACCTGCTTTAAAACTCTTTAGAAAACGTGTACGAGGACTGCTGAGAAAGGGCCGTGGTCTTCAGAAGATGGACCAAAATCAAGGTCAGGATTTAGAAAGATGTGGACACAGGTAATCAGATGCAGAGAACAGAACGACTCATCAATCATGGGGAGAGCAGAGTTACTCTGAGGAATTGCGAGAATTAATCCATCACCTGCATTTGGTTTAATTCCCAAATCGTTGAAAGGAGAAGTCAGCTAATGCACTCTTATGAGTGAGAGGGAACACAAGAATGCAAGTTAAAACAGCGAGAGATACGACTGATTCAGGCTGTGAATTCTGGGAGACTGAGAATAAGAGCTGAACATTTCTTGAGTTGGCTCAAGGGATGCAGTGACAACAGCTATGTATCTGCAGGGTCAAGTGTGTATTTTTACACATTAAATTGTTTTCTTAGCTGAGTTGACGCCTGGAAACGGCGTTTGTGAATAACATGATGACTGGGTGATGAACGAGGTGCCAGAATCAATTGGGTGTGTAATTACACTTCATCATTTGGATCTCTTGTGCTCCGATTCTGTTTCTCACAGTAGAAACACACGCACACACACACACACACACACACACACACACACACACACACACACACACGCGCGCACGCGCACACACACACACACACACACACACACACACACACACACACACACACACACACACACACACACAGTCTCAGATTAACTGCCTGGGCAGCAGCTTCCTGATCTGTCAATGGTGTTAAGAGGTCAAATGGAATTTATCTAAATCGGTGTCCATATCAACCAATATAAAAAGTTGCACTGGAATTCTTCCATCTCTGTAACAATAGCACAAAATCAAACACTTTAAATAAAATCACAGAAATGCAAATCGGATTGCAATCATTTGAGGCCGGGAGGTTATAACATGATTAGATTAAGTTTTGTGGTGAAAGAGCATGTGGAACAGAAGACTGCTGAAACATCAGATGACCGGACCAATGAAATGTGCTGATGTGGAAGAGCTGAAGTGCCGAGCGCAGCACATGAGATGGCAAGAGGAAGATACAGAGTGGAATGACTTATTCTACAAGGGGCGGGGGTGTGGGTAGAATCTCGAAATTAGCACAAATAGATTATCTGTCCTCCGGTTCCTGGCCTCAGCACGGTCTAAGCAGGCTGGAAAAAAAGAAAAACACATTGACTCCTCAGCAAACGACTGCCCATCAGAGCAACCAAGGAGGACCGCAATTAAGCGATCAATCACCGTATCATCGATCCCCAAGGGAGACAACTGTATCCGGGGCCTAACTAAATATGCAACGGTTTTGCACAGATAACAGTAAAGCATTTGAAATGGAGTCTAACATTCTTTAACAAGACTAATGCATTCATCTTTTAGTACCCACTGTTTTTTTGTTTTTCAGATGAATAAGTAACCATTAGGGGTGTGCCATTTCATACCATCCACGATAACACCGGTATACATATTTACATAATAAAAAAGTGTCATATCGCGATATCAATGATGGCGCATGCGTCTTCTCTCGCTCGTCTCTCAAAATGGGTTGCACAAGCCAAGCGCTACAGGCGGCGATACTACACTATCGCGTTTAGGAGTCAGGACATGATGGAATTGTCACTTGCACAATCAGGCCAGCAGTGATAATTTTCACGTCTTTTTAAGTCTTATCAGATTAAACATTCAAGCGATTTTAAACTATTCAGTACTCGTGCGCTCTTTGAAAGATGGTTTTCTCTGCGTGCATAAATACAGTAAAGCCGCCTCACAAACAGCTCGTGAGTAACAAAAGTTATTTTTCGCGGATTATATCGCTTTAACGGGGAAAAACACGCAAAATTGTGTCAAAATTCCAGTCTTATCCAGTAAACACAGTCGGTTATGTCTTAAATAAACATAAAACACATGTGACAGTGTGACAGACAGTATAATGAAAACGGTAATGGATCCGTGCACTAGCTCTAAAAGTGACAGCAGTCATGTGACTGTCATTAATGTTGTCGTCAAAACAACAAAAGATAGCTTTGATTGTAAGGAATCAGAATTAATAGCCTATGTGTTTAATTTAGTCAGGACTAAAAGACTACCAGTGTTATTTTACATTTGATTACTTTTTTCAGTTTCTGTAGTATTTCTGAATACTAGTCTTAGACCTACCAAAAAACTTTTCTCTTTATTTGTATCTTTATTATTTTGTATTATTTTTTGCTACTTTTTTCAATTTAATTCAAAGATTGAAATCAAGCTTCCTCGTGTTGTGTAAACTCTTAACAACAAAATTACACCATTGTAAAAACACAATGAGTGAGCAAACATTTAGGTGAGATAAATGTAATAAAAAAAGTGTCTAAAAAAATGCCCTTTTGTTTGCACTAATAAATGCTGCTGCTTGCCAGCTGCAATCACCAATAAAACGTTGTTCCATATATTTCTTTCTATATCGTCAAAAATATCATTATCGCAAAATATTGTGATATCATTTTGAGGCTATATCGCCCAGCCCTAGTAACCATGTAAAGACGATCAAGTATGGACTGTATACAGTATATGCTACTGTGCAAAAGTCTTAGAGACTTTCTGAAAAGAAACGTTCTGTTTCTTCATGTAATAACAGACTCCCTCTTTTAGTCAATAGGGAAATGTCAAACAGTTAATAAGCCTGTACTGGTCTGCTGAACTGACACAGACAAAGACCTGCTCAATGCACTAAATGACCCATTCAACCGCACACTACTCAAATCACTTAATAAAAAATTAATGCTTATCTGTAAGATTTGCTAATTCAATTTCTGTCCCAACTGTTTATCATGTGGCACACAACGATGCATTCATCTCAAAAGACAGCATGACAGTTGTAATTCAAAAATGTAAAGATCGTCTTTTAGGCTGTTCAATGAGACATTTACACCCATCTTTGTCTTCACTGCAAACTAACAGGGAACAGTAGGAGTCTTCAGTTCTCCTGCAGAGACTATGGCTGAGCTCGAGAGAAGGCTGATGTATAATGCATACATTATACATCAGAATGAGTGAAGGCCAGCAGTGTGTCAGAGGAGACAGAGTCAGACTCAAGCTGTTCCTCCAGGAGCCAGCTTCATCCCTCCTTTAATTACACTCTATTGATCAAACACAGATGGAGGGGGAATGAAGGATGGAGTAAAAGAAAAAAAAGAGAAAGACATGGAAGGACAGAAGTGAAGAAAGGGAGAAATGAATGTTGTTTTCAGACTGAGAGGGAGAAAAAGAGACTATTTACTATTGCTGCAGTATATAGTATACACTGCACAGTATGCAAATTATATGTGACTTACTACATTTGCCAAAATGCTTACTACATGAAATAATGTATCTCACAATGCAAAGTGCTTGACTTGAACTACCACTGTGTGATGGATAAACCTAAAGTAATATCAGCCACAAAAATGTAACTGAAAAATAAAAATAATCTAATAAGGTTCACATCAGGGCTTTTCAGCATTACAAAGTCTCTTCAGAAAAAGGTCAACCTCAACAAACAAGATGCTACCTTTCAATTTGTATTTCTAACATTACATATCAATCTGCTCTTTCAACACTTACATACTTGTCCTTCATAATTAAATATTATATTAAATCATTATTATTCATTCGGAATCTCCATACAACAAACGTTAAGTGTGCGACAAAGGTCTAAAGTGTATATTCTCTTCTTTTCTCTTTCATTTTGCTGACCTACTTAGCTCTCTGTTCCAGGGCTGCATCTTGGCTCCTTTGTTTCATACCGATATAGACTGAATCTCTTCTGAGATCAGGAATTTCTGTGCTTGGGGTCATCCGCCTCCTGCCAGACTCTAGTGGCTCATGCACCGTGAGGCAGAAACACATTTCAGGGGATGAAGGAGTGTATGCTTCCTGTGAGCATGTGGAGGGAGATGAATCATGATTCTCCATGACAGGGAGGCTCGGAGAAAAACCCGCTACAACGAGCATGCTGCTGAACTCTGGATTACCTTTTAAGAAACAAAACGACAAGTCACTGCTCTCATAAATATCTGTCAGAGATGACACTCACCGATCATCATTGTGCACCATTAATGAGAACACAGCCTTGAGGGAGGTATAAAATTTACAACCTTTTGTGATCAACTGTCATCTTCACCAAGTAGGGTTTAGAAACATCCACACACTCAACACACAGCATTGTACACTCTGATGTGAAGTTTACGGATTAGACTTTCTTTTCCTATGCAGTCTAATTTCCCTATAATTCAACAATACTGATTGATTACTTGTTAGTAAATACTTTTCAGCATATCATCATCATAATCATAACCAACATCATTATTATTATTAATAAATTATATTTATTAAATTATTATTGCATAATTGTTATTGTAATTATATTTATTTCGCATTTTCGGGTTAATTTGTTGTGGGAGATATTACTTCTGGTGCATCCTTTAAAAAACAGAAAGGTACACCAACATTAGATACATAACATTTTCTGTTACCTGTTAAAGAATTAGCAAGTTTAGAAAATAGCAAACTAAAGAAATGGACAAGCAGGGATAGATGCTGAAATAATTAGTCTCCTTTTTAAGACCCCAAAAAAAAAGAAAAAAAAAAAGAACATTTAAAGGTGAGATGAGATGGAGGCAGGTGTGGCCCCTGATATGTGTATAATTAGAGAATGAACTCCTGTTTATAGCCTGGGTGCCAGAACAGTGAATTTCACAGTCTTGAGATTGATCACAGAGTGTCAAGAAAGAAAGTATATTTCAGAATGCTGCAAAAATTCTGACCATGCAAGAGTGTAACAAAACATGAAAAACACTCCAAGGAAGCTTTCTGAATTCAACAAGGTTCTCGTAGAAATGAAAGAGTTAATGAGGATGGTAGTTAACAATGCTTGATTTCCAAGGTACATATTTGCACTTAAAGCTACAATATGTAATTTTTTTCGCTGCTAGGGGTCGCTAACCTCTTACAATAACAAAGGCGTAGGTTGATGACGCATTAGTGGAATTATGGAACTTGTCGTTATGCTGATGGATCTAATAATGTTTATGGATGTGTGAATACATTGATGTTTTTAACATGACTGTGGTATGAAGCATGGCACGATTGCTAATGAGAGACATCAGCGCCACACGCGAGTCCCGCAGATATAAAAGAATAAGGACATTTCATTCTACCGAACTACACGCAAGTGCAGAATTACTACTCGCACATGTCAGTTTATTTGACGAATTAAACTTGTGAGGTAACGCAGAACTGTTTCACTTGGGTCTACACTATCACACTAAACTGCATTTAAGTGTGTTGAAAGTTATAATGTTATTCTATGTGTTAGTTTGTTGGCTGTATGAGACTAGCAGTAAGCTAGATCAACATTAGAATAACATGCTGTTGATATTCTAACATTTCATCATGTTGAGCTATATAACATTGATTAGTTTTATGTACATTTGCTCACCTGTCACCTGTGTACATTTGCTCAGCGGCATCTCTGTCAAGTCGAAGTTAGTCGCGGACGTGGAGCTCTTGGCATCTAGAAAACGCCATGCCGATATCGATCCTCATTTTAGTTCTCCTTTTGTCCTAAAGTCTGCTTGCCATGGTCCATAATGTTTGAACGAAACAACAACAGCGTAAGCGTGCCGCTAGACGTAACGCAGGTGTCCACGTCTGTCACCATGGTTACTATGGCAGTTCGAGCGGAAACCAGGGATAACGCGGATATTACGTCATTGACAGGCGACAATGACCAGGGACGAGCCATTATTTAAAATTGGAATTTCTCTGAAATCTTTGGGAACTTTTGGGATATTGTAAGTACACAACTGTAGGAAATATATCACTGTGCAAGTGATTTTTGGATATTTTATTACAAAAATCTAACATATTGTACCTTTAAACTAAATGTTTCACCCAGAATGTTATCTTTTTTAATGCATTGTTAATACTAATTGTAAGACAGAAAAGGTGTTATACACTGTAGTTCTGTCTAGCTGTTTATATAAATCAAGCCTATGCATTATGGTGCGTTCAAGTCCTCCTGGGAAGTTCATACGTGCGAGGTGGGAAGCCGTGTTTACGATGGCATGTGCGCTCAAGTCACTTTCGTCGGAGTAAGATGGCGGAGTACTTTCTCTTAATTAATTACACAAAAATACAGTAAGGTTCTTAAACTCTTGTTCTAGAAAATGAAGAACAAAGAAATGTGCATCAGGTGTGCTTTGTTTTTTTATGTTTTTAATTAATTTATGATGCCACTGCCGACTTTATCGTTACATGTTGCATTGTTATATTATAATGCCATAATATTCTGTGCCGGGAATTAGCTTACTGCACTGTAAATAGAAAAGCCTGACAATATCACTAAATACCTTTAAGTATTGTGGTATTCCGCCATGTTTCTCAGTGACACGCCCACAACTCGTAAAGATCGGGGCTTAAGAGAAAATCCAGAGCTCCCCACTGGTATTTACGACATTGTGGTCGCACCATAACACATAACGCACCATAACACATAACCCCTAAAATATAAAGCAAAGTACACCTACCCTGCCTTCCAATACACAGAACTACATAATGAGAAACGGATTGTTAGGAAAATTAAAAAAAAGAGCCAATGGCAACAATCTACAACCAAAATTCGACTGCAACAACAAGTAAGCCAAATGTCTTACCTGCCATGTACTTTAATGTCAGAGATGGCGTAGAAGTATCTTGAAAGGTTGTTCTCATCCACCATGGTGGCGCCCGTGGCAGGCCTGAGCAGACGTACGCGCAGGTCAGTAATGGTGAAAAAGTCTCTCAGGTTCTTGGTGGTGTCGAGTTGTCCATACAGCGAGGCCATATTGTGCAGCTTAGGCCCGGCGAACAGTGCGAAGCGGTCTTTGATTTCGAAGCGTACAGTCTTGTCATTCTTCCACACGTAACCTCTTGAATATTCCTCGGTACAGATAATGTCCAGCAATGTGTGCTGAGTAATGTCTTTTACCGTCTTGGGCTCCATAGTAAAAGCATCAAGGCAGTCAGTAGCGTAGAACTGGTAGGGCTGCCAGCTCCGTCCATAGTCCAGAGACTTCTCCAAAACCATCTGCTCAGGCCGACCTGACTCAAAAGTGATGACAATGTCATCAGTCAGCTCAATAGTCTTGTTCCACGACAGGGTTATGTTGACCGCCAGAGGTTTAGGGTATTTCTTCCAGGAGGTGGACTGCCAGAAGGTGGTGGGGTTACGGCCCTCAAAGTCGAACATGAGCTCAGCAGGGTGGGCCAGCTCATCTGTGGCTGCGTCACACTCGTTGTTGCACATATAGGGGTTTTCCTACAAGATAAAGAAAATAAAGAAGACAACAGTTAAATAAGAATCCAAAAAAAAGTGTTTTTTTATTAAATGTATCACATGTTTGCAGAAATGGGGTATAGGTCGGTCTAGGCAAATGAGATGAAGAGTACTCATATTTACACATAGTACGCACTGGCCTTGGTGGCGTTATTATGGAAAGGATGCAGTGGTCCAATCTATTCTCCAGCTGTTGGCTGAATCTATATAAGGACCGGCCATTAAACGCACAAAGACTCATAGATCTTTTTTAGAGCCATTTAAAGTCAAGTTCCCTCATGCACAACCAGTAAAACCAGTCTTGTTTAGCACATAATTTATTATTGCCTGTTTTAAGTTCCACCTATCCATGATAATAAAGAACAAGAGAATTTAGTCTCTAAAGAGCTAAAAATGGACATGGATTCATGTTAAAATGCTCATTAAAAAAGTGAAAAATATGAAGGTCAGACTGACAAAATGTGAATAATACACTCTCCTCAAGTCATTCTTTTGCATACAGGCTACCTTGTTCAGCACCTTGAGGTAAGGACACCCAGAGGTGCACTTTTGTCACAGCCACCACTGGCAGGTGAAAAATATACCACGGATCTACAATTCAGAAAGAGGCATTGAAATAAGTGTGCTGCTGGCTTGTGCGAAGACTGTTGGTGCCCTCATGTCAACTGCCCTCCTTCACCCTATACCATCCCCCTCTCAAACATTCACACTAATCAGCATACTGGTATGTTCTGCTGCGCCACATGCTGGTGTGCGCTAAGCAGGGGCTCGTGGGGCTGTGATACTGTAGGGTGGCTGTGTCGTCCTCCAGGAAATACCTCTCAAGAGGAACAAGCTCCAATTTATCTGAACAAGAAACACAGCAGCTGATTAAGTGGGAGATGTCTGTCTCTCTGCGGGAATCCACAGGCCTGGACACTAGGGATAAAGGCACAGTGATAAAGGATAGGTGGAGAAAGGGACTGCGGAGAAGAAAATGAGTGACACAGAGGCAAAAGGAGCGCTTCTGCTAATAGGCTTTTCCTCTTGCCTTGTCCTCCAAGGCAATGAGACAACAAAGCCCTGACAACCATTGAACCTCTTAATTTTGACAAAGTGGCATTAATATGCTCTCCAGCCAGCCCATACAGAAAAAAAAAAATTTGAAATATATTTTAAAGTGTCAAAAATATATGTGGCATATATTCCAAATACATTGAAATATATTTGCATTGTTGGTCACTTATATTTATCATTTTGAAACATATTCTGAAATATAACAAAAATATATGATGTTAAGTGTGAAATTTATTTACATTTATAACATGTAATGTAAAATATATGACAAAAAATATATAGTCATAAAATGTTTAGCTTGCTAAAGAAGGGTCGAAAATGTATTTTGATCATAGTAATTCCTCTACCTTTTCCCCTATACACAACAGTAGGCTACCATATTTCACTACTGTATTATGACACACAGCTATAATAAATACTGTACTTACATTTAAATGACTGTAATGTAAAATGACAGATAGTTGCTTTCCTAGGACTATTAGGCCATATTAGGTGGCACGTACCTAACACTAAGTGCAATTATTAGATTTATTGTTGTGTTTTATTGACATCTTTCCTGAAGTCATTATATTGAAAATATGCACAATATTTATGATGCAAGTATAACAGTGACACTCCAACAGTGAAGTACACTTAAACAATAGATAGAACTCAGTGTCTAACACTGCATACACACACTATTAAATAACTGTATTCAAATTTCCACAGGCCACCAAGGGACAACTGGGGACAGCTGTCAACTCAAAAATAGCTGAACTCAGATTTAAAATGAAATAAATAAAAATTGAAAAAATAAATTGAAAATGTGTTGTTTGTTTGTGAAAATGTTAACTTTAAATTTCAAAATATATTTCAAATGAAACATTTTGCAAAAGTTAAACCATATATGACCATATATGTTGTTTATCGACATATAAATATATTCACATATTTAACTAAAATATTTTTTCAAAAAAAATATCAAAATATATTCTGAAAATATATTTCAAATATATTTCTTTTGTGTATGGGAGTCCTCTACAGCTGTGCATATAAGCTTGGAGAATGATCAGACCCACCATTGAAGTACACATGCCTCTCACTAGACAATCCAGTCAAGAGGCAGAGCTGTTCATGCTGTTCTATCTCAGCATGTGCTTTAGGCACTAGCCCTCTTATGAAGAATTGTGATTGGTGTCTATAGCACTCTATATTTAACTAGCAAGCATCAAAACTACTATTGCTTATACTTGGAATGTAAGATTAAGGGATTTTAACAAACCCCTACCCCTAAGAATTAAGCTTTAGTGCATAATTTTCCTGCAAATTATGTTCGGGTTTTGAACATGAATGATACCATATATTGCACAGCTTGTTGAGGGGAGGTATGCAATTACTCCTGGCAAACAATAAAACAGGCAAACAAATTTTCATCGATGTCATATCTAGAAAGACTTTAGGATGGGCTCTTTTGACTCTCTAACAGCTAAATAGCAATGGATTAAAAACACTCTTATCATTTTAGTAATCCAGCATTGTGCCATAAAGTTTAAATGTGTGGCGAAAAAATGTATTAAATTAATGTGTGAATAAATAAATAAATATATAAACATTAATTTCCTTGTAAAGAACATGCCAACTGTACACATTTGATGTATCATTATCATTGGAACATGCTCAATGAACATTGAGCATTGCACACATACTTGAACTCATCCCATATCTCTGCTCAGCACACATGTATAAACATATTCTGACTCATAAAATGCATTATGAAATTATTATGAAAATTAATAAAGAAAAATAATACTAAAAAATAACATTAAACAGTAAACGTTTAGTCTTCAGTCACATTCATCAAGAGACATCTTTAAAAGGAAAAAGTTCTTTCATGCCACTGAGAGCATGTTAAGGTTTGACTCACATTAGAAAAACTGATGTAGCTGTCACATTGACAAAAATCATTAACTACTAAAGATGTTTCTATTGATCCTAAACTGATCAGGACACCCAGGATACTTGGAACGGGGGTTGCGGATTTTGAGGGCTGGGCTCAGTTGGAAAATAAGACAGCTTTCTGTGAATTGGTGTTAATGACAGTGTAAGGCTCCAAACCGTGTAAGGTTAATCCCATCCACAAAGAGCTTGATGAACAAGAAAGAGGTCCAGAGATAGAGAGAAAGCAAGGCGAGAGAAAGAGAGATGTACTGCACATGCACTCAGCTGCCTGGTTCTAATCCGAGCGAGCCTGTTGTCCCCATTAAATGTGTTCTGGGTAATTTCACACCAACAAACACGCACACAATCATCATGAATCACCTCTCACTTGCTTACTAAACACAGCCTTAAAAAACCCACCCATCCTACAAACGCCGTTTGTCTGTTCAGTGCCTGGCTGAGTGTTTTTCTCACGGCTGATCACACATCTCTGTGGAATGAAGATGTATTATCAATGCAATAATTTGTCTCGAACAAAAGAGTGCAAATGAAAGCCATGTCAAAAGCCTGCCTCTTCACAGCCACAATTAACAATGTATGCTTACACTCAGTAATGACTCCCATTATTTTCCTGCTGATAATCTCACAAATTGCAGGATCTAGACTGAAGGCTCTTTCACATGACTCATGTGCACTGAACTCTATGTAGCGTCAAGCAACAGCATTACCACTGCCCAGCGTGCAGGGCATTGTAGCATGACTCTCAGAGATCAGACAGTATTAACTATGACCTTGTTTGCCGACTGACCACTAAGAGTTGCGCACCACTCAGAATTTAATTGAGAATGCCTTTTCATTTCCTGAACTGTGATTTGAAATTGAATATTAGGAAGTAGAATTAAAGCAAAACAAAATGTAAAGAAATAACTCATTTTTAACAATAAAAGCAAAGTTTGTCAAGACAAACATTGAATGTTGCTTTGACAAAGCCTAGTTCTGTAAAGAAAGTGACGCAGTCTGCAGTACTTTTCATAAGGAGGTCAAAGTGGTGAATGAAGCTTGAATGTATGAAAATGAAAGGTGCACTGAAAGCCCTGTCATGAGTCATGTGAAATGGCCTCAAAAGCGTTAACTGTAAAGACAAATATTAGTAGTTTAGGACCTATTCTGACCAAGCCACGTGAAAAATTATTATTCAGCTGGGAATTTCTTGTCGAGGGCAGAAGTGAATGAGATACGACTGTCCCACTGGCAGGCAAGGCTTCAGATTACCAGATCACCAATGTGACTGAGTATAAATTTACTGTGGCTGACAACAGACTGAGATATATAGGACCAACCAATCAAACAAATCCTTTTGTGTGACAGATGTTTGTGACATGCAATCTGGATCAAAGTTTGCTCTCTCTGTCTCCATTTCTCTCTCCTTTAACAAAACACGTATGTGCAAAAATGCGTACATACAATCACACTCACACATGCCCACACACCAATATGCGTCGCAACTCAGCAAGCGTTTTGTCTGTTCCATCACTCTCTTGCCATGCTTTTCACGTATTTGATTGTGGCTGTTTTGAGCTCTTCAGAAATGACAAATAGATCAATATCGTTTCATTGGAAATGAAATTACTATGCAGCGGCCACACTGAGATCAGTGCTCACGTTGTGAAATCTACTGTGTAATTGTCTCAGCTAAAGGAGACCAGTGTGAAGAGCGATTTCTCCTCAATCATTTCAAATGTTAATGTCTAATCTGTCAGATGCCGTTTTGCCAAACCGTATGACAGGCTCAGGTCAGTTCATTTGCATATCTCTTTTTCTGGTGCTAACATGAAATGATTTAAATCAAACTTGTTCATATGACACGACATTAGCCACTAAATTACAAAGGAGCAAATTTGATTTTACGTGTTACAGATAAACATGAGGGTTTGGGCATGTGATTTCTTCTCTTTTTCTCTTTTTGTCTCTCTCCATCTCTCTCTCCCCCCAGACTGCAGTTAAATCCATCACTTGTGCATAAATGAGACCTTGGTGGAGTGATAGATTTCTCCAAGGCCTTCGGTTTGATTGAAGCTCCGACTCCTTTTCAATCTGCCTCTGTGCTCTTGCAAACACCTTTGAGCTCGTCCTGCAGAATAGCCACAAACGCACTTGGGCTTCACCGCTACGCTGCTTGAATACAGGAAACACCGATTACTGTGTGTAATAAAGCCCAGGATAAATCCCGCCAAGAATTACAGTCGCATTTTTGATCTAGAGGTCAGCGGGACGAGATAGCAGACGAAAAGTGACGCCAGTTCAATTCCTACCTGCCAAATGCATGGACACATAAACATGCTGCCTAGATTTAAAATATACATTATTCACACATAAGCTTTTAAAGGGTCATGAAAACCTAAAACACATTTTTTGAGATGTTAACAGATATGTACAGGTTGAACATCAATGAAAATAAACAATTGCACTTTTATTATTTATTATTATGGAAAAAGTGGTTATTTTTTCATTTTTCTGCGCTATTCCGTTCTTCCAGTTTAAAAAGTAAGTTGAACCAACGTCACAATAAGTCAGGTATATGCATTAATTCGGAGTTGCGGCTGGAGAGTACGCGTCTACGTCATCAATTTCTGAGCTTTTCGTTTCAGCGCTGTTCGTTCACCTCTGTCTCTTCAGCTTTGCATTCAGACACGTGTTGTAAGTGTCCATTTCCTCAGTACAGTAGCACAAAAGTGTTATTTGCATTTCCCCACGATGCGGTCAGAGCTGGAGTTTGACTACCACCAACACATGGAAAATGACTGTCACAATATTTAATATACCAGAAAATGATAGATAGATAGATAGATAGGTTCAAGCTTGTGACAGGTTTTCTGAGGCTTAACACAATCTGTTGCAGACTGTCCCCACTGTGTTTCATTGAAAAGCAACAACGTATCATTTTAAATGGCCTGGGCGACTTCCCTATGGACAAACGGTGAGAAGGGGGAAAAAAACATCACGATTCAAAAGACACCACTTAAGAGTCTGTATTCACAGATGCAGATCACACCTACTGACTTCCAATATGTCAAGATGATTCCTTGAGGGATAAAAAGTGAACAGCTGCCTGCACCTTTACGAAATGGACTTGGTAAAGCATGTTAAAAATAAAAATAAATAAAAAAAAAACCTTGAGAGCAGAGCTTTGAAGATTAAGCCTCATTCTTACACTGTAAAACTTTACTGTAAATTTACAGCGAATTTCCTACAGAATTGTACTGTATTTCCATAATACAGTATTTGGCTGTATCTTTTACAGAACAGCTGTAAATATACAGCACATTTCTGTTTTCAACCCGATAAATTCGTAATACAGTATCATACTGTAAAAGCACTGCATTGTGGGATTGATTTCTTTCGCGCTCAATTCAGTTCAAATGTGACGCGAGCAGACAGTAGCTACTACAGGCAAACTTGTTTTGTCAGCGGGATTCAACTGAACAGAATAATCATTCCTGTTATCAAGATAAACAGTGTCTGCGAATCTGTGAGCAATTTTTAAGCTTTTGTGAGCTTCGGTTCGTGTTTCAAACATTAGTTGCCTGTGACGCAGCAGAAAATGGGAGACATTAACTTTACATGAAGACGGATGGAAGAATTTGTCATCTGAATAACCTGCGCCTGTGACGATTAGTGGGATTTAGAGTTTGAGAAGATGGAAAATTGTTCAACTGAGTGATACGGTAAGCCAATATATATATATATATATTTTTTTTTTGCGTTCGCATTTCTAACATACGTTGATTTCACGAATGCATTTGGTTTGATTCTGCCGCGGCCGCGCAAACAATTCACTCTGTTCCACCTGTTTACCAAGTAACGTTAACTTCGATATTTCACATAATAGGCAACATATACCATGTTATTTGCATGACCTGCTTTTGATATATATATTTTTCGTTTCAGGCTTTGTAATCTGATGACGGTCCAGTGCTAATGTAAGTACTTTTAAGTAGTGTTACAGTTATAGTCTATGTGGTAAAAAAAATTCTATCAAATGCTGTCAGTTCTGTGATCGTGCTTTTGAATCGTTGTCATAATTTTGCTAGCACAAGAAAATCCATGTTCCTAATGCTGTTTTCAAATGTAGTATTCCTGATTGCCATGCCATGGTCCTACAACTAACAATTCAAAGAGAAGTTAAGACGGTGTTATCCTTCAAGCAGATAAGTAGAAATTATTCAACAAATCTCATTAATCTGTAATATGTTTTATGTTTTGGTTCTGTTGATCATGGCTGTGCTGTCCTTTTTAAAAATAATTTCAGGAATTTGCATCGCTGATGTCCAGCAATCTACACTTGCCAGAGAGTCCAGGCCTTATTTCCTGGTATGTAGCCTAAACATTAAAGGGGTAGTTTAAACCTAAAATGAAAAGCCATCATTTACTCACTCCACTGCAAAATATATTTTTCTTAATTAGTGTTTTTTTTCTATTTTCCAGTCCAGATATATAAAATTCTTACATGAAGAAGCATTTAATAGACAAGTAAAAATTGTCTTGTTTTCTGAAAGAATATGTCAAAATTTAGTGAGTTTATGCTTAAAACAAGCAAAATAATATGGCAGTGCGTTTTATCGTTCTAACCCTAATCAATTTACATTTTTAGGTGAAAATTTTAATTTATAGAACTATGAATAGATAGACAACTACATCGAACCACAGTGGAACCCACAATAGTTATTTTAATTATTAATATTATTTATTAATTCATTATATTATTATTTTTTCAATTACAGGTCAATCTCTAAGCAACCAGTGCTGGACATTACGTTTGGAAGGTCAAGGTGTGTGTGGAAAGGATCACAGCCTAACTTCATCATGGCCTGGCAGCGCTGTTTGCCTCCTCCTATAACTTCAGCTTGCAGTACAGGAAGAGGCAGCACCTTGAGTTTGTTCAGAGGTTAGTCATTAGCATATTTGCCATTCATATAAATATTAGACTGAATTGTGACTTTTCGTTACAGTATTTATTATGTTGACTACTGGTATGAACAATATGGCCCTGGTTTCCATACTGGGCTTAGCTTAAGACAGGTCTAGGCCTTAATAAAATTAGGGTATTTAAGCAGCTTTTATAAAAATGTCTAATAAAAAAAAAAAAAACATTACTGGTGTGCATCTTGAGACAAAACAGTGACAGTCACATATTTCAGATATGTCAGTGCAAGTTGTTTTCAGTTGAAGGATTAGTGAAAATTCTGTCATTAATTATTCACCCTCATGTCGTTCCAAACCTGTAAGACCTTCATTCATCTTCAGAACACAAATGAAGATATTTTTGATGAAATCTGAGAGGTTTCTGAACCAGCCATAGACTGAAACATCTTTGTAACTTTCAAGGCCCAGAAAGCTAGTAAAAACATTGTTTAAATAATCCATGTAACTACAGTGGTGCAACCTTAATATTATGAAGCGATGAGAATACCTTTTGTGCACAAAAAAACCCAAAATAACGACATTATTCAACAATCTCTACTCTTTCACGTCATTCTCCTACGCTGTTGACGTAGTGTAAACAGTGTCAAGTCACCTTCATTTATATAGCGCTTTTAACAATATAGATTGTTTCAAAGCAGCTTTACAGTGATAATAGGAAATTACCGTAACATAGATTGTTTTGGCTTTACAGCAGCTCTAGAATAAAGTTATTAGATCGACTATTTTTGACTGTCAAAATGCAGGCGGACACAGTTTCCGTGAGTTGTTCAAAATCTTTCTTTTTAGTAAACTCTGTGTACACAAACAATGTTCTCAATGCTGGAGTTCATGTGTAGAGTCTCTGGTGATACTGAGAGCACAGTTTCATGTTGTGTCGAGCCTTCTTAGTGTTTTAAAAAATAGCGATTTTTGATGCTATCATAGTCGTGCCCCAAGCACTCCCATTCAAAAGGCAATTTGAACGAAAACGAAAATACGGTCAAACTTAAAAGTGGCGTTTCCATCCTAATTATGCTTTTAAACGAAGGTTTGCCTCGGGTAGATTAACAAAAAGACCCTAGGTTGCATTTTGGCAAGAGTTATCCTTTAATACACTCCGGCCCACTCATCCTCACAAAACAGTGTAGGAGAATGACATGTAAAAGAAGAGATTATTCAACAATGTTGTTATTTTGCACACAAAAAGTATTCTCGTCACTTCATAATATTAAGGTTGAACCACTGTAGTTATATGTACTATTTACCAATGTTTTTACCACCTTTCTGGGCTTTGACAGTTGCAATGACATTGATGTCAATGGAGGGACAGAAACCTCCCAGATTTCATCAAAAATATCTTAATTTGTGTTCCGAAGATGAACGAAAGTCTTAAGGATGAGCAATAATGACAGAATTTTAATTTTTGGGTGCAAACATGCATTTTAGTCTGGTAAATGTCATGTTTAACATTATCATGTAGTCATGTATGCAATAAACATTGCAAGGCTTGCAATTAAAGTTAAATTATTTCTGTCACAAAGGTTTGGGCTGGATTCTGGCAATGTGTGCTCTATATAAACAGTCTATGGCTGCCTTTCCACTGATACTCTGATGGGACCTGATGAGGGGATGATATTAAAAGTTGTAGAATAAAACTTTAAATCTGGCAACCCCACTTCCAAAAGTTTAGTTAGTTGACAGTGCACATGTAAACAGACACATTGAGTTGATGTATTTTAACCAGGGCAGAAAAAATATCAGTTATTGATCACAACATCCAACATTGCATTTTTTTTTTCATGTTGTTCAGTTTTATCCAAACAGTTTAGTCGTTAAAACCGATATCTGGTTTTTATTTACACATCTTTTGTGCTGTCTCTCTTTGTCAAAATATATAAACTCAGTCCATAATATTTCATTGTTTTTTTTTCCTTTCTTTTCTGCCTTTTAGACGATTTCCTGACATCAATCCTGAACGTGGATCAAAAACAAAGAAAGGACAAGTAACTTCAAAGAAAACTGGCCAAGTTGTGCAAAAAAAGAACACTTCTGTCCTCACTTCTGCGAAAACTTGAAGACTTTGAATGGGATTTCGTTTGCACTTGAATGGACTTCAAAACAGAAACAGGAATTCACTGCCATTATAAAGCTTGGAAGAGCCAGGACATTTTTTAATAGAACTCCGATTGTATTCGTCTGAAAGAAGAATGTCATGTAGACCTAGGATGACTTGAGGGTGAGTAAATCATGAGCTAATTTAAATTTTTGGGTGAATTATCCCTTTAATTAAGTGCTAAGTGTTACCTGTTTGTTGTTAAGTGTTAAAATTGCATTTTATGTTTAAAAAAAATTCAGCCAACATGTTCACAGAAGGCAATTTTCTGATCTTTGCTTTTAACCAAAATAAATGTTTTAAAACCCAGAAAATGTTGTTTTCTTTTTCATAGTGTGACTACTATACAATTTATTGCTGTAGACAAGTTTAATATTGTAAAATTATGTGGTATATACTGTATTTGGTAATTACAGTGGAGTACTGTAAATGCTGTTTACTGTACTAGTGCTGTAAAAATACAGTATGTGGCTGGCAACCCAGCTGCCAGTATTTTACTGTAAATTTACAGTACAACGTTTTACAGTACAATACTGTAAATGCTGTTTACAGTACTAGTTCTGTAAAAATACAGTATGTGGCTGGCAACCCAGCTGCCAGTATTTTACTGTAAATTTACAGTGAAAAGTTTTACAGTGTATATTAGTTGTTTATCAAAAGCTCACCACTAATTATTGATGGCTTTCTGCTGTCATTTAGCATTTAGAGAGATTACATGTCAGATCTCAAGCTGATGTGTTGTGACAGCAGAACTCTCTCCAGCCTGCAGTTGTCTGTGTGTTGTGCTGGGTCAGCATTATCAGGGCCAGAGCTTCAAGCCCCCTTTGATTGTTCGAAAATGAGAGTACAAATGAAGTCAGGATGAAGTTAGATCTTCCACCCCTAATGTTCTAAGTATTACAGAGAACTTCAAGTGGTAGTAATTATTTCCTCTTTTCAATGCAATAAAGTGTGTCCATTTCTTTTCTTCATAAAAGCAGCAGCCATTACATTCAGGGAAGCACCTACAGCAAATCTCATTAGACAATCACAAAAGATCAAAAATACCACACAAAGTTGTCTGATGACCTGCCCCGCTCAGTTATTCCTTCTTTTGATCTGCCTGAATTAATCAGTGATATTACACAGAGCTCAGACTCACCACACACACATTGCACTTGCACATAAAATGAAAAATACTAAACTCTAAACAGAAGTCTGACATACTAAACATAATGTACACACTCTTTTTAAGGTGCATACAATTTTTTAAATGTATTAATATTTTGGCAAAATGGTATTTGTTATCTTACTATTTTAATTTATCATTGTAATCATAAAAACAGCACAAGCAGTTTTAACAAGCTCAAAACATAAAAAAAAAAAATCTTACTTGCACTTTGAAAAATAAAGGTATTTCATTCTAAGAAAACTGAATTTAAAACCAGAATACACGGGGCGCATACACTGCAGCCTCAGGATCATGCTCAGTCGTGGTGAGGTAGTAAGAAAGAAGTAGGAAGTAGATCTTAGTACCCCAAAACACCAGAAAAAGATACTTTTCCAATTAGTTGCTAGTTGTGGGGGACGTTTGCCAAACATGTAGCTATCTTTGTATAGCGTATGTCGTTCCACACATTCTCCCAAGTTTATTTTTGACCATCGTCCCTGATAATTTCACTCTGACCTAACAGTTTGTGCTGCATATTTCAGCATGGATTGCTTTGAGAAGCTTTCACAATGTAGGCTTTGCAAAGAGGCTGTTATTGAATGATGGGGCAGCGCCAAATTTATTGGACCTGACAGCAAATTTGAAACATAAAAATGTGTTACTCATTCACATTCAAAACATTTAGCCAATCAAAGCCTGCTAGCAAAAATAGCCTGTTTAATTCTAAGGGAGTTTTTGAATCAAAATTCAGAATTGGTGCAAGTTGCTAATATATTTGATACTCAGCCAAAGCACAAAGTAGTCAAAAACATACTTTAGTACAGAAACTAATTACATTTACTCAAATACTTTACACCACTGATTATAAACATTATAAGAGGGTTTGAGAAAAACATGTTAAAAATACACAGTAAATCCCCTTTAATAAAGCACAGGGACTGGAACAGTTCAGAAACGTATTAAAGCAAATTCATTGGCTTTTACAGAATTATTTACACACTCTTTCTCCGTGCCACCCACTGTGATCATTCTCATTTTGAGTCTCTCGGCAGTTAACATAGCATCATTAAATAGTGCATGGCCACAGTGTCGTAGACCTGATAATCCCGCCTTTGTCTTGAACTGACTGACAGATCATATTTCCTCTTTCTTCAGTCCTTCTTCCCTCTTCATCTGTGTTTTCTACCTTCAGACAGACATACATGTCTGCTTCGCCGCTATGGCTGAATAGCTGAATGAACAAGTGTCTCGGTGTTGACTGCACCCTCCTTTGAGGGCGCCCAGGATAGAAAACTCATTTCACCTAGAAAGGTGTTCAATTTTGCAGCATTTCCAAAAGACTAATATTTTTATGATAATAGAAATGCGCTAGATGCGAGGAGACAAGTGTTGGTTGTAGAGATCCGCAAATAACATTGCTGCAATTCATAATGTCTCATAAAGATCTGTGATATGGACCCATATTGTTCCTGCCAGCTACAACTTGCATTTTAAAAGTAATTTCTCAGCCATGTCATTGGTGAATCTCTGTAAATAGCAGCCTGAGGGTTTCATTCAGAATAATTTCATAACAACTCTTCCGGGATTTTCTTTTCTGACAGGGAAATTGTCCCTTGATATGAGAAAACATCCTTTGAAATCTTAGGCCCCTAGAACAGCTATTTAAATCATAATATAGTTTTAATATTTTGTGTCTGCTTAATTAAAAGTCATTCATTACTGTTGGCTAAGATATCTCCCTTTGTGTTTAATCTGGTTTATATTGCAATTCTGACTATCTCAGAAAAGCAAAAGTGGTTTACTGCTGAAGGTGTCAAAAATATTTAGTCAATTTGACACCTTCACCATTCTTGGATATAACAACTCTTTTTGAGGCTGTATTTTGCTCATGTTTTTCTGGGTAATGGAACACTGTGGGATGATTAAACTCAATATGGCTTTGAATGTCGTCTGTTTGTGGCAGACTGCTTTAGTGGTCTTTAAATTCAGCTCCTACCACCCTTGCCGATCAGTGAACCCTTTTTGGACCATCCGCCGGGGATTCTTTTACTCTTTTTCACAGCTGAATGTGAAAAATGATTGACAGATGATTCTAGGGACCAGAGAACAATCCTCTGTACTCTGCTAGACTTATTCATGTGTGCACACAGCACACACACAAGCATCTTTTGTGTTTACAGAGAAAGAAAGGGGTGAGAGAGACAGACACTGGGGACAATGGGAACAAAACAAAAAAAGTTTGAAGGTGAATGTGCATTCTAAGCATGGAGATGGTTTTTTTTCTTTCACGTGTAATGAAACCAGGATGTCTTTCAGTCCAGACGGACTCATTTGCTTCCTGACAAGCTGCTATTAAGAACTTTAAAAGGACCAACTTGGCTGATTAACTCCACTCCTCAGAAATAAAAGATGAATTAAGCTCTCTTAAAGTGACTAATTAAGCCTTGAGACTAATCTAATGAGATAACCCAGAAAATAGCATGAAAAGCCCTACATTTTCATTCTACACTTGTTAGAGCTCAGCGTGGGGGTCCACAAGAGTGTGTGTGTGAGTAGAATCAAGTATGGAGAGTTCAGTGTATAACTTTAAATATACCTATATGTCATATAACTTTACAGAAATAGCAATAATACAGAAATATATAAAAATTCACACAAAAAAATAAAAATAAGGATGAATTCAAATATCTTTATCTGATTTTTTTCTACATAAAGTGTATCCTTGCAGGTTTTGAATAGCACCACTCAATGAAAGATGTCCATGAATTTGACTTTCTACAAATTCATGAAAGTTCTGTGTGAAAAAAAAGTTTCTTTTCTTTTTATATCAATAAATAAAAGAGCAAAACAATTCCTTCTCTCATCTGGAACAGTGAGTTCACAACAAACATATTTATCATACTTCGGATACTGGAGATAGCATCCTAACAAAACTACCTCATAAACGACTGGCTCAAGGGACTATGAGGAGGCACAAATTTTGTTAACAGCCACTTGTGCACTCTGACTCACACAATAGATAAACCTAACATACGCAACTGATTCTGATGTTAGCATGTGACTGCCGATATGAGACCACAGTTGATTGAGCACAACACCCACATCAATGCTGAGAGCCATGCAAAATACACACTACTATGTGAAATTTTGTTTTTTTTTATAATATCCAGCAAGGATGCATTAAATGAATCAATTGTGAGGGTACATTTTTACATGGTTACAAAAACAAAATCTATTTCAAATAAATGCTGTTCTTTTAAACTTTCTGTAAATCAAAGAATCCTGAATGTATCATGGTTTCACAAAAACAAAGCAGTAAGACTGTTAAATGTTTCTAGAGCATCAAATCAGCATATTAGAATGATTTCTGAAGGATCACATGACACTATGGCTGCTGAAAATTCAGCTTTGCAATCACAGGAAGAAATTGCATTTTAAAATATATTTCTAAAGTATATATTACAACAAGTGTCTGTGCTTTCCGTGAGTAAATGTTAACTTTTGGGTGAACAGTCCCCTTTAGGTCAATGTTTTTATATGTAGAGTCGAGTTAGGTGTGTTCCACGTGTTTTGTTTTTTTAACTAATCTAAAGCCCTGGAAGAACTTGTGTTTTTATCATTGAACAAACTATAAAAAATAAAACTGTGTGAGCCCGCGTAACCCTGCAAGCACTTCCACCCCACATTTTTATTAAATTATTTATTTCCATGTTTTAAATCTCTGTCACAGACTGAACATTCTGCCATATCCTTCTCCTTCTGTCTCAACCCTTCTTTTCTTTCTCTGATGTTTATTGTCAAACTTTTTTTCATTATTGATGTTTATTGTCAAACTATTCATATCTCCTTTTCTGCTATTCCATCTGTTTCTCCAACAGGCCCCTTAGCTCCGACTCTCAGCCACTTCTCTCGACTCTGTCTGACACATCTCTCCTTGAGATCGATGCAGTTGACAGCTCCGACTGAAGTTCTGCGCGGGGGCTTGTGATTTTTAGATGCGAAACGGCACAAAAAAACCTCCCTATCCTCTACTAAAACATTTTTCTTGTATTTCTCTCTCACACTCTCTTTATGTCACTTTCCCTAAGAGAGAGAGAAAAAAAATATTTCCTTTGGTTTGTATCTGAATTATTTAATTAGTTACGAGTCAGAGCGTAAGGCCAGAGGTAGAAGTGATGCACATGTGTCTTGTATAATGCTGGCCTTACAGTGAGGGAGCTAGACCAGCACTGATGCAGCTATTCACAAGCACATGCTTACACATACACAGAGTGATCTTTCCTTCCCACACTCAGTACACCACAGTAGCACCTGTCTGTAGTATCTGCCACTGTATGTCTCAAAGCTGCCCCAGATTTTGCTGCAGACTTTTGGCAACTGGAAAAAAAAGAAAAAAAGAAAAGAAAACCCACTTCATTCCGTTTCTTGTTTGTTGCCGCAAAGATTTGGATTTAGCAAGCAGATAATATCCATTTCTCAAAACATGTTCTTGTCTGTAATTGTGGACTTCTGAAGTGTCATCAATCATTGTCCAAGTAAATATAATTCCAAGTAGTACAAGCCAGGAAGTCAAGTCAAGGAATAGTAGAAAATCACTTCCGGCAAGCCTTGACATTACATCTCTCTGAGGTAAATGGTCAGACCCAGCAGCACCTTGCATGACTCAGGGAGAGGTCCGAATGAGTTTTAAACACCCTTTTGAGTGGAAACATCATCAGCCATCAATTTGAGGCGTTTTCTAAACAACAGCTCACTCTGAAAAGATAGATTTAGAGAGGTACAAGCACAAAACATTTAGCAAAAATCCTTAAAACAATCCCATGACTCTCTGTAAAAAGCACAAGCTTTAGGTGAATTAATCCTGAATTAATTAAATGAATGGTCCTGTTATGCCCTTTTATTAAGTCTTGATTTAGTTTTTGGTGTGTACTAGAATAGGTTATGCTTGATTGTTCAAAAAACACATTCTTTTTCACTTATTTTACATTATTGCAGCACCTCTCTTCCCAGTCTGACTCAAACACACCGTTTAGTTCCTGTTTCGATTAAGCTTCTCCTATATGAAATGTGCTCTGATTGGTTAGCTGGCCCAGGTTGTTGTGATTGGCGAACCACTTAGAGCGTGTCCCGGAAATGTCATGCCCCTTACCATAACCGTGAGTTGCATCTGCTCAGGTGTAAATATTAACGATGCTGTCAATTTTGCCATACCAATACGTGCCTGATTCAGACCCTGAGAATGTTTATGAACCTTTGCAAACACAGATTTTACAGGACGCTTCAGAGTGGTAAGTTCCTAAAGATCGGTGAACAGTCTTACAAAAGCGAGAGCTTAACAAACGAAGGGGTGGAAAAAACTGTATCCCTTCGACATGGCAACAACATGCTACTAAAGGTCTTCTTCTTCATCTTCTCTAGCGCAGCTCAACCAGGTCTAACCCCCTTTTTTTGCGCATTCAGTGAGTGGGAATTATTTAAGAGTGACATTGTGAATTCAAAAGATCTGGAAAAAGCGCATTGTAGCCCCAACAAGCCGTTTATTGTTTAAAAGTGTTTTCTGTTTAAGAGAATATCTCCCTTTGGAGTGGACTTTGAGCTTTGTAACCTTGCAGATCTTTTTTATGCTCAGACAGACAGACAGATAGATAGATAGAGCATATGTGAGCATCTATCAAGGCTTCTTCACTGAGAAATTAATACTTCCCTCCAGCGGAGTGTGTGTGGGGCTCTAGCCAGCGGCAGGGGGAGCTTGGCTGTTGGCAGAGAGGTGTGATATCCCTGCCAATCCCCCTCTATCCCTCCGCCCTCTGATGGGAATATGGAGCTCGCTACAAGTAATTAAATCAGGCGCCATTCAGCTGCATAACTGCCTAAATTACAAGAATGACAGTGAAAAGGAAACATCAAAAGAATCATATTGTGGATCTGTAATTAGTTTGGATTTAATTTGGCGTGCTACTGACGTATTTGCAACAGATACCTTCAGGCATTATCTACAGCCCAATCAGTAATTTTGCAACAATTTAAAAAAAAAATTAAGATATCTGGTGCCATAGAATTGTGTTAGCTAACTGCGTGATTTGTATACACATTTCTGAAATACATTACTTGGACACAGTTATCTCTGATAAAAGAAACAGATCACTCTAAATTTGTAACGTAGACGTGCATTTTCTGTAAAGCGGCTTTGAAACTATATGTATTGTGAAAAGCGCTTTACAAATAAATGTGAATTCAATTGAATGGCACAACCATTCAACTCAAGAGATCTGATGGACCCTGCAGGACTTATGAACCCACGGGTTCTATCATGCAGTCTGAACAAGGGTTTGAATAAGGGTCTCTTTACTCAAACTGTTTAGCTGAGGCATGCTGTGAAAGCGATCCTTCATTTAATTTTGGCAGACAGAGAGGAAGAGAGAATGCATGGGCTGAATGTAGACTGGAGTGGTTTTAACTGTACCGTCAGACAACACTAAGGGTGCTTTCACACTGGGCTTGTTTGCTGCAGTCCGAGCCCGAGCGCGATTGTTCCCGGCGCACCCCGCAGTGTTGGTCTGGTTTCACACTCAACTTGATTCTATCGAACCCTGGTGCGTTTGCGTGCATCTTACGTCATCACAAACGTGCAGATAGAAAACAGAACGTGGGTCAATATATTGTGTTTTTTATTCATTTGGTGCTATTATGCACATGTTTACTGTGTGTTGCATAAGGTGGCTTTCTGCTGCTTGCAAACGGACTCTTTTGAGGAGACAGTGGATTTCCATTAATTTGTTGCCCTGATTCCACACGCTATGTGCGAATACACTGCAGGCTCACTCTCGCTTGTATCCAAGGTAAATCATCAACACTATCATCCCTTACATGTGTTTTATTTAACTAAATACATCATAATCAGCTAAAACGGATGCGCAGGTTACTTCCGGAACAAAAGCGCGCACCCGAGTGTGTGTTGCTTTCACATTCACGCGAACCGCGGCACGTTTCGAGTGCCAATTATAAGACTTCCTGGGCATCTTCATGATGGGTGTTTGATCACTACCATGTCTATGTTCTGTGCGGGTTTTTTCTCTCTCTCTGTACTCCTCTTATTTTTGTGTTTTTTTTGCGATTGTGAAGCACTTTGGGCAACAGCTGTTGCATTAAATGTGCTATATAAATAAATACATTTAATGAAATTATCATCTTGGCTTTCGTCGATACACAATAGCACAACCCTAAAACTTTCCATTGATGAGTGACAATCATCTCCTTAATTACTGCAAGAAAACGCAACATATTCAACTACATAATCTGGGCAAGTGAAACACCCCCTGGGAAAACACTGCCTTTATCAAGCTATGTAACAAAACCACACTAAATTAAAAGGCAATGTGGCCACTGTGATAGTCAAAGGAAAGAGCGTTTGTTTGCTTATTAATTTTTAATTGTTGCACTTAACTGAATGGTTTCGTAAGATAATGCAGCACTTTGCTACTTCAGTTCATCTCCCGAGAGTTCGTTTGTAAATGTGAGATAAATCATCCCAGCAAACACAAACTCAAGGCTCCTTAGCTCTCGAGGTTTTCAAGAAAGACATTTTTTCACATAGACAGTAAATTTGTGAATGGAGATAATATTTGTTTCCAAATTTGCACTGGTACAGTAGCAACTACCAGTCTTAAAAAGATGTGGGGTATAAGAAAACAAAGTACACCGACAGAAAAGGAGCTCTTATTGGTTTTCATGTTACTGCTTGTTTTACTGTTGTTTCGTAACAGCTCTGTAGTGACTCCCGAGTGACTGAGCACACAAAACTATTCTGCATGGAATAGTACGAGCTGCGGCTTTGTGATCATCTAAATTTATCTACAGAAATCAATAGTCCTAATGAGCAAAAGTGAAGAGCATCAAACGGAATAGAACGAGATGATGTGTATCAGAGCTCACTGTATTGGCTGCTTTAACAAGGCTTAGAAGAGATAGATAAATTGATGAAAAAGAGGGAGCGGCAACAAATTCTGATTAGAAACAGAATTACTAATTGCAAGAAAATGAGAGACAGATATAGAGCTGCATTTTTTTCTTCTAATCATTCAAACTGGATTTCAACTTCCTGATACTGTTCCTGCCACTACCATATCTAAATGAACCCCCACACCTTTGCCTTCTCACTCTTTTTCTCTCTTGTCTCCCAGGGCTGATTACTTCCCAGGTTGGATGTCATTTATCCCCTTAGCTGTCGAGGTGTGGGCCAGACTCCTCTCAGCTCTCTGTCAGCTCTGAGGGACCAATGTTCTGAGGTTGTGACCGTGGTTAACTGGCTGTCCTTTTTCGCCCACCCCGGGATGGCACGCACTGACACCATGAGTCAGCCTCCTGTCTGCTCCTGCACACCCCCTGGGATCCACTGGCCTGGCTGAGGATATTGAGTCTTATTTTCAAATTGCACCTGATTATAGTATTTTGCTGTCAGGTACATGGACATATTTGACTATAAACTGTGTGCAATGTCATGATGGTAATGGCCCTGCTGAGATAATGTGTAATTGTTTATAATTCAACGCAGCACTGAATAATATTGAATGTCAACAGATTATGGGTATGTCAAAGTTTTTGCTCAGACCAATGCATACACGGGGGGCAAATTATATATAGTTTTGAATCCAGTGGACCTAAACCCATCTGCTCTTGAAACCGAAAGCATTACATTTTGATGACTCCCAAAGGTGACACAGAGAAAAATAAATGCATAAAATTCAAAAATTCACTAATTGAGAAAAATAGAAAACTCAAAATAAATAAACTAAATTTGTCAGTGTTTGTGACAGCTGTCAGCAGTATTATTGAGTGAGTTTGTAATTGCCATGCAGCGGATGGTTCACGGCCGAAAGGGAACGATTGAAGATGTTTTGGTGCTGCCAGTCAGAGACATATCAGCCTTCCAAAATGATCCACTGAATATTCATTAGGTTTAACTCACTGAAAAAGAGGTATGCCTAGGTTTGCTTCATAATAAAAGCTGCAGAAACATTAGATGTGTGTAAGTTAATGAGCGTTGGTGTTCTTTTCTGACCTCCTTTGATAGTGGTAGCATGCCTATGCATTTTCATTACAGCTCAGTTATATGAATGCCATGTAAAAGGCTTTCTGAATTATGCATGATGACATTGACAAATTCCAATATTCTGAGCAACCACACAGAAATGTTTGAAATTCTGCAGATGAACACATTGAATTTTATTAAATCTCTTAATTAACCGAAATGTATTGAACATTTTAATTGAAAAATAAAAAAATAGTGCTATTCAACCAGATATTTTTTTTTAAACATGAATGGCACATTTAATTTCATGGAACACAAATGAAATGGTAAAGAACAGTTCAAAAGAACCAATTTGTGAAAATTAGTATAAAATGAGTGTGAAATGAAAATGAAAATGAGTTAGCTATAAAGAAGCCTATATTTAATACAAATAAATAATACTAAATTATACATATTAAATGATATCCATAATTTGAAATGTAAAAATATATAATATCAGAAATAGCTCCAGAAATAGTAATAGGCCGTAAACTTAATAAGTGCTGCATTAAAACGTGCCCTGTGATATCCAGTTTTCATTTCAACCTCTTTATACAATCAGTGGTTTTGTGTACAAAATATAAAATGATTGATCAGAGCATGTTACAAGGTTGCATCTGTTGATTTCTTTTCATAATTTTAGAATTAAACAGCTCTTTTCCATTTCACTGAAAAACAGGCTTATTGGAAGTTGAGGAACAGTGGTAAAATCGCCACAGACTTCAAGAAATAAGGCAGACAGAACAGTGTTCCAAACAAGATTGGAATGGGATAGTAAAAGCTTTGCTTGTGCTGTCTTTAGTGTACACCATCTAACTTAACATGGACTTGCAAAATGCAGAGATAAGCCAGTCACTCAGACGGCAGCCAGACTACATATCACCATTGCATGCTAAGAAGACCACTTCATCTCACACCTTAATCCAGATCCTAAAATCTCAGCCTTTATGTTTCCTCTGCCCACATCTGAAACAGTCACACTTAAAGGAATGGTGAATGGGAGGTGAATCCCCCAGTGAAATCACCTGATGCCCAGTGTCAACAGCAAAGCTATTCCTGTTCCACTTTAAGCCTAGATAAGCAACACAAGCAAACTGATAGACATACAGAGATAATGGTAACACTTTACAATAAGGTTTCATTAGTTAACATTAGTTAACTACTTTAGCTAACATGAACTAAGAAGTATTTATCAATCTTAGTTCATTCATTTCAACATTCACTAATGCATTATTAAAATCAAAAGTTGTATTTGTTAACATTAGTTAATGCACCGTGAACTAACATGAACAAACAACGAACTGCAATATTTTTATTAACTAAAATGATTTATAAATACTGTAACAAATGTATTCCTCATTGTTAGTTCATGCGTTAACTAATGTTAACAAATGAGACGTTATTGTTAAGCGTTCCCGAGATCTCAAATCCGATCCTAAAAACACAGTAGCCATTAACCCCAATATGGGTGAGAACAAAATGGATTATTTTATAGCAAATAAATCATCGACTAAATGCAAATTTTCATATAATAATAGTACATTAAATGCACTATAACAATTAAAAGAACCAAAATTAAGATTTCATTAATGTAAAGAAAATTCGGCAAAAGTCATCAAACTGACAGCTATGCTGCACATAACCTAAAAACAATATCTTTATCGAAAAGAGTTTACATGAAACGATTATGGCAGAAGACATGCCTAGACTTCCAAATTGCCTGTTTAAAAATAGACAGCAGAAATAACTTTGGACAGAGATAATTCCATGGAAAGGCCTGTCGACTGGGGAGAAGAGCGGCTTATGCTGTGTTCTTATCTACGAGCAGAATAAACCCCGACGCCGTGACACATGGCACGCTGGCACACACCTTTACTTTCATCCATTCTCTGAAAGCAGAACAGGGTTCAAAAGCATTAGAAGAATTCAGTGCCAGTGTAAAGCACCGCTAGAGATCTTTAGTGCTCACATACTATGACATTCTAAATAGGTTTGCTCTCAGCAGCAGCAGCAGCAGAAAAAACACACTCTGATAACATTGACGTCCAAGCTAAAGTGCCATTAATTGGCAGAAGGCTATTGCAAAGTTCATAGAGAGAACCATTTAAGCCTGGTTTTCTACCATCCTTGTTTGCCAATCGCAAGAATATGTGCTGCAAAGTTTTTAATTAGAGCTGATCATAGTTAAGAGTAAACCACACCAACAACTTTAAGCAACCATAATGGGCACTGCACTCATGGCTCACTCTAGAGGAAATGTTTGAGGGGAAATACATTAGGAGGAGTAATTAGGATTATTAGCAGGGTGTAATTTGCTCAAGAGGAATAAAACAAATTGCTGAGGCGTTTCTAAGCTAAATCGAAAATGAATACAAAATGAATGGCATGATGAATAGAGGGACTTTACAAATGTTGACATGAGGGGCCATGGTGTCACCACCAAACCACCTAATAAGCGGAGAACGCCACAGGGTCCAGGGATATTGTGCCAGATACCGTAAATGCTAACCTGTGGTTTTCATGCAGCCATCCTTTCTAGGTATATTCCAGCCTGGTCTCATTGGTAATACGTAGGTATTAATACATAACTTTCAAAGACGCAAAACATAATTTTTTTGTACGCTTGGATAGATGCTGAAACGTACAATATGTATCGGAAACATTTAAACATTGTTCATTTAAAAGCGGCGCTCATTAATCAGTGTATTATGTTACCATTAAAGATGCGCGCATCAACCGTCGCCGAATCCGCTGTTGAAGGTGACGATCATCCATTTATAATCACGCGTAACAACACAGAATAATTGTAATTTGACCATCGGGTGCGGATACTTAAATCAAAGAAAATGATTGGGGCGGGTGGATGATTTGTTTTTGGCTGCGGATTTGGGTGACTTTGCATCTCTAAAGCAGTCAGACTCTGCCAGGCGTTAACAGCTCGGGGTGAAAACGGCTAACGTGGTTTATCAAGTTAGTGGTATTACCTCCTGCATATTCTATTTGTGCGTGACATGAGCGCACACAGCGTGTGTCTTCTGCAGGTCGTGCTTACCAGGTTGTTCATAAAAGCCGAAATGTGCCCAGATGTAGGCTTTTAAAGTAGTTGGAGCATTTTTTATTTTCTCGCACTCGCGTCTCACCTCCCTCTGCCATTGTATGCTACCGCGACAAACCACGTATGCGACAAATGACGTCAGAAAAGCGTCAGTACATTATAATCGGTTATGGTCTATTACTGAACCGATACCGAATCGTACCTCGTCTGCATCGCGATGCATCGTAGAAACGATTCATTTCGACACCCCTAATGAATAGTAATACAAATTTGTACATCGGTAAAGTTGTTCATACATGAATTATGAATGGTTTTAGTGCTGTCAATACGTAAATATTTAACGTTTTAGTGCTGTCATGAACTACACTTTACATCGAGATATTAATTGGCCCGTATGAGTTATTAAATACAAATAAAAGAGTCATCATCACTTGTATGCATCTGAATTGGGGTTAAATGTCAGATAAAAAAAATGAATTAATAATATTTTGTTTTAAATTCAAACCGAATAGAAAAATCGGTACTTTGTAATCATATTTTCTGGATAAGGGAAAATGAAGGGAGTTTTTTCCTAAGCAAGCAAGTCAGTCCTCTATACAGATTTACATTCTCACAAGTTTTTTCCTCATGCATGCAAGGTTTTGTTCTTCTCTCTTTAAGGCTGATTCACTGTGAAATAGCAGCTTGAAACAATAGGAGCTATAAGAAAAGGCTCTAATGAGATTTCTACAAATTCCAGCATACATCAAAGAAAATAGCCCGTAGTATGGCGGCTGTCGTTTTGAGCTATGAAGTTTGGTGGGGTGGGAGAGAACGAACACATTAAACACCATTAAAGAGCCCCTTAACACGCCCCGAGATGAGCCGTGACTCCCAGAGCAACATCTGAGGCTCAATGTGTGTCACTAAATCACTTCATTTCTATTCTCTAATGTGCAGCGAGAGGATACAATACATTTTAAGCCAAGGCTTTTGAAAACGACGACCCGCTGAAGTTACGAGAGTCTCTCATTACGTTGTCTTCTCTAACTTTGGACAACGACAGCCTACATCCCCCTGTAAAATATACAAGGATATTAGCCACGGAAACGATGAATAATGCTCTCATTTTCCTCGGTGAGATAATTAAAATGAAAGAAAAGCATATAATAAAAGGCAATGCTACGTTAGACAAGCTGTGTGGTTTGCAGTTAAGACAAGAAAGGAGAAATGGAGGTGAGAAAGAGGAGGGGTCCCTCCCCAGTACATCCAAGCTACTTATGATAACTAAACTGCAAAAATGAGTAATGCTGAAAATGGCATGGTTATGGTGTCACAACTAGGGGTGGGCGATATGGCAAAAATATAATATCATGATTTTTTTCAGAAAAATAACGATTCACGATTGTATCACGATTTTTTCATGTTAGTTGAATTTCAAGTGACTGAGTATTGCAGCCAAACTAATGTCCTTGTTTTAAAACCAAAGCCTACAAGGTAACAAAATATAAAATAAAAAAGAATGGCAGACATTTAGGCCAAAGTGGCGAAGATAAATAATTAATTTATAAATTATAAATTAATAACAAAAGAAAATAAGAACAAAGATAAACATTACATATACACAACATTCAAATTAAATAAACAGTGCTTTATTTTTTCAGCTACAAGTGTATTTAACAGTAGCATTCAGGAAAGAAATTAAATGAACAAATATTAAAATATAATACTAAATAGACTTCACTGTATAAATTATACATTGGTTCTTATTAATCCTAAAGAGCAGTGAGTGATTTTCTGTGTTTTGTTTTATTAACATGGCTAGCCACATTCTTCAAAATATCTTTTTTTGTGTTTAGCAGAAGAAATAAATGAATGCAGGTTTGGAACAACATTAGAGTGAGTAAATAATGACAGAATTTTCATTTTGGGGTGAACAATCCCTTTAAGGACAAGCGGCAGCATGTTTACTGTTAGGCTATGCTGTCACTTTAAGACCGGCACGCATCTAATAAACACGCATATGACACGCACCCGTACTGTGTTTATGCAAACCTTGTGTGTATTTGACAGTATAAGCTCAATAAGACTCGAAAGATAACGTAGTCCAGTATACAGGCGCTGTTTGACAGGCTTTTAGTGCCTGTGAGCTTTGGGTTTATGCGCTCAGAAAAGCACGTTAGAACAGCAAATCAGCACGCAAATTAAATGTTTAACCGGCATGGCTTTAAAGCACATGTAAATAATGAACTTTTGTGAATTGCAGTGTCCCGTGAGTGTAACTTTACCTCTGCCTTAACATGTGATGTGAATGCAACTGATAGCACGATACTACGATATTTCTTCAAAAGTAGATCGTGGAGACATTTTTATCATCCACGAACAAAAATCGTGATATCGCACACCCCTAGACACAACCACAAGTTCACTAACAATATTACCATATTTACATATCAGCACCTATTCAGCATCTTGGTCCGCCCTGATAAACACCAGTACACACAGGTTAGCCATATTGGTGGGGGGGGTAAAATGCTACAAATATGTAGAATGTGTTTGTTTGTTTGTTTATTTTTTGAAAAGAGAAGAGTAGATAGGGAAGATGGGAGGGGTTGAAGACAAAAAAGATGTCAGTATAAATAGAAGGGAGTGAAAAGGGAGAAGTTTAAATGCCAGACATGTGCTGGCTGCTGCCTGCGGGACACAGACTTGCAGACACTGCAGTCCATCCACCAACAGACTCAATTTACAGATTGGAGAGCAGCAATAAAGAGCTAACAATCTCACTACAGACAGCACTTCTGTAACCGTTCTGTGGCACGTCCATTTCTCTTCTTCTCCTCGCCCTCCCAAGAAACTGTAATTTGCTCCTGTTTTTTAATCAGGGTCTCACTAATTAAATGAAAGCTCTTGGGCCTCTCCTAATTTGGTCCTGGGACAGTTTCATTTGCGCAGTAAATACTGATTATATCAAAAGAGTGTATGTGCGATATGAAGGTTTTGTCTCTTTAATCAAAGAAAGGGGGATTTTTCTGAAACTGACTGCTCTTCGACAGTAACAGGACTAAAAAGGATAAAAGACAGTGATGTTCAGAAAACAACGTTTACATTTTAAACATGTATTATTTAAGAAAATATTTCTTTTTTATGAATAATTACAATCAGAATTCTTTTATTCAATCAGAATTTTACCAAGTAATGCAGTTTATTCAATCAGAAATCAAAAGGAATCGGAAACATTCTCCTGGACGTTTTTACTTACAGACAGAACCCATCCATTAAATGTGAATGAAATTGAGTAAGTGTCATAAATATTTGTATGCAATTTTGAGCTCTTCTGCAGCAGTAGTCACACCTGACTGTGGGCTACTAGCAATAAGCTCAGAAGCACATCAGCAATTCATCAAAAAAAGCAAATGGCATTCTGCAGTAAATGTCTAGGGAAATATTTAGCATTTGATTCTCATTCTGATTGCATTGTCATTGATTTTGAATTTTCTCTGCACTGCCTGGGACAGACATAAGAGATCATTGCATTTTTTAACTGTCAGTCAGTTGAGGAGCTCTGTCTGGGGGCCAGTGAAGACAACCAGTCTCTCTCTCTCTTTCCTTCTGTCTTCACACGGCTCTCAGAAAGAGAGATCCAGCCCTCGAGGCCTGCAAAGAGCCTCCTCAGCCCTTTTCTCATTGCCTACTATACCTTGAAAAGACAGCTTTTTCTTTTTCTTTCCTAGCCCTATTAATCCATCCTCCACTGACCATTCTGAAAAAGATAGAAAATGAGAGAGACGGCTTGAATTGTGTTTGTAAAGTTTCTTTTTTTTTTCGTCTTCTTTTTTAATCAATCCCCTTCACCTTGGTCAAGAAACGTTGCTGTTCGTGGTCCATTGCCCATTTAAGGAGATCAATGTTTTTATCGATAAGGTCCTTCCTTTCCTCAGCTGTTTCTGTCAGTCTCCAATTAGTAAATGGCTAGGCTTTGACATCTAGAAACCGCACATTCTTTGTTAATCTCTCTGTCCCTTCACAAACACACACACACACATACACAAACTGCTGGCGGTAGATCCTTCTCCTATTTAGCACCTAAACTTTTGAACAGTCTTCCTAACATTGTCAGGGAAGCTGACACACTCTGTCAGTTTAAATCTAGACTAAAAACGTATCTCTTTTACCTG
Source organism: Rutilus rutilus (assembly GCF_951802725.1). Lineage (NCBI taxonomy): Eukaryota > Metazoa > Chordata > Actinopteri > Cypriniformes > Leuciscidae > Rutilus > Rutilus rutilus. The sequence goes on from NC_140228.1 coordinate 9,210,728, forward strand.
GCATTCATGTAGAACATTACATTTCTATTATTCAAATCAGTTAAATGATTATTAGGCTGCATAGATTAGGTCAGCCGGAACCGGGGACACTTCCTATAACACCTGATGTACTCGTTACATCATAAGAAGAATTGCATCTAAGCTAATGTTGGTCTTTCTGTTTATTACGAGGTTTACTGAAGTCAGCCGGGCCGTATCCAGATCAGATGGTGGACCTGCGTCTGGACCCATCCACGACGCATCCCTGAAGTGCCAGCCTCATCTGCCCCGTGAAGGCCTCATGGACACCTCAACAAACCCGCCTCCATACCGGCGTGATGACTCCGACTTCCAACCAGATGGAACTGGATAATATTCTGAATGTTCTGATCCAATCTGACTTCTGACCTGTAATGCTGCCTGAATCATAATCATACACTTTTCGCTCGTTGGCCAGAGGAGAACTGGCCCCCGACTGAGCCTGGGTTCTCCCAAGGTTTTTTTTCTCCATTCTGTCACCTTGATGGAGTTTTGGTTCTTTGACACTGTTGCCTTGGCTTTTGGCTTGCTTAGTTGGGGACATTTAATGTTCAACAATATTATTGATCTGCCTTACTTAAGGTGGATGATGACGCTATTTTCTTCTAGAAACAAACTGTTGTACTATTTTCATGTTATCACTGTGTAGCTGCTTTGATACAATCTGTATTGTAAAAAGTGCTATATAAATAAAGGTGACTTGACTTGACAAACAGGGTCCGAAATTAACATCCGGCAAGCGCCAAATGCGGGTAGATTTTCCGTTTGGCGAGTAAATCTCAAAAGGCTATTCACCACACTGGCGGGTGAATGTTCATACCAAAATATGAAATATTCAGCGCGCCCTTTTCAGCGCGCACGCGCTTAACGCTCTCATCTGTTGACAGCGCTGAGGAAAAAGGATATGTGAAGCTCCCGCCACTGGAAGAAGCGGTCGCCGCCCATTTGTGTCCTCCCACTGCTGGCAGTTGGAGAGCAAAGGCCGCGCACCCATCTAAGCCGTGCAGAACGTCTTCAGCACTCGCGGATCGTGCATACTCCGCCGCTGGCCAGGCTGCTTCTGCTTTACACACCATGGCCGTTCTTTTCTCGAGAAAAGGAGTTTTCTCCTATTTCCCCAATGATAGTAATATTTCATATATTTCTCTCATTTTGATCAATATATAGATTTTCTTTATTATTCATTTCAAATTTTGCTCTGGACAATTTTTTATGTTTGTATTCAACATAATACCTTATTATCTCAATTAAATGTACTGAAATGAATGTATATGTGACAAAAAAAGGCTGTTTATTATTTTGGCCGGTAAAAAATATGCTTGGCTGGTGGATTTTTTGCCGTGGCAGGTGAGCCAAAAAGTTAATTTCGGACCCTGCACACACACACACACACACACACACACACACACACACACACACAGTTAATGTGGCTGAAATAGTGGATCCATGTGACCCAGTGCAACACTGTGAATAATAACGGCCTTCATGGATCTAATTCAGCAGTGCCAAAAGCAATCCGTAAGCACACCGGATGATTCATTCAAGAGGGTAAAATATTATAGGTGTCTTAGCAGTTAGTGTGTGATGCATGTGTCTATGTTTAATGTTTTTGGATAGTAGTTTATTTTCTGCCTCTTATTGAATCATTTTACGTTTCACAGTCTTTTCCGTTTTTGAATGCCAAACAGACTGTGAAAGTCACCATGTCTGCTCAGCCAACACAAGCATGATGGTGCTACAGTAGTAACAGATAATGAGACAGACAAACAAACAAAAAGAAAGAAAGAAAGAAAGAAAGAAAGAAAGAAAGAAAGAAAGAAAGAAAGAAAGAAAGAAAGAAAGAAAGAAAGAAAGAACGAAAAGAGAGGGAGGAAGGGAGGAAGGGAGGGAGGGAAATATCTGTAGCCTAAAGGCAGAGACAGCAATTAAAAGTAAATGGATCCCAGGGCCCGTTTCAGATAGGCTACTACAGATTTCTGCCTATTCTTAGAAGCTGTCCTCAGAGAAGGTTTGAGCTGAGAATTTTCCATGCGTGATGAACTGTGGAAACCAACAAAAGCCCCATTACCAGGAGAGGGATTTAGCCTCGTCTTGCATTAAGAGAGGGAGAGAGAAAAGAAGCCCTTAGTCAAATGGAATACATTAAAGAAAATTCCCTGTGTCATAGAAATAAAAACTAGAAGCCAAATGACAGTGCTCTCATTATCTGCAAACTAAGAGCTCCAGTGGGACATATTCATAGAGCAAATTACAGACCAGACAAAATTATTTTCCAATATTCTAATGTACAGTTTGACAGTGACTCAGAAAAGTTTGCGTTAATTTAAGGATATAATTTTCAAGTTGAGCAGAATTTGGTAGTTATCTTTTTTGTGCCATTCTGTAAGGGTAAATGTCAGGATAAATGTTTATATGAAAATCATTTTAACTTAAGCTACCTGTACTTCCTCCAATCTTAACAAGAGCAAGATAAGATGGTACACTGCGTGTGTGTAGGTGCTAGGGTTGTGCCAACTGACAATAATAACGTGTAACGACAATAGTCAGAGATATGGAGATATGGTCAATGGCTGATGCCTTTGATGATATCAAGACAATAACTGGCTCATTTTCCCATTGATGTATTAAATGATTATTACTCTTATTATTATTATTATTATTATAAAGCTAGTATTTTTATTATTATTATTATTATAAGGCTAGTATTTTTATTATTTTAATATTAGGACCCACAATTCATTTGCCTTCCCTAATTTCATAACAACATCACCACATAACCACACTTGTAACACCGAAACGCACGTATGAGGATTGAGGACTCCTCAATGAAAATGTTATTAAAACTGACTACAAAACAAATTTGAATTGCAAGGTGATCTATTCACAAACTGTCAAGAGTGCTTGTTATAAAAGAGACATCATTCTTATACTGTTGTTATTTAAGATGAAAATGGCATCATTGTTCGCCAGCATTTTATTTTGTTTCCAAAGCACATTAACAAAACATTTAATGACAGTAATAGCAATTACAAATTATTATTAATAATAATAATAATATCACTAAAATTATATGTGTTTAATAACAGTCTTTAGGTCTGAACACAGCACAAATCAGTCAACTGTGAAAATCAAAAGCAGCTTCAAACATGACTTAAAATACAATAACTTGTTTAATAAAGAAATATTGATTCTCCAAATTTTTTCGCTGTCATTAATGTGGTCCACAAGAGGAATATTAAGCTAGCAAATTAAGATTGATATAGGCTACAGTTACCAGCTTATGTTGAGTAAGAATCTCGTCATCTCTGAGAGAATGCAGCGTTAATGCAGCGACAGATGCCAAAAGCTCGGTCAGTTTTTTATTTCACTTTTACTTTCAGGGAATAAGTGAGCGTGTTTACATGTACGCTCTAAACCCTATTTTGCTTAATAAGCCGACAATGTTTGTGGTCTTGTAAATGCATTAACCCGTATTCCTTTACCGGAGTAAAGTCATTAATGCTTTATTTAACATCACAAAAGACATAATAAATGGAATAGGCCTACTCAGAATCAGATACACAAATGATTAGGCTATGTTTTTACCACCTGGAAATAACCTGATTTATTAACACTATTAATAAACACTCCATCTTTACTAGCAAAATAAAAAAAATATTGTCATTTTCCATGATTATAACATGATTTTGAATTATATAAATGAGTAAATAAACAAGTAAATAAATGAGGAAATTTATCAAACTACCCCCCCACCCACGATAATATTGTGTATCGACAATCTCACAGGCTGACGATAGGACGATATGAGGCATATCGCCCAACACTAAAAAGCGAGCAAACTCCTAAACCCCAAAAATTTCTAAACTCAAGAATATGAAATGTTTCTGCTAGACTTTCGAAGAGATGATGTCAACGAACTCTCTCTGAGAATTTGAAATGTCAGACATGCTCTAAGTCTTATATTTTTGTTCTAAAGTGTTGTACTAAAGCCTGACCAAGATAGATAATTCCATCTGATTTGTTAATATTTAGAGTGTTAGGCTCTGATACAGAGCAGCCACTTCAGTTTGTTGCTACCGTAAGCCTTTGATTTCTATCAGCTCTACGACTCGGCTAAAAAGAAAAGAAATAAATATATCAATCATGCAGCACAACTCCTCAGATGTTTAACAGCTCTATTGAAAAGTAATTAGTTTTTCAATAGTGTTAAAATGCAAATATTAGCCTCAGTCCATTCATGAAAGTCAGCACTTTTGAAAAGCTGCTTTGTGGCTGGTTTTGTGCAATCTCTCAGCATGAATTCGGCATGAATAAACTATTTGATTAAAGTCGAATGTCACCATTTGTCTGAGACAACACTGTATTGGCAGGAGGCTTTTCCCCTCGGCTTTCATCGAGATGCACATTTAAATATGAGAGGAGGCATATTGTAGCTGACAGCACACTCAAATCTCACTGAAATGTCAATGCTAAGCCACTTGAGGAATGGCACCGCTCTGAGAGAAGGCTGATGAACCAAAATGTCTTCCATCACTTCTTGAGCTCTGCAATATCATGCTGAAATATGCAGGAAAAGGTCAGAATTATATATCAAAACATAAATAAAGTGGTGTCACTTTATAGAATAATGAAAGCTTGAGTAATGCTGCAATGGGACAATCTTCAGATAAAAGCCATTATGATTTTCAAACCACAATCTAGTTTTCTTTCTGCAACTGTGTAATTGTTTGATTTTCCTTATTAGAAACAGCTCTCTGTCATTCTGTTCTTCTTTTTAGGATGTAAAATATCACATGATGAAAGGAAAGGTCCTTTACGGCTGTTGCATTAGTGAAGACGTCTCTCTGAATTAGTGTCATGCCACATCACTGATGAACAAGCCATTTGAATTATATCTTTTCTAACTGTAGTCTGTACGTATAAAAACCTATTTCATTTCAATAATCCTTTTAGTGATGCATGAGGTCAATCTTACAAATGTGAGCCTTTTTTTTTTACTAAAACTGGCTGAACTGAAAGCTAGAGAGTTAAAATCCAATACCGAGGGGCAAGTGTGGGGAAAAAAAAATCAGACCATAATGAGTGTGAACATGGAGAAATTGAGAAGCAAGGTGACAGAAATGGCTGATAGCAATGACCAGGTTGGAGCCGTTAGATTAAAGTCTAAAGGTAGTGATGGCACAGACCAAAGCACTGTTTTAGGCCTGTCTTAAATTCATTCTAGCAATTACTGGAAGCCAGCTCAGAGACCTGAGCAGAAGTGTAATATGAGAGAATTTCCAGAGGTTAAATACAAGGGCCAATTTTTTTATATGCTCAAGGGACCAGGAGCTTGAGGTGATACGCATTTATAATGAAATGCTAGAGAGATTTCCTTTAAAATTTCAGATGCTGAGACAGAGAATGAGACAGAGATTTGTGAGCAGTACGTGGTTTTCTGGTGTAAATAGAGAAGAGGGGCCAACTACCACCCCACTAGTGAGTGCACAAAGGGTGAAAAAGTGGATGTCTACTGACGTGGCATGTTTGGCATTATTTTCCCAACTTTGGACAACAAAGGCACAAAACATTCAGACACAAATAGCACTTTCTACAGCACATCCTTCAGCTTAAAGAACGGCTGGATAGGCATTAATGTGGTTTAGGCCACAGAGGGTCAAGTTTTTGCCATAGAGAAGGTCATCACCCATGGCAGTATAAAAGCTTTTCACAAATGGATCTGTCCAGCTTCCTGCACTTCAGATTGCAGGGTAAAGCATCGGTCTCTCCAGTGCTCGGTTCTCTCCAGCCCGCAGCGGGTTTGCTGTCTGCCTGCGATGGCTGTTACGGGTCTAATCAGCCCAACAGCCTCAGAGAGGGAGAGAGAGAAGCCCATGGCCAGCCTGAGTAGAAATCAATTACGGAGGATTGAGCTCTTGTATAAAGAACACTAATGGCAATTGCCGGAAATAAAAGAATGATTACAGACATCATAAAAACTGTTATTGGCATAATCAGTATATCTATGTAATGTCTGCTGCCAATTTATGGCTAACAGCTCAGAAATTGATCGGTCTCGATGCACTGGCAGAAAACCGAGTGGGCTTCAAGGCTGGACAATAGCAATTTATGTTGCTTGACAACACAGGGGCCTGATAACCTAGCAATAAGAGAAGTTTTACAATAAATATTGTATGTAAATATTGCCTATAACTGTACTCAACTGTTAAATCAGGAACTATATTTCTATTATAAACACCACAGACTTAAGTATAGAGTAATACTGAAGCCAGGAATGAAGGCAGGTATGACCACAGTGCACGTTGTTTGTCAGTCATCTGTTATTGCAATAATATCTGACTGGTGTACTAGGGTGAAATTATGTGTCAATTTTTTTTTACTCTGGGCCCTTGGGAAACCAAAGAGCGGAGCTATATTGTGACAGTGACCCTCCAAAATGGATAACAGCCCTTGCTATAACCTTGGGAATCTATCAGAGGGAGTCAGCATTTTCAAAAGTGCCTCCCAGATATGGCTCTGAATAATGTATCCTATGAATAAAACACATTAGTGACAAAACATACTGAATAATTCACTTTTCATTCCCTGCACGCCAGATATTAGGTCCTCTGTCACTCAGCGGACTTTCATTGGACTGTCCCACTCCACTCGTTATTTTCACCTCTTAAATACTGTAAACGGCCTCTCGCTGACTCTCTCTGAACCTGTAGTAAAACTTTAGAGTCTTGAAAACACACACATACACACTAGGCTAACACAAGTAAAACTGATAATAATTAACTAATTTCTAATAGTGCAGGCCAGCTGTGAGTTTCAAACAGCATGTGTAAATGAGGAAATGACATTTTTCTAATTAAACACTTAGTCCTGCCCATTAAAAGACATACAGCTCACCTCCTCAAAGAAAGCCAGATTTTTGAAGTGCCTCTTTCATCTGTCTCTCTCCTCTCCTCTCTTATTCTTTTCTTGTTCTCATTTTCAATGCTAATGACAGACAGCATTTTGTTCACAAAGACCTAATGAAGGCTTCTACCAAAGCTGAACTAGATAATTGAAACAGTCAATGGCACAGGAAATGGACACCACTTACATTGACACAAATTTGACGTTAACTGAGATTTCAGCTGCAATACTTCTTATTAGCAGTTCTAATGACTTTGTCAGGTACTTTTGAGCATCTCAGTTCCTAATGGTGGTAGATTTCACAGATCCACCCCACATCCTCAAAACTATTTAACTTCCATTATAGTCTGCATGTGGCACCATGCATATCAAATGTGAAGCACATAAATAAGTGAAATAAAATTAGATGAAGCCACAACAAGTAGTAAATACACTGTAGGTGAAATCATATGATTCATTCACTCACCAGGGTGCAGTAGGTCTCTGGTGGGTCTCCACAGGTGATGTTGGGTGGGTCAAGAGTGACTTTTAGGAACTTGGTCATGTCCGCGGCTTCGGGCTGACAGGCCATGTAATACCAGGTCGGGCCTTCGTCCGTGTAGCCATGTGACTTGCACAAGTCATAGTGTCCCCAGGTTGTGGGATAGTGTTGCGTGGCCTGACACACAGTCAGCCATAATGCCTGCAGTGTCAAGAGCAGCGGGAAACGCATGGCTGCTTCCTTTATTCGGGCCGCCCCTCTAATAGACTATTCACTGTGATGTAAAGTATCCGTCTGCTCCCTCCTCTCAAAAACGCATGAGAGAAAGAGAGATAGAGAAAGGGGGGTGGAGAGGAAGCTCTAGGTCTGGTTTAGAAAATAATCCAACTTTTGCTGAGCGTAGGCCAGAAGAACTGCGGCAGCATGCCAGCTTCCCTTTGGTCACTGTAAGGTCGTCAAGTTTGATGCTTCAATCTCCACCTCTGGTCTTTACTGTGTCCACTGGGAAGGGGCAGGATGGCAGGCAGGGTCGGGGGTGCCAGCAGAGATAAGAGAAGTGGAGGCAGAGAAGACAAAATGATCAGTCAGGGTTGGAGAGAGAGTAAGGCTTCTGAACCTCTGGTGAATCGACTCTCTGGCTAAATGTTGATTGACAGCCGTCTCAGCTTTGCCTTCTGTCAATCATCCTCTATTGCAGCTTGGCATCTGCACTCTGCACAGAAAAATGAGAGAGGTGATGGTGAATATCAGTTAGGGGATAGAGTTTGACAGCAAGAGAAAATTAGCGCTCTGACTCCTCTGAGGTGGTGCCATTCAGGTGTCTGGTGTGCGTCACAGCGAAATATCATATATCTAAACGGCCATCAAAGAAAACGTGATCTTGAGAGCTTTCATTCATTAATTCCTGGCTTTAGCCATAATCCCATGCAGGCCCGTTCACTTCCACCATGCCTACACTTAAAATGTACTTTTGATACTATGTATAGACCAACAGCTACGTGTAACACTCATCGAAATGACAGGATGTAGAGGGTTCAGGTCAGAATTCAGAGAATAAGTGCAAAGCTGATGATTGCTTCTGATGCCTTTTGTATGGGAATTGATTAAATTCTGAATAGGAGGCAGACTCACGAGGTTACTTTCACAAAAGTTACTATAGAAACACGTCATCTTCTGCTCAGCAGCAAGCTGAAGTCACTTCGGATCCCCTAAATGGGGACTGTAAACTGGCTGTGTAGGGAGATAATAATGTGAAACACCTGTATTACATAACATTAAATGCTTTTTCCCTGTTATTATGAAAAGAAGCTCAACATCTAAATATTTCACAACATGCACTGCACATAGAAACCAGAACCACCTGGAGAATCCAATGCATTACTGACTGACAGTTTACTCACATAGCTGAAGAAGCAGGGTTGATCTGAACATGAAAATAGCCCTATTAGGTTAAACTAATGCTTTTTACACCAGCAAGTGAGTTATACCATTCTAACCATTCTTTACCATACTTTACAAAAGTTCAATATTTAGCTTTTAGTGAAGATGAATATGGTTTTTAGCTGACAATGAAATTATTGATGGATTGTTATGGTCCCACGTTGCCTCATCTTCGTCATCTTCACTCATGATCCTACTATAATGATTTCATTGAATATATGTAATCAAAGTTCTCTATTAAATCCAGAATTATCCAGTGACTCATTCACTCAGGGATGTGTGGGGCCTTTGAAATGCAAGTCTGAAAATACAAAGCTGCAACAAGTAATGGAACTTGCAGGAAAAATTCCACTTCAACAAAATTCTGCTTTTATCTGTTGTGCTTCAGAAGTTCAGAACAATAAAACGATGTACTGAAATAAAACCAAAATACAAGAGACATACTAGAAGGATGAGAAACAAAGCAAGAAAAGAAGCCATGCCTATGGTTGCATGATATCTTTATCTTTGTACAACTGAGCGGTTTAAAATAATAATAATATGAATCTTCAAAAAAGTATCCTAATAGATAATTCACATTTTTGTTTTACTGTATTTGATACTAATACTACAGCAGTGTTGGGAAAGCTACTCTGAAACTGTAGTTTGACAAGATACTATAGCTACTGATAAATGAAAGTAGTCAAGATACAGTCAAGGTACCTTAGTTAGAAGTAACTACAACAACTATCAAAATGTAGCTAGCTACATTGAAACTACATTGATTTGTTTAGTTTTTTACAATGACATTGTATATTACAAATAACTGAATAATTTTTAAAGAAGAATGTTTTAGGTAGGCTAAAAGGTAGGCTCACACATACCCCTTTTCCACCAAAAAAGAACTGGTTCAGAACTGGTGCTGGTTCAAAGTTGGTTCAACTTGCGAACCTTCTCAGACCCTGTTTGTTTTTCAACTGACTAGAGAGCCCAGCGAACGACGTCGTTACGTCACTGTGTACGTTGCCATAGGCTACGTCTTAGCTTTCCTAGAAACGCTTGCGCCAAATTCAAGCATAACAATTACAATGGCGGACTACATCGTCTTTCTGCAAATGTTTCTCCTGGCTTTGCGATCCTATATTGGGGTCAGAAGAAGACGTTTAGAACACATTTGTGCTGCTCGTCTGGATTACTATAGACACAGGTTACGTTCGAGAAGAAGTTCGACAATAACCCCGCCCCCAACGTAAGCATGACGTGGTAAAAGAACGGTTCTAGTCCAGCAAAGAGTTGGTGCCGCTTTGGAACCAATTTTCCTGGCCGAGAACCGATTCTTTGGCTGTCGAAACACAAAGAACTGGTTCGCGAGTAGGCACCGGCTCCGAACCGGCACCAGCACTGCCTTGGTGGAAAAGGGGTTACAGTGCGCTTTGCTCTGAAACACGCTGTTACTCCCCAACACTGTACTACAGTACAGTGTATATGTTTACATGCATAATCTTGATTACGATTAATATAAACTGACAAAGTTTAAGGTAATTTAAACACCTTAAAGGATTAGTTCACTCCAGAATAAAAATTTCCTGATAATTTATTCACCCCCATGTCATCCACATTTTGGCAAAATATATGTTGCTAGCAAAAAAATAAATAATAATAATAATAATTAGAATATATGGTTGCTGATGAAAAAAAAGTATTGAAAAAAGTATTGATAGTCAGCAGTGTTTTGTTGTATGCACATCAGAAGATTCTGTTTATTTAGACAATCAATATACCTGTCACGCAGAGTCTAACAATTTCTCCAATATTATATTATTGTTTGTTAGATTCAATCAGTTCGTAACCCTTGCTAAGAGCAATCAATACGGAGCATGTGCGTTTCGCAAAAGCACGGTTTCTGCACAGCACAGCTACAAAATGAAGAGGGAGCAAAGGTTGCCAGTTCCCCCTGATGGAGGCTGGCAGGGGGATAATTGACGACGACTTACCAAACGTTCTAAAAGCGGGGGCCAGGAGCATTTTAGTGCTTGTTAATCAGTCTGTCCAGTCAATACAGATGCTGACCCCACACTCATCCCGTCACCAGTCCCACAGTGATCAATTAACCTTGTGAGCCCCAAACGAGTTGAGGCGGTGAGTCAGATCACAGCACAGTTTCGCAGTGGACCACCCTCAGATAGGAGCTCTTTCCTCACCAGAGCAGAGCTCATGCACATTGTAGTGCAGAAAGGATCATTTGCACAATCACTGTCACCGTAAAATCACAGAACAGGGAGTTGAGTGGGGTGTCTGAAATAGAGACTAATCTCCATTTAGAAAAACATGGAGCATGAAATCACATCTCAATCTGACTGTTGACCAAAGCTGCCTAAATAAAAGGGTGTTTGGTGCCAAAAATCTGGATCAAAGAGTTCATCATAAATGAACTTCAGCAAATATTTTAGGATCAGAGATGTACTTAAACTTTGAAAATCACAGATTAGTCATATTGGCTGTTATGAAAGCCAGACCAAAACCATGCCTTCAAATATGCATTAGGGAGGAAAAAAGAAAAACAGCACTGAATGAAAGTACATTTTTTTCCCTGCTTAACTAAGACATTTAACCTAAGGATTAATCGAAATGAATACAAACAGAATTGGAAAAGGTCAGTTTTTTTAATGAATTTTAAAGTATGGCCATGCCTTATTAAAACTCATCACATCCATCACAATGACCATTATTCAGAACTATGGATGGAGGGCGTGATTAGATTCCTCCAGATTTAATAAGGACAGAGTGAGGAGACAGTGAGGGAGAGAAAGAGACAGCAGGGAGAGAGAAAGAGTAGGTGGGACGGACTTCTCAACGGCTGTAATGTTGAGAACAGGGACCAAAAAACGAAGGAAAAAATAAGGCAAACTTGTGGCATGTAGCTCTCTATAGGCACAAAATCCAAACGTGCAGGAACGAGGCACTGAGGGAGAAAGACGAGGGAGGAAAAGAGGACAGTGTAATGAGCCATAAGAGATACAGGGAGGATAAGTGTCTAGGGCACATTAAAGATCACACAAGCCCGCTTGTTATCACTTTCCATGATCCATATACGAGTCCTCTTAATTATTCTGCGCTGCCTCCGGTGATGTGGCTGGCGCAGAGTGGAGGATGCATTATGACACAGAGCGGGGTGATTTGAGGCAGGTCACCTCATCTAGCATCAATCGTATTTAACACGGGACCCTGATGAGGAGATTCACAAACAATCTCATTGTTTAATCCCACCATTACAGGGCAGTCATATTCATATGCATCATCTGCTGGTTTAGCATGGGAGGGGGAACAAATCCTGGTGACCATATTTGTATGTTAAATTTTATGGGGATATTTTTTTTTTAGCCAGTGAAATGAATGAAAGAAGCTAAAAAATACATACTGCTGTGAAAACAAACAATTCAGCGGCAATATAAGAGTGCTTTTATAATTTAAAAAAAAAAATGTTTTGCAAGAAATATGAATGATTACTGGTGATTTTAGCTGTTCCAACAGGAAGAATGTGACACTAATGTTGATAAAATAATTACATATTATTTAGCAAACCTTGAAATAGTCTAAGTGCATGCTGCATTCCATGGTCATTTTCTGACATTTTTTCAGGCATATCTTTTATTTTTTTCTATACTGTTTACTTCTTTTAAAATATGCAGAGAGACTTTTATCATTTTGTCTCTAAATTGCTTATATTCACGCTTTTTCTTTTTTCTTTCTTTACTCAGATTGCAAAAAAATGTTTTTTTTTGCTTTATTTACTTTAAAAAACTTTAGCCAAACTTTCAACAAGACTTGATATAGCAAAATCAGATTTCTTTTCATATCGCATATAGAAATGAATTTGCTTTCCCCCCACAGGTGTAGCAGCAGTCAACAAACCAAGAGTCAAATGACAAACATGCATCCCTTCACTCAACTGAATATGTATTTAAGAATGAGAGTTTCACCAGTAAGCTACATGTCAATATTAGATTTAAACTGATAAATCATTCTCTGATTTCACATGACCACAGGACTAAAACTAGAAGCTCCGTGAACACACCCCTCCTTTTCTTGGTGTCCACTTCGATCTTGTCCCCTGGGCCATTGAAGCATGCCTGCGTGTCTAAGCCTCAGAGGTGCTCATAAACAATGGCCTGCTAAACTATACTTGCCAGAACAGATACATGTCTGCTTTTAATTTCATTAAATATCAAATTCTATAAACCAGCCTCCATCTTGTATCCCAAAATCCTTTTCTCTTGTCGCCACATTGCTCGTTCTGCCATTCAAGTCTCGGCCTGTGATAGAGAGGGAGGTTCAGCGCTCGATGAGATCTGCACTCTCGGGATTTCTGCGCCCGCCTGCACGGGATCAGTGATTCTACCATAAACAGCCTGCCAATATGACAGGTCTCATAAATAAACATTCAGTGCAGCAGGGAGTGAGTATGTTTTCCCTAAACATGACAGCCCGACACATACACCCACAGAGTCTGATGATCTCTACTCTAATCCAGACTTAACCACAGCACAACCATCAGCCATGTCACCTCTTCTAATATTCAGGTATCAGAGATATTTCTTTCATCGTAATGTGTGGCAATTGCAAGCAGAAGGCATGATGATGGCTGCATGTGACTCAGCCTGTCAGTAGAAGGCAAAATCAAAGCACAGGTTTGTCTACACTTCATGAGAGCTATTGGACCTGGCAGACGTCCTATCCCATAATGCAATCTAATTTTCTGCAATAGACAGGTCCCTGGCCTAGGAAGAAAGGGATCTCCCTGAGCACAGCTGCTAAGCCTGGCTTGACTTCTCCCACTCTTGCTCTTCATTCTCTCTTTCTTTCGCTCTCCTCGGCATGTTCTGTCACTTTCTGTTCATGTGTGAAGGCGCAGGACGCTTGACAGGGCGACTCTCGACTCTAGCAATGGCATTTGTGTTGTGCAGCTTAGCTTCAGGGGTTTGTTTCTCAAGCTCCGCACACAAAAGCCCCTATAAGGCTTGTGTTGTCACAGACCTTCTCCCCTACAATCCCCCCTCCGCTCAAGACATCAGCCTCCACCGCCAAGCCCACACTTTGCTGCGACATCGGAACATGTTATGCATTATTAAATATACTTTTCCTAAAAGGCTGCTGTGGCATTCAGTTTTCATCGCGATATGTCAGACTGCTCAAAATATCCCACTGGAGAACGAAGCTTGAAATCATTATCTTGGGATGTTGAGAATAATTTTGCACTAAACTAAAGCTCAATGCTCAAGTGCATGCTATTATTTCCTCATTCCATATACTTACATGAGTGATTCTGCTAAATCTGAGATGTCATAGACGCCTGATGATGATGATGATGATTGATACTTACAATTCCCCCATTCACCATACAAATATTTTGCAACAAAGCATGACTCAAACGCAACCTCTACCCTATGCCTTTTTGCTTAAATTAAGACTGAATAAAAGTAGATTGTAAAGATAACATGCACTGATTATTTAAAAAAGAAATTATGTTTTATGTCAGAATCTATCTAGTCATCCATCTATCTATAGCAACAACATTTTAAATGTATATGAATGTATACACGCAGCATGCATGCAGCATAATATTTACATATGCATTCCTATTTAAACAGAATTATTGTAAGTCACATCAGTCAAGTTCTGTTAAGCATTCCATTTCAACTAGTTCAGATTTAATCTATATAGCTACACAAAAACTAACATAAAATCCATAACAACCTAAATCGGTTACGGGTGAACAAGGAAACGCCTATAAAAACTAAAGTTTATAATAATTAATTCAGTTTGATTTTTAAAGTCAATTTACAGTAACGTTACATGTAACATAAACTAGAAATGGACATTATACTAATCGCACTCCAGCAGCATTTGCTAACCACTATCGAAACAGTACTGTGCAAATGAGGTACTATAGAGTTTTATAAAGTTTTCTATACAACAAAGTTGCTTACTTTGACGAATTAACACAAATTAGGGCATAGCAGGTAAGAGTTAACCGTGCGTGAAAGCAAGCAAGACATGGGCAATAAAAGCATGTCGACCGCAAGGGGGCGCTTCCATTCGCATTTTCTCAAAGGAAAGTCCACTCTCAAAGGTGATAAAATCATATTCAGTTCGCATACATTTTCTACGTGTAGGCTATGTCATAAATAAACGTTTTCAAGGTTACAGTAGAGCTTGCACGCCAGTATCCGGTTAAAGTAAAAGGCAATAAAACACAACTATTCTGAATGAAAGCTGTGAAAAGTTAAAGCTGAAGCGAAATAACATCACTAGACCCCATAAGTAAACTATTAACGTATGGTAAATATACAAATATACTCACAAGCCAACCTAAACTTAACAAGGAAGGGGGATAACGTAAACTGTTACTCACGTCATTGAGATTCACTCTCGATATGAAGGGTCCCGCGGAGGACTGGGTGTTCAACAAGTTCATGAATGACCATAGAGGATCCTCTTAAAGACGGCTTGTTAATCTTGATGTGATGAGTTCGGGGAAAAAGGAATCTCCCCCACCTCCACCCTATCTAAACGGGCTGACTAAACAACGACTGAAGATGTCAGGCGGCACGTCAATCTTCCCTTAAGACGCGTGCCACATCTTTCTAGTTCGAGACGTTACTGAACTGAAGCATTCATTTCTGAGGTAACGTTAAACTTCAAAGGAAATGTTATCAGTGCCAACAAAATGAACATAAATTCAACCTCTGCGTGTGTCCCAAACAGTATAAACTCATAAATCCCACATTTTCTCCTCCTTCATCGTGTTTTCTTGTGTGAGCATCATGACAATCACATCAGAGCCAATAACCGTCCTCACTAAACTTTGAATAGCCAAGTGTCCGTTCCTCCTGACGCCTTTTTTCAACCGACCTATGTCCCAAAAAAAGAGATTCCCTTCTTGTTTGAGGGGATAACGAAAAACTGTTATTTTCACTATCTCCTCGACGTTTTGGTCGTGAGCGAGACACGAATCGCACCAATTAGACCCGCGCGCACCGAGAAGATCCTCACGCGCATTCCCTTACGCGCATATTCCGCGAGTGTTCGGCGGGAAATGGTGGCTGGGGAAGATTACGCACTTGGACACTCCACACACACTCTCTGCTTTTACACATCCACTCAGCCCTCACTGTTTTCTGCTCAGCCTCTCACTTGCTCTCTCCCAGCAGTTTAAAACTCAGATGGGACTTCAGCAAAGACACAAACGGGACAGAAAACAGTCCCCGTTTTTTATTCGGAAATAAACAGATAGCCTAGTTTTTTTTTTTTTTTTTTTTTTTTTTTTTTTTTTTGGTCTGATGTGGGGATCTCTTCACTGTAAATACTAAGTAGGATATACCATCCACTGGGTCCTAAAGGTATGCCAGAGCTTCCATCTTTGGTGATTGCAATTCATTATCTATCCAACAAAGAAAATTATACTTACAGCCTACCTAAAATGTAGCAGCTTTTTCTATTAAAAAAACTACTGTATAATTTCACATATATTTTGTTAAAAGCCTACTATTGATTGAATGTTAAATTAAATGAACTAACTAAAATTATGAATAGCCTATATTACAAATAATATTAAATATAATATAATATAATATAATATAATATAATATAATATAATATAATATAATATACTCATTACTCAAATTATTATATTCACTTTACAGAGAAAAGTTAAAAGTAAAAAAAAAAAAAAAAAAAAAAAAGATTGGCTATATATAAAAAAATCCAATAATTTGCTTTAACTCACACAGACCAGAAATAAATGCGACGAAAAATCACTTGTATTGCAATACTGAGTGGAGAACGATGGCAATACTGAGTAGAGAGCGACTTGGAAATGTTGTAGATTTTAGCTGTAACGTCTACAAAGTAGAAATAAAGTCCAAAAAGAAATAAAATTAGTTAATTATTAGAAACAATAAAAGCTAAAGTTATTACTATCTGGAGAAGCTAAAGTGATGCATTGCAAAAAACACTGATTCTTTTCAGGCGTATGTTCCAGTCTCCAAATTGTTGTAAAAAGCCAAAGTGGCCTTCTTTTTTTCTTTTTCAAAACAACAACTAAATTACCGCTAGTATCTAAGTTCAAGCACCCTATCAATATGCAATTAACTAATGGCATTTAAAACTTGTACTGCATTATATTTATGAAAAGACTATCTTATAAAGTGTGGAAAATACTCCAGAAGCTACTGTTGCAAGTCAACTGGACCGTCACTGATCAGTGAGGACTACATAGATAAAAATGAACAGCTAGTGATAATCATTCATCTCATAAAGAGGCAATGAGTTCAAGCTCTGCTCATTTATGTAGTTGCTGTCAGAAAGCTTTTTATGGAGAGCCAATAAACTGATTATTGCCAGTGGCAGTGCGAGACATCCTACACAAAAATTGATTGTGCTTTTCTTTTCAACCTATGAGTAATATCTGAAGTAAGGTAACAGCAATTTAGCAACTTAAAAAAAAAAAAAAAAAAGATTTTTACACCAGCAAGGTCCGCTGCCAAAGCCATAAACAAAAAGAGACAGAAGTGCGCAAAAGCGCATGGTAGATTTTACGCACTGCAGGCGAAGGAGAATAAAACCATCCATTTAGGGGGGAAAAAATCAGTAAACAATAAGACTCGTATTGCATTAGCGTGTTAAGTAGCCTAAGTTGCATTTAAATGATGCTTTAAGAACGCCGACAACCCATGGCATTCCCATAAAACACCTTGCGCAGATCAAAAGTTTGGGCGAGAAGCACCCATTACTCATGCATGCATTGAGATAAAAAGTCTTCATTGGCCTCACCTTCACTCAAAATCTTCAATCCGAAGCGTCAATCCGAACAGTCCGATGAGATCTCATGTTGCACACCGATATTTGACGGCTTTCAATCGGGACATCTTGGAGACGCGGAGCTGAACTCAAAAGCGACCACTCCTGTCCTCGGCTCCGGGAGAATGGTGGTCTAATCGAAGGCACAAATGGCACTTCAGCGAGTCAAACAACTCAGCAAACAAATTCGACGGCGGGGAAACACTTTTTAGGTTTTAGCTGTTAGGTTTTGGTGAAGCCTTATTTCTTTGAGGTGAATGTGACAGTTGAGATGCCTTGGGAAGGTGGGATTATATTCAACATGTGATGTGGCGGATGGTCGGAGGTGCAACTTGAAAAAGATGGATCATTACACATATTAAACGTAAATCATTACAATAGTGATGAAACTATTATCACTATTGCTATAAATCATATCTAAAAAGTACTATATATATATATATATGTATATATATATGTGTGTGTGTGTGTGTGTATATATATAATATGTATAGGCCTATATATAAACACACACACACTAGAAGCTTAAATACATTCTTCAGGTTTTTAGACCATTGCTAATGTCAAAAGTCATGTCTAGAGACTTTTTTTGCATATCATAACTGCATATTCAGAAATGGAAGGTTGTATGTCCTTTAAAATAGTTGTCCTCAAACTAAATGAATGCCAAAAAAATAATTACTTGATTAAAATGTTTTATTGCATGCATGAAATTAGCAGATTTGTCTCTGACTCAAACCTGCACATCTAGATTAGTGATGGAGAAAGAAGATAAACTTTCTGTCATGGACCATTTAACCTAAAAGTGGCCAGTCATTAGCTCAGACAGGAAGGTCAAGTCGCTGATTTGAAAACCTATATGCTACATAAAAGAAAATTGAAGGTGACTGCAATACTGAATAGAGTAATTCATGTAAAATATACTAAACAGCCTTCAGCTTATCATCATGCAAGTCAACAGCAAACAAACAAAAAATCCTATGAACACACTGGTGAGAATAAGGCCATCTATACAAGCAGATAATGTATATCACCAATTGGTGTGCGACTCCTAAACACACGCTTTAAAAATCAATTGATATTCTTCCTTCACAGGCAGTGCACATCCGCTGTGTGTGTTTACCATTTGATATTCCGCACAGCCATGCATCTTAAAATCTATCATAAAGTTCAATAGCTCACTGGTGCTGCAATTGACTTGGACAGGCAATCACGTGACTGCATCAGCCAGTAGGAGATGACGCCTGCGTTTCCTTCAGCGCTGTCATACCTTTCAGTTATTTGAGAATTGATGTCTGCCTCTCATGTGGCTCATCACTGTCTCTCACATCTGAGGAGAGTATTGAGTTTCATCTGTTCCGTCCAGCGCATATGTGTCACATGGCAAGAATGAAGAGAGATCACTATGAAGTGAGATGTTTCCACCGATGGTTCAACCCTTAAATAAACAATAGCATGTTAACATTTAGACTAATTCCTCTTCTGATTATCCAATAAGATGGTTACACTTTGATTTATTGTGACCTATAAAAGACTTTACAGTGAAAGTTGGATAAAAGTCAAACAAGTTTTGATCTTTGCTAATCGAAATACTATATTAAGCATTTGCTATGTTAAACCTTTTTGTTCAACAAAAGAAAGTAAGAGATGCTGGTTTGTAACAACACAAGGATGAGCACAATTATAATTAAAATTTTGGGGTGAAAATATATGTGGCATGTAATCATATCTCTGCTAAAAATGATTGGCACTGCAAAGAAAATGTGTCACATAACAGTGATTTTATCAAATAAAGCCATATATTCCACAAAGCCTTATTAGCCTTATAGTTTTAAGCCTGGCACTTTTCAACACATTTAAAACTGAGCACCATTTTATATTTAAGCTCTAGCCTCTTCTTAAGTTTACTGACATGGAAAGGTAATATTCAGCAGCAGATGATGTTCCTCCAATACTGATCTCATCAAACACACAATCATACACTCATACTCATGACTCATACAGTCAACAAAATAATCCCTCAAAATTCTAATTTGTTTTTTAGCTGCTGTTCATTAAATCTATCGCCTTGAGGGCAGATATCACACCATGAGAGACCTTGTCACCATTGTTAATGAAAGCAAACTGGCCTGCTAATGATGATGATGACAAATTGAAGATCCGCCTATAGTGCCTTGGGATCTGGTCTTCTAAATTAGGATTTGTCAATAACATGCTTCCAATTTGTCTTCTCGCGAATCAAAAATATTGGTTACTGTAACTGGCAGGCGGCAAATGATTTCCCCTGGTTTATTTACAGTAACATCATTAGCATACCAGGGGGATGTATTGGATAAAATGATATGCCTTTGTGGATGAAACTCATTGAGGCTGTCTAGGAGACAGAGACAGCTTTGATTTAATTTGCTCCTACTAAACAGCTATTAATAGCAGGATTCAATTAGATGCATTTAATTCTTAAATATGGTAAGATATTTTGATCTATTGGTATTAAATGGAATACATCAGATCAAACGTGGCTCTGAAAACATGTTAATGACAGATTGTTCCAATTAATCGTAACATAACATCACATAAATCCAAAGAAAATGAATTTACTTTGCAACAAATCACTCTCTGCGAATTTGAGGATTAGTAACTTCTTGCATCCGAAATGCATTCAATGGTAATCCGAATCACAGCTAAAAACTGATGATGATTGCGTCATAGGAGGTCATTGAGCTTAAGCTAATACATACAACAAATGAGAAATTAGTTCAGAATGGATTCCACAGCCACAAATGTCCCTCAGATCATCACTTTGAATGGCCTGTACACATTTCACTAAATACCTTGGGCTGGATCAGAAATCGCAATTCAAATTCAAATGAAGTACCCCAAGAGAGTATGCGATTTCAGACACAGCCAATGTTTGTCAATAGTGTTCTTTGTGCTAAGGCGCACTGTAAATATAAGTTATGCCAAATTTAGTACCCATTGGTCATGAAATGTGTTTATTGGGTAACTTTATTATCAATTGGCTAAGGCCTGCTCCAAAAGGGATTATTTTGCTAAATGCAAGTATTAAATTCAGATAATCATATAATGCATTGTTAAACATACAAATCACTGTACATATAGGTTCATCACCCTTTAAAATGTAGAATAAAATGCATACAATATCATGTTGTTAATGTCAAAGGATGTGCATCCAATTAAACTTAAGAGAGGTCACCTGATAATAGAACAAAAAAATGGGTACTTTGCTGGCAAAAGGGGCTTTCAATAAAACTTCACTGCCTATACAGTAAAAAGGTGAAGAAATACGTTGAAATCGGTGCTGACTAGAGAAAGCAGAGAAAATAAATGCCGTTTTCTTCCCTTTTGCCAAGGTAGGAAAACTTCAACACCCATAATGCACCAAGCATGTTGGCGTACGAGGCCACTCCCACCAGTCTGCTATGGATACGCTTATCAGAGTCAAACAACACCTTGCTTTAGCAGAAAATACTTCTTAGCAAACTTTTAGACATAATGGTGTCGATATTGTTCCCGTGTTCAAGAATTCAAAGAGTAAACATTTAGCGGGGGGTGAGTTATTTCCAGTGAAGGATCCAGCGCATTGTAGGCAGTGGCTAAAGGCTGTAAAGAATTGTAATTACGGAGAGAATGCCGAGATGAAAATCTGACATTTTTAAATCATCTGTTTTTGAAGTCTACATGTGACCCTGGATCACAAAACCAGTCACAAGTAGCACAGGTATATTTGTGGCAAAAGCCAACAATACATTGTATGGGTCAAAATTATCGATTTTTCTTTTATGCCAAAAATCATTAGGATATTACGTAAAGATCATGTTCCATGAAGATATTTTGTAAATTTCCTACCGTAAATATATAAAACATTTATTTTTATGAGTGAATGCAGCACAACCGTGAATCGATTTTTTTGCACCCTCAGAATCCAGATATTCAAATAGTTGTATCTTGGCCAAATATTGTTATATCCTAAAAAAAACATACATCAATGGAAAGCTTATTTATTCAGCTTTCGGATAATATATAAATCTAAAATTACAAAAATTGACCAATGTGACTGGTTTTGTGGTCCAGGGTCACACATTTCAAACTAGATGACCAGCCAAACAGAAGGTACTTGTTTTTTTTTAAAGAAACTGCTGTTCTGTCAGTTACATTTTAAACTAATATACAACATCTGGCACAGTGGCTGATAAATCACGTTTCCCTTGTCGTTTATACATTTCCAAGTGTCAATTCTCCTATTCAGCTTATGTTGTGGTATTTAATTTACCAATAAAAATATTTTCGCACAAAAAGGGTCACCAGCAAGCAAATCCAAAACCAATGATCTAACCTAACCTCAATGACTTGCAAATATTTTCCTAAACTTTATCTTGAAACTGAATGGTTAGATTATAGCCAGTTGTTCCTGATGTCCTCCACTACAGGCCAAACAAAAGTGGAATGATTGTTCCATTTTTCTTTTTTTACACAATACGCAACATTACAGAGCTCAGGCAAGCATTGTTTATTTTTGCACATGTGCTGTCCATAGACAGGAGTTTAAATCGGATTTCCCCCCCAGGACCCTTAACATACAATTTCAAGGAATAATTCATAATGAAAAGTAGGTCATGTGTGAAACCAAGTGGGGGGGGAAACAAAAACAAACAAACCAAAAACAACCAAAAGGAATGCTAATGGCATTTATCATTATTTATTACCATAATTTGAAGTGAATCACAAATTATTTTATTGAGAAACTGCCAACACAGAATATCCTACTGGATAAACTTAAATTCTAGAGGTGAAAATAGGAATTTCAGTGCATCCAGAAGGATTCTTTATGACTCTTTTTATCGTTTATTTGATTAAAAATACATGAATTCAAAATTACCATAAAAACCATTAGCATTCCTTCATTTTTTGACTAGGTAAATAACTACAAATAGGCTATATAATGGCCGAACTTCTATTTAACTTCTAAATACTGATCAGGGATAGTAAAGGTTTTGGAGTGTTTTTTCTGTTCACCTATCACATAGTCCACATGGATGCATATGTGTCTAGAATTCTCCTCGGAGGGATACAAACTGATCTCCCCCTCAACTTTAGTGTCCTGCATCACATCCACAGCATCATCCAGATACAGCACAGCCTGCTTCCAGTGCGTCTCTGGTTTGAATGGAGATGTGGAGAGCACCAGGGCCTTCTCCTCAGCGGGGAAAGTCACGGTGAACCACACGCACAAGGCGTGGATGGAGGACGAGCCGAAACACTGGCAGTGAAACACTCCCCTCACATCTCTGAGCTGCTCGAGTGTGACTGTGTTCAAATCCAACTCGGCAAACTTGCACGGGTGGGAGAGCACATCCTCCACCGTCACCGGATTCACAGTGATGTCTTTGTTCATGATGCACTTCCTGGCAAAGTCGTTCATGCAGGACATGTCCACGCCGTACTGTCCTTTAACGGTGCTCCAAAAATTCAATCTGCCCTCCACCACCAGATCGTTTATGGGAGCGATGTAAAGATCCGCCCGGGACGGTAATATGAGGCCACCGGGTTTGAGCCACTTATCCCGGGCAAAAATCACAGAGTTCAGCATGGATTCGTGGAGGAGCGCGTAGCCCATCCACTCGCTGACAATCACATCCACCTGTTCGGTTAGTTCGATCGTCTCTAGTGTAGCTTTAATGATTTCTATTCTGTCCTCCATCTGGTTCAGTTTTACTATTCTCACAGCCTGATCGGCAATCGAGCTCGCTTCGACTGCATACACCTTCCTGGCACCCGCTTGCGCACAGAATAAGCTCAAGACGCCGGTTCCGGCTCCCACATCGAGCACCACTTTCCCCTCTATTGACTTACTGTTTTTAAAAATGCCCATTCTGTACGTGTTCGTGCGCACTGTGTCTGCAATCATCTCTTCGTGAATGGTGACATCGGAGTAGCTGTCAAAGTACATGTAATCCTCTGTACTCCGGTCTAGTTTTCTTTTCTTAGCACCGTGCTGTGACATTTTCCCCAAGTTTGCCATGCGTATATTATTTTCTCCCAAGTAGCTTCCGTTTCTGAAACGCAGCTCGAAAGGCATCATGGGACATGTAGTTTTTAAACACGAACTTGTTCCTCGGAAAGAACGTCAATTAGTTTAGAAATGAACTACACTTCCCATGAGTAGACAGATATTCTTAATAAAAACGCATTTTTTCCCCCATTAAAAATAAATGTTCCTATAGCCTATACATTTTTGGGAGCTTTCTTTGCTATAATTTAAAAAAAGTTATAATGTGACAAAACAACCACATAGAAAGAGACAATCCCATAATTCATAAATAAACTAAATCATGATGTTTGTTAGGTGTTGAGTTAGTCTGTTTAATAGACAATAATTATTGTTATCTATAAACAATACTGAGAGAGAGAGAGAGCAAGAGAGGGAGGAAACATTTTATAGGCTACTTAAAGAGACAAAGTCAAGCATAATCTATCAGAAATTCCTGATATGCAAGATGAATGTACTAGCCTAGCGCTTGTTTGTCACAATATATCCATGGGGTGATTTAAGTTAATACTGCATTCTGGCCCACACAAATAAGTGGATTAAGCATGATGAATTCTCACTTCTTTTTTTTTTTTACAGTGAATGTTAGCATTGCTGTCTGCCTGTTTGGCAGAAGTTCCGGGACAGCTGTTTAAACTGACTGTGCCCAGCTGTAGCCGTACTAACATAACACCAGGGCTCCGTCTGAGCCAAACTGCATTTTCCACCATGACGGATAGCATGATCTGCTTTTAACCTTAATAAAATAGCTCTGCCTCACCCTGGGCCGTCACTCTCTCAGTGCACGCTAAAGGCTACACACTGACAGCAGGCTATTCCTCTTAAATACAGTGTGTTTTATGATTTCTTCTGCTTTATCTATGGTGATAAATGTTCATGGTTGGATTATAAGATCTGCCCTTTTTTTCAGCATTGTCCTTAGATTGAACTCATGGAGTAGGAAGTTATAGGCCATGGATGCACATTTGTTATCTATCTTTTAATAAATGATACCTACACAGATTTCTTTTAACAGAAAATTAAAATATCACATAAGGACAGTGCATATACATGCAAGGCTGGAAACCTTTCAGTTTAGCTTTGAGTGAAAATTATGGATTAGAAGACTACACAATGTTTACATGGTACAATGACTACTGTACAGCCTCCGGGTTTGAGTGCAACACCCATATCTGAAAATCCAATCAATAACCGATACATAGAACCAAGTCCCCACTCTACTTTTTTTTTATATATATATATATATATATATAGAAAAATGTGCATAACAATACAGAGGAAAAGATCTGTCACTTTGGATTCATTGCGACTTTAAAGTGAATATGAAATCAAAATGGACCCTATTTACTTTGTTAATGCACGTTAATGGTCCTATTGTGAACAATGCATCTATGCAAAAGGTCATACAGGCTATTAGGTAGTTAACCACTAGCTATTTAGGTATTGTTTCAGCAAACTAGCATTTAGTCTGGCTCCATTCTGGTACGTAATGCTCAATTTCCCTGTCCAATCATTTCCTGCCAACTTTGAATATTTATTTTATTTTCTCATCCTTTTAAAAAGTCGATAAAGGTATTTCCTATAGCTATTTCGCATTGTTTTTTTTTGTTTTTTCCACCTGCTGTCCGTGAGCTTATCCTGCTGCGACTCACTTTTAGGTGTCACCCGTTGAGGAAAAGTGTATTAAAATGTGCTGTTTTGCAAATTTCCCTCTACTGTTTCTCTCTTTCCATATCTCCATAGTTCTGAGTCCTTGCAATGATAACACAGAATTTCCACATCCTGTGAATGTTGATTGGGGGAAAAAACTGTGTTTGCACAGACATTGGCACCTGATCTCGTTTTAATTAAAATTGCACATCACTGTTTGCCCATCTAAAGCACAGACTCTGAGCTGATTGGAAGGGGATGGACTGGCAATGAAGGAAGAGACTTTGCTCAGTGGTCCTGAAACATGTCTGGAAAACCTGAGATAATTTCAGAGCAGAAAGATGGTGGCTTCTGCGAAGGGAAGAGACTGGTTGTTCAAGCATGAGTGTAACAGCGGGAAACCAAATCACTTTGGACAATGAAGGATGTCCTGAAAACATTTGATAACACAGCTCAAGCAGATTTTTCCTGGGTGGCTCATGTTGTTTCCAATCCGCCTGCTGAATCTTGTTTGGTTGGATCAGTTAAGGGTGAGGACATGTGATAAGTCTGCTGTAAGGATGAAACTAGAAGGGGAAGTTGCAATCACTGCAGCATATTGGTGGTTTGATTCAGTTGTAGCAGTGCCAGCCTTCCGGCACGAATTTGATTCCAATCTGAAACAGCAAGCACATTAAAATCTTTGGAAGCAACCTGTCGAACAGTCAGTCAAAATGTTTCTTTCAGTTAAATAAAACAATAATGTTTTCTGCTTTTGTTTTGGCCTCTTTTGAGAGGATGGTGCGCTGTTGTACATAATCAAATGCAGTATTTTTAACAACCTAGACTTATTAGGAAAAACAGGCCTCTACTTATATTTTTGCAAAACTCCCCCCCAAAAAATTACATTTAGGCCTACATACAATTCCCTGCAGTTTCAAGCTAAAACATATATTAGTTGTAATAAAGAAAACACCAATTTTTATTAGGGGCTGTTTATCTATTAATAAAGACTTATTTTTGTGCAGCTCCTTGCATAATACTATGACCTCAAAACACATTTACCATAGTGCGTGATTTGTAAACTAATACATTTTGACATTTGCATCACATAACCAGCTCCATTTGTCTGGCTTATCTGACATTGTAAACTTACACATTAGCTCACCTGGTCTTGCATTGCACTTGCATTGTGCTCTGAGCGTTTTGGTTCAGGAGGATCTGTAAAAGGTGGCTGCTGTTTCGGTTGTGGTGATCTGTCTAACTCTGCATAACATGAAACGCACTGATGACGTGTGATATCTTCGCAAGCAGGTGTGCAGCGGAGGTATGGAAATACATATGTTGACAGGCAGGTAGGACATTGTATCATTGCATTCAGACCGAATGCAATGACTGGACGAACATTTTGTGGTCTTACGCCTTCCACAGACGATATATGCATATAAATACATTTAGACCACTTAACTTAATGATTGCTATTAGAATGTGAAGGGACATTCAACCAGCATAACAAAAAAAACATTGTTTTCTGGAACAAATCACCTACCCTGCCTTTAAATACTAATCAAAAATGGCATGGTTGCTTCCGCAAATGCATTTTCTATCTCACGTTTGATGATTTTGTTAACACTATCTGTTAGGTTTATAGCAGGTGTAGGTAGTAGGTCTACATTATTTTCAAATGCTATTTACAGCATTAACCTTTTAGCACCACTCACCAGACAATTGATTACCGAACTGCCTCAATTCTAATAGAAATAACATTATATAAAACATTGCCAGATTCACGTTGATCTGTTTGAAATAAAACTGAAAGCGCTTTTAGCGCCACTCACTGGACATTTTACTTTGAAAGTGTCTCGAAACGTGCAAGAGGCAAACAATTCTCCTCGTTTTCAATTAAATGGATATACGGATGAGTGCGCTAATCCCTCGCCCACCAATTTAAAATGCAGAATTACAGCAAAATTACAATACTTGCTAAACAATATTAAACACAATGCATGAGGTAACACATCAATAAATGGTTGAAACTGATGAGCTATGTAAGCCGGGGTCAGACTACAGGAGTTTCAGGCCGATTTATGCCCGATTTACCCCTCCCTACACTCAGAGAAAAAAATCGTGTCCAGGGCATCAGTCAGTTTCCGATGTTGTTCAGCCCAGATTATCTGGTAATGTGAGGCGTTTACAGACCAAACCTTAAACCTCCCGATCTGTCTGTGGACACATCAGGCACAATATCAAACATGTTCCACAATAGCCGTGAGACAAGTCTACAAGGAAACGGAAGTGACAGAACTTTTGAAATGGCGACCGCAAAACAGCAAGCAGCTGTACAGGTCTGGTGGACAATAGAGGAGAGGAACGGCTGGTCGAAATGTGGCTTTATGATGTCTCCTCAAAAGACTTTCTTCTTTAGTTTTTCTCACTACAAAGAATACGTATTAATACAGAGAGTTGACTTGACAGTATCCATTTTGTTTACATCCCCATGAGACTACGTGAGGTGCTAAATCTGGCATGGTAATCTTAAATCTTACAGTCTGTGATGCTCCATGATTTTAAAATCTTGTAGTGTGTGCAAGTTTGAGATTTAAAAGAAGAAAATCTGTGAAAATTCTCCTTATGTGTGTGATGCCACCAGTTTCACAATCGGTAACGATTTAAAAACTCCTGTAGTCTGAGCCCGGCTTAAGTCGCCTCCGGAGGTGACCCTAGAAATCCGTTCAAACCAAAGAAGACTGTTAAAGTTTTATGAAATCACACTCTCATACATTGTATTTCAAAATGTGTGCGTGTGTGTCTCACTTCTCTTGCCAGTTGCTGTCGGAATTCGTGTGCCTATGGGGAAATCATAAGTGCTGACAGCAGGACTGAACCTGTCACCTGCCTGACCATCGTGTGTGGCTCTCCATCAGCGTCAGGCCTGCGGGCAGTACCGCCTGCCAATCTGCCCACTGTCGCGCTGGCCTATTCAAACATAAAACCCTTCTGAGAAATTAATATGTGATGCTCTGGCTGAAGATCGATTCCAGCTGGATCAATATGGAAGTGCCTTGATATTTTACTCTCGTAGAGAGGCGCATATTAGACAACAGCAGTTTGTTGAAATCTGCGTTTTACTGAACATTGATTATGACTGCAATCTCTTTCCAACTGACAAATAGGTTGATAAATAAGAAAGAGATTAGTTGGCTTTGTAAGCTAAACAAAAGGCCTGTTACAGATGTAAGGCACGTTGCATTCTTTATTATCCTATAGCAATAGCAACTGTTTTTATTTAGAAGTGAAAAGAAAGAATTTACCCCTTAAGATTGGAAAATAGAATAATTCCATTTAGTATTTTACAATAACGACAAGACATAAATAGATATTAATAAGAATAATACCAAAAGTCTGTAAAAGTTTACCCAGGAGGGGCTTCTTGCCCTAAACAGGAGGCCATATTAGCCCAAGATGGCCTCTTTGAATATTTGTGCTATGACAACTCATTTAGCAAATCTTTTACTTATTTTATTTTTATTTATTTTTTAACACATTGGCTAATGAATCATCATCCTGCAGACAAAAGAAAGATCAGTAGAGTTTTTCCCCCACAGTGTTGCTTCATGTTTAGAAGGTATTTACAGAAGAGATCTCCCCCACTGGGCTCTAATCAGCATGGAAGGACGACACACTGGCACTGCCGAGCACAAAAAATCAGTTCACAGCATCATACGAGACTCTCAGAACAACTGATATGTATTCTGAGCCTGATTCTATTCTATTCTATTCTATTCTATTCTATTCTATTCTATTCTATTCTATTCTATTCTATTCTATTCTATTCTATTCTATTCTATTCTATTCTATTCTATTCTATTATTTTCTATTCTATTCTTTTCTATTCTTTTCTATTCTTTACACAAATATCATGTTTTAAGCATAAATAATATAAGCCTTATGCTTAAAACAAGAAATAATTTGCCAGTGTGGTAAGAAAATAAAATGTAAGATTGTCTCTGAAAACAAGTCTTGTCATCTAAGGCAATTTAGCTTCTCAAGTAAATGATGTTTAAAATTTGTGGTAAAATACTGATTAAGATTTTTTTTATTACCCAAAAGAAAAAAAGAAAAGAAAAAATGCAGTAAGAGCAGCGTTGTGGAGTGCCAATTAAGCATCAGATCATTTTGTGGTGTTTGGTCTACGGTTTGCCAGCATGAGGTGAAATCTGTGCATCTATTTTTACTTCCAAAGGCTTGCACCCTACTGTGTTCATACTGGACACTATCAGAACATCACCAATTAACAGGCAGGTGCTAATAAGGTAGACAAAAGCCAGATGGAGCAGAAGATGAAAAAAGACAGGCTACAAGACGTTGCTTGTTCTTTTCATGATCAGAAATTAAAATATATTCCTACATGCACATTTAAGTGTAACTAGAGGAAATCGTTGCACAGCACATCTCACAAGGAATCTCCAACTGAGAGGAAATTATTTATATATTTATTTTAACCTTTTATTTTCTCCTTGTCTGAATTTGGATGTGGATTATTCATACTGTAGTCTACTCACATGGACAGACATCAAGGCATTCAATGGGATTGGTGTCATGGAGCATGATTAGGTATATTTAAAACAAAGCACAATTATCGTTAAAAAAAAGAAGAAATGAATGATTTTAACCTTAAAATAATAGAACAGCTTAAAGACATTGGGTGAAATGCAAAGTTATTCCAACTACTGAGGTCTTTAAAAGCCTTATATGAATCTCTGGTTCTGTCTGGCACCATGCACTATACCAGACCATAGAGTGAGCCAAACCTCTCTCAAGGAAAGACTGAAATTAAACTCCTTGAAATTGCTCTCCACAAACCTGACCTTGAAGTTCGGATAAACAAAATCAGTGACCCTCAGATGGCTTTGCAAAGAACACGACTCTCTTGAGTGAACGGCAGCTGAGAGGGTTCTTATGAGACGGTTCCTTATACAGACCTGGGCCCGCTCTCTAAACAGAACGCCATATTTCATAAGCAGCCAGACTGAGCCTGTGAAGAAAACGTGAAGAAATAAAAGGAATCCATTTAGTACATTAGCAGGAGGTATAATTGGTAAGATCCGTTTATGTAATTGCACATATTGATTTTAGCTGTGATGATCAAAGTTAAAATTAAATTAAATTAAAGCAATGATGAAACATTGGGAATTTATATTTTTGAAACCCATCTCCAGTGTACTGAGCAATAAGATAGATAGATAGATAGATAGATAGATATTTACACACTCCCAATCACTGTTGCAGATCTGAAAAAGAACACGTTAGCTTTCTTATTCTCTGTGGTCTGTGGACTTTTCCCACATGCATCTCTGACTCAGAGATTCTGCTCCAGGTGTTGGGATATCAGCAAACACTCCTGGGTATCTCCGTTCTTGGCCACTGAGTTGTTTGTGTAAGCTGTGTCTTTGTGAGGTGGAAGACTCCCAAGGCGTTTAATCTTCCAATACCACACGCTCTTAAATAAATCACAAGTGTGAGTGATTGGACGTTGGACACAGTGGACGTTCAACAGGACTGTTCCTGACAGAAATCACTATTTATCTCAGGTATGCAAGGCATGTTCAAGGTTCCAACAAACCACTGAAATATTAACACTGCCCACCTGCACTTTTTCTCCTCGCTGTGAATTATACAAGACGGTCACAAAGTTCTAGCCATTTGCTATGCTAGCTAACTTACAGCTACCTCTCTCAGCACATCCCTTCCCTCATTCTCACTGGTTTCTGCTATCTATCTATCTATCTATCTATCTATCTATCTATCTATCTATCTATCTATCTATCTATCTATCTATCTATCTATCTATCTATCTATCTATCTATCTATCTATCTATCTATCTATCTATCTATCTATCTATCTATCAGACAGACAGTCAGATAGATAGATAGGTAGATAGATATTATCTGCACTTTGCTTGTTTGGAATTTTGAATCCTAGAACATTCTATCGATAAAAAACATATTAAACTTGGCAGTATAGTTGTAGCTGGCTGTTAATGTTTTGCTGTGGCGTACGACACAGCTGGTGAAATTTAGCCTGGGGGAGCGAGTGATGGCCCTACACAACACTCAACTGAGGGCATGTGCCCGCGGGGCACCAGAGTGAGTGGCCACAGTGAGGACAAATAGACTGCTGGATTGCACAGACACTGGCCTTTATCTAAAACAAAAAGAGAACAGTATCTCTATTTTCATCCACATATAACTAACACAAACGCCCCTATGAATGTGCTAAGTGTGCCTTTCATTTACCATATTATTCTATTAAATCAAACAAGCACACAGTGTTTTGAAAGTTACTGCTGAATAGCCTCCAGAAGTCTTAAATAATTGCAGTCCTAATTGGTGCCTTGTGTCACCACTGAAATTTGAAAACAAGCCAGTGGCGCCATCACAATTTTTTTCTCCCCATCTTTATAGCATGGGTAGAATCCATTCCTCCATTTTTTTTTCTTGGGAAAAGTACAAACACAGTGAGGGAAAACATTTGTGATGATAGAATTATCCAGTGAGGTATGGGGACACAGGCAGGATGGTGGCGAGCACAGCATGTCATTCCGTAACACCCGGCTGCATTCAGTTAATAAGCCCTAAATAATATCCTGTGACCAGCTTGGCCCTTTATCACTGGGATTTGCCCTGTGTAATAAAGTCAAATTAAGCTGGATCAACCATTTTAAACTGCCTTCACAGTGCACACTCAATGAGTCTCTGGACACAATGGACTGTGCCGGTTGTTAGCTGACTGTTCATAAACCATTGGGAATTATGCACACACAAGCATTTCCACTGACATCATACAGCCGCTCTCAAATGAATGCAGATGGTTCCTATTTCAGAATTATTTTCTCCCAATTAATGTTACATTGCTCTGGATATTTGGTGTTGTAAGGGAATACACAATGCACAAGTGTTATGTATTGATAAAAAGTCTTGTTCTCTTGATGTTCTGTTATGGAGTCAAAGTCTTTAAAGGGACAGTTCACACAAATTGCAAAGTCTGACATCATTTACTCATTTACTTTTTGTAAATAAAATGAAAGTCAATGAGGTCTAAAACAACATTAGACTACATCGACTTCCATTGTATGGACGAAAAATGTCTCATATTCTGCAGAAAAACAAAAATGAATCAACATGCAAAATTTTCATTGTGTGAGTGTGAACGTTTCCTCTTTACTTTTATGTACTTCTCTTGTACGTTCATTTTAACATAAGGATCATTCATTTTCAGTGTTCATTTATTTTTACTAAACATTCATTCATTTGGACTCATTCATGTGTTGGTGGGAATCTCAAGTGATCAGACTGACTGAGAACGTATAGATAAAAGATGCTGACATATATAAAAATCTAAAAAACATTCTTCATAAGAATTTCCTTGTAATATTTTCGATGACTATGCACTTGTATCTTCATAAAATTACATGAATTGATTAAAAAGAGGAAGACGAGAGGAAACTTGCATAACTCTTCCCTCCAGAATTCATGCAAACCAAATGAGACGTAATAATGTAACATGATAGATTACGCACATCGGTCACCATTCTTTGCATAATTTAAACCACATAATGATCTATATTTAACTGTTCAGAATCTCCTCTCAGAGTCTATAAATACAGTGGGAAGCTACAGCGACGCTGACATTTGTATGGCCACGCTAATGACCAAATGAAGAAAATGTAATACTTTTGCTAAAAAAGGCTGAACTAAGTTTCCTACAATAGAAGCGCATTAGATGATGAAAACCACTCCCATCTTTCTTATCACATAATACGTTGATGAACTAAATACTTTCAAAGGACAATGTGCAGGTTTAGAAAGAAATAATAAGAAAGACACAAAACAAACTTTTCAACTTAAACCCATTTAGTCATTGTTGCAGAAACACAAGAGTGCCAGACTTTCAACTATCAGGTAATGGGCTCTCTGAGTTACTTTTGTCAGGGTTGTTTCATTCGCCGTCAGAAACATGCTTGAATTATTGTATTGATTTGTTTCGGTGTCAGGCAATCTGAAGTATAAGATTTTGACCCAGTCCGTCCATGCATTACCAGGTTTCTTTATCTGTGGCATTACAACTGGCAGCAGTTTCAGCCACGTTCAGCTCTGCCGTTGGCCACGAATGAGACATCACACTTCAGTTACGTCCAGCACTATCTATATAAAGGGGGCAGAATCCAGTTAGTAACAGAAAGGGTTTGTAAAAAGGATTTTTCAGGGCGTCTTAACCTGACTTCCCTCCGCTGCCCAAGGTCCCACTGCTCTTCAAGGTGACTAATTTCATTTCCCTGATTTAAATGACCTTTGGCAGCGATGTTTTGACTGTAATGATTTCCTGTCCCTTCTGCTCAGCCAGTGGAGCGTTCTGAGTGGACAGGAGTTCTGCTTTATGTCCTGGTGGCTCAGATAAAATGTGTAATGAGTTGTGCAAAGATGTTCGTGTGACAGAGGTAGTGACTGCCAGGTTTGGCACTTCAACACACAGTCTCAACTACCATTCACCTCATCAATCTCAATTTACACTTTGATGCTGCGGCAGACTGCCTGGCAAAATATTTTTGGGTTGGTTTACTGTCCTACTGGTGGAGTTTAGTGATTATCAGCTATATTAATACTAAGTTCTGTCATGAAACTCTAGACGGCAAAGACTGATAGGTCCTTAACTCAATCTGCTTGCAATCCCATCGTTCTCTATAGGACACAGCTGATTGGTTCCTGTTGTATCAGTAGCCAATGAGCTTTATGCTCATCTTTCAAATACTTTTTCAGAGGAACCCTCCACCTTCCCCAGCTCCACCTGCATAGATCTGCTATGGGTAATTCGTGTCTGCTTTGTTCAGCAGCAGCATGTCTTACTTGCTCACAGCAGCATATCTGTGTATGTATTGGCAGTAAGCAGCAGCAGGAATATCCAACCTGATCTCACGGGAAAACGTGCAAATTCTACGAGGTGGCTAATTCGTACGAATTCATCTACCTCACTCGTACGAATTAGTATTCGAATTTAGTATTAGAATTAGATTTTTGCAAAATCGTACATATTTTACGAATTGCCCAATTCGTATGAATTCATACGAATGACCTACCCCTGACCCCGCCCCTAAACCTACCCATCACGTGGGTTTAGACAAATCGTACAAATTCGTACGAGTGAGGTCGTACGAATTCGTACGAATTAGCCAACTTTTTATCATTCGTACGAATTCGTACGAATTGGTCGTGAGATAGTGTTGGAATATCCAACAGTAGCAGCATTGTCATATCCATTACCATGCCAAACCCTTCAAGAGTTGTCACGACAGAAATGTTTTCAGACGTGTTTTCAGAGCTCTGCTTTTTTGCCAAGGGGATTTTCTGTTGCTAAATTTGATCAGTAAAGTTGCACCTGCACAAATGTCAAAACATCTCCAGGAATAATAAAAAAAAAAACTCAGACCCCAGAGGGTTAAACTGAAAATGTTGACATAATCTACCTACCCTCACTTATTCTATACAACAAAAATGCATGATGATTTTCAGGGTTTATTAAAAACCATATATTAGTTTGGGATTTGAACCCTGGTCCCTTTGCTTGCTAAACAAAAACTGGAACCACCTCTTTCATGTATCACATACTATACATTTAGCTTCTCAAGGCACTTTAAAAAGACAGAAAATATAGCCTATACAAGTTTCTGGAATATTTACAATAGAAATAATTACAATACAATAAAAATTTTTTAGTACTATATATATGTAGATCATAACATATTAGATCCACTTAGATGCAAAGTTAGATCCTTTGCACTTAGACACTTAGATCCTCGCCTCACCTCTTTCTTGCACATTCGCAACACACTGGATGTTTTCCACACTTTACACTGTAAGCATGTATTAGCTAGTTCAGTATATTTTTGTGTCAACTCTGCAAACATCTGTAGGGCACCGAACTTTCCAGTGATTTCCGCATGACACAGATGTCCTTCAGAATTCTGCATAAAGGCACAAGAAGAGACGGAAAGTTTATGATTTATAAAATGTGAGCAAGGAGGGAAAAGATGGATAAATTGTTGAGTCGTTTGAAAATGTATTCATATCCCGCTCTCCCATACCACACAAATTTTTCATTTGTGCGGAAATGACTCTGTAGTAGACTTTAGATTTTTTTGACAATATTGAACATTAAAGTTATGGCAAAGTCGTCCCCTGTAGCCAAGCTTTTCTCATAACGCATGAACACGTCAATGCAAAATGAGCATTTTGCAGTACCTGATAGACAAATGGGTTGGCCAAGCTCTCTGGAGGCACTGCTCTCTGGAGAGGAGAGAAATATTTGATGTCAGGTTGCTAGGGCTCTTTACGTGTGTATTAATACAGGCAGTATGAAATATGAACACACATTTTAATATGGTTAACATTGAGTTCTCCATACTGCCTTGTGCAGTCTTGGAAGCATGACCCGGGGAAAGAGTGGCTCTTTAACGTATGAAAATGCACTCTTTAAGTGCTTTGTTCCACTCTATAACAGGGAGGGGAATCCGGAGGCAGTGAGCAGCCTGGAAGCCCTGGGAATATCATCTTTAACAAAGAGTCTGTCTTCGACAGGAGCCCAGCAACCAAAGAGCTCATCTCAACATTTCAAAAGTGTTCCATCACGTTTCATATCCAGTGGCTGCTCTCGGAGTGTGGAGCTGAATTCAGAAGTCACATTTCTTTGTTTTCTCTTTTTTAACCTGTTACGAAAAGCCACAGAAGTAACTCCGGTGTTAGTAGCCTACTGTTAAAAGTTTCCATAATATCATTCTCACTTCTTTTTGAATTAAAAGCCCAAAAGTGTCATGCCCATTCAAACATGCTCTCTTGGGTTTTTGATCCAAGTGGAAATTGTAATGTAACCTCCAAAATAACTTACTAACTAACTAAAGATTGTTTACTTGAAACAATTATGTGAAAAAACAATATTTTCTTTTAGTATATATATTAATATCAAAATGTCAAAGTTGATCTTCTTCATACAGCGGAAATGAATGATGGTAACTGGATGTCTGGGTTTGTTGGTTTGTTAGTTTGTTTTTGGATTATTTAAAAAAATATATAAAAAAATATAAAAATAATCTATTAGACCAGGATTTGAACCTATCCCTATAGTAAAATCTTTACTTTATTTTTGGGTCATGTCTTATTCATTATTATTCATAATAAATTAAGTGAACCAGTACTTTGATATGCGGCCCATATAAATGAAATGAAATGTAAGCTTCGCGTTAAGTTCTGCCAGGAAGACTCAATCAGCGCATCATGTATTAACTCACTTCTAACCAATCACGTGTTAACACTCTCAGTATAAAAGAATGGTATTTACATTCGTCTGAGTTCGCAGATTCTGATGGTGCCAATTACCTCCATCCTCCCCAACCACCTCCAAGATGGTCCCTTCCCTCCATCCTCCCCACCACCACCACCAGGATGGTCCCTTCCTTTACCTACAGGGGGTCGGCTGCGCCCCTTCCTTCATCTTCAGGCGGGATTTGCAGATTCCGTTACCCTTGCATTGCTTGCTAAGGACGGGGCCTACGCCAAAGACTTTATAAAATTATGCTTGCTGAGTTATTAATAAATTTACACTTGTTATATAATTTATCTCCCGAGTCTTTCTGGTAGAAATGAAATGAAATAATGAAATCAAATCAAATAAAAAATATTGTGTGTTTGACAGACACTTGAACAGACATTGCCGCTTTTCGGTTCAGGCAAGCTGTTTAAGGCCAGAGTGCTGACTCAGTAGCCCTGGAGGCTAGAAAGAGACTGGACCATATAAAGCTCTGCTGCTTTCATGGGATATAGTCACATCTGCTTCCCACGGTAGCCTACTGTCTTCCAATCATAAAGCTGCATTTAGGAAAGAACAGATGAGCTGTTGGACTGCTTGAACACTTCCTCTGTAAGCACATCGAGCTCCTCGGATGAGTCGCTGTCACAGAGAACAGAACAATTCCCTTTGGTTAAAATCATACTGTGGGAAAAAATTTTTTTTCTAAATGTTATTTGCTTTTCAGAAATAGATACACCTTTCAGAAGCACTGTACTTTTCTTCAGCGAGCATCATAATATCATATCCAAAAACACTAATTTAGGTGACTTAAACATCTATTCAATGTGTACACTACTGTGCAAAAGTTTAGGGTCAGTAAGATTAATACTTTTACTAAGAAAGGACCCATTAATTAAATTGATCAAAAGTGGCAGTACATGTTTTACATTGTTATAAAAAATATATATATTTTAAATAAATGCTGTTCTTTTGAGCTTTCTAATCATCAAAGAATTCTGGAAAAAAATGTAACATGGTTTCCAAAAAATATTAACAGCACTAATAAGAGCATAAGAGCAGCAAATCCGCATTTTAGAATGATTTCTGAAGGATCTTTGTCTAGATATATTGATCTGGGGAGAATTTG
The DNA here is from genome assembly GCF_951802725.1 of Rutilus rutilus. Lineage (NCBI taxonomy): Eukaryota > Metazoa > Chordata > Actinopteri > Cypriniformes > Leuciscidae > Rutilus > Rutilus rutilus. Next base: position 9,248,589 of record NC_140228.1, read on the forward strand.
ATGAGAAATGGTCATAAGTTCATATTGAAATCCCTGACCTGAGCACAATTTGAGACATTGTTGAGATCTTTGCTTAAAACCCCGAAAATACATGGGGTCTTTTCTTGGCACAAACATTTAAGCAAATTCTCCAGTTAATCTCATTGCTGTCTAAAAGAAACAACTGAGATTTTGAATCCATATGAATCTGCTCCTTTTTATTTAAATATTAATCAGATGTTTGTACAAAAATACGATGTTTTAAATGCTTTCCACATTATCAACTGGCGACATTCCCTCTGCTAATAAACCCAGCTAACAAAAATATGTTCTAGAATGCTTTGCTAATGTTCCCATTAAGTTATAAAACCTTAATATTTGAATGTTCTCTGAACAAGGTCTCAGGTTATGGCATCATTGCCATAATTAAACACAAGTGGCTCTTAAATCAGGTCAAGCAACCGTTCTTAAAGACGACTTACAAAACTCCGCTCTTATTGTGTGACTTGCTGTGGTCCCTCGGCGCCTGTGATTGACAGGGCCTTCTGAGGACTCAGGAAGGGCTGACAGTGTTCTCCACACCTCTTCCCACACGTCTTTGAAGCCCAGGAGCTGAGCAGCGTGCCAGAGCTATCGAATGATAAGGGCTTGAATTAAGGTTCAGCATGAGTTTCTGGCAGGGAGAAGGAGAGAGAGAGCACAAATTAACATAGAAAGGGCTTGTTCAGCATGGCCCCCTGCATCCCGGTAAGGTCCCACCGCCTGCCGGCGTTGCCAAAGCTTTGTGATCAGAGTTACTAACTTGCTCGACCACTCTACACATTCCAATGAGCTCATATAATCACAAATATTTGTATTTGTTGTTCTGATATATTCTGAGTGAGAGCTTGTCACCTAAACACCTCATTAAATAAAGTGATTTCTAATGTTTCATAAGTGGAACAGACCTCTGAAGACCCCTAATGTTTTACATAATTTATCCAAAACACACTTTCAAACACTAAGCAAATATATTTTCTTATGTAAGTCCAAACACTCAAGCTACTTTGGAAATGAGGTACACAAGTCGTCAGGTATTGCACAGTAGGTTATGCTGTAACCGAATTACACAAATATACAGTAAGATTGGCCTCATGATGTTCGTTCAACAGTACATTCAGACTAAGATGGATTGGACTGCAAATAAAATGGTCAAAACCTTTTATCCAAAGCGACTTACGAATGAGAGATACGACAAAGTGATTCAATCTAAGGCAATAACATGAGCAAAAAAGTTTAAAAAATTTGGTCTGAAAGAGTACAGTCTGAGTACAGAGTACAGAGAAACTTTTTTTAATGTAACTGAGTCAACATCTGCACAATACATGCTTCAAATCAAACTGTAAAATGATAAGACTACACCAACACTACATTTTTTTTATGATGGATGGATGGATGGATGGATGGATGGGAGAACAAAGTACATTAAATACTGGATGGATGGATGGATGGATGGATGGATGGATTTATGGATGGATGGATGGATGGATGGATGGATGGATGGAAGAACAAAGTACATTATATATTGAATGGATGGATGGAAGGAAGAACAAAGTACATTATATACTGGATGGATGGATGGATGGAAGAACAAAGTACATGATTACAGTATATTGGGTGGATGGATGGATGGATGGATGGATGGATGGATGGATGGATGGATGGATGGATGGATGGATGGATGGATGGATGGATGGATGGATGGATGGATGGATGGATGGATGAACAAAGTACATTATATATTGGATGGATGGGTGGGTGGGTGGGTGTATGGATGGATGGATGGATGGATGGATGGATGGATGGAAGCACAAAGTACATTATATGCTGAATGGATAGATAGATAGATAGATAGATAGATAGATAGATAGATAGATAGATAGATAGATAGATAGATAGATAGATAGATAGATAGATAGATAGATAGATAGATAGATAGATAGATAGATAGATAGATAACTTATGATTAACACAGGCCATGAATATGGTGACAAAGTACACATCTCTATGGCATTGCCTTATGGATATTCCACAATAAAGCTCACAACAATATGTATTTATGACAAAGGCTTTAGTTTAACAGTGTGGAATTGATAAACTTTTCACCATTCAGTGGTATTACCAAAGAGTCTCACCAGGGAGATATTGAGATGTCCCTCTCATAATGTGCAGGGTTCAGGTAATTTCCCTGCAGGATTTGTATTCTTCCTCTTTGATGGATAGACAGGCTTTCCAGGAGGATTAAGGGGGGCTCTCTGTGATTTCTTTTTCATTTCTTTTTAATGCCAGTGGTCTGTAATCTGTCATCCAACATCCGACTGCTGTGACACACAGAATTTGGGGCTATTTCTGCTTTGCTGCTATGTCACTATTATAAATTTGACTGTTTTCCGGTTTGTTGCATGCAAACTGATCCAGAAGATTGCAACGATCTTGTTTGCATGTGAAATGCAAACTGTGAATATGAATAAAATGATTGGAAGAGACAAAACTGTCTTGTATTCAGTAATTAAATAACACATCCTTAAGATGATCTGTTAACATGATCATATAGCTTATGAGTTAAGCAAATTAAAGAATATTAAATATCAGCATTTACCCATTCTGTCCTATTGCACAATCAAACCTGAATTATAGAAATTTACTAAACCTGTAAAGACTGCAAGAGGAGAAATAACTCACATAACGGATTAAGGGATAATGGATTTGCAAGAGCTTTGTTTGAAAGACTTTATTATGAGTTTATTTGGAGGAATGGGGATTTAAAGGTGTAAATGATGTCTGGACTCTTAGACTTCTGTCACTGAGCTGCATGTTCATTTTGTCACTAGTGTGATTTAATATGGCACAGGCTAATCTGGCTCAAAACAGAACTCTTGACTCTATGCTGAAAGATTTCAGACAGATTCAACTGCCTGTGCAGAGACAACTTTAAGGACAACATTCGTAGGTCGCTTTATTGGTAACATTTTATTTCGATAGTCTACTTTAGACAATTTAATAACAATATGTAACTTTGCAACTACATGTCAATTACCAGTAGTTAGAGTATTAAAGGGTTGGTTAATAATTTTCGTTCCTCCATTGACAGCTACGCAACTACCATTTTGAAGCTTCAAAACTCTCATGGAGATCATAAAACTAATCCATATGAATTGAATCTCATATAAACATTCATCAACTCATCAGTTGTGGTGGAAGCTCAAACATGTTCACTTGACATGCGAGAACCAATGAGGTTCATTCTCGTGTTACGTAGCACGTTTGAGATTCCGCAAGAACCAATGTGGTTTATTCTTGTGTTACGCAGCACGTTTGAGCTTCCTCAAGAACCAATGTGGTTTATTCTTGTGTTACGCAGCACGTTTGAGCTTCCTCAAGAACCAATGAGGTTCATTCTCGTGTTACGCAGCACGTTTGAGCTTCCTCAAGAATCAATGAGGTTCATTCTCGTGTTACGCAGCACGTTTGAGCTTCCGCAAGAACCAATGAGGTTTATTCTTGTGTTACGCAGAAGGTTTGAGCTTCCGCAAGAACCAATGTGGTTTATTCTTGTGTTACGCAGAACGTTTGAGCTTCCGTAAGAACCAATGAGGTTCATTCTCGTGTTACGCAGAACATTTGAGCTTCCTCAAGAACCAATGAGGTTCATTCTCGTGTTACGCAGCACGTTTGAGCTTCTGCAAGAACCAATGAGGTTCATTCTCGTGTTACGCAGAACATTTGAGCTTCCTCAAGAACCAGTGAGGTTCATTCTCGTGTTACGCAGCACGTTTGAGCTTCCTCAAGAACCAATGAGGTTCATTCTCGTGTTACGCAGCACGTTTGAGCTTCCTCAAGAACCAATGAGGTTCATTCTCGTGTTACGCAGCACGTTTGAGCTTCCGCAAGAACCAATGAGGTATATTCTTGTGTTACGCAGAACGTTTGAGCTTCCTCAAGAACCAATGTGGTTTATTCTTGTGTTACGCAGAATGTTTGAGCTTCCGCAAGAACCAATGAGGTTCATTCTCGTGTTACGCAGAACATTTGAGCTTCCTCAAGAACCAATGAGGTTCATTCTCGTGTTACGCAGCACGTTTGAGCTTCCGCAAGAACCAATGAGGTTCATTCTCGTGTTACGCAGAACATTTGAGCTTCCTCAAGAACCAATGAGGTTCATTCTCGTGTTACGCAGCACGTTTGAGCTTCCGCAAGAACCAATGAGGTTCATTCTCGTGTTACGCAGCACGTTTGAGCTTCCGCAAGAACCAATGAGGTATATTCTTGTGTTACACAGAACGTTTGAGCTTCCGCAAGAACCAATGTGGTTTATTCTTGTGTTACGCAGAACGTTTGAGCTTCCGCAAGAACCAATGAGGTTCATTCTCGTGTTACGCAGAACATTTGAGCTTCCTCAAGAACCAATGAGGTTCATTCTCGTGTTACGCAGCACGTTTGAGCTTCTGCAAGAACCAATGTGGTTTATTCTCGTGTTACGCAGAACATTTGAGCTTCCGCAAGAACCAATGTGGTTTATTCTCGTGTTGCGCAGAACATTTGAGCTTCCGCAAGAACCAATGTGGTTTATTCTTGTGTTACGCAGCACGTTTGAGCTTCAGCAAGAACCAATGAGGTTCATTCTCGTGTTACGCAGAACATTTGAGCTTCCGCAAGAACCAATGAGGTTCATTCTCGTGTTACGCAGCACGTTTGAGCTTCAGCAAGAACCAATGAGGTTCATTCTCGTGTTACGCAGCACGTTTGAGCTTCAGCAAGAACCAATGAGGTTCATTCTCGTGTTACGCAGCACGTTTGAGCTTCAGCAAGAACCAATGAGGTTTATTTCTGTGTTACGCAGCACGTTTGAGCTTCAGCAAGAACCATTGAGGTTTATTCTTGTTACGCAGCACGTTTGAGCTTCCGCAAGAACAAATGAGGTTTATTTCTGTGTTACGCAGCACGTTTGAGCTTCCGCAAGAACAAATGAGGTTTATTTCTGTGTTACGCAGCACGTTTGAGCTTCCGCAAGAACAAATGAGGTTTATTTCTGTGTTACGCAGCACGTTTGAGCTTCCGCAAGAACAAATGAGGTTTATTTCTGTGTTACGCAGCACGTTTGAGCTTCCGCAAGAAACAGTGAGGTTCATTTTTGTGTGCTAAAGCAAGTAAGGTTGAGCTTCTGTTTATGTTTGCTGATCAATGTTTAAATGTGAAAAAAAGCCTAAATTCAATCTGTTATTTCCAATAAAGCAATCAATTCTCTTTAGAAAATTTGGACTAAACCGCTCAATTCATATGGATTCGTTTTAAGATTACTCTCTGAACTTTTTGAAGGGTCAAAGTGGTGGTTGCATAGCTGTCAATGGAGGGACAGAAATCTCTCAGATTTCATTTAAAATATCTTAATTTGTGTTCCAAAGATGAACAAAAGTCTTTAGGGTTTGGAACGACATGAGGGTGAGTAATTGATGACAGAATTTCCATTTTTGGGTGAACTATCCCTTTAAGCTGCTTTTCCACAAGAGTTTACAGACGGAATGAGATAAATACATTTCGTAATCGTAAATAGCGACCGCGTTTTGGACGATGGTCAGATATTTATTTTAATTCTATAATTAACTTGGTCTCATTGACTCAAAGGTCTCATTGTCAACCTTGATTCTTACCTATTAAAACACCTGTTAATCTCATAAGAGCAAGTGAAAGAAAAAAAGAAAAACATTCTGACACTTAATGCAGACTCACATAATATTGAGCTTTTTCCAGATTACAGAAGTTCGGGATATTAATCAGTATAGTCATAAGACGCTGAGATGACAAAAATTCAGAAATGTCCTTCTTAAGGAACAAGAAGAAACCGTGACATTCACATTAAATGTGTAACACTTTGGAGCACAAGTTGGGCTAAGCACGACAACAATGTTTCTTAGATGAACTGGGATACAACACACAGCAACATAAATGAAACATACAGATCACCGATCCAGAGATATGGAGTCTGGCTAACAAAGGTTTCCAATCTTGGAGAGTTTTTTAGTTGTTTTAGTTCAATTGACAGATGTGTTTGTCCAAAAAGAACCTAATTTGCATCCGTAATTTTAAACAATTCATGCATTCATGGGTGTCAAACCAAGACCTTGATGTTGCTAGCATCATGCTGTTGTTTCTGAGATACTATTAAATGCAAATTGACTGCTAAACGCACAGCATAGAGTAAAAAAAAAAACTGTATGTAATATTTAGCTTCTAAGTTTTGTGTTCCTGGAGATAGAGAAATCTGTGTGAACAACACATTCCTTTATTTTGAATATATTTGCAATATCTAATGCCTCAAAAACACAATAAACATGTGGGAAAACAACAGAATTGAGTATATTTGATGAGCGCTGGAAACTGATGTCAGGTTGGATGTGTCATGGGAGAGTTTTAGGGCACAGATCAATGGTGTATGCCCAGTCCTCACTCATGACATTTTGAACCTGTGTACAAGGTTTCAACCACAACTATTCAATGCAACTTAATATATCACAGCTCCTACTGTTTTGACAGAGATTACAACCCCCCCGTGATCTAGTGTACAATTGATTTCGCATTGGTTTTTACAAATAAACCAAAGGGCAAAGAGGGGCAAATAAACAGACAACAAATATTCCTTTAGTTATTTAGTATGGAAAAACAACACAGCGCGGAGTTAGCATTTGGAGGATTATCAATATCCGAACAGACAAGTAAAACCTCATTGACATAATCAACAACAACAAATCAGGGATGTTTTAGTACAAATTGGCCAGATTAAGGATCGAAAAGCCTGTGCACCTCCAAATTGCTTTGTACAGGTTTCACCGGTAATGCCTAAAGTTCTGCGACTGCCGTCATATTTAATTTCATTTTGTGTAAAGCTGCAACAAGATAATAATGCTTGAATACTGTATAAACCTGACATTTTTACACATTTAACAAGACGTTTTAATTCAGCTGATCCGATTTTCTTTTGTCTAAGAGCACTTCACTTGAAGAAAGATGGATTAATTGTGACTTGTTTACATAACAAATTCATCTATCTATCTATCTAGACTCTAGTTACACAGACTCTCACAGTTGAATTTCTTTGAATTTCCATGATTTTAATTAGACTTCCTTACATTCCAAATTTCAAATCTGCATCTTGTTTGGTACATCAACTTGCATTTAGGAATTTAATTGGAATTTACAGCATTAATTGAATGTTTGGGGTTCAGTAATATTTATTTGTTGTTAATAATATTTGTTTGCAAGAAATTATAATTCTTTTGAATGGTAGAGTAAAAGGCATTTTCAATTTAATTCTGAAAAGCACAAACTAACCTTTCTTTCTACACTTTATTGCTCTCCCTCTTTCATGTCCCAATAGACAGGAGGAGTACTTTACAGCGAGCAGTGCGGTGACGCCTACAGACTTGATTCCAGTCAATACAGAGCCACTTCATTGATCAAACATGCATCTGAATGAACTGCAGGCTGAGGTGTTCGCTTTCACGTCCCAGACGGCCGGTGCTGCCTTCCCTAAACCTGTAGAACCACAGCCTTAAACAAAAGTTCAACTCCAACAGGAGAAGCCCAGAGCAGTACGAGAGAGGTGCTAGAAAACAAAAACTTCTTTCTCCCATGTACCCGTTCGTTATGAGCCACATGAATATTTAGTTCAGTCATAACACTGAATATTTAGTTCACACGTGACACTAGAGGGCGCATGTTGATAGGTCACATCATTAACACATGGCACAAGCTGACTGGCCTTTGCTGATCCTGCAAGCTAGTCCTGCAGTACACCATCAGAGTTTCTTTGAAACCCTCCACCTTCCCCAGCTCCACCTGCCTAGATAACACTATCTCACGACCAATTCGTACGAATGATAAAAAGTTGGCTAATTCGTACGAATTCGTACGAATTCGTACGACCTCACTCGTACGAATTTGTACGATTTGTCTAAACCCATGTGATGGGTAGGTTTAGGGGCGGGGTCAGGGGTAGGTCATTCGTATGAATTCATACGAATTGGGCAATTCGTAAAATTCGGACGAGTGAGGTCGTATGAATTCGTACGAATTAGCCACCTCGTAGAATTTGTACGTTTTCCCGTGAGATCAGGTTGGCCTAGATCTGCTATGGAATTTATGTGTGTCTATTTATGCAGAAGCATCATATCTTACATGCTCACATCAGCGTGTCTGTGTATCTATTAGCAGTAGCAAGACCATACTTATTCTGCAGCAGCAGCAGTGATAATCCACAGCAGCAGTTTAGCAGATCTAGTCGGCTAAGACCAAGTCTCTTGCTCTTTCAGCTTGCTACCTTGTTTGTCAGGGGTCGCCACAGCGTAATAATCCACGTTTTACACCGAATGCCCTTCCTGCCGTAACCCAGCACTGAGAGTGCATTAACTCATGCAATCCCAGCGCTGAGACACAAGACCAAATACAGTAACATTGCCATATTTAATAACATGAAAACTATTCAGAGAGTTGTCATGATTGGAATCTATCGCTGTTTGGCCACCCTACACCATCTGACTTTATCCAAATACTCTCTTGTCTCTTTCAACTCAAACTGAAAAGTCCTGCAGTCTTAGAAGAAAAGTTTCTAAATAAAACCTTCTGTCAGGCGTTTTATTTAGGGTTCCCATTAGGGGATCATTTCATGGATTTAGTTTTGATAAATTAATTTGGTTTAAATCATTTTTAGTTTTAATTAAATTTCATGAATTAAGCAGCACATAAACATATTTTATCACTTGAAAAAATGGAAATGACTTGCTAAACATGAATGTATTATGAAATCATTTAAGACATTTCTCCTTATATATAACCTTTTTGGCATAAAGGGTTCTTTATAATTGAGTCAAGAGCCCTAGGGTTCTATTCAGAACCCAAATGAAACTTTTTTGAGAATGTGTGCTTTTCTCCATTGCTTGTCTCATGTTCCTATTTACCAAGGGACATTGAGACACTATTTTGAGCCCCTTCTGTAAATAACTAAAACGACTTCAAAAAATGGGTCAGCGAAATGTTATTTGACCTTAGATTTTTAAGTCTGGACACGCTCATGTGAATTAAACATTTCTTCCCCCGTCTTTATGACAGATTTCCCGAATCATTAATTTCTGCCCCTTTTCCCAGAATTAAGAATTCAGAGGCCCCTGTGTGAACCAAGCCCCGAGCCATATGCTAAAATTAGCACCTTCAGAGAGGAGACTTTAGTTACCTTAAACTGCCTGCACACTCTCTCTCTCTCTCTTTCTCCTTTTTTTGCTCCCTCTTGGAAAGAAAAAGCACTGGATGTCATGCTCCAGTTTGTACTAGATTGGCCTTAACTATACAATCAGAAAACAACTTACCGTAATCAAGTTATTTTATGCTAAGCATTTTCAATTGGTAGTGTTTAAGAATTAGATTATGTAAAGAGTATTACTCACCCATGATGAGGAGTTCAGGAGACCTAATGGAGTTGTTACATTTATGTATCAACTTTGTTTAATGTGCAAAATGGAGTATATTACTCATGTATAAAAACTTCAGTCAAAATATATGCATTTTAAGAACAACGAACAATTAACTAGTGTGCAAAATGGAGTAATTACTCATGTATAAAAACTTCAGTCAAAATATATGCAATGAAAATCCTTGGTCCCCCGAGGGCTCCAGCCAGGACTCCAGACTCCGTGTCTCTCACCAGCTCCTTTTATGACTTCTGCCTTGTCTTAATGCAACATAGTCTCAGCTTGTTTTCACCTTAAAGTAAAAAAAAAAAAAAAAAAAAAGACAATTTTAAGACAAAATTGTCTAAATAAAGTCATATTGTGAGATACAAAGTTGCAGCTGTAAGACAATAAAGTCACAATTATGAGAAATCATTATGAGAAATAGTCACACTGAAATAAAGTCACTTTGTAAGAAATAATATTGAGTATAATGTTTTTGAAAAAAAGTCTCTTATGCTCACCAAGGCTGCATTTATTTGATCAAAAATACGGTAAAACAGTAGTATTGTGAAACATTAATACAGGTTAAAACCACCGTGTTTTATTTGAATATATTTTAAAATATATATATATATATATTTCTTTTTTTCCTGTGATGCAAAGCTGAATTTTCAGCATCAATACTCCAGTCTTCAGTATCACATGATCCTTCAGAAATCATTCTAAAATGATCTGATTTGCTGCTCAAGAAACATTTCTTATTATTATCAATGTTGAAATCTACGGAAGCGTATTGCATTCACTTGAGGAAAAATAATCTACTCTGTTTTTCTGAATTAACGAGTTAATTATCTCAGAATTACGAGATAATTTTTCATGAATAAAAAGTTTTTGCTCTGTTTTTCTGAATTAATGACTTAATTATCTCAAAATTATGAGATAATTTTTCTTGAAATAAAATGTATTTGCTCTGTTTTTCTGAATTATTGAGTTAATTATCTCAGAATTATGAGATCATTTTTCATAAAAAAAATATTTTGTTCTGTTTTTCTGAATTAACGAGTTAATTATCTCAGAATTACGAGATAATTTTTAATGAATAAAAGTTTTTGCTCTGTTTTTCTGAATTATTAAGTTAATTATCTCAGAATTATGAGATAATTAAGTCATTAATTCAGAAAAACAGAGCAAAAACTTTTATTCATTAAAAATTATCTCGTAATTCTGAGATAATTAACTCGTTAATTCAGAAAAACAGAGTAGATTATTTTTCCTCAAGTGAATGCAATACGCTTCCGTAGAAATCAGCTGTGCTGCTTAATATTTTTGTGGATTTTTTTAGAATTCAAAAGAGCATCATTTATTTGCAATATAAATATTTTGTTTTGTATGCATCCTTAAATAATTTATTTCTTCCTTACTTAAAAAAAAAAAACAAAAAAAACCCCACACAATTACAATTACAATTATTTTCTTGTTTTTATTCAGAGGTGGAAATTAGTTTCCATGTTTCTCTTTAAATTTCTTAGGCGAAAAACCAACAGACAACAGAAAAAGACAATTATTGACATGCAGTAAGAATATAAAGTAAAAATAAATAAGAAAGTCTATAAAATTAACATGGATTACAGACTTTAGTGACACTAAATGTGTAACTCAGATCTTTTTCTCTTGCCAATAACATGCAGCAGTCATATTATTTCCCTGTTATTGTTTAAAAGAAAAAAAAAAATGGAGAAAGACAGAAGGGGAGAGAATGTTAGAACAGAAGACAGAATCCCAGGAGCATGACGAATGAAAAATTAAAGCTGAAGTATATTCCTCACGACACATTGTAAAGGCTGTCAAAGCGATGACGACACTCCCCAGCCTAAGAGCAGGAAGTGTGGAACAGGACAAGAGAAAAGGGGCTCAAATGTGAGACGTTGGCTGCCAGGGTGAAGGGACAAAACGCAATCAGAGCTCATAGGCCGGTCTCAGATGGGAGGTGGCGTGCTGGAAGAGCGGAAAAGAATTGTATCGACATTCAGCGCTGTACAGGGCCAAGCTGAAACCGTCTGTGTGGCTTCAGAGTCAACAAGCAAGACTTGGGAATTGAAGAGTTTACCCAAGGCTAGGTATTGATTTCTGTTGAGGGAGGCAAAAAGTGTCTGAGGTATAGGAACTGAGAGAGAGAGAGAAGCTGTCTTTCCTGCTTTTTATCTGATGGCATTTGCGGCTGTTCTTGAGGTGACCCGAGGTTCACTCTATAGCCTAAAAGGGCTTCCAATTTGCACATTTTCAAGGGCAACCCCCCCTCTGATTGTTAGTATTCATATTAAACTTACATGAGGTGACTGGAAAATATATCCAACACATTATAGTCTCAAAAAAGGCCTGTTTGTGCTCATATACATGTAACATACATATAATATATTTCACATTTTCACAAAAACGTTAAGCAGCTCAAACATTTTCAGCATTGATAATAATAAGAAATATTTATTGAGTACCAAATCAGCATATTAGAAACAAGTTCCATCACAGTCATACATAAAAAAAAATAAAAAAAAATATACAGTATATATATATATATATATAATGTTCAAATAGAAAACAGCTGTTTTAAATTGTAACAATATTTCAAATTTTTTTACTGTATATTTGATTAAATAAATGCAGACTCTTTTTTTTTCTTCCAAACCTAGAATTAAGAATTAAGATTTTTTAATGTTCTAAATCTAAAAAAATCTGAATTTTTGAACACACACATACACACACGCACACACACACATAAACACACACACATAGTACATATTACTACTATTTGTGCAAATTAATGATATGTACCCATATTTCTGTGTGGTTAAATTGTCAGATATAAAGCCACAATTATAAGAAATAAAGTCCCAATTGTGATGTGTAAAATTGCTATATTAAAAAAAAATCTAAATTGTACACAACTGTGAGATATAAGGTCAAATACTGTCACAATTGTAATATATAAAGTCACAGTGTTAGATATAAAATCACATTGTAAGAAATAGAGCCACAGTTATTAGATTTAAGGTCACATTGTAAGATATCAAGTTGCAATACATTTATTTTTATTTTTTTTTTACTTTGAGATGGAAACAGACTTTAAAAAACTAACTTTTAATTATTTTAGAATTTTTCAGCTGAAGGTCACAAAACATCTAAATCAGCCAAATACAACAGTGTGTTGAAATATTTTTGCGAGCTTGTTATAAAAAACTCTTTCCCCACTTTGGAACAATATTGTGTTTTTTCGCAGAGAGATCAGTAGCTGTGTCCTAAACACACGCATGGGAATGCGATAACGGCCTCATCAAACACTCTCTGCGCAAATAGTCCCGTGTGCCACCACACACTCTAAACACCAGCACACACATCTCTCATCTGCAAACCTGGACACGAAACAAATATGAAATCACCCGGACGATGTTCATTTCTCCTGTGACTGAGTTTCATGCGAGATGCATCATCTGTGCTATTTTCTTCCATATGATAATGCAGCGCATTATTATATCATATTCCAAAAATGACAAGCGCTAGCAGACTGTGGCGCTCTTATCTCTGAGCTATGAAAGCAGGAAACACATTAATCTTAGAGGTTGTTGGTCTGTCTATATCTGTGGTTGAGTTTCTTCAGCTTCCACAAGGGCCTATGATCCTGTACCGGGCTCATGTTCCTTTCTGTAAAGATTTTTTTGCAACCGTATAGCCTTGCAATCTGTCATTCATAAATATTTGCCATCAGAATGTGTTCAAGTCTAAGATTTCCTCCCACATTTCCCAATAGCTACATCGTGGTTATCCAAGTACAAGCCTGGAAGTTGGTGATGTAGGTAAGTATCATTGGAAATATTCTATTACAATAATTAAGGCCTCCGGTTCTAAAGTTAACATTTGGTTGAATGACTAACAGGAGCAAAGTAGTGCAAAACCACAAGAAGTCCTTCACGACACATTCTATGATATAGACTTACATATACAGTTTGGTTCATTAAACTTTGGTTAATGAACAAATGTTCTTCCAGTAATGTTAATAGAACGTTTGTTTAAAGTTATTTGGTCTTAATAATTAATAATGTTCTAAAAATGTTAGCACAAAAACATTATTCATACATTGCTCATGGAAGTTTTTTTTTTCTGAAATGCTTTAGTTTGATGTTCATTCAACATTTTTTAATTGTAACTACTTCAAAGAACATTCAAAAGTATTCCATAATGTGATCAAATGGAATGTTTCCTTAACATTTGCATAATCAAGAAAAATGTTTTTAAAACATTTGGAACTTTCAGAGAACATTCAGAAATAACATTTTCATAACTGAATATGTAAAGAAAATGTTCTTCGAGCATATTTTTGGTAGCTGGGACTAAACTAAATCAAAGTAGCAAAACTAAAAGTGCAAGAATAGCAGTTTTCAAAATAGTCAAAAAATACAAGCCAACAAGTAACAGTGTAGCATGAGAAGCTGTTGCTTTGTCACATTATATTCCATATGCAGGCATCAAACATTTAATATATATATATATACTGTATATATATATATATATATATATATATATATTAAATGTTTGATGCCTGCATATGGAATATAATGTGACAAAGCAACAGCTTCTCATGCTACATGCATTTTTACATTTTCTAAAAAGCATCATGTTTATTAATCCATTTGGACCGCTGGCTTGTCTCCACAATGTAGGTGATCTCAGGTTTTATCCTTGTGGTCCTCACGATGTAGGTTAAACAAGTACGCACACACACACACACACACACACACACACACACACACACACTGTTGTTTAAGTGTTCTGATCCACCCGAGTTTCCTTTGATTTCCTTTCTCACATGGTTGGTTTGCTGCTCTCGGTTGCCTGTAACACAATATTGAGGAATACATGGGATAACATGAGTGACCATGTTGATTGTTGTGACAGCCAGTATATCACTGCAGCAAAATGCAATTTTAGTCTATAGTCCCCTTAGCCTGTAGATCTTATTAGCTGACCATGAGAGAGGAGACGAACAGCACAACATATAGGCCCACTATCACACGGTAAGGTGTGTGTAGACAGATGGAGAGGAAGAAAATATATCTTAATACCAAGATCACTGAAGATTTTTCCCCTCCAAATTTGCAAGCAGTTGTCATTATAAAGTGACAGAATTAGCACCACTTTAGCATGCAGTATTTCTGCCCAAAACCTGCATCTTATTCACTATTAACTACCCACAATGAAGTTGGACTAATAAATATATATCATGGTTTCCACAAACATATTAGGTAATCAGTTTTCAACAATTGTAATAATAAATGTTTCTTAAGCACCAAATCAGCGTAATAGAAAGATTTCTGAAGGATCATGTGACACTGTAATAATACTGAAAATTCAGCTTTGCCATCACAGGAATAAATTACATTTTAATATATAATAAAATAAAAATCTGTTATTTCAAATTGTAATAATATTTCACAATATTACCGTATTTTTGATCAAATAAATGCCTTGGTGCACATAAGAGATTTCTTTCAGAAACATAAAAAAATCGTGCTATACTCCAAAATGTTGAACGGTAGTATTTCTTCCAAATACTTTATAAACGTATCTATATTTCACAACTGCAACTTGATTTCTCAAAAAGTGACATATCACACGATGAAGTTTACCTAGGTTACTTAAAAATAACATCTAAATTAGTCAAGAATATCATTTAATATTGCTGAATCAACCTAAATACATTGATTTATTCGAACAGTTTACCACATTTTACGGTGTAGCAGCTAAATGCTGAAAAGGTGCATTCTTCAAATCATTGTCTTTTCACTAAACATGTCCCTTCATATGCAAACTAGGCTTGTAGAAATGATTAAGTATGTGATTTTTGGCACCATTAAACCTTCGAACAAACTGATGGTAACACATTTGAAGTGGTCATGAACTAAATGTTGGCACAATGCAATCAAAGCTGCTGTGGTATCATCTAAATCATATGAGTGAGTTAAAAGGCCCATTATCAATAATCAGACTCTTATGAGACCACCAGTGTAGTGATTTACCCAAAAATCCATCTCTGCCGCAAGACGAGGTCTTAAAAGCTAAGAGAGGAAAAGACTGCTCCTGATAGTCAGCATGATGCTTTGACATTTGGACAGGACTGACAAATAGAAAAATTGCGGGGATGAAGGACACGTACTAACCCGTGGCAGCTGTGGTGGAAGAGGGAAGACATCTGTCGGACTCTGGTTTCATCTCGGTTTAGGCTGCCAGACAGGGTATTTGATACGAGACATTTTGAATAAGACATGGTGGACTGATGCTCTTGAAAGATGTGACTAGAACGCTGAGTTTGATGGCGATCCATTATAGCTGATAACAGGCCATGTAACATTTCAAAAGCCTGACCTCACTCAGAAACCCAGTAGCACTGAAAACATTGCATCCGACTTTGTCATTCTCCAAACCCAATTACTCATCAAATTTTTTGGGTTATTTTGACATTTTTAGTTTACATATTTTTTTCTAGTTAATTATGTATGAATTCGGTAACACTTCGGTCTCATTTGTTAACATTGCTTAATGCATTAGCTAACATGGACTAACAATGACTAATATATTTTTTAGAGCATTTATCAATTTATGTTGATTAATAAAAATATTATTTTTCTCATGTGAGTTCAAAGCAGATTTTAATAATGTATAGTAAATGTTGAGATTAAAAGTAACTAACAAGAATTGTTCATTGTTAGTTCATGTTAACTCAACGAATGTTAACTAATGAAACCTTATTGTAAAATGTTACTATGAATTCTATAGCATACCTGGATAAAAGGATAATACTGATGTCAATGATTTCTTAAAATAGATCTCATGCATTTTTTTTTAGCAGATGTTAATCCATAATATGTTAATGCAGTGTTATTCACACTCACTGTAAAAGGCAAATTAGATAGAATTATACTTCAACCCAAAAGCATCTGCACCATGTCAATGACATCACTTCAGTGTTGTGCTTCTTTTCCCTAGGGGGAAAAGAGCATCTTAAGTTTGTGGGGGAAAATAATCAATACATGTCAATCAAAAGTTAAAACAGTTTTTAGAAAGCACACTAGAGAAAAAAACAACAACTATAATAATGATAATCAATACTAATGGTTGCTTATTAGTACGTTGCCTTTAAAAAAAAAATGCTGTACAGCACTACTCTGTTAATGGATTTTCAATTATAAGCAATTTTCTGGTCCTTTTGGCCGTTCATTTAGCCTACACAACAATGTTTTGGGGGCCTGAAAACGGTGACGTCAAGCACATGCGTATAATGTGTTCAGTCTATAGGTGCATAGTGTCTTTTTCTTTACAAAGTGACATCGCGAACTACTAGCCTGACAGCATAATACAGCGTTTTTAGATGCTTTTTGCGGATCCGTATGAACGGGGAACGGTTTGACAACGTTATCTTCTGTAAATTAAAAAGGCAACGAAAAAACTTTTCCGTTTTTAGTACATTGTTATCGTGTAAACGTACCCTTAGTCTAATCAAAACCATTCATCTCCGGTCCTCTTCACGACATATGTCTCGGCAGAGGCCGGTGTTGTGCCGAATTTCGACACCCGCCAAATTATTACCCACCTAGCATTGGTAGGTTTAGGATTAGTTGTGGGGGAGGGGTTAGGATTAGGGGTGGGGTTAGGATTAGGCAATCAGGTACTGACTTCAACAAGGGGGGTAATAATTTGGCAGGGGGTCGAAATTCGGCACAACACCGGTACTAAATTTCCTCCACAACTGACTGCAATCTGACATTCAAATCTGCCCCCGGTTGGTTAGAAACGCCCACCTTCCTACGATCCAATCAATTCACGAAGGACGAAATCAAGCCCCGCCCCAATGTGTTTCACTCGAA
Organism: Rutilus rutilus; assembly: GCF_951802725.1. Lineage (NCBI taxonomy): Eukaryota > Metazoa > Chordata > Actinopteri > Cypriniformes > Leuciscidae > Rutilus > Rutilus rutilus. Next base: position 9,265,960 of record NC_140228.1, read on the forward strand.
TACGTCACAATAGAAAAGACTAGCGCAACTTCCATTGCAAAATGCGGGACATTTTTACTTTGAAGTCTTATAGGAACTTTAAAACAAGTTTTAAAACAAAATCAGGGTCTGAATCTCCTGATAACATAAGTAAAGATCATGTTCCATAAAGATATTTAGTAAATTTCCTACCGTAAAGATATAAAACATTTATTTTTGTGAGTGAATGCAGCACAATCTGCAGCACAACCATAAATGGACAAATTTAAAGGCGATTTTCTCAATGTTTCGACTTTTTGGCACCCTCAGATTCCAGTTGTTTCTCGGCCAAATATTGTCATATCCTAACAAACCATAGCATCAACGGAAAACGTATTTATTCAGCTTTCAGATGAAATTTACCCATGTGGCTGGTTTTGTGGTCCAGGGTCACATTTTATTAGCTCACCAAAATGAAATTTGACTTGCATTTGGTGATTATTAATTTTAGATCCCGTTAAGTGTGATCGTCCTGAACTTTAAAGCTGGATTTATAAAGTACTGTGAGCTTGCTCTGAACACTACACACTCCCAGTCATTTTTTTTTTTTCTACCTTTGACAACCGCAAACAAAATATTAATGCATATAATTTTACTCTGTCCTTTTGTCTGAGTGACAGTGAAGTTTTGCACAAGTGGGAGATTCATTGGGAATTATAAATCTGATCAGTGACAGGTCCATAGACACATCTACTGGCAGATTAATGAGCCGGATCTCCATGTGGGCTTCTGGTGCTGTTCTGACAGGCTTTGCTTCAATGATCATGCATTACTGAGGCATGAGGACCCCACCTCAAGTGTGTCTAAAGGGAAAATCAGGGTCAGCTTGTGTTTATTTGCATTTGAAGATTTCTCCCGTGATGATGGGGAACTTGGATGATTTGATTGTGAGAGAGTCCTTGGTGAGGCAGGAGCCATTTCTTTCCTACATTCACAGCAATTTGCCTGTCACGTCGTCCCAATGTCTGCAAACCGCAACCCCACAATTTCATCAGATGAAATTTCATCTGTTCTCTGCCTATTATTTGCAAAAATTTAATAACAGTTGCCAGACTAAGAATGAGCGTAAACAGAATCATATCCCTGCTCGCTCTGAAACGACCTGGATTTTACTTCTGATGTAAAGCTCCTTCTCCTGATTATAAAACAATCTCTCTCTTTCTGTTAAAAGTCCATTATGCTCATTGCCATTGTAAATACGGAATCTGAAAATGACATGGTGATCCCATGATGCTTTGGTTAAAGTACCTATTCTCAATCACAATCATTTCATAAAAAAGTGTATAAGTATATAAATATATCAATTATATGCCAATCAATTAAAAATAATAATAAAATTAATTACATGACATGTTTAATAAAAAATATAATATCAAAATATCTGGAATGAAGAATATAGTATAGTATTAAAACATTACATTAACATACACTCACCTAAAGGATTATTAGGAACACCATACTAACACTGTGTTTGACCCCCTTTCGCCTTCAGAACTGCCTTAATTCTACGTGGCATTGATTCAACAAGGTGCTGAAAGCATTCTTTAGAAATGTTGGCCCATATTGATAGGATAGCATCTTGCAGTTGATAGAGATTTGTGGGATGCACATCCAGGGCACGAAGCTCCCGTTCCACCACATCCCAAAGATGCTCTATTGGGTTGAGATCTGGTGACTGTGGGGGCCATTTTAGTACAGTGAACTCATTGTCATGTTCAAGAAACCAATTTGAAATGATTGGAGCTTTGTGACATGGTGCATTATCCTGCTGGAAGTAGCCATCAGAGGATGGGTACATGGTGGTCATAAAGGGATGGACATGGTCAGAAACAATGCTCAGGTAGGCCGTGGCATTTAAACGATGCCCAATTGGCACTAAGGGGCCTAAAGTGTGCCAAGAAAACATCCCCCACACCATTACACCACCACCAGCAGCCTGCACAGTGGTAACAAGGCATGATGGATCCATGTTCTCATTCTGTTTACGCCAAATTCTGACTCTACCATCTGAATGTCTCAACAGAAATCGAGACTCATCAGACCAGGCAACATTTTTCCAGTCTTCAACTGTCCAATTTTGGTGAGCTCGTGCAAATTGTAGCCTCTTTTTCCTATTTGTAGTGGAGATGAGTGGTACCCGGTGGGGTCTTCTGCTGTTGTAGCCCATCCGCCTCAAGGTTGTGCGTGTTGTGGCTTCACAAATGCTTTGCTGCATACCTCGGTTGTAACGAGTGGTTATTTCAGTCAAAGTTGCTCTTCTATCAGCTTGAATCAGTCGGCCCATTCTCCTCTGACCTCTAGCATCAACAAGGCATTTTCGCCCACAGGACTGCCGCATACTGGATGTTTTTCCCTTTTCACACCATTCTTTGTAAACCCTAGAAATGGTTGTGCGTGAAAATCCCAGTAACTGAGCAGATTGTGAAATACTCAGACCCGCCCGTCTGGCACCAACAACCATGCCACGCTCAAAATTGCTTAAATCACCTTTCTTTCCCATTCTGACATTCAGTTTGGAGTTCAGGAGATTGTCTTGACCAGGACCACACCCCTAAATGCATTGAAGCAACTGCCATGTGATTGGTTGATTAGATAATTGCATTAATGAGAAATTGAACAGGTGTTCCTAATAATTCTTTTTGGTGAGTGTATACAGTATATGTGTGTGTTAATATAATTTAATAATTTTGTTAATTCATTCATTAAAATCATTATTAATTAATTAATGTAAATAATCTTAATATATTTAATTATAACAATTAAAAATGAATACAATTGCAAACAAAAATGCAAACCTTCGAAAACGATACAGTTATTGTCTCCATAAACTACAAAAACATGAATTTGTGAATACGGTGACGTCATGTGAATGTGTATTACCTGTTCATTCTATACGCACATAGTGTTTCTTTACAAAGCGACATTGCCAACTACTGGCCTGGCATGAATATACAGAATTTTTTGTTGTTTTCGCAGATCCCTGTGAACGAGGATAGTTTTGACAACATTGTCGCCTTTATGGAATATATAGTGGTATCAACGTGATACAAGAAACCCTATGAGACCTCATACTGTCAATAACTCTTGCCTAGATAGGTCATCATGTCAAGGTCACCACTTGCAATAAAAACTAACCCGCATGCTCCTCTAAATTACACAGTGAAACGACGTCACAGAAACCCAGACTGGTCGTGAGATTTGTTACGATGTGATATAGATGTGTTGAATGAGCCCTTCTGTCTCCTGAGGCATGAACTGCGCTTCATTTGCACTAGAAAGCTGTTCTGCGGTGACAATACCACCACGCGCGAATCATACTAGGAACGGCACTACGGAGACGACGGCGGGGAATCTGAATGCTAGACCATCATATCCAGCATCCTTCTCTCCTGACAGGGCATCAAGAATAATAAACAGTGATCCCGAGGGAAGACACAGCTCAGACCTTTGATGGAAATGAGGGTTCAGCATTTGGCAGCTAAAAAGATGTGATAAACGCCTCAGTCGTGGGTCAGAGAGGCGGTCAGAGCGAGAGAATCTCTTGTTGATTGCATTCTCAAAAGCTGCTTTGTTTGTCGTCTGCTCGAAAACGGCCTCTGGACGTCTCTGCTCTGACAAATGAATTTGCTTCATTTAGAGGAATATTTTACACAGCAGGTTAACACACTGATGACTTGATTGCGCAAATGTGCTTTTGGTTGTGACAAGTCTAATGAGAGTGGCTGGATGGCAGATTGAATGCAAACATTGTTTCAGCACAAAAACCTGCATCTCATCCACTACCCCCCCCCCCCCCCCCCCCACACACACACACACACACACACACACACACACATCATGATCTGTGCATAAAGTTTGGTTCTAGCGCATTTTTGATTGCATAGACACTGAAATGTGTATTATTAAAATATTGACTGACCGCTTTGAAAACATAAGCACTACCTTTCAAAAGTTTTGGGTAAGTACGATTTTCTTTTTAAAGAAATAATTAATTTAATCAGCAAGGATGCATTCAATTGATCAAAAATGACTTTTATAATGCCACAAAAATGATATTTCCAATAAATGCTGATCTTTTGAACTTGATGTTCATCAAATGTTTTTAGCAGTTTCCACAAAAATATTAAGCAGCATAACTATTGTCTACATTGATTATTAGAAAAGTTTCTTGAGCATCAAGTCAGGTCATGTGACATTGAAGACTGGAGTAATGATGCTGAAAAATCAGCTTTGCCATCACAGAATAAATTACATTTTAAAATATATAGAATTAAAGAACAGGTGGCTTAAATTGTAATGATATTTCACAATATTACTGTTTTTACCATATTTTTGATCAAATAAATGCAGAGACAAAAAAAAAATATATATATATATTAGGGCTGTCAAAAGATTAATCGCGATTAATCGCATCCAAAATAAAGGTTTGTGTTTACATAATATATGTGTGTGTACTGTGTATAATTATTTTGTATATATCAATACACACACATGCATGTATATATTTAAGAAATATTTGCATACATATACTATATATTTATATATAATTTATATTATATATAAATATAATTTTTTTTATATATAAATTACACATTTTTCTTAAATATATACAAGCATGTGTGTGTATTGATATATACAAAATAATTATACACAGTACACACACATATATTATGTAAACACAAACTTTTATTTTGGATGCGATTAATCGCGATAAATCTTTTGACAGCCCTAATATATATATATTTTTTACTGACCCCATAAATTTTAATGTTGGTATTTCTTATGCCGTATTGAACAAAATAAGATATTATTCAATGAAAATATTACAAATAAATATTAATATTAAATATTAATAAATACTAATACATATGAATAATAAAATACAACAATATCTATATGATAGTAAAATATGGCATATTTGTTTTACAATATATAATATAATATATTATATAATATATATATATACACTACAATATAACATTTCTGAATACCTATATGAATACTTTTACATTTTATATAGTGTCAACATGATATCCATTTCAACGTATTCAAACATGATGTACATGCAAATGTAATGTACAAATATGGGATCAAGGGTGTGTTTCCCAAAAGCATCGTTGGCCAACTATGATCGCAATTTCCGTTGAACTGTTTTGGTAATGACGGAACTTGCGACCATTGTGGGCTTTTGGAAATGCACCCCTGGCTGGTAATTCAGAAATAGACCTGTGGTTTGGCCACAAGGAACGCTACAAAATCACATTTTGATGTAGCAATGGACAGCAAACCAAAAAATACACATACACGCACAAACTGTTCCCGAGGAACTTTACATTTGTCTTCTGGAAACAAATATTTGGAAGGGGTCCTTCCATAGATTAGCTAGGCAGTTGCCAAGAAAACCTCTGCAAATGAACAGAAAATACACAAATGACATTTACAATCAAAACCCAGATAAACAGGGCGACTGAGCTGTGGAGTCAGGCCAGAGAGAGGAGTGTTTGGTTTGTGAAGACTCAAATGAGCCAGTTATGCGTCTGATTTATTGATTGTGTGGTAAGATGTTGCAGTTCAGTTCATAGTGAACCCTACTCAATCAACCTGACAGCTGCGACTCCGCTTCGACTCAAGCTGTCTCCAGCGTGGAAAAGGAACGTAGAGTTTGACTTCAGTCACTCCCATGGGGGCCTACATTCTTAAACATTAATGCAAATTGCTTAGCATTCAGACCATCAGCACTAGAATATGCTGGTAAATGACACAAAAGATAATGCAACATGATGTCATTGGCTTTCATAGGTACGTACTGTGCATTTTCGACACCGAAACACACTATAAATGACTTAATCTATAATGTAAATGCTTTTTCATTTACAGCATATGAACAACTTTAGAAATGTAACGTTTTTTTTTTTCTTTGAGGTACAATTCAATTCTTGATTTTGTTGAAACTAACACAATTTAACACATTTATTATAACAGTTTACTTCTGGTCTGTCTGATTTCTACACTGCACAAAATGACTTCTTAATATTTTTTTTATTACTTTGTTTATTACTTTGAAATACTTTGAAAGGTCAATTAGGTTGGGAAGCAACACTGTATATTACCGCACTTGCACTTATTTTAAGTGAAAGAAATATTAAAGATGTTTTCTGAAAACTCTCTCAATATCTTATGCAGTTTTGCTTCTCAAGTAAATGTATCTTGTCATAAGGATATTTAAACTGGAAATAATAATTATGAATGTGATTTTTACAGTGTAAAGACTGATCAGTAAATGAGACAAAAACAAAACCATAACATCAAGTTTATTTGTCTTACCTCATTGATATTTTTAATTGTTTTTGATAAAACAAAACTTAATATCTTTATTCATTTTGCATCTCAAGTGAATGTAGCTTTATTTAAGAATGTTTAGATACAGTATTTGTACTGGAAAACAATACTAAGTTTTTTTTTTTTTTGCAGTATATGCATATTTCATATATTTAATGATAAATAAGATAGATACCATAGAGTGCATATGATTTTACTTTTATGTCCCATCTTTTTAATTTACAAATAAACTTTCTCAATCATTTACTGATGAATAAGAGGCCTGCTATACTTGAGAATTAGAAAAAGATTTACATTTTAGATGCTGTCATTATGTTGATATTGTACATTTCATCTGAAAGTACAACATGTATTCACTGTACAAACAAAAATCTATGAAGACAAATGAGCTAAGCTATGTAACTACAGATAGTCAAGGTCTCAGTTATCTCAAAGGTCTCAAAAGCACTAGGGAGGAAAACAAAATGTCCCATTATACAGTGCATTCTGTTACTAAACTGCTCTGTTGTGCAGTAACAGCCCCATGGAGGAGATGTTTGTGATGGCTAAGAGCTCGGTCAGCAGTCTTCTCTCTTAGCCATCACCTCCAGGTGTTAGAAGCTCAGTCCTGCCGCTGAGCCAGCATTCTTGAAGCTATCGAGTCTTCTCGCAAACCTTGTCATGAAGCTCTTGAGTGTAAATGTTACAAAAAAATACCTCAAAATTAGTTAAACATTAGTAGGGTGGTCCGCATGACTTGTGTTATATTCCAAATCGTTTGAAGTCATATGATAAGTATGAGAAATATTTTATTCATAATTCACAAAAAATGTACACAGCGCTCAAATGACATTAATAGTTCTGTATAATCAAATTCAGTTTCAAAAAACTACATTTTGATACCCTATTTTTGTTCCCCTAAAAAACTTAAAGCTGTTTTAATTTAGTCCAGCGTCAAATGTAGCCTACATTTTCGTTTTTCAGAGAACGCATGCGCGTGGTTGCCAGATTGTAGAGATTAAGTGAAACACCTGACAGAAAATGAATCCTTTTAACAGAAAAGCTCTGACTGGAAGCTTTAAACTCTTGGCATCTGGTAACCGCAAGCATGAAAGCTCGTAGACTGGAGGCTTATACAGCAGTTTGTAATATGGCTGAGTCCCAATTCGCCTACTTATACTACGACCTAAAAGTATGTACTTTTTTTGTGAGGAAAAAGTACATACTTTTGAGTGTGTAGCAAAAAAGTATGCACGTTCTGGGACATACTTCGATGACGTCATGCAACGTGAACGAGAACGTGGTTGCTTAGTTACGCACACCATGACTGTTAACAAAACATTTTACATTTCATTCATTCTTATATGTCATATATAAATGTATTTACTATTCCCATCTTTTTTTCCAAAATACATTTACAATGTGTCCTACCAAATTGAGGAGTGAAGCAGGATGTCGTCGTAGATCAACCAAACGCAGGTCGTTTGTGAGGCGGCTGGTTCTGACGTTCATGTGCAATGTGTGTAACGAAAGCTAAAATATTTAAAGTTTATAGTATAACTATTGTTTAACGTATTTTATACTTATGTATAATACTCAAAAATACCCCGATGAAAATGAACCATGCTTGTACTATAGTAAAAGTGTAGTAACCATGTTTCTTTGTTTGGATTGATAAAGTTAACATTTGTACAGCCACAGTATTACTACAAATAAGTCAGTGTGGTTAGTGTAGTAAAAGGTGTTTATTTTCATAAGGGTTTATACTAAGGTAACTTATAAATCTAAGACAGAAACATCAGAAGAAATACATTAAAAAAAGACACTTGCATGACACTGTACTTTTTATTTCATCGGACCCTACAAGATAAACACGGTACTTTTTGGCACAACATAACCCCATTAATATTACGAGACAATAAAATATAACTTTAATAAGGGTTAAACATTTTAATTCTTACACTTAAAAACTGAGGGCGAATCTCCGCGGCTGCATCCGGCTGCCATGTTTACATCACCATAGATACCACCATCACCACAAAGCTTCTCGGTTGTGGGCAATATTAGCCGTTAGAGTGTGCATTGATCTGCACTTCGAATTCTTACCGGAAATAGTAGACCATCCGGGTATCTTTGGAATACTCTTTTCAACATACTACGATTTGGGACGTACTAATTCTAGTTTCGCATACTATTTAGGACGGATAGTATGCGAATTGGGACTCAGCAATACAAACCTACGTCACGCTGTGTTGCATACTGGGGCGGTGCCGCCATCTTGGCAGGATATGCTATCCGTTGCCATGGTTACTTCAACAGTGAGACCGAGAGAAATAGCGGCAGAGAGAGAGAGAGCAGCTTGATATTTGTTTGCTTTTTTGCGATAAGGCGCAGTTTCTTTGGAAAAAAATGGAGAAAGAGGAAGCGAAAGGAAAGGGGCTCTATCGGGAGAGACTAAATAACAATGGCAGGCAGCTTTATTTAGAGAGCTTGACATCAACAACATGGACCCTTACGACCTGCAGCTACAGAGTGGACGAAAGCACTACCACCTTTCACATACCCTGACATTGTCAATTACCTGGTTTATGGTATCAGTGCCTACACAATGCAAGAGTTCAGAAGCGTTAAGTCATTAGAAGCTTATGAACAATTCTGCAAGACATACAAACCCATAAACCTGTAACCTGTGAGAGCTCAGTCATACTTGAGGTTTCAGGCCTCATTCATATGTGGAAATAAATGTGATAGGAATCGGACAACTCTAGTTGACTAACAGAGTATTCATTTCGTTCGTTCGTGTTAAATAATGCGATCTGGCGCTGAAATGTGTTGCTTTTAAAATCATGAGTGCTTGTTGTCGCCGCTGTCAGTTTAGTGACAAGCAGTTTCTCTAAATAAAGCTGCCTGGCATTGTTATTTAGTCTCTCCTGATAGAGCCCCTGTCCTTTCACTTCCTCTTTCTCCATTTATTCGCAAGAAACTGCGCCATATCGCAAAAAAGAAAACAAATATCAAGCTGCTCTCTCTCTCTCTCTCTCTCTCTCTCTCTCTCTCTCTCTCTGCCGATATTTCCCTCGGTCTCACTGTCGAAGTAACCATGGCAACGGATAGCGTATCCTGCCAAGACGGCGGCGCCTTCCTGAAATGCAACACGGAGTGAAACGCGTGATGTCACATTCGCATTCTCTATTTTTTAACTACATTTTAACATCACTTTTTAACTTTTTTTCGTCAATGATATTGCAAGTTGATATAGACACAGTTAAATTGCATTTCCCTGAGAGGCTTTGCATTCTCTTTCTGCAATTTTTTCCAAAAAAGTTAGCTTTCCACCGAGATGGTTTGTTGACTCTTTTCAATGGTGCAATGGAGGACGAAAGCTTAAACCAATGTTTTGACCTTGGATGCTGCGGAAAGCAAAGCTTGTATTATCATTTAATCGGTGTCCAATGCAAATCGAGTCGTTTTTACTTCCATTTTGGCATTAGCTTTTCCGGGTCAGTCATGACTATGTAATATATGATCAATAAGTTATGACAATGTATGCTTTTACATTGCTTTAACTAATTTTCAACCTTTTTTATGTTATACAAGATTCAACTAATTTAAGTCAGTTTAAAGGGATAGTTCACCCAAAAATGAAAATTCTGTCATCATTTACTCACCCTCAAGTTGTTCCAAACCTGTATGAGTTTCTTTGTTCTGCTGAACACAAAGGAAGATATTTGGAAGAACGTTTGTAATCAACAGATCTCGGTCCCCATTGACTTCCATAGTAGGAAAAAAATATACTATGGTAGTCAATGGGGACCGAGATCTGTTTGGTTACAAACATTCTTCCAAATATCTTCAAATTCTTCCTTTGTGTTCAGCAGAACAAAGAAACTCATACAGGTTTGGAACAACTTGAGGGTGAGTAAACAATGATAGAATTTTCATTTTTGGGTGAACTATCCCTTTAATGAAATTTAAGTTGTAAGGACTTAAACATTCAAGTTGATTGTACTTAAAAATGATGGCAGCAATTTTTTTATTTTTATTATAGTGTATCGGATATGGGTCACTGTTAAAAGAATCTGGTCATCAAAAATAAATCGGATATAGTGAACAAATCAGAATTGGGCATCAAGACCTGCAGTGTAAAAGCCCAAGACTCTCTGTCTACATGTCTGAGATGGTCTCAAAATGTCCTTGAACAGAGATAGATGGCTCTATGTTCTCTGGACTCAAGCTCGTTCTGAGTGTGATCTTTCATGTAGTTACACAGCAGACATTCATCATACCAGCGATATATCGTGGGCGCCCTGTCACCAAATATGCAGTTTTGATGTAAAGTGGGGGAAAAATCAATAGACGCAGATGTTAGAGTAGCTTTTATACTGTGATTAAATACAGTGCGCATTACACACTAAACAAGGGTTAAAAGCTCTCCTGTCCACGAACCTACGATTGAGGTCATGTATTTGGGAGCATTCACTGTCTTTTTTCCTGTCAGTGTTCAGACTCCGTGGCTCCAACCAAAGCGGCTCACAGTCTCCACGGAAGAGGGAGCAATCCTATATATTTCCTATTATGAATCTATTTTTGAATAGGAATGAACATACGTAAGGGTTCCACACTGCAAAATATCATTTTCTTATCATTTTCCCTTGCCTATACGGACAGGACTAGTTTTCCCTGGGGAGGTCAGGCAAATTTGTGTTTCACCAATGTACTTTCTGATTTTATTCCCATCCAAATCCAACTTGTCTATGTAAAAATCACAGAGCAAATTACCAATTGTTTTTTTCAGCTAACTCAAGAGTCCTAAGAGAAATGTCGGATAGGACTGTCTGTGATTGCGGCGTGCAGTTTCTCCACAGTGCTTCTCGTCATTTATTTGACCTTCATCGAACACCGTAACTAAAGCTACATTTTCCATTCTGCTATACCTTCATTCTGGATTGTAGACTTTTTTGCCAGCATTCTGGGTAAAGAACTGCTGGCTTCTTGGTGGACAATAATAAAATACAATTCAGTTAATAAGGATCAGAGACTGATCAGAAGTGCCACAGACACTATTTATTCATATTTTAATAACACTGTTACAAATAATCTTTAGCATAAATCATACTGCACTTTCTTTGTTCTGTATTTTATGTTTTTTAATTCACTTGTAGCATTTTTGTTGTTTTATGAATTAAGAATTTTAATATTGTTTAAAAGCAGTTAAACCTAAAAATAAAAATAATGTCATCATTTACTCACCCTCATGTCATTCCAAACCTATATGACCTTCTTTCTTCTGTGGAACACAAATTACCATATCGTGAAGAATATTTTTTTTTGTCCATACAACTAAAGTCAATGGTGTCCAAGTACATTTATTGTGCTTTAAGCACATTGGAAAACAAGACAAAATCTTTTCTTTTTTTTCCTGTATTGCAATAACATAACAAAAAGCATTCATCACAAAGAGATACCAATAATCAGTTGTACCCCTGATGGGGGTTCTAAGTTTTGCTGATTAATATCGAATTTGATTAATGTGAGTGTCTAAAAATGGCACTGAGAAAGAGCACCAGAGAGAGGGGGAGAGAAATCCTTAAAATTCTAAAGCAGTTTGATTCAGATCTCTCTCCCAGCCTCTCCGTCTGCTATCGGTGCTCAGGCGAACTTATTATCTGCTCAGCATGTGAGAAGCGTCAGGTCTCCCGTTGATCTGCTTTGCCCTGAGGCAGTTATAATGATGAAGTCTGTATCAGCCATGTCACAGGAACACTGATTCCATATGTAAGTGAACTAAGCAATGACTATCAGTGTTCCAGCCAACCATCAAAATCCTGCCCATATCTATCAGCACGCCTGGACCGTTACTGTATTTTCAGATGATTTCAGATAAAACAACAGCCCTTTAATTGTGTGTGTGTGTTTGTCATAGACCATGCCAATAGTGATGTATAAAACCAGTTCAAATGTTGGATCAAGTAAAGAGACATTAAGCGGACAGATACATACTACTAAGTCTTGTTAGCACTATTTTATGCCCTTTAAATTCAGTCGCTCTCACCTCTGGGAAAGAGCATGTTAATTGTTTTCCGTCTGGCACATTAATCATGATGTGACGATAATTGCCTGTTTTTATCTGTCACTGACATATGACTACTCAACTCATTCTTCACAAAGATGGGTTAAGAATATAATGCCTTTATATTTAGTATGTTAAACAATGCGTCATACTGAAGTTTTTGTTCAAGCCATTGTATTATCAGGTCTTTGTTATTAGATAAACTACAAGGAAGAAGGTTCTTTTCAAATGATTCTTGGAATTACATTGGATCATCAATCCTTATTCCACTAAGCAATTAACTAGGCAGTTTAAAGGGATAGTTCACCCAAAGATTTCAATTCTGTCATTAATTACTCAACCTCATGTCGTTCCCAACTCGTAAGACTTTGACAATTCAAAAAATCATAAAGAGATCGTAAAACTAATTCATATGAATTGAGTGGTTCAGTCCAAATTTTCTGAAGAGAGACGATCGCTTTACATGATGAACAGATTGAATTTAGGCTTTTATAGATTTGCGAAAATGAACTAAGGTCTTACGGGTTTGAAATGACACGAGGGTGAGTAATCAATGACAGAATTTTCATCCCTTTAAGGCTTATGCATGCAGAATACTTTAAACTGAATATGAGCAACAGGATGTGATGTCACGCTCTAGGACTCCAATTGAAATAAGTTACCATTAACAAATAATACAAAATGTTCAAAATGTACTATTTTATATACGTTCCACAAAAAAAAAAGATGATTTTTTGTATCAAACAAAATAGATAGACCTGTGATTTTTAAATCATGTGTTCGTCAAACCACTTTTTGCTAAATGAATTTGCAGTTCTTCAAACATCAACCATAAACACTGCAACATGCTGTAATACCCACATTTAAAAATGGATGATGTTGCTTATTAATCATTTATAACAAAACTGTGCTTGTGTTGTCTTTTTCAAATACTGTAAATGACATATTGGTCTGATTTTCTGTTAGTTAATGCAAAGTATGGAGAAAGTACTTTTTGAGGCCATTGTAGATCAGCTTAAACACACACAAATGTTGAAATCTAATGATCACCCTGTGATCTGTAATAATTTGTTCCCAGCGCATCTGGCCTCATTATTCCAGATGTCTATACAGTCAACTGCATCATGGCAGGCAGAAAATCTTTGCCCATTACATCTGGGTGCTACCCCGCCCCGCGCTTTAATTTTGTTGGAGTCGAGGGAGATTAGGGGTCTTCTGTGCTCGCTGTCATTGAGAGTGTGGCTTGGCAGGTGAGTCAGAAAAGCATGCTGATAAGGGCACCTGCTCTCTGCAGATTTCCCAGGAGAAGGAAGACGACGAGGTGGCCGGGGCAAGGTGCTACGCAGGGAAGCACGGGTCGGTCAGAGCACACCAGGCACAGCTGAAGCCCTCCATTTACTGATAGACAACTTACACCCTGGGAGACCATAAAGCCGTGTTGGCAGAATCAAAGGGTTTACGGTGTCATAACATAATTGGATTCAATAACCTGGTTAAAAAAACAGGCACGCATGCACAAACTAATGAATTAAAAGCAGGGCTGTCAATTCATTACAAATTGTAAATTACATTTAATTAATTATTGCAATTAATATACAGCATGTATAAAAATAAAGGTTTCAAAAGGAGGTTTTCACAGCGATGCCATAGAAAAATTATTTTGGGGTTTAAAGTTCTTAAAAGGACAACTTTTTTCTTCATAATCATAAAATCTACAGAACCCTTTTCCGCTATAAAGACCTTTTTATGGAATGAAAAGGTTCTGTGGATGTTGAAGGTTCTTGGAACCATAGATGCTTATAAATAACCTTTATTTTTAAGAGTGTATATCCATAGTAAACACCACTGACTGTTTTGTGTCACAAAATAATACAAATTTCCCAGGTTCTCAACTTCAGATTCAACATTCTGGACAGCTTTTATCCAACTCAGTTTAACTATTTGGAGAACAATACATCTGAGTTTGTTTTATAAAGCAGACCCTTGGGTGTTCAAACCTTCAGAGCTCATGTACCATCAAGCCTCCTGTTTACTCTCCATCAAAAGAGCTTGAAACCATTTCCATAAAACAGTGGGAGCGCCAGTTGCCTGGGAGCATAAATATTCCCTTTCATTGCAAGGAGCAAGTCAGTCATGTGACAGTGGGTCTGAAGCTTCTGTGATGGGATCCAACAGCTTCTCAAAGACAGAAGTATTGGAGTTCGTCTGCTTTGATGGCATCTCTAGAATATTCCTCATGGCTGTTGTGCCCCAGCAGGAGTCTAACTGACCCTATGGGGAATTAAACACCTTAAGGCTGAGGATATTGAGATTAGATTTGTGTTTTGTGTCATGAATTACATTTCCAAGCTTCCCCATGGGAGAATAGTCATATTATTAATACAGCTTTCTCGATAATATCATTCATATTACGCTCGATGGTGTTTTTAGCCCCCAATGGCTCCTTAGAGGCAGCTAACCCTAACCTCAACCTTAAACCTACCCATCCCCTCGCTGCCTGGAAGGCGCCGTTGGGGGCTAAAAACCCCAAACACCTCATTTTACTGACCGATTGTTCTGAACCTTACCCCTATTAAAAAAAAAGCTTAAATATTACCACATTTTAAAACATGTTCTCTGATCACCCATTGAATAGCCACTTGTTTTTGAACTAAATGGCCTGCATGAAGCGATCTTCTGTTTTCCCCGTTTAACCATCTGAGGGGTTTATCTCAAGAAGTTCTCTACGATCAAAAGGCATTCCTTATTTAGTCTGTGCATATGTACATTAGAATAACATCTGGCAAAACAGCCAATGCACATAAGAGTGAAGTATGACTACAGTACTAATCCACACATTAATGACCTGCGGCTTGGAACACTCTTAGGGACACAAATGATACCATTTTCCATAATCTTGCAAACACAGTCACGTCCTTGCATTAGCGTCGTCATGCATGCATTAGCATGTGTTTTGGTTCCACTTGGTCAATTTAGACATGCAACATCTGACCAACTATAAGTTCTCTCCCAGTATGTGACTTCTTTGCCCTGAAGCATAAATGAGTCAGGCAGGAAACACATCATCCACACCAGATCAGAGGAAAAGCCTGGACTCACCAGATACAATTAACCTCAGAGACCATGCAGGCTTGATTAGATTAACTTCAGCGGGTCGAGTTAAGCAACATAGTCAACTGGGTCACAGGCATGATGATTGAGGAAAAAAAAAGAAAGGAAAAAAAAGCCTCCAGAGCCTGACTGGAGGGAATTGTTATTGCTCATATGTTGCTCTTGAGTATCAGCTTCTTCTCAGATGTTTCTCCTAAAACTCCTTAGGAGATATAATAACAAACAAATCAGACAATCGTTGAAACACAGCAAAATTATATTGTTATACAATCGATGTGGATAGCGTGGATCAGATAATTTGGTCTAAAAGAATGAAAAATATTAGAGTTCATATTAAAATATTATACTTTTGATTTCAGATTTTGAGCACACTTTAAGGCATTGCTGAAATCTCTTCTGAAACTCTACAGCAGATATAGATGTGAGATCTAATATGAGAAATCTAAGCAGTTGATTTCAGCAAAAGTCTCCATTGCTCTCTTTTAATGGGTGTTTAGTCCTGCTCACGAAGGTTCAACGTCCTGCAGAATTTAGCCCCAACCCAATTAACTGGACGTTTCTGTTCATGAAGACCTTGGCTATGACCGAAATCCTCCCTCATTCACGATTCCCTACATTATATCATCATATAAGGGTATGGGCCGAGAAACAGCACTTGATTAGCTGGTTCAAGTGTGTTTTATTAGGATTGGAGCTAAATGTTGCAGGACTCTCCAAGAGCAGGACTGGAGTCGCCTGATCTAAGAGAAACAGTTGACATATACAGTATTATTGCTGATTATTTCATATGTGACTTTTCTTATATGTTCATAGACATAATTGCTTAAACTAGCAATTAACATGTCTAATAGTCCCAATATACATTATCCAGCATATTGATACTATTTCGGCACCAATATTGGATATATCATTGATATAACTATGCATGCTTATTTCCCCCAATTTTACATTTAGATTAACTTTGTCAATATCTAACACTTACATTAAAACAAATTATCACCAAATCTCAAAGTAAGTGTCTATTTTCTAAATTCACTTATAATGATTTCTGGTTTTGGTCTTTAACTGTGCATTTACATTTAGACTAAATTAGTTGTCATCTAACACTCACTTAAAAACATTAATAATTTAATAAAACAACAAATTTTATGTTTAGCAAATATACAAATAAGCTAATGCTTTATTTTAATGGTCCACTTCAGACATTCTACTAAATGTAAGTAACTTTACAACTACGTCAACTAACTCTCATTAGAGTATTAGTAAACTGTCTGCTTAATATCTGCAAACACTTTATTTTGATGCTTCACCAACAGACATTTTACTGACTATAAATAACTTTGCAACTACATGTCAACTTATTCTACTAACCGGAACCCTAAAACAGTCAGTCTACTGTCTACTAATATTCTTGACAAGTAACGTCAAAAGTAGACTAAAGTGTAACCAAAAAGGGGTATCCATTTTCTAAATTAACTTCAAATTATTGATTTTAGTTTTCAGTGTAGAATTTTAAACTAACATGAAAATAATTATTGTCTTACCAGTAATTGGCCAGTCTATTAATTTTGACGCATGCCTAGTCCCAATTTGCACAGTGTGGATTTCAACAGATTATATAACAAACGAGTCAAATGCACATCAGTATTCCGACAACAAAAGATCTCAAGGTCAAATGCTTGCAAATTCATTCCCAATAGGGAGAGCGAGAATGTTAGCTGTGGTTGGAGGGAAGCAAGCGGTGACATATTGCTGGCTGTGAGCGCATCTTCTCCCTTCCCTTCTTTTCATGCCATATATCAGCTGTAGCCAGAGTCGCTGTGACAGTAGGCTGTCAGAGCTTTGGCGATGAACTCATCTTCAGTATGTGAGGTTATGATCACTCTGCCATGTTACAGCTAGAGGAGATTGTCACACTCTGTCACACAAAGTCTTCTTCTACAGCTTTAGAACCATGGTACAGTTGTAA
Organism: Rutilus rutilus; assembly: GCF_951802725.1. Taxonomy (NCBI): domain Eukaryota; kingdom Metazoa; phylum Chordata; class Actinopteri; order Cypriniformes; family Leuciscidae; genus Rutilus; species Rutilus rutilus. Next base: position 9,283,446 of record NC_140228.1, read on the forward strand.
CACGACAATACAAACTGAATCAATCCGTTGTGGTGTCTGGGGGGAAAAATGAATCACATTGTTAGTTTCAAAGCATATAGAGTGTACAAAGTGTACTGTATACTGGAAAATATAAACAACATTTCAGACTATATGTGTAAATTATTTTGAATGATGCCGCATAGAGATGGAATTACCGTGAGTCATCAAAAGTGTTCAATTTAGAGCGACTTAGACAGTCACAGCTTATCACCCTTGTGGATGAAATTGTACCAGTTATTTTTCCACCTTTTAGACACCGATTCCCCAAACCCCCGAGGGCCAACCGAGACGGTAATTACAGATGTAGAAAAACGAGAGCGCGAGATAAGAAATAAAAGAAATATGAGAGCAGTCCTTGAGTGCCTTTTTGTTTGTTGGCCGGCTCAAAAATATCTACTGATGGAACACGAAAATGATGTTAAAAATTAATAGATAGTTCATTGTGTCTACACATTAGAAAGGACTGTGTAAGATCTCTAAATACCCTATTATGTTCTTAATTCATGATCATGGTCTTACTTTAAACAATTAATCAGTGAATGTTATTACAAAGAAAAAAAGAACAAAAGAACTAACATGCTCTGCCTCTGAAACGACTTTCCTTTTCGGCTGACTTCATCAAGTCCTCGTAATTTTTTTTTAGCCTCTCCCCATCTAACCAGCTGTCATATATTGCTTTTTTTCTGTCCAAACAATGGATAAAGTGACAATCCAAAATTAAATGGATGTTGATTTCACAGCTGTGTGGATTAAATGAAATGCATGTTGCCCTTTTTTACTTTTTTTTTTAAGTGGCCAAGTGGTATTTGGCCCTGGTGTGCTGAACTGAAAAGATGACAGTCATGCTGTCTCTCTGTGCTGCAGTTTTCCATTGGTGTGTGTGTGTGTGTGTGTAAGAGAGGGAATTTAGAGGCACAGCAGTCATCCCTAAGTGTATGACCTATCCTTAGAACACAATGGCATTGCAGTCTCTCTCTTTCTCTCTGTCTGTCAGACTTCTTTCTCTAATATGCCACTTCATCTTATTGCTATCAGTAACATACAAACATGTAAAACAGTGTTGTTTTTATTTATTCACATAAAGCTGAAATAATATAAAACAAAATAAATGTAAGGTGAGAAACTAAAACTTGGCAACTAACTCAAATAAGTTTAGGTACCCCCAAAAAATAATAAAAATGACAAAAACACATTGAATCACTCAAATTAAACTAAAAACCAAAAGTAAACTAAAAATAAAAGATAATTCATAATATTAATAAATACTATACTAGTATATAAATAATACCCTATTTGGTTTTGTTCAAAAACAACATTTAATAAAACAATAAATGTTTAATTATTAAATGTTTATTAAAAAAAAAGTACTTTTTTTATGGAATATTGCAGTTTATTATAAATTATTTATCAGTGCACATAATTATTATTATTTTTTAATTCACGTGCCTTCGTAATCTTTATTCAAAATAACTCTCCCTGCAGTGACATCTCTTCTCTTCTCTGATGATGTGTTTACTGGCGTGAGGGCGGGACAACCTGTCACTCACATGAGATCGACCAATAGCAAACCACAACCACCCAATCAATTCCCAATGTAATTTTTTTTTTTTTTTCGAGAAGCCATTTCACTCAGATATATGTTACAATAGAGAAGACAAGATTATTGCAACTTCCATTTCATGTCAACTTTAAACTTCAGCTTATGCACTAAGCATATGTTATTTTTAAATATATATAGAATTTCTTATTTATTTTATTCTGGGAGGGGGGTGACCACCACTGCCTCAATGAATCATCAAACACCAACCATGGTGGTTCATTAGCCTATCAGCATGCAAATGAATGTGTAAATGAGTCATTAGACAGTAAGCGAGACTAAATGCTCATCTATGCAAGGCAAAACAATCATTAAATCTGTATTTTACAAGACAAACACAGTTAGCCAACTAAACTAGCATGTCGGTCCACTGTACTGATGTAATTTGGTTAAATGAATTATTTTTGTTGATGGTTTAAGACTTCAAAGAGAAAAACCTCAAAGAAATCTCCTCTTAGAGATAGTCATTACACTGATGTTCCGCCACGGCGCAAATCTTCTTTCAAATCAGACATTTGATTGCATTATACGTTATACTTAAAAGTGCACTGATGCTTACTTGTTGAGACTTTTACTGCATGTTTGGATTATTTGCATGCACACTGTTAATGAACTGCTAATGAAGATTAAGGCCATGATATATTGATGTGCACTAAGAAGGAAAAGGCTTTAGTGCTTGACGTTCGAGTCGGAATCAGCGGGGAGGATTACAGATTTTGTGGACTCACTGCAGGATACACACAACCCCTATAATCAGAAGACGCTGAATAGAAAGTCCATATGCCTTATTCCCTTGATCAAAGCGAACTCTGTAGATGACTTAAAAGCTTATCAAGAGGAATTGTCTTTGTCGATTCATTTTTATTACAGAACTAAGGCCTGATTGAAGGTCACATAGGCGATGACTTCATAACATATACAAAAGTGACTTCATGATATGTGCACATATTACCACTTTATAAATAATAATAGTACTAAAGTTAATGAACATCATGAGTTCTTTGAAATATTGATCATGTTCATGCATTAGTACTAAATGTAGGCGAAAGCAAAAACCTCTAAATTTCCTTTTGAAATTCTTTTACTGAGATTTTGAGGTTTTTTACCAGTCAAAAGTTTTGGTCTGTAATATTTTTGATGTTTTTGAAAAAAAACAAATCATAAAAAAAAAAAAAAAACAACAACAACACACACACACACACACACACACACACACACACACACACACACACACACACACACACACACACACACACACACACACACACACACACACACACACACACACACACACACACACACACACAAAACCCCTCCACATATTTACAAAGCTGAATTTTCAGCATTATTATTCAAGTCTTCAGTGTCACATGATCCTTCAGAAATCATTCTAATAGATGATTTTCTGCTCAATAATTTTGTTTAATAAACATAAAATGTAAATAATTGATTGCATTTGAAAAACACTGTTAGCAAAAAAAATTACTTTGCCTGTTCATATTTATGCAGTGTAAATCATCATAAATGCATTGTCAAAGCAATAACAAAGGATTCAATTTCCTTAAAAAATATCTTGTTCCCTGATACATGACAGCCAAAATCCTACATTTCTCTTAAATGCACAGTCCTCCTGGATTAACTAGAATTTTTTTAACAAAAATACATTTCTGATGATTTTGAATCCAGGGACGTTTGTGTATTATTTGAATCTAAGGACAAGCGTAAAAAATTGTGGATTTGATTTATTTCGAGATCCAATTAAACGTGTGCAAGGAGGTTGAATTAGTTTTCAATTTTGAGTTAATCTCCTTTGTTGAGAGGGAAAGTTCATTGTGTGTGTGTGTGTGTGTGTGTGTGTGTGTAATCTGTCTCTTCACACCGTCCTGAGCTTAGCCTTGATCATGGTGTGTTTGATGTGAGATATCTGCAGACCTCATCTGACACCGCCGACTGCTGCACCTGTTCAAACTGATGAGATTTAATAGAAAGAAAACAACTCGACAAGATAATGCACTTCTCAATGCACTCCGTCCCGCCGTCTGCCGCACGTATATGTGCTTTCGAGGGTATCTCTGGGGTGAAATTATAACAGGGGGGTTAATGGCGTGTCTCAGGGACGGTCAGGGGCCGCACTGGATTACGAGGGACCATTCCAGAGGTCATCCTGCCTTGAGAGAATAAATGACATTTTGAGGGACTAATAATCTGCTAATGAAGCAGCGTTTTCCTGAGGCAGCTCAATACCAGTTACGACCTGAGCTCTCGTTCTATGACTCTGTGTTCTCGAAGATTTAATCAGTTTCTAAAAAGGCAAAAGAAATAAAGCTACCGGGCTCCAGCGGGCACATCAAATAAAGACTTGCTCAAAATCACCGGATGGATGGATCCTACTGAAACATATGGGTGCAAAATGAACACACACCAAATACAATTATAAATTGACCAGTTAGCTTGTAACCTAATTAAGAACTTTATCATTCTTGCAATTTGATTTAAGCCATTTATAAAGTTAGACTAAGCTTGGTGTACTGTAAGTGAAAGAAACGATTCGAATCAGCATATTAGAATGATTTCTAAAGGATCATGTGATACTATAGACTGAAGTAACATTGCTGAAAATTCAGCTTTGCCATCTAAGGAATAAATTACACTTTAAAATATATTTGTTTTTTCTGCAATTTTGATGCAGCCTTGATGAGCATAAGAGACTTCTTTCAAATACATTGAAAAATCATAATTAAGCTTTTGACTGGTAGAGTATATAAAAAAACATGGTAACATCCTTGTTACAAGTTACATGTAACTATAAATATAATAACTATAAATTATGCATAATTACGTGCAACTAACCAACCCGATCTCACGTCAATTCGTACGTATTTTACGAAGTTGCTAATTCATACAAATTCATACGAATTCATTTGACCTCACTCGTACGATTTTTGCTAAATCGCATATATTTTACGAATTGCCAAATTCGTATGAATTGGTACGAATGACCATGCCCCTAAACCTACCCATCACTGGGGTTTAGACAAATCGTACGAATTGGTCGTAAGATCGCGTTGAACTAACCCTAAAACAAACCCTAATCCTACCATATAGTAAGTACATGTAGTTAAAAAGTTGCTGCCTTAAACTTTTAAGTACAATCAACTTGGATGTTTAAGTCATTTCAACTTAAATTACATTGAACTGAAATGAGTTGTTAAAATTAGTTGATTCTTGTATCATTTATAAAAAAAGATGAAAATTGCTTAACTTATTTTGATGAGTTAAAGCAATGCAAAAACATTTGTTGTCATAACTTATTGATTTGATCATTTTTACAGTGCAGTACTTAAATGCATGATTATACTGTAACACAGGCTCCTTTAAATAAAGTACAACCAAAAACACACAGAAAGACAACATTTGCTTGTGTACAGATGAATAATAAAGATAAAGGTGTAAAGATGGCATAATATCTTTACTGTTAGCATCACCAAACAGAGCAGCAGAAATAATGACTGAACAGGTTTTCCTGAACATCTACACTGGTCCAATCAACATACAGTTCCACCCTAAACTCACACCATCAATTGGTTGAGTCTATTCAACAGTTCAGATTACTAAACAAACAGAGTAGTGTTTTGATGGGAAATCAACCCTTACTCATCTTACTATGCGGATACTATAAGACCAATTACATCACCTCTAGGGCCACTGTATCATTTATTGTATCCTGGAGCCTCTAAACTGAAATTAGGATGTAAAATGTCACTATTGAGATGTGCCCTGGGCTGGATTCAAGGCACGCGGGGTGATATATTATATATGTGGATATATATATACATCTAGCGCATTTTCATTTCTCATACCCCCTCAGAACTGAATCTATCTCAGATTGCCTCTGCTGCATTGTGATTCATGGCATACTGGGGAGGAATTTTTCCACCCAGCTCAGAGACACGCGTGAATACCTGAGCAGAGGTCAGTCGGGTCACTGGAGGACGAACACCCCCCTCCCCAATACAAAAGAATGAAAAGAGAAAATGAGCTTGGTGCAATATCAGGTGTCATGTACAGCAAAAACCGCCATGCGAGCACACACACACACACACACACACACACACACACAGTCGAGTGTCAGCAAGGAGTGAGTGTTGGCACAGGCAGCTGAGGTAAGGAAATAACCCTGCCATTGGCTCAGCCCTTGAATGAATGAAAATTCAACTGGAGCGATTTTCCAATTTGTGTCTGTTTGAGCAGATTGGCGCACTCAGAATGCCAACGTCGGACGGCCCCTCACACATTATTCATGTCTCGGGCAGCAGAACGAGGTGCGGAATTACAAATTACCGAGAGAAAACTCAAAACAAAGTGCTCTTGAGCCACAAGTACCGGACGAGAGAGCTGCCATTGATTTCTTTAAGCCTAGAGTTGTATTATGGATGCAGTTTAATATCTGAGAGAAGGGGGATCAGGATTTTCATAATCTTATGATAAGGAAAAGGATTAAGAAGAAAGAAGGGATTAATTCTCCGATCTGCCAATATGGTGGACTAACACGTTTCCAGGGAAATGATATATCCCGCCACTGCGCCACGGCCCACCGTAACCCAATTACTCTTCCCTCGGGATTTAATTTGGTCATGGCATGCTTCAAATGATTGACCTCAGGTAGACTTCCTCGGCGAGATATCTGAAATCTCACCTGTAGGGCTCCCGCTGTATTTAGCACTAAGACGAATGTTCCGCGGTGTCTGTTAAGAAACAATATTACTGGAAGTTAATGCTCTGTTGTAAAAACTCTGCACGGTCAGGTGCTCTATATATAGCGTTACCAATATTGTGGCTGACATAAATATTGGTTGGTATATATATATATATATACACCATGGTGAGTCTGAATACTGATTAGCTGGAAGGTGTGTAATAAAACCATTTAATGCACAGGTAGTTCCAGTCAGTTTAATCACTGTTTTATATTAATGTGCTGATTTAATTGAAGCACATGCTTTCAAAGACACTCACACACACACATTATATCACTTGAACACAGAGATCAGAGATTGCATTGTGCACACACAGAGAATTCAGCAGCACAGAAACTTGTTGCTGAATGTTAGATCTAACGAGCCGTAACTGGCGAAAATAACCACCAATTTTACCCTTCCGGTCAAATATTGTGTTGCAAACATCAATAACATTTTCAACTAGTCAGTGTTGGCAAATTACCATGTTATAAGCAGGATAATCCATGGCTAGCTGTGCATTAATGCACTCTAATTCACATCGGGTGGTTCAATGCACAGCTAGTCATGGATTAACCCACTTACAACATTCCAGCAAACATTCCAGAAGTACAGTATGTGATTTGAATTCTGTCATATTCGTTCCAGGTACAGGTTTTTGAGCCAATCACCTGATTTCATTGTCATGTGACTAATCAATCTGGAGCGCAGAAAATGATGTCATGATAACACTGATTAGCTGATGATTTCATATTTGATATTATGTTGATGCTTATTCAGTGTTTAGCCTATTGCCAGAAAATAACAAAAATCACAGAAATCAGGCTTTTGAAATGTACTCAGGCATTCAGTCCCAAAATCTGAGGTTGCAACAGGGTTGCAAGAATTTCAAACCCCGTAGAACATGTACAGAAAATAAAAAGTATATCATATTTAGTGTGACCTCCTAAAAATCACTATTAGTTTTCAGAGTATAACACCTTGTTGTACCCACACTCTCAGAAAAAAAGTTACTGGGGTGGTACCTTTTCCAAAGGTGCTAATATGTACACTTTAGGTATGTACCTTTAAAGGGATACTTCAGGATTTAGCATTAAGCTTTGTATCAGTAGAAAACCTGTAGTATTTGCGAATTACCGTGTTTTCCACCCTCATATCCCCCTGAGACGAGAGATTTATGTATTTTTTGTCTGGAAAAAATCCTCCGACAAATCGTCATTTTGTGTCATCGGAGGATTTTTTGGCCAGAGGCTAAAGACTACAGCCAGTAGTAGGGGCTGTCCCGCATGTTTTCAACCCGCCCATAGAGGGTGGGATCTCACTCACAGAATGTACACATAGTGTCAGCCATCTTTTTTTGGAAGCTAAGCTAGCAGGCTCTTGTTCTGTGGAGAAAGCTGAGTAGCTTTCATTTCCCGGACATGTCCGGCCGTCGAGATTGTCCAAAATGTCTGGGATTCGGCTTTTGCTTTCTGCAGTCGCCATTCATTGTTTACATGCACACCTTTTGTTTCAATCTAACTGAATTCATTCCGATTGGTGAATCTGAATGTAGTGTTTACATGAACGCTAAACAAGTGATCGGTTGATGTGCGTTTTAACATTGCTAAGAAAATTCCCGCTCCTCCGTGAGAGATACGAGACTGGTGCGTCTCACAGGTGTCGCTCATCAGTAATCACGCCACCGGCCTCTCATCGTTCTCCCACGGCCCTCAGTCTCGTCCTGTTCGCCAGAGTAAACAATGAATGGCGACTGTAGAACGCAAAAGCCGAATCCCGGACATTTTGGGTGATCTCAAAATCCAGGGCAGACTCATCACGGAGACTAGCCTTGTTGTTTAACTGCGCTCTCTTACCGGTAGGCGTGGCTTGGGAGTGGCCTCCTAGGGCAGCGAAGCAAGTGCATTCTGGGAGTTGTTGTCTTTCATCCACATAAGCCATACAATACATTTTCTGGCTTTTCTCAGTCTAGAAAGCTCCAAATTCAAAAATAATGATTCTACATAAATGACCCATTTTAAATACACATTCATCTTTCCAGAGGTGAAGTATCCCTTTAAGGTATCAATATGCAACCTTAAGGGGTACAAAGGTGTACCTAGTGACAACTTTTGTACCCTTTTAACTTTTGTAAGTACGTAAAGTGCAAAATAGCTTACTTTTTAATTATTTCCTACTGTTTGAACAATTTTACTCCAATTAAAGTGTATGTTTTCAGTAATAAAACTGTAAAATCTTACCCAGCAGGAATGTTTGATGAGTGGAACACTGTAATGTTTCTGTACATGAAGTTCCTGAAGGGCTTATGAAACAGCCGGTGACGGACAGGTCAAAATGAAGCTTTACACTTTGTGAGATGTATCCTGGTATTTTCCAGGAGGGAGGCGGTCCACAGGGATGTCTGGGATGGGACATGTTCAATGTCATTAGCGCTTGACATGTTCGTCACCTCTGATCGACGAACTGCGATATAAGAGAAGGCAAGCAATTTGCATAATTACAGTAACAGATGAGAAATACATACTTGCAAAATAGTTCAATAAATAGACTAATTATACTATGATAATCAATCGTTCAGGTACAGTTCAAACAAGCTGCAAAACAGTAAAACCAAGTCAAGATGCCTTTAACTGAACATATTTGGTATATACTTTACAACAAGGTCTCATTTGTTTGCATTAGTTAATGCATTAACAAACTAACAATGAACAAATTAGTTCACAGTGCATTAACTAATGTTAATAATGTATCAATAAATGTGTGATGGACCCCGACTCATAACACCCTCACACTTATCCATTCAAGCAGATCCATGTTTCATGCTCATGTACATCAGTGTGCCTCTGCAGTATCTGCTTTTCTCATTCAGCCGCTGTTGTTTTCTGCTTTATTAAGTTTTATATTTGCCTCAGGTGGATACTTGCTCCCTGGAGTTCATTATTTTCCCAGATTAGTCCAGTTTGTGGAATCAAAGATGTAAAAGGCAGCTAAGCTGTGTCTAATAGGCTCGAGTCTAGACGCCCCATTCCAATTACGCACTGTAAATAGATTCCGTTATTCAGCTCCAGGGTTTGTTTATTCAATTTTGTGCTCTTAAAATAATGTTAATTTCATTCCGTATTCTCCAAACCTTTGTTGAGGATTAAACAGCTCTGCGCCTTTGACAGAAAACCTGTCTCGGATCTTGAGCACGACACATGTCCGTGGCATTGCATGGAATGCGTTCCTTGTTCAGTCCACAAGGATAAACAAGCCAAGAGTTCCTGGAAACACAGGGATAACTGTGAACGCCACTTTATACAACATGAAGTCATCAGCAAACTCCACTCTCATCACCACTGACATCAAGTCACAACCTTAAATCTCTATACACAAAGAGCTAAAAAATTAATGAGTTTAGCATTTTTTATTCATGCAAACACTGTCCTCTTTTCTTTTTTTTTTTTTTTTGCAGACCGCATGGTGACAATAAACTGTGTCTATGCTAGTCGGCTCTGTCCTGCTTGCTTCCTGTCTGTGAGCGAGGAAGAAAGCCGCACTGACCTTGAACACAATCCAAGGACGAAGTAAGAACTCTGCATAGAGACAGAACAAGGATCTTCACAGTCTTGCAGACAAGGTTTTCTGATTAGCATGCTGTTACATCAAATGGCTCACAGAAGATTTTTGCATACTGATAAAAAGACCTTTACAGGACTAGTTGACCACAAATTCAAACACTCACATGTTGTTATTTTTTCTATGTAATACACACCAAAAAAAGTGCACAAATTGCTATAAAAAGCTGTAAAGCGGAAAAGTACAGATCAGTACAGAAAAGTATTTTTCACACAGACACACACACACTAAATATCATCCAGTATACACACACAATAACGTTCAAAAGTTCACGTTTCAAAGGGCTGATACATTTTCAATAGTCTCAAGCTCACCAAAGCTACATTTATTTAAACAAAAATACAGTAAAAGTTGTAATATTGTGAAATAGTATCACAATTTAAAGTAACTTGAAAATGTAACTTTCTGTAATTTGACTGTGATGTCAAATTACTCCAGTCTTCAGTGTCACATGATCCATCAGAAATTATTTTAATATGCTGATATGGTGTTTAAGATACATTTTTTTCAGGATTCTTTTTTTTTTAATAGAAAGTTCAACAGAACAGCATTTTTGAAATATAACTTTTGTGTCACTTTTGATACAATTTCCTTATAAAAAATTATTATTAATTTCTTTCCAAAAAACTCTTTCTAACTAAGCATTTAAACAGTTTGTGTATGTACAATAAACTCAGAAGACTTGGATTATAGTGCTGTGAATACTTTTCATGATACTTTAACATTAATTTATAATTTTAATTGAAAAATGATCAATTACAATTATTCATATAACTAATAAATTAAAAAGAATAAATTATTTATTAAAATTACATTTCCAAAGGAAAGAAAAACCTCCAAGCACTATATTCCAAGTCTTCTGAAGTCATAAAATTGCATAATACCTCTCATGCTTCACGTTTCTGAACATTTTTGTACCGCATCTAATTTCAACTGAGAACGGTTTGAAATATAGCGAACTACATATATAAAACATTCATATCCAAAGCGACTTACACAAGAGGAACACAAAAACATCAGAGATTCATCGAAGGCAAGAAATACCTGAATACAAATTTTCAAAAGTACAGGCCGAGCTAGAACTGAGCTGACACACAGTGAAACAACAGTGAATAAGAATAGTCTAAGAATGGAAGAGATGCTTCTTTAGTCCTTACTTGTAGGTAGCAAGGGACTTCGGCAGAGTTTGGAAGGTAATATCTATTCTTAATATGGTTTGTGTTGAAAATTCACGTCAGAACCAAGCAGCAACAGATCCCGAGGCAAAAGTGTCTATTCAGCACACATTCTGTTCTTCACAGCCTCACCTTGGCTCAAAGCTACAGTCACTTTGAGTCAGTCTTTGCTGTTATAGCCCTCTGTGGACACCTTCTTTTACAGAAGTGAACAGTCATAAAGCTGCCTCAACAGTTGAGACCAGGTTTGCCATTCTCTCTGAACCATAATGAGCGCGCACACACCATCATATCCGCAGTTTGCCGAGGCTCTTGGCCACTCTCAAACTCTCATAAGGAAAAGCCACTGTAGGGACTTCAATCCTGCACCACCAACTGTGACTCTTGCACCGTATTCAACTCATTTACTTCACTGCTGAACACAAACTGTATTATTTCTGTCATGGAAGAAGTTCTAATTCAATTTAACTATTCACAGCTAATCATCCTTTCAACTCAAATCTCACACTCATTTAGACAAGTGTGATGTCAAATGCCATTGGCTCTTGTGTGTCATGTGACCTATTGTTACATGCTAAATGTATCATTTTATATCATTTAAATGTATAATTTTTTCAAGAGCCATAATGGAAGAGAAATGGAAGAGATTTTTGTTTTGGTCATGTTTAGTGTCAATAGGCAATGGCAATAGCGAGTATAACGATATAAACTAGCAATTGCGTGTTATAAAGTTTATATCTTGCAATTCCGACTTTATAACTAGCAGTTGTGAGTTTACATCTTGAAATTCTGAGAAAAAAAAATCAGAATTGCAATATGTAAACTCCGTGGCGGAAACAAGCTTCCATAAAACATGCATTTCAAAGGGAATGTCCAAAATTCTAACAGTCTTTAAAATCATTCTGCTATGACTGAAGAGAATTGACTATCCTTGTGTTTGATCAGGGCCGCTCTGAAAGTAAAAGGACGTTTTTTTTTTTTTTTAGATCAGAAATAGGTATGAGGTAAGCTGCTTCTGCAGCACGACTTCCTTCCTGAACTAAGTGACAGATCGTAAGTGACAGAAGTTACCTGGGGAAAACCTCTGGGACTGGTGAAAGAGACTAGTGTTGAGTGGGTGGTCCATCTTCAGGTGCCAGCGATGGAAGATAACGTAACTCTCTCTCTCTTCTTATGCCTCTTCCTCTCTATGTTTCTATGGCTTTTCTTTCTTTCTCCATGACACGTGTCAGTGGAGGAGACTCAGAGGACGTCTGGGTGGAGACAGCGCCTCGGGCTTCTGCCTCCAGCGGAGGATTGAAGACCAAGCTGGAGACCTTAGAACAGTTCAGCCCGTTCACTCATGGTTGACTCTTTTCTCCTGTGTCTCCATTCTCTTTCCTGAAACTGAAAGGTCAGATCATTCCACTGTAGATTCCTTTATTTACTTTATCTTACCCACCTTATTAATTAGTCATTTCAGCTGATTTATTTCACTGCATATTTAGAGAGATTTTATTCAATATCCGATCTCAAAATCTATAAAATGGTCTTTGTTTTAGATGGTTCTGTGGTAAGAAAAAATTTCCATTCTCTACAGAAATTGGTATTATATTTTTATAATACTAATAATAAATTAATAAAGTAATTGTTATTAAAATTGTTTTATTAAAATTAATTCATGTTATACTGTATATGTAATTGTAACATTTATTCAATTTAAATGTATATACGTAAATCATTTGTGGTAAACACACACACACACACACACACACACACACACACACACACACACACACACACACACACACACACACACACACACATATATATATATATATATATAATTATAAGAATATATATTATTTTAACATGTATTCAATTTAAAAAGAGTACAGAAAATACATATCGTATTTTTATTTCATAATTAAATATAGCCTATATACAGTACCAGTCAAAAGTTTGGAAACATTACAATTTTTTATGTTTTTGAAAGAAGTCTCTTATGCTCATCAAGCCTGCAGTTAAAAAAAACAAAAAAAAACAAAAAAACACAGTAATATTATGAAATATTATTACAATTTAAAATAATGGTTCTCTTTTTTAATATACTTTAAAATGTAATTTATTTTTGTGATGCAAAGCTGAATTTTCATCAGCAAGTACTCCAGTCTTTGGTGTCTTATGATCCTTCAGAAATCATTCTAATATGCTGATTTATGATCAATGTTGGAAACAGTTGTGCTGCTTAATATTTTTTTTATAACCTGAGATACTTTTTTCAGGATTATTTGATGAATAAAAAGTTAAAAAGAACTGTTTTTATTTAGAATAGAAATCTTTTGTAACAATATACACTACCGTTCAAAAGTTTGGGAACAATAACTTTTTTTTTTTAAAGAAATTAGTACTTTAATTCAACAAGGATGTGTTAAATTGATAAAAGGTGATGGGAACGATTTATATTGTTAGAAATGTTTTTATTTTCAATAAACGCTGTTTTTATGAATAAATGCTGTTAATGTTTTACTCATCAATGAATCCTGAAAAAAGTATTCCAAAAAAATATATTAAACAGCACAACTGTTTCCATCACTGATAATAACTGAGTATCAAATTATCATATTAGAATGATTTCTGAAGGATCATAAGACACCAAAGACTGGAGTACTTGCTGATGAAAATTCAGCTTTGCATCACAAAAAAAAATTACATTTTAAAATATATTAAAAAAGAGAACCATTATTTTAAATTGTAATAATATTTCATAATATTACTTTTTTTTTTTTTTTTTTTTTTTTTTTTAAACTGCAGGCTTGATGAGCTTAAGAGACTTCTTTCAAAAACATTAAAAATAGTAATGTTTCCAAACTTTTGACTGGTACTGTATATATATATATATATATATATATATATATATATATATATATATATATATATATATATATATACACATACATATACATATACATATATATACATATTACACTAACCTAAGCCGATGAAGTTTCTCCAAAATGACACCTTCAAGACATTCATTAAGTCCGACACAAAGCTCAGAGTTAGCATGCCAAGGCTTAGTCTAGCCAGGAGGAACACTGCAAATAAACACACAATATTATTTCACACCTTCTATTTATTACTGAAACCTTCTGGCTAGTAAATCATTTGTGGTAAACATTCATTTCTCTGAGAGCGGTTTCCCCAGATTAAAAGCATACAGAAGAGAAAAATTAACTCATTAATTCAGTCTTTAACACTCTAGCATCCATTTAATGTTGTTGTAATGAATATAATTCATTTTAAAAGCCCTATCGACAAAATGTGCATGCATCCATAATAAAAGTGAATTGCCCCAGTGAGAGCAGAAAAGATCTTTACACACCTTGCCTCTTTGTGTGTTAGAGGCAAAAGAACCCAGTTCACAGTGAAGACACCTGAGAGAAGAGAAAGAAGAACATTAATTATGAAGATGAATGTCAATTAGTTCAGGAAATACACCATCTTGTCTCCAGATCTACATTTAGGCTTAGATCAAATATTTTAAACTGTCTGTTCAAAAGTTTGGGGTCAACAAGATTTGTAGTTTTTGAAAGAAGTCTGTTATGCTGCATTTATTTGACCAAAAACGTGAAATATTCTTACAATTTAAAAGAATTTTCTATTTTAATATATTTTAAAATTGTATTTATTCGTGTGATGCAAAGCTGAATTTTCAGCATCATTACTCAAATCTTCAGTCTCACATGATCATTCAGAAATCATTCTAATATGCTGATTTGCAGCAAAATAGTTCGAAAGAACAGCATTTATTTGAAATATATTTTTATAAAGGGATTTACTGTCAATTTTGAACAATTAAATTTTTTCCATGCTAAATAAAAAATATTAATTCCTAATAAAAAATGATATTAAGACATTGAGAAGTTTATTGGTTGTTTTATTCATATTTTTTGCGCCATTATGAAATCAACTCTTACAGTACAATTTACTCTTAAAGGAGAACTCTGCAACTCTAGCGAACTCTACTCACTTCTTCGCTGATTTTCCCTTTTGTTGTCGCATGTTTTCCCCACGAGCTCCCCCTACAGCTGTGGGGGTCGTATATTTCACAACACGGTCGTAAAAAACTCACTTGCGGCGGCCTCCTCCCCCTCTCTACCGCTGCTCATGTGCGTTTGTTTTGATCGGAGCAAGCCACAGGCGTAACTATCGGTAAGCAGGGTAAGCGGTTGCTTACGGGCCCGGACCAATCAGGGGCCCGCCCGCGTTACTGGAAGATATTGATTGACAGCCGGGTCCCCCTATCGCATTTTACTACTTTTAGTCTGATCGCATTTAATTTTTTTGCGAATTGATTTGAATAAATAATGACAACAACATATTCGACTGATCATTAAATAAATGTTTGAAACGAACAATGATGAATTTGGTGTAATTTGTTTCGAATTGGGACTGGGGAATCCCCGGGTGAACATGCGCATTGCGTGCAAAACAGTAAAAAACGTTGAACTTGAGACATATGGAGTCGTCAAATTTTAAACACAAAAGTGGCTTTCAAAAGCACAAACGAAAAGAGGAATTTGATAAATGAATTAATAAATTACCAAAAATAGGAAGCTTAAAAAGATTACACAGGGGGAGATCGAGATTGAGATGGAGCAAGAGAGTGAAGCGAGTAAAGCACCTTAAGCGATTGAGAATGCCCGTGCGCGCTATCTGGATCTTAATGATATGATGGACAACTTTGCACAGAGGAAAGCCCTGAAAATGCAGCTATAATGTAAGTGAGCATCTTTTTTTATATGTATTTGGACCTAGGCCTATGTGTATATAGCAGTGACAGTAACAGTAACAATGTGTTATTAGCAGTTGTTGGTTTTTTTTTTTTTTTTGGTGCGCGTATCATCATCACGTGTTGTAGTAGGGGGGCCCGCTTTGATAATCCTGCTTAAGGGCCCGGTGTTGGCTCGTTACGCCACTGGAGCAAGCCAACTGTATCGTGTGGAGCTATGTCTACCGAGGTGGGTAATCTGGTAATACATCATACATGCGTGTGTGTTTATGTCGAATTGCCGTAAAGCAATTCGTGTTCCGCGCTCGTTCTCGTTCTCGCTTCTCACGAGACTTCCAGTTTCTATCTTGCCGGGACGGTAGTCCCCAAGTTGCAAGGTTGGTTTTCCGCCTGGGAACGCTGGGGGGAGCGGGGAAAGTCACCAATATCACCAGAACAGGTTGTTTAACCATCCAAATGATTTCTAGACAGTTTTATTAAGTTAAAAAAGTTACCAAGTTCTTCTTTAAAGGAGCATTGCGTAGGTTCTGAAATTTCTAACAGTTACTGACACCAGTGGCCCTTAGAGGAACTGCAGCCAGTCTCATGCTCGTTCTCGGTGCACACACGCTCGTACGAGCACGACCACATCAACCAGGGTTGCCGCAGCAACCACTGACGGCTCATCGAGATTCACCAGCATAATGTTTGAGGTAAGAAAACACCATTTGAAAACACTACCGATTTCCGCTGCTTATTAATAATGGCTGCCGTGCCACGTACGGATGTAAGCCCAAGTAGACGAGAAGGCGCATGACGTCACATTTTGTGAATTTTCGTGCCGATTCGGGCCCGACTCCACACACAATTGAGCCTACAGGCTGATGCAACCGTGGTGGACAGTCAAGGTGTCATTCTTTTTATTACATCATGGTTGGCTCATACATGTACAAATGAAAACTCTATCTTAAAGATTTTTTTAAGTAAAAACCTACACATAGCCCAGAAAAGTTAACTGTAATTAACAATTAAAAAAACATACAAACAAAATAAACACAGAAAATGGCCCAACTTGATAGCGAAATAGATTGCTGTGTCCAGTGATAGAATAACAAATTAATAATGAAAAAAAAAGAACAATACATGTTAAGGCGGTTTTGTGTATGTTATGCTTTTGTCTGCCACGGTAAACTGTCTTCGAATAACCTTCATTTAAATAAGTTGATTAAATAATCAGCATATCGGTTAATAAATTCGATTAAAAGCTTTACTAATAGACAGTAAATTAAAAGCTTTACTACAGACAACAGTAAAAAAACAAAAACGGTTTAAATCTAAGGCTCAGGTGGAAAATTGTCCTTTAGGGTTTATTTTTTTTGCCAATGACCCTTACTCACACTATAACTACAGGGGGAAATAAACTAGCCACTTTTGATTTTAGTTGAGATTTGACAGAAGCGCTGTTTCTTACGAGGTTTATTTTAGTATTTTCCAAAACACACATAAACACAGCCGAGCCAGGCCGCTCCATGTCAGACATAGGGGGCCAAATCTTCACAAAGCACTTAGTCTGTGTTTATTTCAGAGTAAAGCATCAAGGAGGTAAACTTCAATACAAAGCCAAATCCAGACCATTACCTGAGCTTATACTGTGTTGTGTGCTCTCTGTTCACGCACTAATGTCATTTCATCCCCCTTCAGCATTGGAAATAGCCTCGGGAGATCTGCATTACAAACATTGCATTGATATTAAATGTAAATGTATTTCTGACTTGTGTGTCAGAAAACACAAATCCACAAATCAACAGCAGTAGCTGCTGCTCTAAAGCTATTTTAAGGTAATGCACAATAATAAATAAGTAAAGTGCATTTTATTCTTATTTTGCTACTTCAGCGTCTGAAATGTACAGCTTAGAGAAACACAGTTATAGGTTTGGGCTTGCTGCGACTGGTTCCAATAACACCAATGTCATTTCTGTCTGCCGTATATTAGGAGGAAGGACCAAACAAAGTTTGTGTTGCGGTGTTCAGCTGCTCCTGAGGTAATCTGCTTTATCACCAGGATATGATGTACGAGCATCTGGTTTGGAAATGAGTTTACAAAAAATAATGAGTAGTTGATATCTCTGGGTAAGACAATTCTTCTGTCTGCAAGCCTTAGCACTAGAACCTGAGGAAAAGGGGACTGCAAGAGGAGAGGCAGGAGGGAAAAACAAACAAAACGAAGAAAAAAAAGTAGACTCAAAATAATCTTCCAGTCACGTTTCCCCCCAACAGCCTTCAATAGAATATCATTACCGGGGTCTGCATGCAGGCGGCATGCTGAGGAATGGTGGAAGTCAACCTTTTTTTCCCTCTCACAATCAGTGTGCAAGCATTCCCACCGGACAGTGATACAGCACAATGAAGGAAACAGCAGGGAAGGGTAGAAAGAAAAAGAGGAAGAGCTTTGTTTCAATTCAACTGTTGCTATGATACCAATATGAAAATGATGAGGTCATACTCTGTTCATTTTCTAAACCAGAGCTAAAAAACACATTCAAAACCATTATTTTCTACTTGCATACTCCGATTTTGACTGTTTTCTGTGGAGACCGGGAGTGCTGTAACACCAGCATCATTCACTCGTCCTCATGTTGGTCCAAACCGTTGACTTTCTTTCTTCTGTGGAACACAAAAGAAGATATTTTAAAAGAGTCTGTTATGATCTGTATTTAGCATTTTTATCACCACTAGAGTGGTGGACACAGACATTTTGACGATGGGTCCTGTCTCGACTTTTTGACACTAACAGCACTAACCACTCGGTGAGTTGCACAGTTTTGAAAACTAACGTTAAGGGTTGTTTTAAAGACATGTTCGTGCATGCCCGTAGCCAGCCACTCTGAAGCTGTCAAAGGCGATTCTAAACGAGTCAAAAAGTCGAGACAGGACCCATTGTTAAAATTTCTGTGTCCACCACTCTAGTTCATCCATAACAAACCAGAAAAGAGTCTCAAAGTGCTAAATCCCGGAATTATCCTTTAAACTTTATAATAATATTTCCGTTGGCACTTACAGTCCTGTTCCGCATGTACCTACCTACTATGTTCTTATTATTGTAATTATAATAACTGGGTAATAACTAGGTACTAACCCTGAACCTACACATAGTTACCTCATATTACCCAGCACTTTCCTAGGTAAGTACACTGTAAGTCCGCGTACGATTACATACTGTAAAATAAAGTCCAACGTATTTCCATATTTACCTGCTTCAAATTAAAGTTTAGAATTCTACTTAACCATAAACTGTACTGTCAAATACAAAGAGTGCTGATATTACAAAACTAAAATATTTTCCACAGTATATGGTTTCTATTTTTAATTACAATTTTTCAAATTAAACAATGACATTTTTTGATTGAAAATGTTATGATTACCAAAAATAAAGTTGATTACCACAGTAAAATCACGCACACAATTGTACTGTTAGTTGTTACAGACAACATAGACATGGTGATGAAAATAAAAAAAAGAGATGGGAAGGTTTTTTTTACGTTTTGTCGCAAAAGTTTTGAGTTCCCCCGAAGAAACTTTGGGTTCACTCGCAAAATGTTTGCGTTCCCTCACAAAACTTTAGCATTCCGCTAAGAAACTTTTCATTTGCTTGCAAAGAACTCAAACATTTCTTAGGGGAATGCAAAAGCATTGAAATATACATTTTCCTCCCGTTTCATACTTTTTCCCCCCATTATGACCGTAACATTGGCACTCTTTGTACTGGACATTAAAATACAGAAATTTAAGGGCATGTATTTTATAGAAACAATTTTATAGATACACTTATTGTTCAAACGTTTTTTGATTAATAAAGCAAGGACGCATTACATTTATCAAAATAGACAGTAAATACATTTATAATGTTAAAACTGCTGTTGTTTTGAAGTTTATATTCAACAAAGAATCCTGAAATAAAAGTATCATGGTGTCCACAAAAACATAAGCAGCACAACACTGATAATAAGATAATAAACAGCAAATCAGTATTAGAATGATTTCTGAAGGATCAAGTGACACTGAAGATTGGAGTAATGATGCTGAAAATTCAGCTTTGATCACAGGATCAAATTATATTTTAAAATACGAAATAGTTCTTTTAAATTGCAATAACGTTTCACAATAGTACTGTTTTACTGTATTTCTGATCATATAAATGCAGCCTTGGTGAGCAGAAGACTTTTTTAGACAAAGAAGTCATTTTACAAAAATCGTACTGACCCCAAACATTTGAAAGATAGTGTAAGTACTGTATGTGAATATTAAAATATGAGACACACACAAAAAATAGTTAAACAAAATTTGTGATGATCTCTTTTATTTTTCCCTTTTTGTTCCCGAAGAACCGAAAGTTTCCTAAGAGCTGTTTTTGTCAGAAACATTTTACGATGCATTACTGCATGTGTCCTATGCAGTCTCACGCTCTCACAGGGATTGCATGTTTCTGAGCTCCTGAATGCTGCATTAAAACGAACATCTGAGCAGCTCAGTCAAGGGAAGGACATTGCATTAAATGTGGTTAACAGATGAAATAAGCTATCCCATGGTTCCTTCGTGTGAGACCAAATCAATGATTAAACTGCGTGCTTCACATAGGCCATTCTCACGCAATGACAGGACCTCTGGATTCTCTCCAATGACACTTGATTAATAGGAGAAAAAAGAAAAACTCCTGAAAGCATCATATTGGGAATATGCTTTTCCTGATTCCCCCTGAAAATAATTCCCCTTGACTGAAAGGAAGGTTGTGCTCTCACTGATCTGTACTTTCGATGCTTTTTGCTTAAATCCCTATTCTGTACAAGGAGATGAGAGGCTGCATAAAAAATTTCATTAAAGAGATTGTTTTTAGATTGTTCTAATGTATCTGCAAGCTGCAGGGAGTAAATCTTCCTATAAGCCGCCAACATGCACCTGAGTTATTTCTTCACAAAATAAATCTGATTAAATCTGGACCGACGGACATGTATCATCCTCTTCCATCATGTACAAATCAGAATGAGTAACGTCATCAAAACTGGTCAAATTTTGCCACCATATTGTCGTGATGCCCAACTAATCTCTAATCTGTCAAATAGTCAATAATATACAAGCTAAATAAAATTGGTCCCAGAATCGACCCCTGTGGGACTCCAGGACTACAATCAAGAAATGATGAGCGTATATCATTGATTCTTATACATAGTTTCCTTAAGATTAAATATGATTCCATCCGTGATAGTGTCTGTATTAATTATAAATAGCCCCACAATAGAATCCTCTTGCATTATACATCTAATGTTGATTAATAAGATTAATTATAATTAGTACAAGCTCTAGTCAAGGCTTATTGCTGCTTTATGATCTTTATCTGTCAGATGCGTCACCTTTATTTATAAATTGCTATGACCCGAGGTTATTTTGTCACTCTTTTTCTTGTCACCGTGGCTGTGAAGCAAGCACCAGACGAAAGCTATCTTGAGTGTGTAGAAACCCTGGGAGGTATTCTGCCACGTTCTTAATTACGGCTGATTAAAGTGACATTTTGTCACCCTTGTGTCTGCTGACATCAGACAGCAGGATTGTGAACAAGATCAGGGCTTTTCACTTTGCATTCTCTCTCATTCAGGGCGAGTCAGAATAAAAGCACCGATGCTCACAACACGAGACGGCTCGATGACGTTAACTGTGAATGTGGCATCTCTGAACTCCGGTTAAGCAAATGTCGAGGTCTACTCCTTTAGTTGGAGTAAATGCAGCTTTGTGCGAAAAGAAAAACTTGCCTAGGAGCGAAGCAAGCTGTTCATCACTTTTTAAAGATTTAAGTCATGAGTCTGAAATAGAAATAAAAAACAATTAAAATGTGTTTAATTGGAAATTAGTCACTCATCCTTTGAATTCAAATGTCGATCATTAGCTAAACATATAAAAATATATATATAAAAAAATAAATATATATAGTTATTTCTGTTATGTAATGTAATGTCTTAATGTTATTAATATTATAAAATATTAAATAAATGCAATTTAAATATTTTTAGTTGATCAAAATTGATGGTTAAACACTTTCACTGACCATTTGTTAAAAAAAAAAATATATATATATATAGAAATTATTTTCTGACATAAAAAAAAATCTAAAGTGGAACAGATGGACACAAATGTTAGTTTTTTAGGAGATGTATATGCTTTTTTCTGTTAAAAGTTAAATAGGGATTCACAGACGACTTGGATTCCCACATAATTATCCACTTGTCAGCGCATGAGTGTCATTTGACTCTAATTGGACCAGTCACTTCAATTGTCAGAGGTAGTTAATGTGGCTGTAGATTGTCAAAGAACCAAACGGTCATACATTTATGACTAAGAGACCTCACTGAGTCTTTGGCCGCAAAAGAGAAGTTACACTAAAAAAAAGGTAAAAAAAAAAAAAAAAAAAACCTAGAAACTTTGACCTGAGTTCAAATACCATTTCGCTAGTGGAACTCAATGAAAAATGATAAGCACTTTGCATATTAGAGTGTTTGTTTCCTGGGATGCTGTTTGCTGTGGGGATATCAGACTGTGAGCGTGACCTCCAAACTCTCTCTCTCTGCCCTTCACACGCCAGCACATCGGGAGACTGGCCGAGGCCAGACTAATCAAAAATGCATGATATCAAAGCAAACTCATCCTCTGCCGCTAAGCAGGGTCCCATTTGAAGATTTGATTTTATGAGGCACAGAATGGCTTTTACATATGAATTTCCACTCTCATGTCTGTCGTGGATTAGATCATCTCTTAGAGTGTTTTTAAAGCTTTAAGCTCTGGTTAGATTGAATGTGATTTACACACAGTTGGATGGTAATGTCAAGTATTCATTCAATTTCATACTTTAACACATTATTGTCAATGTTCAAAGTTGATAGATGGATGGATCGATGGATAGATAGATTGATTTCCATAATGACCAACGCAATCTACCAAGAGTATGTTTAAGAGCAAATTAGAGTGTGGTTTAAGACTCGTTTTTTGGGGAGTTAAATAACGGCCCAAATACCAGTAAATTGACTAGCGCAAACCTTAGTAAATCACCTTGCATGATTCATTTAAATACTCTACTCCCATACATTTTGTGTCTGAAAGGGAAACTCCTACAAATGCATTTGCAATAAGCTCAGCCACAAAAATAACCACGTCTTTTCAGCGCTAATTTTTCACTGCATGACTTCTGGCAGTAGTTTTTTAATGCCAAAAGAGAGTTTGCGCTTGTGCAAATCAGTTTGTAAAATTAGTAAAGCTGTTAGTAAATCTGGCCCTAGAGCTCATAATATATTAAAGAAACTACTGTTCCATACCATACGTCGTCTTCTTCACTCTTTTATGGTTTGTGACCCTTTAAAAAGGCTGAAAATTCCTTCATTATTTTAAGAATGGAATAAATGAATATGGTTAATTTTAGATTTCAAAACAAATCTATGAGAAACCACTTCTCTAATAATGGATTATAATGTCATCGTGATGTTCTTCTTTTTAAGCGACAGTTCGCAGGCATAAAATGAGAGTCATTCTCACAGAATTCCCATTTGTTCATTTTATGACATAAAAGTCAAGGACGTGCTGATTTGTGCATTTTCATGATGTACATTTCCCCTGCATGTGCACTTCCATTTGGAAACACTACAAGTTCTCTTAAAAGAAAACACAACCCATTTTGCAAGCCGTGTGCGAGGAGCAGTACGGACAGAAAAGCAAGTAACAGGGAATCTCATTATTTTACGTGGACTTTTATGGGGCAAGTCAAAATGCTTCGCCCCGCTTGCCTGTATGTGACATTTCCCTCTCTCATTAATGAGACGTTCCGTCAGAGCCGAGCCTGTGCTGAGAGCAGCAGACCTGGCAGAGTTTGGCCCGAGGGTTCCTTACTGTTCACATACTTACCAACGTGAAATATTCCAGCGCTGTTTCATTCGATAAGGCCAAACCTGTGCTCAGCGCTCCCGGCCAGTAAAAGCCATCGCTGCGGAGAAACAAAACAGCTTTGAGTCACAACAATTTGAACCACAAAACCGTGCAGATGTGCTTATGACGAAGCTGAGCTGCTAATGTGAGCTAATTTGTGGGGTCAGCTGATTAAAATAGTTTAGGATTGTACTTTTGCCATTAGGATGCACAGATAAAATGAATAGCCTGCAAAACTCAACATTAGCCACTTCCTACTCAGTATTTTTGTCCTGTTTTCCAGTGCAAATATCTAAACATTCTTAAATCAAGATACATCTACTTGAGATGCTAAATTATGCAATATTAAGTTTTGTTTTCTGAAAAAAATTATGGAAATTAAGTGAGTTTTTGCTGAAAACAAGACGAGTTTATTTTTCTGAACCCATTGGCAGATATTTTTTCTTGTTTAAAGCATAATCTCACTTCATTTTGATACATTATTCACAAAACAAGACTTTTGCTTGTCAAGTAAATGTGACTTGATTAAAGAATGCGTAAAACAAGACAAACATAAAGAGTGTGTGGGTTTCCCTCAATGGACATGTTGTAAATAAAAATCACAGGCAAATTTTTCAAAAAGAGAAAATTAACTTATCAAACACTTGAAAACAACACTCAAATTGTTGTCTGTTGCAAAAGGGAAGATAATTGGTTAATTAAATTAGCTTGCTTCATAAGTACAGCTAAACGAACGCAAACTGCAAAGTCAAGCACAGCCACAATATCTAATTACTCCATTTACTCTGAGACAGCAATGCATTTTACTCTCTTTACATTAACAGACTGAGCGATGGGATTTTACTAATATACTGATTACATTGCAAAGCATGTTTAGTTAAAGCTCATTTAAATAATATATTTATCACATGCTGTAATGAAATCACTCAATTTATGAGCGTGTAGGCGAGCGAGAGAGGTTGAACGAGAGAGAGAGAGAGAGACTGAGAGGGAAGGTTCTCATGGGATAAACACAGACAGCAGTTTTCCGTATGGCTTTAACGGAGATTTCTGACTTTCATAATTTAAGCAACATTCACCGGCATTTCCCCGAAACAGCAAACCTCAATTTCAGGCTATACATATATGCTTCATTATTTGACTCTCTGTGGCCTCAGTTGCTCTGCTATGCAATAATGCACTGGAGCTGTTATATTGTATTGTGTGGCTCATCTGGCTCATGCTGTCTTGCACATTCACTCCTCGCACCAATGAAACGCAGCGTGGGTGTGTGAATGAATGATGGTCTAGAACCACAAAAATGAATGAGGCTGCCAGCAAAAGGAAGACATCTGAGGCTTTTGGAGTCAAAGCATTTGTTGGTCATGGAATACTGCATACTTACAAAGTTGTGTTCGAAACACCCATGCAGTCCATTTATTTACTCACCCTCATGTCGTTCCAAACCTATATGACTTTCTTTCTTTTGCAGAACTTTAACTTTTTCATAGAATAGTGAATATTTTGTTTGTGAATCATTTTGTTGCTTTTTTGTTGGTTTATCTACTTTCAATCATGACAACTCTCTGAATAGTTTTAGCATGTCATTAAATATGGCAATGTTAATGTGTTTGGTCTTGGCGTGCTATGCTGATGGACTTGCTACTGCTAACAGACAGACTTCCTTAGGAAGTTAGGAAGTTGTTTCAAAGGCGAAAACAACAAAACATACCAAAAGGGTTATTCGCAAAGCGATTTGTAGCGACGTGGTAGGACAATGTTGATTTTTAATGAGAGTTAGCAATTGCTGGTTGACATTTACGATAGAGACCACCAGTGATGCGACAGAGTTAAAGAGTATGCAAATCAATATGCACTGACCACCAATGGGAGTGCAGATGGCGAGCCACTGCCTGATTCAGTTGGACAATGAGTATAAAACCAACAGGACAGCAATTCAGCGAGCTCCAATGATTCTTATTATGAGGAAAAGTATGAGTTCATTCCTCCTAACTTCCGAAAAACTAAATCCAGTCAATATAACTAAAACTGACTCAACTTAAATTAAGGTGACAATATGACAGTATATATTTCAAGCTCACAAAACTTCTAAGTAATTTGCAGATACAAAAGCTCCCAGTTCCTGCCGTGACATGTTTCCTGACAGATAATGAACAGAAAACCAGCCTTCTGGTCACATTTCTAACACGCCAAACCCATCTCCTTTCTGATATAAAACTCTCAATGCTTCCCAACTACAGTGCCAAGTGTGACTCAGTTTCTACCATGAAAGTTCTAATCCATGTCTTGTGTGATTTTCAGGTTGCTGTGACACAGAGTTAAAGGTCAGGCATAGAGCCGGTACTCTGTGGTAGCAGTGTGAGTTTGTCCCTCAGGCTTTCTGAATCCAGTAGGTGGCATTTAGCTTGTTCTAACTTGCTGTGTGACTCCATGTTCTCATATTCCAACAATATCACTCTTCCAAAGAAAGATCAGCGGGTCTCCGTGGCACCACCAGGACTCTGGGCTCTCTGAGTCACTGAAAGCCCCAAAAGGTCTTACCTCTTTGAAAGGCCGGATTGGAGCGAGTGCAACATCGGGGGCACGGGAGGCTGGACTTCTGCTGTCCGAGGCTTTCTTGCGCTCAATAGGGGGTTTGTTCTGTGGAATAAAAGGAAGTCAGTCCCTTGCATTAAAGCCACTGGAGACTTTTGATTCGCTGCGTTTTAAACACCAGATAGAAGGGTTTTGGTCAATATAGAGTTGTTTTCTTTTCCTTCTTTTTTAACTCTTAGTTATCCGAGTGATTCTTGCACTTTGTAAGTGGATCGGTGGATAGCTTTCACGGTCGCACAACAGGAGAACAAGACAAAAAGAGAGTCTGAAAATGCTGCCTTATTAGAGCAGAAAGGGATTAATGGAAGTCAGAATTGAATGATTGCTTAACATGCCGTCTTCTTAAATGCCTCCATCTGGTTCATTTTTGTCTTCATAATCTTTGATTAAGATTATAGCCACTGGAATGCCAACTACCCGCTCCATTTTTGGATGTAACACCCACTTCCCACAATGCAATAATTTACAGATGGATAAAATGAAGTCCCACTCTTCTTTTTTTCACATTTAATATCCTCTTTCACTCAGAAATGTCACATTACAGAAGCAAAATAGGTTGCAAATGACATTTCATGTTGACTTTAAGAGGTACAAAAATGCTGTCTCACATACTACCGAGACTAGGAACGAAGGATGCCGGCAAGTAGATTTCAGCCTGAATCAAGATGCCATAGATTCAACAGTGACAAGTCCTTGCACATTCAGAGGGTGAACTGCCTAGCGCATCTTTTAATCAGCGTTTTGTTCTGCTTGCACATGCCCTGCTATGGTTTAGATGCTTATCACCTCTCCCATCTATTGAATTCTAATGGGACATTTAAATCTAAAGACCTCCGTCTTAAATCAGGTAGTGTGAACCGATTACGTCTGGCGGGCCGAGCTAAGCGGCGAGACGGGCTCCCGCCCCACAGAGTCAGCCCGCGTTTGACTTTCTCATTTCATGTAAATAGTGCAGGCTCTGTTTTGAACCCCTCCTAATACAGCGGCCCACTTGCATTTGAATAGGTGGTTCAGTTCACCTAGTGACATTGTTTTATTCAGTAAAATATATTGAATTATGGTTTACAATACCTAATTTCCTTTCACTTTTTTAATTATCTATTCAAGTGCTAGTGCACGATCCCAGCAAACAAAAATATATTCTAAGAACGTTTTGCTAACGTTCCCATTTAGTTAACGTTCCCTGAATGTTTTACAAATCTGTTATTATTTTGCAAACATCATGGGAATGTTACTTTTGAACGTTCTCTGAACATTCTAACGGTTACATTTAAAAAAAAAGAAAAATCCAACTATAACGTTTCAGAAAAAATCTCCATGACCAATGTATAAATAACGTTTTTGTGCTACCATTTTGAGAATATTATTAAAGACCATGATAACTTTAAACAAACACTCTATAAACATTACTGGAAAAATTTGAAATAACTTTGAGAGAACCTTGCCAGAACGTTAGCTAAAGTTCTGGGAACGTTCCCTGTTAGCTTAGATGATGTTACACTAAATACTGCTAATACAGTGTTTCTTCCCATTGATTGCCATTACACAATAAACAGAAAATTACAAACAACTACTCTTTAAAATATTTATCATGGAATAATTGACTTTGGCTGTTTTTATAACTCTGTTTCTACTTCTCTGGTGTCTCTAGTTACAAAAAGACACAGGTGTACTGATTGCCTTATTACAGTGAGCTGTGGGAATTTATTCCTGCTGTTCGCCACCTTGTAGTTAAAAACAGCTTCAATTAGAACAGGGACATAAATTAGGCCCCACTGAAAACGATATCTTTAAAATGGCTTCATCTCAGCTTTGTTCTGCTCTTTATTCATTACAGTACAGTTTCTGTGTGCATGATGCTAGTTTGGTGTATTGATTCAGACACCTGTAGTGATTTATGGTCTAAAATACTCATATTTAGTATTAATGTTGATTTTATATTTTTGGTTCACTACTAACTAAGGTGAGTGTGAGAGTGTCAGATGAGTCCTTATTATATTACGGGGCACCAGCCAAGGAATTCCACCTTTCACCAATCATGGAAGATTGTTGACTGAATTAGAATTACATCAATTGGAGGAAGTTCGTCATCTGACCAATCTGAAGGATTTGTGAGATATCGTTAACTTAGAGCATCTTAATGTATTATCAACACAAGGGAGACACAAGTGTAATAAAAGGATTTTATTTACAAAAGGATAGACAAGAGTTACTAACAACTACTGAATGGATAAAGTGCAAAACGACTGATAAATGCAAGTGACTGTGTTGGATGTTACTATAGCAGTTACAAGTTATCTTATGGAAAGATAAACTGTAGTTCCTCTGGAAGCAATAAGGTAAACCTTATTCTGAATTCAACAAATAAATCAAGAGATTATCAGCTATGCAAAATCTAATGCAAATCAGATAATCGTATACTGACAACACACACTAATGCCAAGGTCTCTGGAAAGAGGTTTGGTAAAGTGATATTTACATTCCGCTTGGTGACGTGCTGATTCCAAGCGGCAACGTCTTCCACTTGTTGAGCTGGGCCGCATTCCAGTGGGAAGAAAGGAGTTGGAATCCGTTTCGCAGCCTTGAACACAAAGTACTTGTGAACGCTGAACTCCTGGAGAGAAGGTCCTTTTTCTAAGACACACAAATGAAGGAGCCTTGAAGTTGAAGGTTCTAACGTCTGTGCAGACGATCCTTATACTCTGGAACATGCAGATGAAGGATCACTGAAGAGAAGATTCTAGAAGGAGGGAATTGCAAATTGGCACCTTTCAGATCCAGTGTTTGATTGGCTGATGCTGTCAGAGGTAGCCAGTGTATTGCCTCTTTTGTGTGAGGTTCATTTGCATAGCTTAAAGTTCATGTTAACGCTTTTCCTATGCACAATTCACTTTCCAAACCAATTTCAGATTAACCAAGGCATCAAACAAGTCCAAACATCATTGGGTTATGTTGAACTTTTACGTATGAATTAATGTATACCTTAATAGGTAAATTTGTACATTTTGCATGTACACAAACAGCACTCATATAGAAATGGAAAATATTTGCTCCATTTTGTCCATTGTGTGTCCATTTTGTGTAGAAAATCCATCCTTTGTGGTTTCAAGTCACATGGCAAAACCGGTTTGGTGAGTCTGAAAGTCTGTGGTCATTCACACCTTGGTCTCAGGACTGAGGGACTGGGGTGAACAATGGCAAATGGTGATGGGATCAGTCTGTGATCAATGGCATGCTAATGTCATCGTTCTTCCCTTCCACAAATGGTACCTGGCAATTGTCTTTGGAGGCTTATCTCCTAGCCCACCTTAGTTTCTTGTCTGTGGAACTTCTTTTGGTGGTGTGAGTTTCAGAGTCCTGCCATCATGTTTGCCTGCTGATCAATACACACCAGAACACTGACTATATATATACACAATTTGTTATTATTGTTAACTAAAACCAAAACTAAATAAAGCTGTAATAAAATAAAAATAAAATATTAGATGAAAAGCTTAAAAGTTAGTTAAATGAATGCCTTCTAAAGTACTAAAATATCTAAAACTAAAAAATAATACTAGAAATGACAAAAGCACAGCAAAATTACAAAACCTAAAATTAAAATGAATTTGGAAAATAAACAAAAGCTAAAAGTACTAATAAATTCTATAATAGTTCATGAATATCTCCTTCTCACACAAAAGCACCAGTCAGCAGTGCAGTAATTGCTTTTCATAAGGCAAATTTACTTTTACTCCCACCCAGTTAATGACATGAAGCGAGAACATTCTTCAGAGCGCCAGAAAAGGAAGTGGCCTGAGTCACTCAGGCCACTTCCTTTATCTATATATACATATTACACACCAACATACTTTGAAAACCACTGCTTTTGCAGTTCTTGTGCTGTGTGTTTGTTGACCTTACATCATTACTTCAAATCAAAGCTGAGTAATCTGTTAATTCATCCTTTTTTGCATTGCTGGCACTCTGTACCCCATACATTTACTGTAACACAGCCCATCTGTTACACATAGTTTATGACAGAATCACGAGCTGTAAGACTTTCACACATTGTAAATCACTACAGCTTAAAGAAGACACAATCACTGAAATTGCTTGCATCTAATAAGTTGGCACTTACATTCATCTTAGCAAGCTTATCTCAATACCTAGATTGAAAGAAAGAGTAATCTTTTTTTTTTTTTGCACTATAACATGAATTCCTTCAATTTCTAATGAATAAAATAGGTCAAAAGCCTTTCCCAAAATATTCTTAAAATATCCCTGAGATAAAAACAGACAGGTGTCAGGGAAAGGTCATGGCAATCATATTATGAAAAATTTAAAATAATGAGGAACTGGGACTAGTGCTTACCCACGCAGAACTTGCTGCTGTGATGCTAGGATGTTGTGAGTGGTTGCCAGGGCGTTGCTATATGGTTGCTAGGGTGTTCTGGATGGTTGATATGGAGTTGCTATGAGGGTCTCACTGGTTCTCACTCATTTCTCATTAAGTAATGGAAAAGGAAACAAAGAACATGCATAAAAATTCAGTTTAAAATGTTTTAATGTAAATGTAATATTAACCATTAAAATGAATTGTATTGTACATTATCTATCTATCTATCTATATATATATATATATATATATATATGCAGGATTCTTTGATGAATATAAAGTTCAAGAACAGCACTTACTTAACAGAAATATTTTGTATAAATTACTTCACTGTCAAATTAATGCATCCTTCTTGTTAATTCTTTTCTTTCTTTCAAAAATAAAATTGACCCCAAACTATTGAATGATAGTTTATATACATAATATTATATTATATTATGTTATAATACTTTTACTTGGTGTCTAAATAAGATCTTGAAGAGGGCATCAAACGATCCTTTAATAAAGGAAGTGAAGGGACTTGCAGGGCTAAAAATCTGTAATGTCTGACTGTGATTTAAAAATCAATGATGCAGAAGTCTCAGATGTGAAGAAGAGGGACAGGAACTCTCTCCTCCGCACACAAAAGCACCAGTCAGCAGTGCAGTAATTGCTTTTCATAAGGCAAATTTGCTTTTACTCCCACCCAGTTAATGAAATGAAGCGAGAACATTCCTCAGAGCGCCAGAAAAGGAAGTGGCCCGAGTGGCACCGGCCAAATTCTTCCATTCCATCTGAGTAAACACCCCGGATCGAGAAGTCATGTGGCATTCGTTGATTGACAGATCTCTATTATTACAAAAGCTTATCATATCCCTGTCCGCAATTACCCATCCGGAGGATTGGCCAAAGATTTGATTTGTGAAGGGATCATGAGAACACAGGTGTGCGAGGAGGAGACATATGATAACCTGCTATGTGCACTTCATTAGCGCTTTTCTCCACATGCTAAGGCTAATCTTCCTCTCTATAACTCCAACTCCGGCCTACAGTGACCCGCCGATAGCGTCACACAGAGTAAAAACTATGGAAGGTTCTAAAGCAATGATGGTGGTCTGATGAGGATGCAGGGTGCAAACAGGCTAATCTTTGTTTTATTGCTTGTCTTTTTTAGGAGGCTTTTTGCTATTTTTATTGACAGCCATTTTTTAATCTTACTCTCCCACATGAGCACCTTAACTCAACCTATTTTGCCTTCTAACATGAAGAGTATGAGTATTGTGTGGAATGCTAGTTGGTTTGTGAAGTTATCTGTGTGCGGGACAGTAACTAATGGAGCTAGAGGAAGAGCGAGTGTGTTTGAGCCATGTTCGGTGTTGCATGTCAGTGGTTATGGGATATATAGTTTGAGGGGTGAAGAGTGTGTGGGTGAGGATGGTTGGGTCAGCAATGACAGGAGGAAGGGAATGAGGCTTTGGACATCTCCGCTGGAGTGAACACAGAGACGCTCTACTACCTTCACTAATATACCCTTCTGACTTATAGCTTCACATGTGCATGCACAGCCCATAGATATAAACATTCTGTCATGTGTACCTACCAAGTATGCCGCACACATCCTGAAAGGTGAAGCCAAAACATTTTGATCGTCCCCTGGTGGCTGGCTGCAGTATAGGTCACACTATACACTTCAAATAATAATTTCAAAGATGGTTATAGTTAGTTATTTGATGCTATAAAAACGGTGTGTACCGTCCTGATTGACATTGCTTGAGACCTTGGGACCTTGATACCACGGCTCCACCTCACGATCGAACACTACTGCACAGACTCTGGCTCCAAATGACGTCATTGGCGCAAGATGTCAGCCGCCATTTCTGTGATATTTTGCCTTCATTTTTCTACAGTGGAAAGAAAAGGAGACATGTCGCCCATCTTTTTTTTACAGTCTATGGTACCTACAAGTAAAGAAAATCACAAACAAGACCTCTTTAACAACTAATTTGGGTTTTTATTTTGATGGTCCCTTACATTCTGTTGACTACAAGTAACGTTGCACCTACATGTCAACTAACCCATTAGAATATTAGTAGAGCATTAGTAGACTGGTAGGGTTCCGGTTAGAATAAGTTGACATGTAGTTGCAAAGTTACTTATAGTCAAGAGAATGTTCAAAAGAGACCATCAAAATAAAGTGTTACCCTAAGTTGTGTGTCTTCTACAATCAGATACAAAGGAGGGCAAATGGAGAATGTGGCTAAAGTTTCCCACTTACCAGTTTGTTCAGATGAGGACAACTCAACGTCCATTAGATCGAAAGATCTGAAAAAGTCTATACATTTACCCCTCCCATTTACCCCTTTTTCTCGAAGAAATCAGAACAGAAGTGTTTGAAGGTGAACAGAAGAGATGGATTAAATACCAGGTCTAAACGAGTATGTGCCTCCCTCGTCTACTTGTGATTCGATCGCCCAAAACGCATCATAATACCAGGTGTAAACAGGGCCTAAAATAATTCCATGTGTTTCACAAGAGATATCAGCAATGTCTCAAACTTTGCTCAGGTGCAAAGATACCAAAGTCTGTGCTATCAAAAAACCACACACTTACATAGACATACATACTAAGTTTTATTTACACTTTTGCCTGTAGAAAAGGCATAATTAACATTAGCATATTTAAAACTAAGTTAAATTGCAGTGATTTTTTTTTTTTGAAATACCACCTTAAACATACATTACCAGCCTTGTATTATAAACTTTTATGGTTTTGCTGCAGGGTGAAGCACATTTCTTCAAACTCACAGATGTGCTGAAGCCTCAGGAGCCGGTCTGGAATGAAAGGTAAAGAAATGTTAATGTCTCTTTCATTGTATAAAACATATAACCGCATTTCCATAATACAAAGTGTGAGTGTGGGGTTTAGTTTTCCTCCAAATCTGACAGACTATTGCATGTGAAATGAACACTTTCAGGTTCTTTTTAGCCTCTAAGGGGCTTCGGTCCCTCTCCCCGTCTAGACATTAAACAGAGTCTTCTCTGACCACCCAGGTGCCTCTCTTTTATTTATCACGGATGACACCTCTGCGAACGAGACAGGAGAATCTTCCTTCACTCTTCTCTGGCTGCCACAACAGACCTGACAGCTGTCTCTTTTCACTGACGGGATTTTTGCTTTCTTCCGAAGGGCGTTTTTTTTTTTTTAAATCACGCATGTGAATTGCGATCTCAATGTTCCTTTCAAACATTTTAATACGTTGGTATTTCCATATGTTTCGGGTAAGATGTGAATTTTAATGACTTCCTGATGACTGTTGCGTGATTTATTTGAAGTCAAGCTCTGCATCCACATTACTAAACACTTTTTCTGCTCGCTGACTGCAGTGATGCATGACCTAATACCTTATCTCTGAAAATATATTTAAAAATAGTGAAATGAAGATTGCAAAAAAGAAAAATAAAGATTTCCAGACAGCACATGGCCTGGTTTATTCTTAGCTGGTCCGGTAGCAGTCTGGTAAAACGATATGAGAATGGACTCAAAACAGCTGAAAATGAATCATTGTGTTCTGGCGAACTGGAAAATTCAATACCTCTGCTATAGCCGTCGATAACGCTGACCAGAGCTTCATGTCTTCAGACCGTTTTACACTCTAGCGGAACTAATTGTGCTCAGTTGGGAATACTGACATTTGATTTCCTTCTCAGAGAAAATATAAACATATTGTGTGGCTGAAATTCAATAATGCCGAGCAGCTTTTAAAGCTTTCTCTTTTGAAGGATATTTCTCACATTAACAAAACACAAATTTAGACACTTGCCACAAACACTGTATACTTTGGTGATCAATTAGTATTTGAAGGTAAAAGTACATACATTTTTGTGAGCTTCTTTAGTTTTCAATAGGTTAATTAAATTATTAACAACATAAAATTACCCTATATGAAAAAATATGATATTGGCCCATATCCAAAAATTTTAATTATACAACATTTAGAAATTATGTTGAATTATTATTAGATATAGATTGTAATATAGATATAAACATATTTTTAATTAACAAATTTTACTGACCAAAACATATTTAATATATACTGTATATAATTAGCATTATTTCTAAACACTAATCTTAAAAAAAGAAAAGAAAAATAATGTATGCATGTGCAGGCCCAATTGTGTAGTCCTATTCATGAATATAAAAATTAAGAGTCATTCAGAAAATCTCTCCCTGAATAAAGATGTGTGGTAGATTTACATTCCTTGATGACTAAGGATTGTGGGTAATTATCAAGATCCCTGCTAGATTTAATCCGTGCTGCATGTGACTAATCAAACTACCCCCTCACACACACACACAGAGAGAGAGAGAGAGAGAGAGAGAGAGAGAGAGAGGTTACATCAGAGACTGAGGTTACCGCAACTTCAACAAAGGATATTCACCTCTCCACTGCAGAAAAAGCCAATAACTTCAGAAATAGTTTGAGGAGATTCTTACAGAAGGACACAAGTGGGAATATTCTTGAAAGAATAAATAAATTGCTGGTGAGGTTTTGATTAACTGGCATGGTTAGCATAGCAAATCCCCCTTAAGATTTAGAGATTGGAATGCAAAGTGACTAAAAGCTCATAAAAGCAGTGTTTTCCCTCGGGAAAGTGGTGGTATTGTTCATATTCAGTGCATTTTCTGTGAAAACAAGCATTTAATCACATTGTGTGGAATGAATGTGTAATATGCCCTGAGTGCGTATATTGCATGCAAAATGACTCTAAATCTCCTCACCAACACAACAGTGGATGCAGGAGCGTTTATAATAATATTATTGTGCTGTGTACTAGTAATACCACAATCATTTCAGACCAGAATATTCTTCATAAAATGAGGTCTGTTTAGATAGATTAGGATGGAGATGTCACAATTGATTAAGAAAGGTGAAATAATGCCGGCAGTGTACGAAAAAGGTAGACAGCTGGCCAATATATCAACGGATTTACACAAAAGGATTAAGCGCTGGTGTAGAACATAATTGTATTATGGACTAATACATATTACGTTCCCAGTTCTCAGTGTTAATTCTGAGAAACATATTTACTTTCAAAGAATTTTTATCTTGGGAAAGTATACAATGGGTTGACTGTTTATGTTACAGATTAAAACAGTATTAAGAACCTTATGTTGTGAGTTAAAAGTAATATTAATATTAAACAAATGCCTCAAATTAATATCATTTATGTATAGATTAGAAGCAGCATTAATTTGAAAGGAAATTATTGTTTTGCCAAAATGAAAAAAACTACAACAACAACAACAAAAAAACATTTGGGATTCATCAAACTGTGAAGAGTAACGTCTAATAAATATTAATTATAGGAGAATAGCTCAAATTGATCTGTGAGTCTGAGAGAAACATCAGCCTTTTACTCAAAATTCTGTTTATGTTTTGTATGACAACCATAAAATCTTAATACAACAGTCACATTTCTCCTGATAAAGGCTTTCTAGAATTGCTTTAATTTGAATTACTTTGAGAATTGCAGTTTTCTGTCCTGTGTTTTACAGTTTAGATTATATCCATTTGCTATTCACTGGTTGGTTGCAGGGGGAGGGACGTGCTCAATCTAGAAAGCATTTGATTGGACAGAAATCTGTATAGTGTAGGATGAGTTATCCATATTTTGTGAAGTGAAATTATGTAAATATTAAATAATAGTCACCTTTAGCCTGTTGGGGTTTAAAAGACACTTAAAGGGGTCATATAACGGTACATGCACTTTTACAAGTTGATTGTACTGAAATGTGTGTTGGCAGTGCCTGTACACAACCATCATAAAATGATCAAAATCCATCCAGTGTTTTTTTTTAATCTTCTTATATGTTTTCCCCTCTCTCAAATCAAGCCGTTCGATTTTGTGACGTCACACGGTCGGACGCCCCGCCCATGATTGTTGATTGACAGCAGCGTTTCAACACAGACCCGCCCTTGCTCGTGAGCGAGCTGTCAATCATAGTCCGCAAGGACCGGCGCGGTCATTGTTGATACGCTGGAGCACTGTCTATGAGCAGAATGGCGTCTAAGCGATTGTGGTGCAATAAGGAACACAGCAGTCATTTTGATGTTCCGAAATCCGAACCGCTGAAGACGCAGTGGCTGAGTTTGTTTTCGAAGGGAATATTCCCCACGATCAACGTCAATGCTTTCATGTTTGCGCGAATCATTTCACACACCAGACTGCTTTACAAACGAGGGTCAGTATAAAGCTGGTTTTGCTAAGAAGCTGCTCCTGAAAAAAGGATCAGTACCAACTATTCGTCTTCCTGCTGCACCTCCAGAAGAAGAAGTGAGTGTAACGTTTTATTAACCTTTATATTAATATTTAGATTAATCTTTGCAAATCGCTTGCTGCACGCTTCAGGATGAATGCGGCTGTTTACACTCGGGGTACATTACGGCATGTTTTCTATATACGAATTCATAATCCCACGTTTATAATGAACAACGTGTTATGGTTATTGTGTTATTGTGTTAAAATCGGTATACGCACAGAACAGAGGGGCGGGGTGAGCAAAGCTCATTATCATTTAAAGACACATGCACTTAAACGGCGTGCTGAAAACAGAGCTGTTTTTGACCAGGTAAAATTAGTGTTTTCTTACAATACTAATGAGAATTTTTAATTAAAGTATATTACAAACTTGTAATTTAGACCCTAAAGAATCATATTAGCTTGTACAAAAATGGCATTATATGACCCCTTTAATATTAAGTTATACTGCATTATCATTTTGACTGCAGTGCACTATTGGATGAGAACAAAAGTTGAACTGAATTAAGATGGATGACAACACAACTGTGTCTTTATTTATAGCTTAAAACTCAAGAAATTTTCAGCACTGACAATAATTGAACAGAACTGAATCAACATTGAACTGACTTGAGCTGAATAATGACACTATTGTCTTCTACTTATAGCTCAATTGAACTCCTTTCATAATAATTTATTAACTTTACAGTTATTGAACTGAACTGAATCAACATTGAACTGACTTGAGCTGAAAAATGACACTACTGTCTTTTTACAGCAGAAATCGTCTCATATTCGATGAAATTTAATCATCGATTCGGTTATTTTCCTATTTATACTGTGAAGGTGCTTTGAAACTATCTGCATTGTATAAAGCTCTATATAAATAAAGGTGATTTGACTTGACACAGATTCCATCAAAGCCAACACAACACGCATGGACTAAAAGCCAGAAAACTCTCTTTTTGATTTCATAGGGTCATTAAACTAGAATTAAAACTCTAGAAAGAGCAATAAGAGACATCGCAAAACAAGAAAAGGGCTAGATAAAATTACAAAAGATGGACACAGAGAGAAAATCACAGCCAGAGATCCAAACACAAGACATCACCATCATCAAACTAGCCCATAGATGGCTCATACACACTGTTCTCTCTTCCTCTTGTTCTGAAATCAAATGTCTCATCCTTTCAAATCTCTTTCTGGGAATACTGAGTACAAGCTGTCAGAAATGTGCCAAAAACTTTACTGTGCTTTTAGAAAGCATTTGGCATCATTAACTGAAGTAGGTTTATGTTGTGAGGACTCCCTTGGTGTCCCATCATCATCATCATCTTCATTACAAACTCTTAATCATCAAAACCATTCAAATGTGTTCCATTTTTAAGATCCACTTTGTCACATTTCCCATGAGCACTTCTGACTCCAGAACTGATAAGGAGCCAATCATCATTCTGCGATCCAGTTAGTTCTGTGTCAATGACATCATCAAGTAAGATGTCAGTTTATTGGTTACTAGACTGAACACAGTTCTAAAAAATGGTCAATTACACACTTATAAATATATTTATTGGCATTGATGGAACTTTTCCATTGCACAAAATATTCTTCATAGTGGAAAAAGTTTCTTTAAATTATTAAAATGTTCTTTATGCTAAGAAAATAATGGTGCTTTTTAGAACTATTCACCAAAAATGGCTTTTCTATTGCATCACTAAAACATCCAATATATATTATTTTTATAACTTGTAACGAAATGAAGTCTCTCACCTGGACATTTGGTGGACTTTCCTGTCCTGTCAGAAGCTATACTGTAGTGCTCAAATAACGCGTTGCACGCTTTATAAAGAGTGAATTCAATTTTGAGCATGCAACGTTGTAGTTAGTTGTCAATTAGTAAGTCATAAAATCACAAAATGTTTTGTAATTACCATGTGACTCAATTTTACAGTATGAAGCGACGCAAGTTTTTTGTTTGTGATTTATTTTATTTATTTGTCAAAATATTAATCTCTGACGTGCGTTCACGCAACAACGTCTGCGCTCACATCAACACAATGCATGTGTCATGGTGCTCTCGTGAACAAAGCACTCACATCACTTCATAAAAATTGTGATTAAACCACATAAGTTACTTTTATTATGTCTTTACTACTTTCTGGGACTTGAAAGTGGTAGTTGCGTAGCTGTCAATGGAGGGACAGAAAGTTCTCAGATTTCATTAAAAGGTCTTCATTTGTGTTCCAAAGATTACGGGTTTGAAACGTCATGATGGTGAGTAATTAATGAAAGGATTTTCATTTTTGGGTGAACTATCCCTTTAAAGTGAAACCAAACGTATTCAAGAATCGAGTGTGCTGTGTACAAATAGCCCAGCCTGCCCAATGAAAGTTTTGTTTCGATCTCCAAATCCCCACTAGCAGCACTTAATTCTATCATCTCTTCATTCTGCCAAAACCCTCACAGCATTCATGATTGGCACAGATTTCTAACACACAGAGAGAGAGAGAGATAAAGGGAGAGATGCACACTTGCCTCTAAGTGACCTTAGCATCCGTCAGAAAGATTCTTAAAGAATGGGTGAGAACACTGACCTTGAGTTAGGGCCCGACAGCCGTGACGAACTTCAAGGACTTCAGCACTTTTTAGGTGTTGCACTGTTGTTCTGCCAACACTGTATGATTTAATCCAGTTTGAGAAGTGACACAGCCTGGCAGTGCGGTCCCAGATGCAGGGACAGATTTCAGAAACAGACCAGACGATGCATGTAGCCAATCTGGATTACGATAAGAGACAGACAGAAGTGTCCCGCTCTGAATCTTGGGAGTGTCGACTTCTGTTCTGAAGAGCAGACATGATGATTAGAATTGCAGAGCGCACTCCAAACATGTCTGAAACTGGTGGGGCATTTTAAACATCCTTTTAAAAAATGCTAATTTTCACGTACTGAATAAGCAACACGCACTCATTTTTAAAGTTTTCAGGTATAACTAACACTTCAGGATACCAAAGGAGGGGTGGATAATGAGTAAGAATAAAAAATAAAGCTAATATAAATTTGGGCTTGCTCAATCTCTCAGGTTCCTCAGGAATTATTTTTAAACGCAGAGTCTGAAAACAAGGTTTGATTTTTGTCAAAACTGTTGCACGGGAGAGTTGCGAAGAAAAATCGAAAAGATTTAGACCAGTACTGCATATATTTAAATAAATAAACATACTTTTAGACAGAGACCATGTTTATTGATAATCTGAATCTGATATATGCACTATAACATGATTTCAAGATTTCTAAGTTTCTAACCATCTGCATTTTGGTCATGTAAACACCTTATTTGGAATATCCACCATAACTGAACATTCATATAATTATGGGTGAGATTAGATAAAAAAAATTCAATAAAAACAAAACAAAAAATTTCAGAGAGGCAAAATAAAACATGATAATTAAAAAAATAAAACCTCTCAAACTTCTTTTGCCAATTCATCACATTAATGTGCGCCAAAGTACAAGGACATGAATGAGAAATAATTGCAAATTAAATTACTAAAAATCATGAATATTACAATTGCTGTCTTTTTCAGGCTTAACTAAAACATGGGCCTTAATCTGAAAAATATAACTTTCAGCAGCATTGAATGAATATGAATTGATCTGTGTCCTAAACTAAGGACGGGGTAAAACGAATATATCTGAGGCAAAAATCTTTTTTTTTTTTTGCAGTGGCACTTAGTGTAGATGTCCTTTAGCAAATATTTCATCCTGGTATGAAGACTTAGTTCCTTTAAATACTTTTTTTTTTCCCTGCGGAAATAGTTAATAATGATTGACAGTCATAACACCTACACATGTGAAGAAAACCTTTCAAAAAGGTGTGCATTTGCATAAATAATAAGAATCCTCATAGCTGTTGAACAGCTGCTACCACTGGGAGCTTTCCAAAGTAATGAGTGATTACATTTACTGCAATCAGAGAACTTGCTGTTTTTTTCCTGTGTGAGAATGTGCCATCTGACAATATCAGCACAGAACGTAAAGTTGGTGTGTATCTATCCATCCATCCACCCACCTTCCAATGGTTGTTTAAATATATATATTTTCAAACAAGCTAACATTCAAAGTTAAAATTACAGTTGTATGAATTTGAATTTATTTTAATTCTACTTTCTGCTTGGTATGTGAATTCAAATTCAGAAACAGGACTCATTTATAAGGCATTCTTAATTAAATTCTGCAAGGTGCACAACCTTGATTAAGTGTTTTATCCCCTTATTTTTTTATTTTTTTATTATTAATCAGTAATCGCATTAATTTAACACAGTTTTAGATAACAAAAACAACATTATTAAAAAACTTTAATAATGTTTTTAATAAACTTTAAATAAGCTGAGGTAATAAAATTACAAACTTAAAATGAATTGAAAGCTAAATAGAAATATAAAAAAAAGACAAATTTTAAAAAAGAAAACAAAATATGAAAATAAAAGCAAATAATAATAATAATAATAATAATGCCCAAAAGTGATGTCCAGCCTAGGAAAATTGACATCTTCACCCTTTATTCAAATGATTAACATTTATTAAATATTTTGTAGTTGTGCTTGAAGTCAATTTTTTTCATTTGTGATCATGCAATGCCAAAATAACTTTGTCAGATAAATACCTTAACCAAGTGTTTTGTTATTCCCTAACATTTAAAAAAATTCAAAAATATAAAACATGTTCCTCATATTTTGATTTTAATTGAACTAAAATAACACTGATTTAACGTGTTTAATCGTCAGTCCAACTGAAAACATACCATGCATTACACTAGAGTGTTTGACTGTGTGTGTGTGTCTTGGATGTCGGGACTGTGACCACCCTCACCTCTCTTGCCCACAGATCTATTAGAACATGGAACATCACCTGACAGTTTGCCAGCTCTCCTTGTCTTTAATTTGATCTTCCTGTTACAGGTGTCAGTCTTCTGCTCTGCGCTGTCAGCCGCTGTCCATTACAGCGGTCAGCACTGCTCAGAACTCTGGCAGAAATTGCCTATGTCTTAAGTCAAATTATAGGCAGGCTATTGCAATTCAGTTTAATCTAATGGGAGAGGGGGAGAGGAAAGACAGTGGGTTGAAAAGACACATGGCAGGAAGTCCAAATGAGTCTGGATTCAAAATAACTGGAGTCTATGCTCATATTGGAAGACTGTATCCTGTGAAATGTCCAGGGAAAATAACCAATATACTTATCTGATGCTTCCCCTGCTGTCGAAAATATATTGAAAAATTTAAGACGTTCCATTCGACTAATATTTGTTCCATGAATAGTCTTAGAAATGCCTGAAAACAGAATCTGGCTTTCGGTTACCCATCCTGAGACCT
The DNA here is from genome assembly GCF_951802725.1 of Rutilus rutilus. NCBI lineage: Eukaryota > Metazoa > Chordata > Actinopteri > Cypriniformes > Leuciscidae > Rutilus > Rutilus rutilus. The sequence continues at coordinate 9,325,923 of NC_140228.1, forward strand.
TTAAAAACAGCACAACACATGCATACTAAGCAATATCTCCGTTAGATGAAAAATAGCAATCACCATGATGGGCGGCGAGAGAAATACTGATCTCTTGTGAGTTATGGGCATCCAGGGCAGATGAAAGTAACTTCCTTGCTCTATTCCGAATATCATTATTTCACAGATGCTCAGCTCATTTCAATAGTCCACAGTGGTCATATTTTAGCTTGACAGTTGAGTGACTATATCAGCATCAGATAATGACACTAAGGCTAATATCAGCTTCAGCTGCTGTGATTAGTGACAGGTGAGGCATTGCTTTATAACGTTATTGAAGATTTATCAGCTGATTAACCTCTGCTTTAGGTTGTTAGCAGTATAAATAATTGTGGCGCGAGTTGACACTTCGAACATGGCATTAATTTGAGTTAGAAATAAATTAGATGGAACGTGGATATCCACCCATGGACTTCTGCTTGGTGTATCACACTCTGATTCACTCAGAAAAAGTCCTGAGGTTGGATTGCAGAAATGTTTCTGAAAGAATGTTCATGTGACACTGCAGACTGGAGTAATGATGCTGAAAATTCAGCTTTGCCATCATAGGAAACAATTATATGATAAAATAGATTCAAATAGATAATATTAATATTTCACAGTAACTGAACTGACTATTTTTACAGCTGTTTTACAGCAAGTATCGTTATTTTCCTGTTTATTACTGTAAAGCTGCTTTGAAACCCTCTGTATAAAACGCTATATAAATAAAGGTGACTTGACAATATTATGGTTTTCTTGTACTTTTGATTAAATAAAAGCAGCCTTGGTGAGCATAAGAGATTTCTATCAAAAACAAAATCCAGTCTATATACTAAGTAGGATGTAAAAAGCAGAAAAGTATTATTGGATCTACGAAGCACACATGATATGCTGCTTACATTTTAGCCAAAACGAGGTATTTTATGAGCGTAATTTAGCTGCCTACTGTTTGGAACAGCTTTCATAAGGGGTGTGACTATAATGCCTAAAAATATCACCTAGGTGGGCAGCTCGCTAGGTTTTGGAACAGAGCTAATTTGCTGGTTGACAAATTACAGCTGTTTAAGTGATATGTTGACACATTGCTCAGTCTTCATCAACTCATTACTTCCTGTCAAATAAGCAACAGTTATGAACAGGGTTATAAGCCATTTCCCCTCAAGGAGTCAGAGCTCCTCCATACAAGATCGGATCACTCCGTAAATGTATTAAAAAGCTTTATACACCAAGTCTGATGTAATGGTGTGGATTAAAATAAACATTTAAAGCTCGAATGGGTCGGTGACTTTGTAGGGAAGGGCTTTCAAGGCCTCTTGTCTCTAGACTGCAATCTGTTGTCAAGCCCCAGCAGCCCATTGACACAGCCATTGATTTCCTGAAAATCTTATGAAATGAGATCATAATCATTCGATTTTGAGCATGTTGGCTTTACAGAAAATGAGTACACTGCAAAGATTTGCAAAGCAGAAAGTATAAATCTTCAAGCAGATCAGTAGCACCATCTATCTATCTATCTATCTATCTGACTTTCTAAAATGGGAGACATGTTTGCTTAAGGGCCTCCACAAATTTTTCATTGTCATTATTTACTCACCCAGATGTCGTTCCAAAACTGTATGACCGACATACTTCTGTGGAACACAAAATCTCAAAAACAAAACCCAGATACTAAGCAGTCATGTATGACCAAAAATAACTGCCATGATAAAGAAAATCTGCCCATAACTAAATAAGATCTCTGACACAACATAATGTGTCATATGAATTCCTTATAATTCTAATTATTTCATGCATCAATGAGTAATGAAGATCTTTAAATGTCTTTAAATTGTAAAAATGTGCCTTTATGGCTTCAGTGATGTTATGTGGTTAGTTTCTTTCTATCATCAGTTGGATTTGCATATAGACAGATGGAGAAATGACAGAAGTAGAGGTAAACTTACTATGTACTGCAGTAGTGATGTCTGCACAACTGAAAGAGAAAAAAAGAAAAGAAAAATCATGAAAAACCATTTCCATAGAAACTGCTATTCATTTGAGGTAAGCTGTTGATACATGTTTTTTAATAACATTTTCCCTGAGAGTCGTTAGGTTAAAGTTTATGACGCAACGTAGCTAACAAAACAACAATTTAACATCACCAATCAAGGCAAGCCAAGTTCAAGGATAAAGTGATATAGAAAAGCCATCTATTCTAAAATGGTTTAAGAGGCATTTTGTGCACCATTTCTGGAGATTATTTTGCATATTTCCTCCCCCAGTTTTCCTTCCCAAACCAACACCTGCCACACAAGAAGTAATATCAGCCCCAGTCCCCCACTGTGCATCAACCATGAGCCTTTTTTATTGACATTAAGCAGGAGAAAGTCCTCAGTTTTAATGCAGAGCTGCTCTGGTGGGAAGTATACTTCAAATTAGCCTTGGCTTTTGAAATGCTCGAGCCGTCCTCCAGAAGTGGGTGGGACCGGGTGCTGGTGGGGCAGCTCTCGCTCCAGGGCATCCCTTGGAACATCTCTGAGCATCACAAAGCAGACAGAATGTCTGAAGTAACGCTTCCAGGTGTCTAACTGAAAGCGCTGAGCCTTCTGAGAGTTTTCCTTCATTCGCACTAGGACTTTTTGCTTTTATTCCGTTGGAATAAAACTTTGCAAAATGTGCCACTTTTAAAGCCTAAAGGCATTCCAGAAAGCCAAGCTATCTGTGATGTGCTGAAAATCAAACTGAAACCAGATATATTCAATAAATGATATATATAGACAATGCAGGACCCCAAATATTGGAAGCTTTTTGTTCAAATTTGTTTTGTCTCTTTTTGCATTTTCTATAGTAATATGAGGAAAAACAAGTTCCTGTTTCTCTGTTTTTTATACTGCGCTCCAAATAATAACTTGCTTCTCCTCTCTGTTACATTGTACAGTGGACAAATGGACAAATGTCATTGCATTAGATAACTAAATACGCTAACATTCAAACGATTGCTGGTCCGTTAATTTTTTTCCACATGAGTCTACAGAAATCAATCTAATATGCTGATTTGGTGCTCAGGAAACATTGATTTTGATTTTGAAAACAGTTGGGCTGCTTAATATTTTTGTAGGAAGAAATAAAGCATTTATTTAATTAAAATATAAAAATGAAACATAAATATAGTCGCTGTTTTGATTTAAATAGGCAGAGTCTATGATTTGTTCACTATTGTAGTGATTATTATGTTTCTAGCATGTTGTTTGGCAACAGTTCTTCTAACCGTAATTGATAGAGTGTGTAGCTTTTAATTTCTTGAACAATCATGTAGGAAGACGCATCATGACCATATTCCAGGATGATAATGTCAAGATTCATCAGGCTCAAATTGTGAAAGAATGGTTGGGAGGGAGCAAGCTATAATATATTTGAGATAGTCCACACCTAAATGGCGTGAAAGCGAAAATAAATTGGGGTTGGACATCCTCTCTTTGTCCTAGTCAGAATGCCACTTGGTTTGATAGTTTGTTATCTGATGTAATGATATTTATATATGTGTAGCTTATACCTTTACAGCATTTAGGAATACTGTATTCGGTCATGTGTTACTCGTTGTCAAGAAAGAAGAATCCAAACCAACATGCATGCAGTACACTCACGTGAAAATGGAATTGCTTTAAGGATTTCAAACAAAATCCATTTTTTGTACAGTGTAGACAGAATGGATGCTGAGATTTGACCTTGCAAAACTCTTGCTGTGAGGCAAGAAATTTACTTGGAATCAGCTCAGTGAATCCTTCATCAGACATCCTCTAACGAGAAGTCAATCAGCGCTTGAGAGAGTAATTGCGTGCTGTCAATACTCAATCAAAAAATGCCTGCTGGTGGAATAATGTTTGAATTTGATCTAGTAATGCCATCTAGGTTCTCGCTCTTTCTTCTGCATGAGTGCAGTGCACAGGGATATTGCACCATGGAGGTTTAATGTTCTTAAACAAAACACGCAAATAAGCTCAAGGCGAATGACCGAGCCGCCAACTTTGACACAGAGACCTACTTCCTTCATTTCATCCTGAGCTTAGCAATGATTCCTGAATAGCGTCTTAAGTAGAGTGCAATCCGATTGGTTATGGTTTTCATGACAGCCTTTGAAGAATAGAGCCAAATCCCACTTCGTCATTAGCTTTAGTTGCCACATAGTGTGCAGACAGAGACAGATGTTGCTATTTGAGTGTTGACCCTGCAAGGAAAAAAATATATATTTAGACAAAATATAGAACTTTAAAAGAACAATGAATTAGGGTGACCACCTATTCCAGGATGTGAATGTGATGTTGCGGACATGTGTGAGAAAGATACATTTATGTAAATATTGATCTACATTAGTTGGAAAACCAATTTGCCATTGTGTTGGATGATAACATGCTTTAAAATGCCAATTAGCTTTGTTAATTGTGACCGGCTCTGTGACTGTGACTCTTGGACAAAGCGCCCAATTTCGGGACTGACCCTCATGGTGGGTCACCCTACAATGAATTACCTATATCAGTTAACATAAATATAACTATTCCTCCTGAAAAATACAATTGCTCAATCCCAAATCCTTTTATTAAATAAGATACAGTGTAATCTCTAAAAGGCATCAAATACCTTTTGATTGTGTTTGGGGGCTTCCTGCTGCTGTAAATCAGACTTACCTCACTCAGATCAATACATTTTGATGTTATTATCTGTCTCTTTTTGATTTATGTGGGAATATCTTGGACCTGAAAGTGAACTATTGTTAAGACAGAGTCATTTTTCTCTCTAATCACAGACATTGTTTGTCAGTTGCTACAAGGAATGAAAAATTTAGCAAACCCTTTCCCTCACACCAGAAACAGAAAAGCAACATTTGATCTTAAAAAATGTGAAAAATCTATTTTAATAAACAATTATCAAAATACTTTAATAAATTATGCATACAATAAATCATAAATTTAAAAATGTTGCATTGTAACCGATTTTTTTAACCGAATATAAAATGGTAAACTTACACTTATAATTGTTTGTTGGGTGACAGTGAAAATTTGGATGGGTATATAAAAATATAAACAGAAACACTTTACAATAACATTCCATTTGTTAACATTAACTAACATTGAAAAAAGACATTTAATTTTTTTTTAATCTTATGTTAATTATTCATCTTAAATGTTAATTTCAACATTTACTAATACATGTTATTATTCAATGGACATGAACTAACACTGAACAGATCTATGTGTATTAACTAACATGAGCAAAAAAAAAAAAAAAAACACTATAACAAATGCATTGCTCATTATTAGTTAATGCATCAAGTAACTTTAAGGTGGTCAAATTTTGCCTTCATCTTTTGACATAAAAGAGGTCTTTGTACAATTAAAAAATCCCGCAAGTTTCACAGATTAAAGCATCCCCCTGATTATAAACAAAACATTTAATAATCAAGCTCCAAAAATGGCTGCCTCCAGAGCAAGACATCGACTCCATAGATAATGGTGTGATGATCATCACTGGCGTTCAGTCGTTTAAAGGCGCCGTCCCTTAAAAACTGATCATTTCAAACAGAGGGTCAGAATGAAGATTGAAAATAATAGTTTTTCCCACATGTTTGATGCCTTTAACTAATGGGACCTTATTGCAAAGTGTTACCATCTAAACTACTGGTAGCAGAAAAAAATTCTTACTCATACAATATTAGTGCACTTTATTAATAAACCTAATTTAATGAAGATATTAACTAAATAAAGTAACTTTTACATCCTTTACATTTAGACATTGTGCAACAACATAAATTACATTTAGTCATTCCTAAAACGCAAGTTGCTAAATAAATTAAAAGAACCCATTTATTACAAATAACTCATGTAAGTGCTTTGGTGAGTGAATGTACTGACTCTCAGAGTGCTGATACCACCAGGTACCTTTAACCAGTCCATTTCTGGCCAGAACTTACAGCTGAATCAATGCATGACAGACACGGAGAAGGCCAGAAAGCCATGAAAATGCTGCGGTAGAGAGCTGTTGGGATGGATCCACTTTTTCCATTAAGAATACAGTGTGTTAAAATAATCTGCTGAGTAAACTAGCCGTCATGTTTTTTGGAGCAGATTCCCCTGGTGCACTTTACTAATGTCGCTGAGTATTGCAACATTTCGGATGCCAGTGAACTCGTTTTCAAAACCCAACGATGATTGGAGATCATTAGACAGTTCTGGTGTAACTTATAACTGGCTTTACTTTGCCTCATCATCTCAGATAAACCTCTGTATTTTGCACACAGGTCACATTTCCTGAGATCTAACCCATAACAGCCTTTCATAACAGCATAAGCTAAACATGTGAAAATACCAAGAACTCCTTAACTAGGTGTTCTCAAGTGCCAGGAAAGGAATGCACCCTTGTTTCCATGGTGATGAATTAAAGTCTATTTTTGCCCTAAAAAGTACCACAAGTGAATAATAGGCCAAAAACCCTTTCTCTTACCCTGAAATTTACTTCTCCCAACATGTCCTATTTTCTAAGCGTTATCGAAGAGTCTCTTCGTCACAAAGCAGACCAATACACACCAACTCTGGTATAACCGATACAACTCCTGAGGGCTTTTAGGCTTTTAAGACAAAGGTTTAAAGGATTGTATACACTCTCACATAAACTTTTTGTCAGCACTGCCCTGCAACTTAGTCAATAAAATTGTTTCGCATCCGCAAAACTACATGATATTTCTCAGTATCGAGGTAATCTCACTGTTTTCGAAGCAGGTAAACTTACTTGCAGCTTTGCTATTAGTAAAGACGCTAACACTTCTGAGACTCATGTAATTCACACAAGCTTAATCAGTCTATCAATCTGTCCAATGACAGCATTTGTCTGCATATCAATGGCCCAAGCCTCTGTTATTAGTCCTACACACAAGTACGTTTTAAGGACAAAAACCTGACAAATGTCTTGTAATAAAACATCTGAATAATGATGAGGACTTGTTATCATAGTATTAGCAGAATAATTGACTCTGAGCTACTAAATTATTAGAAAATAATGCACAACCGCTTCGCGTCATGACCGCATTACCACCTCGAGTGTGCATTATTTTTCTAATAATTCAACAGAGTAAATTATTCCTTACTTTTAATCACTGACGTTGTCTACAGTATACAAATGCCCTTACAATTTCAGAGAAACTCCACACGACTGAGTCTGCTGACAACAGGACACGTGGAAGAGAAAAAGAACACACTGTTTAACCAGCTCGCTTGCGTCTCTGTACAGACTTAAAAAAAATATATAATAATAATCTTTGGGAAGTGCAAAAACATTTGTATGAAATAATATGAATAATTACACATTAAATGCATAAATACATTTATAATAAAATAAGTCAAATTAAAGTAAAATACTACAATGATAAAAAAATATAATTATTCTTGGTAACTTGTATTGAACCCAGAACATTCCTTTAAATTTTTTGCAGATAAGTAAAAAAAAAAAACACTGAACTTACTAAGATTTACAGTTTAGTGGGCTAACAGGTCATTCCTGTGAAAATAGCACAAAAATATGGTGTAAAACAGAAATGCTTAAACAGATTTTCTTATTATAACACACATGATTTATGAAGCTTCTATGCCATTAATGTCATAGCTGATTGGTTGCAAGCCATTTGGTCTAATGGCAGCCTGGCATGGTTTATCGGCCTTAATTATAGTTAGATTATTGCCTGCTCTGCTTTTCCTAGGGAAAGCCCTTCGCGTGCACCGGCTCCGTCAGCTGTTTCAGCCTGGCTGCTTGGGCTCCAAACTTCCCCCCGTTGTTAAGCGTAACATATGTTTCTCTCCCATGCATTCGAAAAGCCTTGCCTGAATAATTAAGCCATTTTCTGTAGGTAATGATTGCCTGCTTTGACTGTGAACACATTACAGAGGCCTGGCCTAGACAGAGAGCACTTACAGGTAATGAAATCAACTGTGTGAAAGAAACACCAGTTTTGTTTACCAAAGTATAGCCATCATTTTGTAGCTTTACAGCCATTATCTTCCAGTTCGAGTTAGCCGTGGTTAGCTATGCAGCGGGCAGCTCTTTGACAAGTGTATGTGTTCAGGATTGGAACTGTTAGTAAGAAGCTCTCAGAAGCACTGATTGGACAGAAAGATGCTCTGCATATAACAAGAAAGTTACATCCTCTGAGGATTCGCAAGCGAAAAGAGAGACGTACAGAAGGAGGGGGCCATGCGAGGAGAGGGGGATATCTATCAGCCCGGGAATGGAATGATTAAGAGGCACTTAAGTTGAAATAAGGTTGAACAGGTGACAATGTGTGGATAGCGGGAAAGAAAATAGAGTTAATAACGCCATCTCGTAACAGATTTACACAATCTGCCCTGAGCAGCCACTGAGGTGTGCGATGCCAACGTAGAGAACAAGGTTGCTACATGTTTTGGCAATAAGTCTCTATCAAAAAGCTCTTGAAAGACAACAGCGGTGATTTATTCTGTCAAACGTCTGCAAAATGTTGCCTAGAATCAGTTTAGCTCTATTTAGCCATGGATTGTTTTGCAGACTGTGGCTTCTGACTTCAGTCTTGAGCAGAACTTACTGATGGCAATCTATGACGATCATTTTGCACCATAAAATAAAAGGTTGTTATATATTTTCATGTATGGAGACCGGCTTATACTTAGTGAGAAAAAGCGTGTTGTATTGTAACTGTGCTAAAGCGAAAGCAAATTATTAAGGTCTGGAGATTATTGACGTTGGATCAAGGCAGATTAATTATCACAGGACAACCCCAATTGGCCCAGCAAACAGGAACATAGACCTTTGAACGGTAGGTTAATCGAGGTGTTATATGAACCATTAAATCCCTTGTCACGTTCACAAGCAAAACACTGCTTACATAATAAAGAATCTTCATTATCCATAAACCAGCATTTTATGTTATTTCTGCATAGCTTCGGTTCATTTAAAAGTATGAATTTAAGGATGGGTCTTGATGGATATGATAAATGTGATCTTTTCATATGAACAGAAGTCTTGATTTCATTCAAAAAAGTTTAATTTGTCAGCATTTCGTTTTAAGAAAACCCCCAAAACATATTTATCACTAAACCATCAAGTCGAGACTTTGAGTTCTCCCAAAATAAAAGCTTCCGCTAAATGATTAAATGCAAATCTACAGTAAATGTTTTGAAAATGAATATGAATAATAAATAGAATCCAGAATAAATTTTTATTTCTGTCAAATTAACCCCTAGAAGAAACTATCCAATGCTAAAATAGTTACCAACCACAGTTCTGAAAAGTGCTTGCTTAAAACTACAGAGGAAGATATAATGGAAACGTTAACCTATTATTTTTCAGAGACCTCAATCAAAATAACATGAGGTTTAAAACACCTTAATTTAACAAACCTAAAATCATAGCAGCAGAACTACATTAGTTAGTTCATCATGTTCATTAATAGGCCGGGCTAAGTAATAGACTGTCAGGCTGGTATATTATTACTCCTTTAGCAGATACCAGTGCTAATAGTCTATAAGAGCAGGTCATTAAAGAAGCAGATCTTGGCACAGAAGAGACTCTGACTGTCTCATCAGAACATCACAGACCAATCAATGCTCCCTCTGTGTCGGACTGGTGCCGGTCCCATTCGCATCAATTTATCGGAATGTTCTCGCCTCTCATCAGATCACACTTGATCTCTCATTCACTCCTTTCCCCATCTCTAGCTTCTGACTTCGTCTGGAGAAACCAGACAAGCTTATTTCCCTAAAACTGTCATGAAAAAACAATTACCAGCGAATTTGGTCTTTTGATTCTTTTACGGTCTGGTTTTATAACCCTCAAGGAATATAAGTGGAGCAAAAAATGCACAAAATTCCTAAAGGTCTCAGCCTTGGAATCAAATCAGCATCTAATGGAGATGTTCAGACGCCCAATGCTGCATTCAGATGCTTAAATATCCCAGCAGTGACGAGGAACAGAATCAAACTCGAGTCTGAAGCCGCGACTCAAGAGCGGAGAGGACAGAAAGAGTATTAGTCCATCTATCACATCCCTCTCTGAGCCGGACGATAAATCTATCTCTCTCACCCTTAAACAATATTCTCTCCATCTCTGTCAGATGTGGCTGCTGCAATTGTGGCAAATATCCAGTGAGAAATCACTACACAGTGTCAAGCACGCATGACGGCAGAAACTCGGCTCTTCGCTCAATAAAGGAAATCTAAAGATTATGAGGGATTGTCCTCTTCCCGAGTGCTTCTCTCCACCCGTTTTATCGTAGGTGTGGAGGGATGGCACTTGTGGTGGAGACATCATGGACTTTCGATCAGTTTGAACGGGTCAGCGGTCAGAGCTGTTATTTCAGAGCTCTGATAGACAGGCCAACAATATTTTACTCTCGGGTCAGAACCTCGGAGTACTAGGAACATGAAGGGAGATGAGAAGGAAAGATACGAGAAGAGATTTGATAAAGGAGAGAAACAAGATATCAGTCCCTCTTTTCCAAGGTTGCCCATGCACATTCAGTAAAGGCGTCCAAAAGTCTGAAACCACTGCGTATTTATAATGCAGTACAGTTTTTCATTATGAATTGTTTTCAACAGAGAAAAGGTGAATTGCTAAAAGACGAAATGAAAAGGTACTAGATTTATTTACAAAAAGGAAATAGTCTAATTGTTAACATACACACAGGAACGATGACTAGGCCTATTTTAACTTTATCAGTTATTGCTATTGTCAAATATATAAATATGTGTTTTTTTTTAACTGTTGAAAACTGCTATGCTGCTTAATATTTTTGTGGAAACATACTTTAGGATAAAAAGTAAGAACAGCAAATATCTGAAATAGAAGTCTTTTGTACCATTATACATGTCTGTACTGTCGCTTTTGAATACAAGTATTAATTTATTTAAAAAATATATATATTTTTTGATCAGTAGTTTATTTTAAAACAGTGTTAGTTAGTATTATGCATTAATATTTATAATTTTGCCTTGCATTTCCCTTCATTTTATTTCATGCTATAACTTGTGGTAGAGGAAGAGATGATCAGTCAAAATGACATAGTGTATGAATTTTGTAATAAAAAAAAACAAACAAATCTGAAACATAAAAAATAACATAAAACACAAAACAAGGGTTTTCGAATTTCCTCAAAATGATACACCGTGCTACATAAATATTTCTCTTATCTTTTCGGCCATCTTGGATTCATTTTTTCAACAAATTCTTATTTATTAGGTGGGAATATCCTTGCTTTAACAAGCAGCAATAAATAAAAAAATAAATAAAAAAAAAGTGTGAATTACTGTACTATATTGTGTTTTCTCCCGTCTGCAAAGTCTGGCGAGGTAAAGTCAAGGAAGAAGAGCAGAGGTTGTAGAAGCTGATCTTGTTACTGGAGGTTGGATGAAAATGTCAGGCGTTAAAGCTGAGATGTTTCTGATGCGTTATCCTTCCTGCTTCTTGTCAGAGAACACACACACACTTCACATCGCTGTTGCTAACTAAAAATCCACCCCAGTAAGCCGCAGTACTCCATCCTTCGCCCAAAACAATCTCCATTCTCTAATTAAACAACACAGCAACTCAAATCGAGATATAAACATTAATATTACAATTGAAATGCACCGTAGAGCGACTTTCTGCTGTTTACTGCACAACCTGATTTAATCAATACAAAACTGGACAGTTAAAACCCTGTTAAATCTCCCTCTAGTCAGCCCTGTTAATGCACCTGCATGTGGCTGATGAGGGCGGGAGAGAGAGCGTAAGGTCGTCTGGGACCACGGGAAGATCCTCGGAGCAGAACACGGCCGGGTCGACCGCAGCCTGACAGCCCTGAATTAATTGACGAGCCTGCAAGAGGTTGTTCTTTAATAACTTATCGATCAGTCAGGTCAGACATGCAAAGCGTTTGCCACAGCCTGTCCAAGCCGAGCAGGATCCTTCCGGAATATCTTATCCATGTAGAAGTGATTAAAGAAAGTGCAGAGCTATTTGATCACAAACTAGCCACAGGCTTGCGTGCGTGTGTGTGTGTGCGCGCGTGTGTGTGAGCATGTGTCCTTCTCGAGAATTACCGTGCAGCTCTATGTAACCACTGAGTGAGTGTGTGTGCGCATACATATTCATCTCAGATAACAGATGACAATGTGAGCTCACGTTTTACTGCTTTTGTTCCTAGATGATTGCATTAACATGAAAGAGACAATGATTTTCACATGACATCCCTTATTGTGTTATAATTACTGAGGGGCTGTGATAAGGGCATTTTCGAGGTACGAAAAACAGGTAGTTTAAACACAACAATGCTCATTACTGCTTCTGTTCAATGCTAGCAAACAAAAAAGACAAGCATAAATTGAAGATTAAGTGGCAGTAAAGGTGCTTTCTTGCACACCGGTACTTCTCACATGTTGCCAGTACCAGGGGAGTCACTAGGCCCGTTTTCTACTCAGAACTGCAGATCCAACGCTATCTCGTCATGACCAATTCGTACGTATTTTAAGAGGTGGCTAATTCCTATGAATTGTCTAAACCCCAGTGACGGGTAAGTTTAGGGGCGGGATAAGAGGTAGGTCATTCGTACGAATTCATACGAATTGGGCAACTCGTAAAATACGTACGAATTGCAGTGATATCGGGTTGGCAGATCAGATCAGCGAAAACAGAACGTGAAGACACTTTAGTAATTTATATACAGTATATATGTTATTTTCATTTGAAACGTATCACATAAAACTTATTATTGTGGACGTGGCATTAGATTAACATCACGCACAGAAATTATTACAGACACAATCACACTGTAAAACTTATTTGTTGGTTTAACTTAAAGTAGCCTAACCTGGTTGCCTTAAAATGTTGAGTTCACTTAAACTTAAAATAATACATTTTTCCATAAAAATGTGAATATTGTGATATATTGCTGTTGACCAAATGGTTTAAGAATACTGTAATACAATTTTCTGCTTATATCGCTCTCCCGTTCAACCTTACACATTGTTGGGATATCTTGAACAATTAAACGTGTATATAAAATGCATTCTATATTGTATTTCACTTTGCACATAAGTGACAGCTAATAAAACAGCATGCACTGTGTCATAAAACATGTATATTTTCATTGGAGAGATGCAGGTAATCTAGGTTAACCACTAATAGAGCTCATCCTAAATAAATGCGATTGGTGGGCGGACAATCTGAAGGGAAGCAATTTTTTCCAGAGCACAAAGTAGCAGCATGCAACCTCATGTCTCCTCAGTGTTGTTTTTTGGATCACATAAAAGCAAAATGCTGTTAGATTGGCTGTGAATAAAATGATTGGTCAAATGATAGCCACAAAAAGATAAAATCTTTTCTTTTATCTTGCACTAGCAGTCAACCACAACAAAGCAGCAGGGTTTTTGTGTTCGATCTTAGCAAGGGGTGCCGCTTTCAGTGCCGCCTCCGTTCAACACACTCTCTCCCACTGAAAATGAACTGGGGAGAAAATCAAAAAAGGTGATGCAATTTTAAGTTACACACAAAATGAAACGGTAAAATACAATTTATAACCCAGATATATATATATACAGAGACAGTGCTGGGTAGTAACTGATTACATGTAATCTGGATTATGTGATTCCAAAATGTAAATACTTGTAATAATGAGATTACATTACATTTTAAAATACTTGTATTCATACTAGTTACTTTTTTTATTGATTACATGATTACGTTATTATCACAATGGCAGTAAATGATTCTTAATTCATTGATTCTCCCTACTACTACTTTTTTATCTTTTAAAATTTCTTTTCTGAAAACGCCTACTGCTTACAGTACATAAGTTCTTTGGAATTGCACATAGATCAGCTACAAGTCATGTGACTATCACTGAAAACTGAGACCCACAGCAATTGATCACTGGATTTACAGAAATCATTTCACTTTTAAGAAGTGTTTTCTTAACATTGCATATCTAATCAACTCCTGACAAACACATGAATTATTATTAGAATTATCACTGAGTGAGTGTTTTAACCATGTATTGTCTTTGGAAGGCTTTTGTCTTTCAAACACATTGAAATTCATGTAATAATTATTATTTTTTTTTACATGCAATGCAGGGATATTTTCTTTCTCGTTGTATTTTTATATCAATATAGTGCAAGATTATCCCATTCATAAACACTCACCTAAAGGATTATTAGGAACACCTGTTCAATTTCTCATTAATGCAATTATCTAATCAACCAATCACATGGCAGTTGCTTCAATGCATTTAGGGGTGTGGTCCTGGTCAAGACAATCTCCTGAACTCCAGACTGAATGTCAGAATGGGAAAGAAAGGTGATTTAAGCAATTTTGAGCACGGCATGGTTGTTGGTGACAGACGGGCTGGTCTGAGTATTCACAATCTGCTCAGTTACTGGGATTTTCACGCACAACCATTTCTAGGGTTTACAAAGAATGGTGTGAAAAGGGAAAAACATCCAGTATGCGGCAGTCCTGTGGGCGAAAATGCCTTGTTGATGCTAGAGGTCAGAGGAGAATGGGCCGACTGATTCAAGCTGATAGAAGAGCAACTTTGACTGAAATAACCACTCGTTACAACCGAGGTATGCAGCAAAGCATTTGTGAAGCCACAACACGCACAACCTTGAGGCGGATGGGCTACAACAGCAGAAGACCCCACCGGGTACCACTCATCTCCACTACAAATAGGAAAAAGAGGCTACAATTTGCACGAGCTCACCAAAATTGGACAGTTGAAGACTGGAAAAATGTTGCCTGGTCTGATGAGTCTCGATTTCTGTTGAGACATTCAGATGGTAGAGTCAGAATTTGGCGTAAACAGAATGAGAACATGGATCCATCATGCCTTGTTACCACTGTGCAGGCTGGTGGTGGTGGTGTAATGGTGTGGGGGATGTTTTCTTGGCACACTTTAGGCCCCTTAGTGTCAATTGGGCATCGTTTAAATGCCATGGCCTACCTGAGCATTGTTTCTGACCATGTCCATCCCTTTATGACCACCATGTACCCATCCTCTGATGGCTACTTCCAGCAGGATAATGCACCATGTCACAAAGCTCGAATCATTTCAAATTGGTTTCTTGAACATGACAATGAGTTCACTGTACTAAAATGGCCCCCACAGTCACCAGATCTCAACCCAATAGAGCATCTTTGGGATGTGGTGGAACGGGAGCTTCGTGCCCTGGATGTGCATCCCACAAATCTCCATCAACTGCAAGATGCTAGCCTATCAATATGGGCCAACATTTCTAAAGAATGCTTTCAGCACCTTGTTGAATCAATGCCACGTAGAATTAAGGCATTTCTGACGAGGAAAGTGGGTCAAACACAGTATTAGTATGGTGTTCCTAATAATCCTTTAGATGAGTGTAAATGTGTAATGTAATGGATTACATTACTATCTATAATTCTGACATGTAATTTGGAATCAGTAACCGACTACAATTTGTAAGTAATCTACCCAACTCTGTACAGAGACAACTGTGACGCTTGTTTGTATGAGTGTCCCTGACATAGTACCAAGAATGGCATAAGTTTGGGCGGGACTTTTTGTTCATCCAACATCATTATTTTGGGAATTTCTTTTAGTGGCGCAAGAGGCACAGACATCACACTCTTCACTGTTAGATTTACTATTTCTTATTAGGAATAATACTAATAGTGGGAGATGAATTAGCAGCCATTATCAAAATAATAAGTTTAATTTACTGCAAAATCATGTTTATTATTCATTTACTGCTGATGTTTTAAACCTTGCAGGCTAGTTTCTTTTTCACTCTGGTTAACACAGGAAAGGTGAAAAGAAGTGGTCCATGAAAACCAGTATTGACAGGTGGGGTAGACCTCCTTCTACAACAAGGTCTGGAAAAGGTCATTGGAACCATGTGGCATTCTGAGTGGCACTCAGCCAAACTGCACACTCTCGCACACACAGATGATGAGAGAAGTGCATTTTTCTGGCTTCTAAACTAAAGCGTAAACTGGTAGCAGGCAATTAGTGCTATCATATTTGTCTTAATTGAAGGAGAATGCTGCAGTATTTGATCCATTATAGTGCATTAATCATTAATTCAATTGTTTTTTTTTGTTTTGTTTTTTTGGCTGATTAATATTCTGCTCAGATACATTTGCTCAGAAAGATCATAATAATATAATTGCATTAAAGATAGAGATATGCGTGTCATGATGTACACCAAATCACTAGCTATGTTTCCATCAACCTTTTATGCAAAATTTGGGATATCATTTTAAAAAAGAAATGCTGGTTGGAAATTCAAAAAATGGTTATTTGAGGCAGATTCCGATAAGACGACATGCGAATAAAAAAACACAAACGCATTTACCGAACTCGCGTGACTTTGCCTCAACGGAGGGTGTAATTGTATAACTGGACTAACCAGTGGACCAATTTCATTTCACAGCATCTCAAATGTTGGTTTGGTCATTCTGAACTGCCCGAGCCAAAGTCTGTCATCAAAATGATTTGGTATACAGTAATTATCTCCCAGAACTGTCTCACACAATTGCCCAAACACCAAGCATTCGAACCCGCAAGTAATTTATATTGTATGAAAAAAGAGACACATTGGCTTCCCCGATTGCAGCAAATTCTACGTTTATAAATTTTTTTTTTGCCAATTTCCCAGGAATTAAGTTCTCTTGCAATTGTTAAATATGCAATTGATATTTTATGGATCCTGTGCATAAATAAACATTTTACAAGTCTGAAATTTTTTCTCGCGAGTTTACAAATCGCAATTCTGCCTTTATTTCTCAGAATTGTGTGATATAAACTTACAACTTGTTCGAAAAAAAAGTCAGAATTGCGAGATATTTTCTCCGAATTGTGAATTTATATCTCACAATTCCTATTTTTTTCTCAACACGAAATTGCTAGTAATAAAGCCAGAATTGCGAGATTAAAGTTAGATATGCGAGATATAAACCATTCTGAGGGAAAAAAAAATCTGAATTGCGTGTTATAAAGTGAGAATTGCGAGAAATAAACTCGCAATTGCGAGAAAAAAAGTCAGAATTGATATTTTACATATCAAAATTCTGACTTTAGAACATGCAATTGCGACTTTATTGACTTTATTTCTCGTAAATGCAAGTTTATATCTGGCAATTCTGACTTTATATAACGCAGTTCTGACTTTATAACTCACAATTGCAAGTTTATATCTGGCAATTCTGACTTTATATAACGCAGTTCTGACTTTATAACTCACAATTGCAAGTTTATATCTCGCAATTCGGACTTTATAACACGGAATTCTGACTTGATAACTGGCAATTGCGAGTAGCAAGCTTCCATAATTATGTAGGTCTACTTAGATATCTTATGGTTCAAAACGTTTCAGTCATAAAGACATGTCTCGGATGAAAAATGATGATATATGCAATGTCTGCAGAAGTTTCATCCAAGACACTGTGTAACAAGCTGGCAGTGTGGGACTCTGAGGTGATAGTGATGCTGTACTGCCAAAAGGGCAATAAATGGAGCACCCCAAGGCACTGGCACGGATAAACACTTATCAGCAGGAATTCCCATTTTAAACCCACTGCCAGCATCTACAGTTCGATGATTTCCTGTGCCAGGTTTAAACTGCACTAATTAAGCTGTCTCTATAAATCAAAATCTTGACACTTCTGTCATCTCAGTGTAAAAGCTATTGTTCGTTGGCACACTTTTTCCTATTCCTAATCTTAATGTGCAAAGACAACTATAAGTAATAAGCTATTTATCAGTGGAATCACCTGAAAAGTGTAAACAAAACATCGCTGTGGAGCTATCAAAACATTAATCTTTATGTTCATGCCGAACACTCTGAAAACACATATTACTCTTTTGACTGCATTTTTAATCAAAAAAATGCAGCGTTTTCAAAAACATTAAAAATCTTACCGACCCCAAATTTTACAATGTGCACATCCTCCACAAACAAGCTGCAAATTTGGAAGTGCAATATACAATTTGCGTGTGTTGGTCACAATTCATTCTCAGTTAATTGCCCTATATTTTTGGACACTAGGCCTGGAAGTCTATTTTTTTCCCCATCTTAAAAAATGTACGATATGCGGATGACCTACTTATGTCATCTCCCTGACAAGACTCTTTTCAGCAAGTTGGAAATTCAGCCAACTCTTCTTCTTTACTAGTGGAGGTTTTTTTTTTATTTGTTCGTTTTTTACCTGTGCTTTTATTATAGTACCAGGAGAGGGCTGTATGGTGTGAACAAAGTGTAAATAAAATAAAAGATCACCTCTGTGATTTCCCTTTTCAATGCAGAAATTTCAGAGAGCAGGAGTGCAAATATTGCAGCAAACAGTGACGCAATCTTATAGACTCAATTTTGCAAAGGTTAAGACAAGTCCAGCACATTAAACAGACTGTCTCGCTCAGATTCCGAATGCGGGTGTGTGACTGCTGAACTCTGGTTGAGAGTCCCAGACGGCAGACTGTGTGCAGTTTGGGAGGGTTTTGAACTGGGTGGAACTGTGACTGGCAGAGGACACGATTCATTCCCATCTGGTTTCCTGTTTGCTTACATTTGTAGACTTCTGGAAAGCATGTTGTGCAGTGAAAGCTGTGGGAACTGTCTCCATGCATTATGTCTGACTCAAAATGTTTCAAAAATAAACACACCATGACAAATTTAAGAACGGAACTATCTGTTTTCTATTGTTCAATTGCAGATTCGAGAAACCTGTTTGAAAACAGTCACAGACATCCCAAGTCTCCCGGAAGTTCCGGGAGTCTCCCGCATGTTGATCGCGGCTCCCTGATGCCCGCAAATTAGTTAAAATCTCCAGAGAATGTCTAATATGGCGAGAAGTTTCACTCTCACTACACTTCCGGCTTCTGAACTGGTTGCAGTTCCACTCTGATTCCATATGAGGGCGCTCACAGGACGAGTGCAGAATGAATGGAGGTCAATGGCGGTATACCCCTCAAAATCCACTTTTCTCAGGATATAATTTTTTGTCTAGTAATTTGAATGTTGTATTCGAAAGGAGATGCAAAGAAATTACACATTGCTGGGTGTTAGATTTTTTAGAGTCACTTATTTGCTTTTAAAAAGTCTTTCAACATGTCAATGACGTCAGAATGCTGACGTCATTAGCAGAATGCTAGCGTGTTATGGGCAACAACAACTCAACCTGTAAGAAATCAAAACGACATAAGTACTCGTTCATTCAACTTTCGACCTAAAACCCATGTTGAACTTGCAAAATCTACAATCACATCTGAGATTTCTCAACGGCAATCGGGTGAAAGAGACAAATTTAGCCGTCTAGCCCCATTGACTCCCATTCATTCTGCACTCATGGCGAGCGCCCCCAGTGGAACTCTGGTGGTACTACAACCAAAATTCGGTACAATAGGGCTTAATAGGGAGTGGACAGGCTCTCCGTAGACGGGCTCTGAAATCTCCCGGAATCTAGAGCGAGAGCGCGCATGCGTAGCGCGCGCACGGCAGAGAGAGGGAGCGAGAGACCTTGCGTGTGTGTGCTAGTGTGCGTGTGTTCCTCACGAAGCGCATGTAAGGACCCAACCAATCAATTGTCAATGCGGGCGGGCTTTTATCTATACTCCCGAACCGAATTAATCAGAACCGAACCACCCCACTCACTCAACCCTCACCCCCCAAAATTATTTTTGATTAAATAATGCAGTCTTGATTAGCATTAGAGACTTCTTTCATAAAACGCACAAAAAATAATCTACCCCAAACTTTTGAATCGTAGTGTAATACAAAGATGAAATGGTCTAGATCAGGGGTGGGCAACTTCGGTCCTGGAGGGCCACTGTCCTACAGAGTTTAGCTCCAACCCTGAAAAAATCACCTGCCTGTAATTTTCTAGTAATCCTGAGCATAGATATCAGATATAAAGGCTAGATGTCTCGTGCGCACTGCTGGCCAATGGAGGTCGACGTCCGCACGTGGCGGCCATCTTGCGACAGTGTACTCGCTCACTACTTCAATGGTGCATGTACTTTTAAATAACCATAACTTGCTCATTTTTCTACCGATTTTCAAACGGTTTGGTTTGTTATAAACGTCAGAGATGTAGTTATGACACTGCATACATACACTGCATACATATGAAAAATTATAACATACATTTTCAAGCATTCGGAATTATAGCCACGTTAATAACGTTTGTAAGAAACCAAACCGTTTGTAAATCCGTCAAGATTTCAGCGAGATAAGAGGATTTGTGTGCGTGCTGATCATTCACCTTAATGCACAGAGCACTGTCACAAGATGGCCGAACGATGATGCCGGAAGTGACTGCGCCATAAGACATCTAGCGTTTATATATGATATCTATGATCCTGAGGACCTTGATTAGCTTGTTCAGGTGTGTTTGATTAGGGTTGAAGCTAAACTCTGTAGGACAGTGGCCCTCCAGGACCGAAGTTGCCCACCCCTGGTCTAGATAGATAGAAGTGATTTAGATTTAGAATGGTCTTGAAATAATTTGATGAGAAAGGTTTGAGTTCATATTAAAAAGTCTGTTTGTCGTTCTCATGAGACCAAAGCAAACCCCCCATTTGCCTTCATTTAATTTCAATGCTATATAGGAAAAACAACCGCGACATTACACAATCAGCACACAAAACGTATGTAAGCCAAGCTGTAAGTAAATGCAAAAGTGATGTGGTTTTTGATGGATACGTTATGACACGAGAGGACAGCTCAGACAATCTGCCATCCGGTCCGGGATGTGAAACACTCTAATTACACGTTCAGCTATTCCACAATCATCAGCACACACGACTCTATCGGCGGTAATAAGGTCTTCTGTTGCTGCTTTCACATTGTAACGTCTCAATCACTGTGATTGCAGAGAAGACGTCTTTCCATTATGGAGAAAGCAGCTATGCCGTGTGCATGCGAAACTATCGACTACAGGTAACGCGCGGAAACATAAACCTATAGAGTCCAATCCTTTGCTCATAATGCCTTTCAAATTATGCACAGGTAAGCACTCGCCTCCGGCCATTTGCGAGCTAGGTTGGAAACCAGTGCCCAGAAGCAAGTCCAACGGGCCCAATTATACTCATTGCAGTCCTGTTCCTTCAGTTCTGCTGCAAGTATCTGAGGCCCTTAGTCCTTATAATTTGCATATGACCTGCAGTTTTACGTGTTTGTGCTTTGAATATTACCATATCGCTGGGCTATTGCTGACAATGGAAATGAAAAATGTCTACAGTAAATGCAACTTAATTAGATTAAATGGGCCTCTAATGGATTAAGTTTACAGTCAACAAAAGTGGTCTTTGGTATATTGAATAAATTATATATTATTTATGTTATCTGACATTATATGCACTTTATAGTATTTCTTTAAAACCCTGAATCAACCACCCATATGGAACGAGAACAGGATACAGTCAACATGTTTTCAAAAAAATCAACAACCTGCTATCAAATGGTTGGTTCGAGTAGCAAGAAATACCTGCCTGTCAGAGCCAGCTGCTGTTACCCTTATGTGTGGAGATTTTTTTCCAGCTCGGAGTGCTGGTGTTTGCTGAAAGCAAGGGAAGGCAGACAAAAGACACCTCTGCTTGGCATTTCCAGTGGTGTCAATCACAGGAAGGGCTTTTCAGAGTTGGTTGTTTACAAGAGGGATGGTGCAATCACACTCAATTCTCAGCAAGCGCACACCGTCTCTCCGTAGCACGAATACGTAAACCCCCGCACACATTAACTGCATCCTGAAGATCAAAAAACAACTTGCAAGATTAGGAAGGCTTTTTTTGTCAAAACTGCCGTCCAGGGTTGGAAACGCTGGGTTGGAAATTCTCTCCGTAGCACGAATACGTAAACCCCCGCACACATTCCCTGCATCCTGAAGATCAAAAAACAACTTGCAAGATTAGGAAGGCCTTTTTCCGTCAAAACTGCCGTCCAGGGTTGGAAACGTTCTTAGGTTGATGATAGCAATTCGATTACTAATAGTTTTAGTCTATACTATCTTGTTATGGAGCCTATATAACGCCAAATTACCAATTTATCCATCACAAAAGTTTTGCTAATTTAGCTAGTTTTGTAGAGGATGGATGTTTAAAGAGTCCTTTCTATAACAACTTTTGAACTCTTGTGACTTTTTAAAAGTGAATATGATGATATTCTAACTTAAATCATTATTTCTAGGATATACCAGATTATGTGGATTATCTACATAATAGCAAAAACAGGATGAAATCCAACAGCTTGGCAATAATACAGAGCTAAAAGTTTAACAATTGCTCAGCTGGAATAAAAGTTTATCCTACGTTAGGCTGTCAAATTGATGTCAATCTTCATTTAATTATCATTTAATTAAACAAGATGGAACGTTTTGAAGGAGACAAACTAAATAATACAACAAAAAAATGTATTATTCATTTTTGTTGACTAAAATGATGTCATTTCCTGGATGATGAAGTCACTGGGGAACTGGCTTTACATTGCAAAAGACTAAAAGCACTGAAAGTGATAGAGAACAAAGGAAACACTTTTTTTTTTTCTACCAATTAAAACAATCAAGATAAAGGAAATTTCCTGTTTGGTTAATTAAGATAACACAAAACTTTTTGATTAGAGAAAGGGGACAATTAAAATAAACAACTGGAATATTTCTTAAAAATTTTTTTTTTACATTTTAAACACCAAAACATAGTAGTGACACTATATTTATATTTATTTATAATTACATCTCTGATTTGAATTATTCAAGGAAACTGGCAAAACAGAAAAAAAGAAAGAAGAAAAACCCTGGATAACCCAATAATGGGTGAGCTGATTAGAGCAAGGAAAAAGACACCATAATTTACCTGATTATGACATGATGAAACATGTTTCCTTGATCCATGTTTGTACAATATTTTCTATTTCTTACAAACGTCCTGGCAAGCACATTAAAAAGCAGGCTTTATTCGTGACTTTTTTATTTCAGGTGGAACACAGGATTAGAGCAGTCTGATAACTGCTTGTGCTCATGGCAGTTACAAAGCTATATATTTTATTTTTACCTTTTTTTTTTTTTTAAATGCAACTGGGTGCAAGTTGTCCATTTAAAAAACACCTGAGCGGGGAAAACAGTTCCTAATGGAATACCAGGTAAAAGCTTACTGAACACATCATAGTATATACTATATAGTGCTACTATTTAAATAACAATACTAATAATAATAGTAAATGAATGAATGCATTGCCCAGAATAAGTATTTAAAATAGTAGTATGCTAGTATGATCCAGTTTCGTTAAAATGTCTTAATTTTATCTGATCATTTAAGGAGTCAAAAAAAAAAAAAGTTGCAGCATGTTCTTTTGCATACTTGGCATGTAAGCCATCCAAGTATTCTATGTATACAGAAAATGTGTGCACATTATATATTTTGCAGAAATAAGCATACACTAAAAAAAATAAGCTGTTGAACAAAAATGAATTACATTTTTCCAACAAAATCTAATTTGTTTGAAATGATTTGTTGTAATCTTGTTGTATGAACTTAAATTCATTTAGTTATTCCTGCTAGATAAAGTTTTGTCAGGTTGACTACATTTAATTTTTGCCCTGCCTAAAATCACCAACATTATAATTTTAGCTAATTTGACTCTACAGTTATTTCCAATAGGAGCTAGTGTTCAGTTTAATTAAAACCACTTTTTTACAGAGTACAATTGAATATTACTTATGCAGGTCTGCAAAAGAGGTTTACTGTAGAGTATACTGAGTGCCCACAGCCCTAAACTAAACACAGTCGCCACTCTTCTGCATAATGGTAACCACAAAATTCAAAAACATTACAGAAAGTCTTCTAAGTTTCTAACATTACTGAATATTAAACACTAACATTAACAACATCTTTCCATTTACAGAAAAACACATAAAATAACACTTTAATCCCTAAATTTACCCTCCTAATGCAGTCCCTTGCAAAGCATGCTGGGAACTACAGATCCACTGCCCAGTTAGTTGTCAACAAAAATGATTCATGTAGTTTTCACACAATTTAAGTAAACTTCAGTTTTAAATATATTAGGTTGATTGAACACAATTAAATTAAGTTGTGACAAAATATTAAACAATTGTGTTACTTTTGCTTATTTTAGTTAATTAAATTTAACAAGAGGCAAAAGTTACTTTTTTGAGTGTAGTATGCTAGTATGCTACAGTGAACAGCCACTTTTATTCAGCCATTAATTACAATTTTCAAAAGCTGCAAACAGAAAAATAGACCAAAGTGCTTGTTTGTTATTGCTTTTCCTAATTTGTAACAGTTTTAGGTACCATTTGATCAATCATAATTATTATACAAGCCTTTTTGAAAAGTTCCAATTTATGCAAGGGTCTAAATGAGCTCCACTTCTGAAAATATCAATCCAAAAACATCACAAAAATGTTATTTAAATTGTTTTCATGAATGTTCTTTAATTGCTCTACGTGTTTATAAAAAGAGTTGAAGATTGACTGTAATCAAATGGCCAGAAGCCTGTAAGGGTTGTGATAAGAGAACACGAGGTGTCTAAAACATGACTCATAAATGAGATCAAAGGCTTTGCGGGAAATATTTAAAAAGCAATTGCATTTAAGAGGTCTTTTAATATTTTGAACCTGAAAAATCACAAATGCCCTACCTCAGTAACCAACAGGATTTGAGTCTGTCTGTCTATCTATCTATCTATCTATCTATCTATCTTTCTATCTATCTATCTATCTATCTATAATGCTTGTTTAAAGATTTTTTTTTAATTATTAAATCAGCTATCATTCAATATCAGAAGACATCTAGAGTTTTGACAACAGTGACATCTACTGGTCACCTTCACTGGAAGCCGTTCACAAGCATCTCTCTCATACGTTCTAACAACACGCGTGGATTGAAAGTAAAATAAAACCTGTTGCAAAACAGCCCTCAGCGAAACACAGCATAAATAAATAAATAAATAAATACACGACGTGCTCTCTGACTTATGGCATTATAACTGCTTGACCAATGTCTGTGATAAATCTATCAATCCCTTCTCCCTGAGGAGTTCAGATTAAGCCTGTCCTCCGTGATCTTCCAAAGAGATTCCCTTGCCATCAATAACAACTCGCACAAGATTCTCTCATTAATGCCTGTTTCCGGAAAAGCAGCACTCTATGGGCTTTTATTGAAAAATGACAACTCCCAGCAGCGAGGTGATCATATCTACCGCCCATCGATATGAGAACTAGGCCGTGCTCAAAGGTTGTTTCGCGGCCCCCGGGAACAGAAGTCCAAAGATCAGCGCCGGCTCCCCACTCCTCACACCAGTGTGCTGTATATCACTGAGTTCAGGAGATCAATGTGCTTTTATTGCATTGCTTCCTCTCTCTGAAGCACACGGGCCCCTGCCGCTGGCCCCTCGATCCATATATCTCCTGCTGTATTTACAGTAATGAAACATTCAGATGCTGGAAGACAGACATTGATTTTATTGTGGGAATGCTTTTTGAGTGACATTTCATAAATGGCACTGTGTGAAATTATAATGAAGCCACGCTGATGAACACTCTGCTTTAATAGTGAAAATCAATTTAATATTGAGGCTCAGCTAGGCCTTTCTTTAAAAAAAAAGAAAAAAAAGAAATGCACATTGCATTCATGAATGTGTGTGAAAACTGAAAAAGTTAGTTTTTTTACATATTTATTTATTGGAATCTCTCAAAAGGACCTGTTTAGGAATTGATTTACTGGAGATTATTGATCAGAGGTGTCTGGTGTAGGGTTAACACTACAATGCCGTTTGTCAATAAGTGCTTAAAGACTGAAAACCTAATTAAGTTAATGATGAGCCAACTGGATAGTGCTAATTTTTGGTTAACTATAAATAAATAAATCCACAAAAAAACTTAAATCACCTTAAACAGCATTTTCCATTTGGATGCTATTTATTTGTTCTAATGTCTGTGGCTTTTTATATCAGATGTGCCTTCGATGGATCATCACGTTTAAACAAATGTTGATTATTACAACATTAAGTTATATTAACTGTGAACAATCTGCTTTAGAGACCCACCAAATAGTATATTTTATCAGAAGACCTGAAGAAACATTAACTATTCAACTTGTGAGGTGTGAGTATCAGTTTAGCCTGTATAACATGTCTATGCCACTAGAATCTCCAAACAGAATTGCAAAAACAAACACAGTTTCAAACTCGTTCCCCTCATCTACAGTTGGTCAGATAAATAAATAGTCCCGCCTCAAACCCACACCATCACGTCAATGTCGCTATAATGGGAATCAACCAACGAATGGCTTGCCATGTTCAATATGCAAAAGCTTTGAAATACTTTATACAAAGGCATAATGATGATGATCAGCACTGCTGCTTTGTACTCTTTGTCAATCCACTCAATTTCACTGTCACAACACGATTAATGTATGTGTCCCGGTTCGAAATTATGGCAAGAGAAAAATGCTCAATTTGTGCATGTTTACACAAACATCCAAATGAGCAGTCCTCCTCGCTGAACTGTCATGCTGTTTCCAGCAGGAATTTAACGAGTAAATGTTGGTTGTAGATTTAATTAGCCACCATGGGGATGTTTCTTTGTCTGAGGCGGAAAATTCCGACCACTGTCAGTCTGACACTGATGAATAATAAATTCTGCACACACACTGCACAGGTTTCACCCTCAAGAGTCTGCAGTGTGTCAATACGCGCTAATATCTAAAGCATAAAATAATTGTCCTTTCAGATTAATAAGGGCCTGAGATGGAGAAGACCAGGGCTAGTCACACATCTCAGTAACCAAACTAGCATACGACAAGGGTCAAATATATAATGAAGGCAGATTTTAAATAAAATGTTGAACTGTGTTCTCAGCACAAGCGTACTTCTCATAAATGTCAGGTTGGTTTCATTTATACTATTAATGACCATATTTGTTGGCCAATATTTGATATTTCTTGGGTGTTCATTTCAACTTTTTAAGTTTCGGGAATGGTTTCCTTGCACAAAACTGTTTAAAAAGCCTATAATAGTTTGTTTAAATGGCAGGTTTCATTGCGACACAGACTTTAAGCTTTGTGTCGATACAGAAACTGGCTTAAAAGTGAACCTAACCTGAAACCTGAGGTAAAAAGTGTAACAACTAGTCCAGGTCTTCCATGTAAACAATGTATGTTCACACTTTTAAGTGCATTATACATTCGATTAAGGCACCAGTGGCAACTTTGATGCTCGGATCTGATAGAGATCGCAGTGTGTGCTAGAAATCAGCTTTGATTTGCAGCTTCTTACCAGCCCTGTTTTCTTTGAGCCGTAGAATTAGTCATCTCGGCGAAATCTGATTAGTTACACTGACAATACGGTGATGTGGAAATTACTTTCTTGAGCATATCATTAAAGAATAATCGATATGATGGATGCGATGAAGGCTGGAGCTATTTATTGCGTCTGAGCAGAGGCCACGCGGGGCGTCTTTGCTTGGCATCTCCCTCATAATGAGCATTTAATTTGTCTAAAAGACAAAAACATCGGTGCAGGGTCAGAGAGGCCTGGCTGTGGTTCAGCGTTCTCTCTCTCTCTCTCTCTCTCTCTGTGTGTCTGCAGGACCGCCCCCAGCTTGTTCCAGCCCATGACTTAATTACCTAAAAATAAATTGGCTCATGAGTATATGTGAGCAGCACTTCAAGACGAGACCTCCTCACACTCCATGTTTTAATGCTCTCATTATCCGAAGGGATTTGAATTCTGGGCAGAACCAAATAGGGAAGAGAGAGAGATTGAACCTCAGCTTCCTGGTGGCTTCTGAACAGCTTCAAAGATTTAACGGTCAAATAATTAACTGACCTTAGCTTTACATGAGGTCTTTGTTAATAATGGTGAGCCACATTATGAGACTGTACAAAAAAAAAGACTTTCTGTGGAACATGAGCTTCAAAGAAGAGTTCATAGAAATGCACTATTTCGTCAACAAGAACACAACAAATTGGACAGGTGGATAAAATGCAGAGTTAAAGCACTTTACCACTGTGATATAAACTTTTTTATCCAACACTGCAAAAAAAAAAAAAAGACTTGTTTTATATCTTGAATTAAAGTTATTACTAACAATCTTTTGGTGAGGTTTAAAACAAGAAAAAAGTATCTGCTAGATGAATGAAATAAAAAAATGAAAAAATACAATATACATGTACAATTATTATTTTAACATCATAATATCACTTTTACTGCTTGTGCTTTAAGTACATTTATTTGGTTTTGAGGACATTTTGAAATTTGAACTGGAAAACAAGACAATTCTGATTTAAGAAAATATTATTATAATTATAAAAATTTTATTTAAAATAATATTTTAATATTATTAAAAAGTATTATTTAAGTATTATTTATTATTACTATTTTTACACTGTAAAAAATATATGATCAACAATTAATTTTTTTTTTTTTGAGTCCTACAAGATTCAACTGACTTTTTTAAGTCAGTTTAATGCAATTTAAGTTGAAATGATATAAGCATCCAAGTTGATTGTCCTTAAAAATTTAAAGCAGCAACTTAATAGGAAATAAGCAGAAATAAGTAAATATCCCAAACCAAAAAGAATTTGCCAAAAACATATTCCAGTACATGCAAGACTGTACACAAACTTACTGTGCAGTGTGCATCTCTGACCTCTGTTGCACACCCAGAGAAGATCTGAACATCCACACATGAATTCATACGAATTCTTGAAGCTGCACACATTTTGAAGTCATATTTTAGTTAGGTCAGTTGAATTGATGAAGAACCTGAGAGATAAAATAACTTTCAAGCACATTGGATTGCAATAGCATGACCCAACACAAACCATCAAAAGACCCGTGAAATATTGGTATTATTCAGATGAAGCAGGAAAGTGTGTTCTAAACCTCATGCTGTGTAGGAAGTTTGAGTTTATTTCTGAGACAGTGGAAGCAGATATTACTTTTTGACTCTATTACAAAGATTAATTGCATTAAAGGTGGGATTTTGTGTCCCAGAGTTCAACGTATGACATTTAAAACCAACAGGGGACTGAACTTCATTAAAAAGATTTATTACAAAGAATCATGTATAACATTTCTAAAACCATACCTTATTAACTCGGTTTTAAAAGTAAACTGAATTAAGTGCCACGTTATTCTTTGTAATGATGACATCCTTTCTGCACTTTACCAAGATCATAGACCCTGGTGCTCAGGGGTAAAATTAAAGTACACGTGATGACACACGTCTCGGTTAAGAGAATGGGAAACTTTATGAAACAAACTACCAGCTACCCTGAGACAACACACACACACACACACACACACACACACACACACTAAAACCAGTGCAAAATCCATTGCTGCAAATCATTACTTGACCCACCCATTTAATTCCCCATACATACAACCTATTAACAATACTCAATTGTTACCCAATAAATAATATATTATACTCAAGTTATGTCCAGTTGTTTCAACAAAACAGCCAAGCACTTACCTAATCTAGCAAACGCTAATCTGATTGGTTGGCATTACAAATTCCAACCAATCTTCAGGTTCCTTAACAACTTCAGGAAGCCACCGTATAGGTTTGTAAATCAGTCTGTAAAAACAAAGTAATGCTTACAAGGAAGTTGATACAATTAGCATTTTTGAGGAAGAACTAATCACTGGATTTCCCAATGTGGCATTTAGTTTTTGAGCCACTTAGGAACAACTAATCTACAAAGATATCCATGAGCAGAATCTTTTTTATGGCTGTGGAATAATCAATATACTTTTGAACAAAAAGAAATTCTCAATACTAAGTCTACATATATTTCTGAGAGCATTTTTTTCCCCAACACATCCAAATGCAAACCTACTGTTGCACTATAATTTTAATAATTTCCCCCACACACCACTCTATTGTATTGGTATCAACTATTTCTGATGAACCTGCCTATGAATGAACACACAAAAACATTTCAAATTAAAGCTGCAAGCAGCATTTATCGGGGTTCAAGCATTTAAGGCCTTTAAGCACATAAGCATTTAAGACATTAAGTTTTATTTAGCAAGCTTTTAACCACTGAAATAATAGATGGAAAAGTCCATTTACAGCCTATACAGGCAATAGGAAATATGTGGTTTTCAAAGCTTTTTGCCAGTTATAGCGCCATCTATGGTCCGATCTCCATGAAACTCTGGAGATAGCCATTTTGCCCGCTTTGAGCCAGGGATCACAATGGTGGGGACAAACGGTCTAAGAGTTATGAGCGATTTTGTACTTTTGGCTGCTGTAGCACCACCTATGGGCCAATCGGGGTCATACTCTGATAGGTTGTCCCCAAATTGAGGCCTACCATCTGGCCAGGTTTCAAGTCTCTAGGCCTTACGGTTTGGCCTGCACGATGCGTTTTACAAATCCTTACAATTACAATAGGGTTTCAGCACTTCGTGCTTGAACCCCTAATTATGGTTGACCTCTTAATTTGTCCATCAAACAATTTCTTCCTGTTCTTGACTAAAATTAGCTGTAAAACTGACCAAACCTTAAGTGCAATCATGGGTAGGCTACTTGTCTTCTGGGATCTACGAAGATATGGAATCCCTGAAGATATCTTGGGCCTTTTTCAAGACAGGAAGTTATAATCAAAGTACAAACACATTCAGTTCTTAAAAAGTGTTCTGGGACATGCAATAAATATGAATTTCATTACAGTACACAATGTTTAATGTTACGCAGGTGGCCTCCAGCTTCAACGCTCAACCCCAGAGGCAGCCGCTTTGGCTTTTGTCTGTATTCATTTGTCAGTGCTTGCCGCAACACCGATACAAAACGTATCCTTGAAGTGTGGCAGCTAAATTAACTTATGTTCCCATGGTGGTATTTGATTGCATGTGTCTCGTAGAAATAGTGGTGATTAATTTCCTGCGAACTGTTCTGAACTTCAAACAGTTTGAATTGTATGTAATATCACTCTATAAATGTAGTTTACTACCCCCTAGCAAAATCTAATGGTGAAGCGAGAAACAGTCCATCGTTATCCTTGAGAGCAGTCCAGATTATAATATATCTATGCAGGGTTTTTACGTTTCCGTCGTTAGCGTTGTTTTCCTGATGATTTGTGTATGGAGCCATATTGTGCCTTGCTTTCTAATTGTGAAATTATGGGCCAGGAATATTGTCAAAACTTCATAGCGGCTTCAATTTGTATTCAGCAAAGGAGTCTTAGAGGTGTGCCAG
Source organism: Rutilus rutilus (assembly GCF_951802725.1). NCBI lineage: Eukaryota > Metazoa > Chordata > Actinopteri > Cypriniformes > Leuciscidae > Rutilus > Rutilus rutilus. The sequence goes on from NC_140228.1 coordinate 9,357,174, forward strand.
GAATATATCAAAACTCTTGCAAGCCTACACGAAGCATGATTTCCCTGACAGACATCTCAAGCATCTGAAGTTGAAGGCAGTCGAGAAATCTGACACAACTGATGTGGAGAATTCAATATGACACGTAGAATGCTGAAGTTTTTTTAAATGCTAAACGGGTTCTTCCTAAAAATGTGCCAAGGCAAACTGGTTCAATCACAGACAGTGCAGTTAAAGGAGAACTCCGGTCAATTTTAACATTGAGCTCATTTTTTTGTACATTTGGAGTGCTGTCAATACAGAGAACAACGACAAAAATCGGTGTTGCCTACACCGAGTTATTCTATTTTAAAAATTTTCACCCTGTTGACTTCAATGGGGCAAGTTTTAAACCTGCTTTTAGCCTCTTAACATCCTTGATGTGTCATTACAAGTGCACAGAAAATGTGAGTGATTCCTTCAGAGTGAACACGATTGAATCTGACTGCAGTAGATGTGAAAGACCAGCGCAAATACCTGTGTTTACATCCTGTTTTCAGTTGAAGTCCAAAGTAGTCGATTGCCGAGTTCACGCGCATAGGTTTAGTTACCTATGATCACGCACGTGAACTCGGTAATCGATTACTATGGACTTCGACCGAAAACAGGAAGAAAATACAGGTATGTGCGCTGGCTGAAATAACAATACCCGTTCTTGTCTTAGGACAACTTTTAAACTTTTTTGATTCACTTCAAATGTTGACTACTGTATTAGCGTAAATATTCTTTCATACACACAAAAATGCTATTTATGCTATTTGAGTTGTAAAGCTGCATAAAATGATATTTTTAAAGTAATTTTAGTGATTATGGTGCCCAGTTGTAATGGAAATTAAGTTGCACAATTAGATATTAACTTTAGTTAAAAAGTTAGTGATTTTATGTATAAAAATGATGTTATTTAAGCCAGCGCAAATACCTGTGTTTACATCCTGTTTTCAGTTGAAGTCCAAAGTAGTCGATTGCCGAGTTCACGCGCATAGGTTTAGTTACCTATGATCACGCACGTGAACTCGGCAATCGATTACTATGGACTTCGACCGAAAACAGGAAGAAAATACAGGTATGTGCGCTGGCTGAAATAACATAATTTTTATACATATCTTTGTATAAAGATATGTATATATCTTTGTCAACAGGGTGCAAATTTTAAAAATAGAATAACTCGGTGTAGGCAACACCGATTTTTGTCGTTGTTCACTGTATTGAGAGCACTCCAAATGTACAAAAAAATGAGCTCAATGTTAAAATTGACCGGAGTTCTCCTTTAAAGGAATATTGCATTTAATAACAGCATTTGTGGCATAATATGGTTATGGTGAACAAAGGAAGTGAAGGGGCCATTTTTTTGAGAATTTAAAAGAAGAAATATGAAGCTTATAATAAATTAAAAAAACACTAAAAAAATTTGTTAAAGGTGCACTATGCAGGATAAAAAATTAAAATAAAAATAATTATAGACTAATGCCTCTCAATCATTACTTACGGTCCACTAGAAACATCTGGTGGAGTTTGTGTCTACAGGGGCCGTTTACACTACACTGTTTTCAACTAAAACCGGAAAATGCATTTTGTATGCATTTTGGCCTTTCATTTACACAACAACTGCGTTTTTCGGGCCTAAAAATGAAAGCTTTTGTAAACGGGTTTCTATTGCAAGTTTTTGAAAATGATAATGTTATCATCTCCATGTAAACAACAAAAAAGTGAATTTGTGAAAACGACATCATGCGCATGCGTATTACGTTTTCAGTCTGTAGGTACGTAGTTTCTTTACAAAGTGACATCGCCAACTACTGGCCTGGCATGCATAACAGTTTTTTTTCTATGTGAACAGGGATAGTTTTGACAACATTGTTGTCTGTATACAAATAAAAATAAAAAAAAACACAAGGGAAAAACTACGGTTTTAGTACATCGTTGTCATGTACATGTACCCAGAGACACCATGCCTTTATTTTCATATTTTCATCTTGAATTCCAGTGCTCGTGATGAGACGTGGCGCTCCTGGAAGGGATTTTATCCTCTGAAACTCTGGAAGCACGCTAAGTTGTCATGTCTCGACACAAAAACAGTTAGCTAATGTTGTCATTGTCTTGTTGACTGCTATCTGTAAATCGACAGATTATAGGCATTGTACTTATGTTTTTATGATGAAACAATTATTGTTTCAAGCTAGACTAAAGCCAGTCATCTAACTACAGTAGTCAACATTTGAAGTGGATCTAAGTTTCATCAAAGTTATACATGAAATTTGAACAATACCCGTTCTTGTCTTAGGACAACTTTTAAACTTTTTTGATTCACTTCAAATGTTGACTACTATATTAGCGTAAATATTCTTTCATACACACAAAAATGCTATTTATGCTATTTGAGTTGTAAAGCTGCATAAAATGATATTTTTAAAGTAATTTTAGTGATTATGGTGCCCAGTTGTAATGGAAATTAAGTTGCACAATTAGATATTAACTTTAGTTAAAAAGTTAATGATTTTTTTGTTAAAGATTATTTGGGCCTATGTCTATACAATTGAAACCGTGAGTATTTTAACATTTATAGGTTAGTCCCATTCCATTGAAGTATAGTAATTAACATTGTCACTAACGCTGGCATTGAGTTTAATTAGTATTTCAACCGGAATATATTGCTTTAAGAAGCAAAGAATGAAACATTGCACAGTCAAAATGTAATTAGCTGGTAAAAAGCCCAAAGTCTTATGCAGCATAGAGACAGATTCACAAATCAGAGCCCTCTTCTCTAACAGAACTCAAAGAACTTTTCAAAGAAGAACCTACTCATGGCTCACATGGGAGGTATTTGGTTGACAAATGTGTGCAGTGATAGTCAAGTAAAAAAAAAAAAGAAAAAAAAAAGCCTGTACTGTCCCGAACCCTCCAGTAACCCACATTCAAAAAGTTTCTTTGAGAGCTACATCAGAGCAGCACGCCTAGCACTTAAAAGCTTAGGACATGCAAAATGCCTGAGGCAACATTTTCATTGCAGGTACTCCCAAGCGATTCAATATCCAGAGCGGCTGGCCAAATACTATAGTAAATTACTCAATTATTTCCTTCTCCTCTTCTTTTTTTTATTTTTTACCTTGGAATGGATATAAAAGCAGATATCCATAATATTCAGATGACCCTGATGAGAGCAATGTCAGTCCATGATAGCATTCTTTGAAGAACTCATAACGTCTCTCTGTTCCTGCCTCTGCCATGATCTTGGAAGACCCTCGGAGGTAAGCTGCAAGAAAGTGACTCCGTGAAGTTTCAAGGTGAGGCCGTTGTCAAGGCATCAGGTCTCTTATTAGTTTCTGAGCTGAGGCGCCTTATTAGGTATTCTGGAGAGAACCAGCTTCTCCAAGAATTTTAATTAGTGTGACTTTAACAAAAGAGTGAGGATTCTGCCATCTGCCTACCATAACAAGAATTCCTCACTAATTAAAACACAGAATAATACATAACGAAAGGAATTATGCTGTTTTAGGGATTTCACCATGTGAAAATCTGAAGCTCATTTTTTCTTATTTGTGCATACACTACAACAGCAGCAAAAAGACCGTGTTAAACACACTGTTTTGTATGTGGATGTTTCTTCAAATATGGGAACGTTTGGCCCTGCGGATTTAGAAAAAGAATAAGCTCTCTTAAAACAAGGGCGACTAATCATTAATTTAAGCCATTAGTCAACTAATCGCACACTTATATTCATTTACTAACTTAAATATATCCTGGGTGAATACTAAACCATAACGGCTTTAATACTGTATATAGCCTACACTCAAGCACACACATAAAGCCTGCTGCAAAGCACCAGCAAAAGTAATGATTTTGAATTTGTCAGAAAAAATAGCAAAGAGACATTTTAATTATTTATTAATAAACTAGTGTTTTCTGAGTCAGTGTCGGCTGCAAAGATGAAGTTGAGTTAGAGCAAGTGGCCAAGTTAAGTTGCTACTATTTACATGTTTAAATATTTAAGCCATATTTGAGGTCGATGGATGACAGGCGAACGTTTGGATTTCCTACCCAACATATTACCACAAGGACCCGCTGTTAACGTTCACACGAACTGCGTGACTTAGGCACTTAACGTGAAGTTTTGTTTTCTTGGGCTTTTTTTGCGACTAACTGACTAATACAATTTTGGTCGGCTAATGGCCCATTCACACCAAGTAAGATATAACTATAAAGATAACGATAAATATATAGTTCTAAAAAAAATGTCTCAATGTTAAAGAATAGCAGAGTTCCACCACAGCTAATGATAACGGCACAGACAAACGATATTATTGCCTGAAGTTGAAGAACTCCTGTAGCATGAAGCATGCAAAACATTATAAAACACTGTTTGTTTGCTTTTTGTCATTATGCTCATTAGATTATAGGTGTGGAATAATATATAAACGTAATTCAATAAAAATTAGGAAGAAGCATCCATGTACAGTCTAACCAGAAAACGACAGCCCATTAGCGATAGGAAGTTGAAGGATAGTGGTTTAATTCTGCCTCAGACCTCCAGTGAGCCTTCCACTTTGCTTCTGTGGGAAGGACCCTGTGCGTGTGCAGGCATTAATTGATTGTTAAGAAGAATCGGGGCAGCGAGGGTCTGTTATTGTTGTGTTTGAAAAGATAATTTGCTAAGAATGAATTTGTCACAGAGCTCTGGATAGTCTTATCTGGTCTGTCACGATAAGAAAAGTAGGGTAAGTAAAAGTAAAGGCGCATTAGCATCGGCACGGCCATCACAATGAGGCTCAATGACAAGGATATTTTTCAACTCTCAAGGGAGTTCAGCATAATAAACCGTCACTTATTAAGATATCATCGCAAGTAGGAGGCTCACACCACTATTGCATGTAAATTTCAATATGCAATACAGGATACGCCTTACTCTAATCTGCTCCGTCAGGATATTTAAAGCCTAGAAAGCACACAATGGACCTTTTCAAGCTGTTCTTATCTTCCTGGTACCTACAGTTCCTCTGATCTACTGGAGCCTTCTGTTCCCACAGCAAATCCAGACACCTACACCTAAACCTCTTCAGCTCACATTGTGGGAAGACCCATTACATCAGTAATACCATCAGATAGAATGAAAATGCAGCGTGATGAGCCTTGCTGCTCACTCTATGGGGTTTCCAGACGTGGTCAAGCACAAGTCTGGTCGTCACAAATGAAAGCTAAAGTCACACAGTCAACAACAGCGGCATAAAAAGTAGTGAGAAATTAGTAATACTTTACAATAAGGTTTTATATTTTAACATTATTTAAATGCAATAGGTATCATAAACTAACAACGGAAAGTACTTTGCATTAATACTGGCAAATGCAAAAAATTTTATTGTATTAATATTGTTTAATGTAATGTAAAAATTCATATACATATACAGTAAAATGTTTAACGTATAAATTAACGATATTGTCCAATATATTTTGGACAGAAATGAACAACAAACAGTAAATCTAGAAATAGGAAATATATCTTAACCTAGATTTATAAATGCTGTAAAAAGGTTCACTGTTTGTTTATTATACCTTGTTAACAAATTGAACCTTATTGGAAAGTGTAAGTGTAAAGTGTAACCAAGAAATTGTGCTTAAGTATGGACACTGTGTTGAATATATATTCTGAATTAAGTCAACGTGTCTATCTGGCCCAAAACGTATGCAAGTAAAAAAAAAAAAAAAGAAGATTTACACAATTAATTTTACATATTAGAAAAAATTTACAGTACTGCATTACACCGTGTCCTAACCAGACGCGATGCGATAAGATTCCAGCGACAAATAATTTGTCTGTCCACACTAGACTGCGAGATGCGTCAAAATCAATCAAAACACACAGCCAATCAGAACAGCGTGTGGGCGGAGTCTCGCGGCAAGTGCACAGCACCAGAGAGTAATCTTGATGGCACTCACAAGAAAATGGATAAGTATAGGCTACATAATCAAATTCACAAATATTACACCATTTAAACATGATTAAAAATGCATAGGCTACTGAGTTACTAAAACAATCTTTGTCAAAGACTTGTTTGTTCACAGTTTGAACGTACAAATTTGATTAATCACAATTTAAGGCAGCTCAATGTTATAATGAAACGTAAAATGAAACCTATTGGGAGGGATATATGGATTCTCCATCTGCAGCAATATATACAATTAAAATGTATTGCTTAAGGTCAAAGACTGTGTTGTGGTGACTGATGAGATAATTTTTTACAAGGACCAATGATCAAATACAGTGTGCAAATACAGTTTACAATAAAATGGATGTCATTGGGTTTAAAAGTTCAACTGGGGGCATAATTTGATTGTGATCCGCTTGTAAGCTCAGTAAGATGCATGATTTTGCCATTCAAAATATAATTGCTAAGAAGTATTCAAGTACTCAAATTCTCGTATGTACAAATTCGCTAAAATATATATATATATATTTGGAATGGAGTACAAATACTTTTACTTTGCTTGATCAATTCCTTGCATCTGCATCTGGTTGAAGGACTTTCAAATGGGAGCCACAGTCAAGACATATTCAAATGAGGTCAGAATACATATTGGCTGATTTCTGCTGAGACCTCTAATGTAATGTCAGGAAGATGGAGAGAACAATGTTGCCTCAATAGGAGGTTGGGAATTTTAAGAGGGTGGCTTACAATATGAAATACATCCCAGAGGATCACAGAGCTCAGAGGAGGAAAATTACAGCTATAAGACCCAACCTGTTTGGGGTTTCAATGATCCAGACCAAGGGAAAGCAACGTGTTTGGCTGTAATTGTGTGGTAAAAGGAATCGCCATTCAACTTCGGGTCTGTTACACCTAATGAACTAGGTGCAAATTTGTGTGTGTATGAAGAGTTCAGATGCAAAAGCCTCTAAGTGCCATCTGAAATTTTCTTCTAGAATGATCATTTTTATCAAGCTCAGTTCAGTAATTTCACTTAAATGACAATTAATAGGTAATTTTCATTGCCATTTAAGTGAAATTACTGAATTTAAATATACAAGCTTGATAAAAATGATTATTCTACAAAAAAATTCCAGATGGCACTTAGAGGCTTTTGCATCTGAACTCTTCATATATAAATATATGTGTACGTTGAACCACGTTGAAAGAAACATGGTCCATGTGGCTCATGCGCTATATCCCAAGTCTTCTGAAGCCATACATTTGTTTTGTGTGGGAACACACTAGCATTTAATATTAATCATTCACCCGAGCTGTCCTTTGCATATTCATGAGGAAAACAGCAAATGTCTACTTCATGAAAAAATTGTTGATTTGAGATGGGTTTTATTCAGTGAATTTGACAGACTTTTCTGCTCATACTGATCATGTATAAAGTGTCCAGGGGCATTAAAAGTGATTTTCTGACTGGATTGCATGCAGGCGGGTACAAAACTGATATGAAAGATCTGTTCAGAAATCAGACAGTTTTGGTTCTCAAAATATGACTCACTGACTGAGGTCTAGTGGTTAATAGCTCACTGGAGCAGTAGATTTTCAGTAAATAATTATACAAATTTCAACTATTATGGCTTCAGAAGACTTGTGATATAGTGCAAAATTCTTAAGAATAAAGCTTATTGGCATTAACTGAAGAACCTTTAAAATTCATGGAACCTTAACGTTGTACAAAAGGTTATTTGGGTTATTAGAAACAGAAAGTAAAACATAGTTCTTTTAAGAATTGTTCTCTGAAAGGTTCTTTGTGGAACCCAAAACCATCACTGCAAAAAAAAAAAAAAAACGTTTTATTTTTAAGAGTGTACTTTGATGACCTTGCATCCTTTTTCAAAGCTTCTTGTTCATTGCAATTTCATGCAAAAGAGGGACCAGAATGTTATAGAAAATCGTTCATTTGTGTCCTGTAAGAAAGTCATACAGGTTTGCAAAGACATGAGGGTGAGTAAATGATGGCAGAATGTTCTAGGTGAACTATAAAACCATTCCACATTATCTACACATCAAATGCAAAAGCATGTCTGACTTTGTTCTGCTAAAAAAAAAAAAAAAAGAGACACATAGCTCCACAAAGTCTCAGACTCCATATGACCAGATTAGTGAAAGCGAAGTGACGTACAGCCGGTGTTAAGTAGTCCAGATCATGCTCGGTAGGGAGGACACACTTCTAGGGACATGCAGAACCTTGCTGTAGCTATTCTGCTATTATTAACTCCCAACATGCATCTGGGCAAATATTCATGGAGATCAATGTCATCACAAAGACATAGCAGGCGAGAGAACATGCCAGGAATGATTCATCCTCAGCTTGGGAAATGGTGCCAATATTTAAACCCTGTTAGCCCATGCTAGTTCACAAACAGCCTGAATAGACCATGTGCAACGGCTCCAGAGAAGAGTCAGCAACCTCTCTCCAGATATTCATCTGCCGTTAGATATCATATTAACATATATTTGAGACCTTTTATATTAAAGCATAATATTCCAGTCTCATGTGATATGGCACAGCTTCAACGCAAGTCAATGGGTTATTTTTCCCTTTTAAACATCCACCAATTGAAAACCATAAGTCTGAGCACAAATGTCCTCAATAAACCACACAGTTTGATCAATCATGCATGTCTGTAGCACAAACAGATTCTTTAAAGTATGAGCAATAGTTACAGTGATGCATGCCTACGTAAAATAACACCACCAAGATCTCCAATGACTCCCATGGTCATTATATTTTAATGTTAAATATGCAACTATGAGTTTTGAAAAAGTGATTTTGGAGGTCAGAGTATTTTGAAGAATTCTGTTTTATATTTGATTCGCTGGAAACTGTTCGCAAGTGTGTAGTCTCAGTTTTTTGGAAATTTTCCCAAAGAACCTTTGGGAATAATTGCGGCATGATTTAAAATTCAACTTAATCAAATGTATTTATTTTTTCCATTTGCTAGGTCTTTGAGAAAGAACTAAGATAAACTGCAGGAGTGCTTGCTAAAGCTCTGTGCGCCAAACAGATTCCAGACCTTTATTTGTTCATTTTTGATCTGTCAAATTGGTTTTGAAGGGAGTCAAAATTGGGGGAAAAAAACGGTTATGTTAAGTTGTGGAAAAATGCTCTGAGCCCAACAATAGCATGTGCTGCATTCTAAGCTGGGGAAGCACAAAGTCTCATACATGAACTCTGCCCTACTGATTCTAGCCTGTGTTTTATGTTTTTCGCTAGGGTTGTGCAAAATTCAGAATTGAAATTGAAATTGAATCAGCCACACCACACAGAAACTTGAACTGGAATTTGAGCTGAAATGCTAAAAAAAAAAGAGTTACAATCACTTAAACAATAGTTCCAAACTTTGGGGTAAGACTTTATTTAAAAAGAAATGCATATTATTCCAACACTATCTCACGACCAATTCGTACGAATTCGTACGAATGATAAAAAGTTGGCTAATTCGTACGAATTCGTACGACCTCACTCGTACGAATTTGTACGATTTGTCTAAACCTACGTGATGGGTAGGTTTAGGGGCGGGGTCAGGGGTAGGTCATTCGTATGAATTTATACGAATTGGGCAATTCGTAAAATATGTACGATTTTGCAAAAATCTATTCGTACGAGTGAGGTCGTATGAATTCGTACGAATTAGCCACCTCGTAGAATTTGTACGTTTTCCCATGAGATCAGGTTGATTATTCAGCAAGAACACATTCAATTGATCAAAAGCATTGACAATAAGTTTTACATTGTTAAAAAAAAAGATTTCCATTTAAAAAAATGCTGTTGTTTTGAACTTTCTATTCAAAGAATACTAAAACAAAAAAAGTTTCATGGTTTCCACAAACATATCACGCAGCACAACTGTTTTCAACACTAATAAGAAACGTTTCTTAAACACCAAATGAAATAAAATTTTCACAGGAATAAATCACATTTTAATATATATTAAAATAGAAAAGAGTAATATTATTTCACAATACTACTTTTTTTACTGTCATTTTTGACCAAATAAATGCAGCATTGGCTTACCAACCCCAAACTTTTGAACAGTAGTGTAAATGTGATTTATTTTTATTTATTTTTACTGTGAAATTAAATGCTCTTTCAACTTGGCCCTCAAACGGTAATTTATTAAATATGATGAAATGTATATCTATCAAAAATGCTTGCTTTTCTAGTTAAAAATACTGCTACATGTATATGAATGTCTTATTATAAATTGATTTTAATTCTACTTCAAATTCAAATTCAATTCCTTTTGCTATCAATTCAAACTTGAATTGGAATGGAATTTAAATACATTGGATCCTCAGGCTAGAGCGGTTTGTCAGATGCTCCTTAGTAGCATTTGCTTTTATAGTGACATGCTTATTTTTGATAGACACACCTACCTTAACAATCGTGAATCACTATGAGCTCTGCATATGAATCAGACATATGCCGTTAGAGAAGATTTCTAACTGACCACAGCATAATCGGTGCATTTTCTGTTAACCATCTTTTCATCCGTGTTAGCATTACTCTTATCCTTCCTATTGACTAGCCTTTCAGCAGTTACACGTAAGTGGCTAACAGCTCACTTGGAAAGGTGTGAAAATTGTACTGCAAATTGAACCATCAAACATCACGGCAAAGAAGAAAACTTGATGAAAAGAAAAGCCTGTGCCTGATAACCCTTTGAAAACATCGTCTATCACATTAGAAGGAAAAGTTTCATTTCAGAATCCGTTGGCTTATGTGGTTACGGTTCACTCTCCAAAGGTTGAGCTCAGGTTCAGCGGATGATTCTACTGAGGCTCGTCGAGGCCTCCTTTACGCCCCTATTGATCCATAGGAAAGAAGAAGTGGACTCAAGAATCCTTTTGAAGGTTTGTTGCTCAGTTTCTGCTTAACCCCTACTACACCAGACAACACTCAAAAAAAGATAAAAAGGAGATCATGATGATTTCTCTCATCAACGAAGGAGATGCAGCTAATATGCTTTACAACTTTTTACATTTATTCATTTTTGGTTTTGGTTGGAATTTACATAGTTACAAATAAGCTGACAACAACAGTTGGCAATCAACCACAGGCAATGAATGAAGGATGGTAACAGTTTCACTGACCAACAGGGACCTAAATAAGGGGGAACGATCAGTTACTAGAGCTGTACATGCATTAATGGAGACCTGCGTAATCCAATTCACAAACAAATGACTATTGTTCTTCAGTGAATCAAAAACATTCTGCTGTAGTGAGCATTAACTCTTTTAAAATGGTAAAACTATTCATCAGTGGACCAAAAACCCAGAGCAACCAGCATAGTCTGAATCACAAGAAGCAAATTACTCATTTAAACCAGTTCTTTATCTAAAACATACAGCATAACCAACCCAAACAGCAATAGTGTCGGCCCAGTTCCGGCCCACATCTGGACCGTGTGGAATCCATGTGTACCAGATGCGGGTCGGATCTGGGCTGACAATGTTGCTGTCTGGGAATGCAGTCCACAATTAAAAGATACACAAACAAATGACTTTTAAATTGTGAATTGTGTAATAAATGTAAATTGTGATTATACATATTGTCCATTTTTTTTGACAATCACTGCAACCAAATATTATAATATACAATAAATATTATTATAACACTTTAATGTTCTCTGATTGAAAATGTGATTGACATGCAGATAAGTTTATGTCATTTTGGCATTGATATTGTATAGATTTATGTCAAGGCGCGCACGATAGCTAGACAAGAATGAAAATAAGTTGACAATTCTGTGCAACAGAGGAGGTTTACACAGACTCCAAGACAGCCTGTGACTAAAAAGGCAATTGCATATTTCAGGAAGTTAAATATGTCAGACAGCAGACAGTTCATCATTTTGTCTGTGCTGGGGTGTGTTTCTGGGATATGAAGATATATCTATGAGCCATAATGCTCAAACAAACGGATGTTAAATATAGAATTGTAAATGACTGCATGGAGAAAAACAGCTCTTTAAATAATTTATTGATATATTTCGAGCTCCTCATTCCCACAGACAGAACGAATCCCGTTTCCTACCAGATTTAGAGGAGGAGACAAAATATGATGGTTTCTCTCTAATGCCTGTGCCATTTTTGGGTTTTACTGCATAATGAAAATTGTCTTGTGATGTGTGACAAAAAAGTCTTGTGACAAGTAACTGGCAAGCTTAAATTCTGTCGCAGTTTGAGGCGGCGTTGATAGCTTTGACATAGGGTCGTCATAGGGTTGGGTATCATTTTAATTTTAGCGATACAGATTCATCTTATCGATTCCAATAAGTAAACAAATAGATATCAAACATTTATTGTGTCTTTTTGTAAAACATTTCATTGCAATCACTGATTTTTTTTATATCAAACAAGTATATACACACACTCACACACACATATATATATATACTGTATAGCCTCTTTATAAACAGACTACAAGGCAGTTGGCATATAATCTATTTAACGATATTACAATTTTGAATCGTCTGACAGCCAATTTTTAAGAAAGCAGAGTCTGAATGAGTTATGGGGGCTTTTTGGAGGTAATTCAGGTCAGTTCTGTGGGCGATTGTCTCTAGGCAGCTGTAGGTACAGTCTGTCCAGCTCAAAGATCTTAATATCGTGCTGCTCTGCTTCACTAACCACTGCATCTCAGTTCCACACCAGAGCACACCGCAGGTATGTCCACTTTATATACGCATTTCCACCTGCAGTGAAGGAAGAGGAAGAATGAGGTGAACTTCTGCTCCAACTTCGGTAATGAATCCAGACTCCCCACAGCTACCCGAGCAGTTCTTAATAGGCAACCGGGGGGCTGCACACGGAGACCGACCGGAGCTAGGTGGGAATTACATGGGATCACACCCTCCAGAGACAGACGCAGAGTCCCCTCCTCATTCTGCATTCTCTCCCTGCATATTTCTTACTCAATTACAGACATCTACATCAGGACACCTGCTGGCCTGTCATTTGACTGGTCACATTTAGAACAGACGATCATAAGGAGCTGTCTCCGTTTGTGGACAGGTAAAAGTTCTCAAAGATGGCATAATAAAGGACTATATCAACCAGAGACCCCTAGGTAAATGTTAACTCTTAATTTATGAGCCACAAAATTGCAAAAGATTGTTTTTCAAACATGTTTCCCAAATACTACTCCCATCTGCTATTGGTTTGAACCAAGTGTGCCACACAAGCCCTGAAAAGTCAGAGATTTGATAATGTACAAATGTATTTGTTTGTGTTGTTGAAGCATAATAAACGAAAAAGTGAAGGCAAAGTGTCTCGTTCGCCCCCCGGTGGCTGGTCCCAGTATAGGTAATAAACCCCGCCTCCCCATGAAGTCTAATGGGACTCATTTAGTGATGGGAACTAAATCAAAATACACTTCAAATATAATTTTTTTCCAAATATGTTTTCTGTTATTTTAGATTTTTATCACACTGATGTGATAGTTGTGTTCGTTTTTTTAAATAAGTTTGGTCTTAGTTAGTTATTTGATGCTATAAAAACGGAAATGTGACGTCATGATTGACAGCTGTGTGATTGACAGTGTCTCTAAATGAAGTAGTCACTGAGGCACCAACAGACTTTTTTGGGGGGGATTTTCGGTAGGAGATTGGAGCTTCAACTTTAATTTCTACATGTCCATAACTGTTTATTTCAAACTGACACAATGAGCTGCTCTGCAGTAAACTTTGTAGTAACTGTTTCTGAAGGAGTGAGGGCGGGACCTTGATATCGCGGCTTTACTTTCGGCTTCGGGTCCCGCGATCACTATTGCGCAGAAGCAGGTCCTAAATCTGTGCAAGATGTCAGCGCCATATTAAAGGGGTGGTTCAGGATTTTGGACATCGGACCTCATTTCCAAGTTAGCCTGGGTGTTATTTATCAGTGGAGAAAGTTTTCAACATTTTTCATTCAGTCCTTCCAGTTGCATAGTTCACCGGTGCTAGGCTAGCGCGAGTCAACGGTATCTGCTAGCCTGCCATTAAAAACAGTTTTACCCACTCCACAGTACACCAAAAGCAAATAAATTATAACGCCAGACTATCGATGTAAATGTCTGTTGAGAGAATAATGTTAGAAATCAAACTACCCTTTCATCGCATTGCAATAGTTATACATTTTCTTCCCTGTATTTATTAGCACAGTCTACAGCAGCGGCGGAGTGATATCAAGTTACCTAGGCAACCGAGAGAGCCGGTCCACATGACAATCACGCAAGTGTATTTACTTGCCGCTGACACTCATCACTTATCTCCACTAACGTTGTCAGTGTCAATCTATCAGTTATGAAAGGGACTAGCTTCATTAGCTAGCTAGAGTAGCCTAACAAAAGTTATTACCGGTTCATCTGTAGCTGTTGGTGCATCTGGAAAGACGGCTGGAACTGCATTCCTTGTCAGTGACTTGTAATCGTTTCGATTACGGGGTTTTTCAAAGTCGTCTGGTCTAAAATGATCACTACAAATTCGCAACTTTAGTAGAGTCTCTGCCGGTGTCTCGTTGTCCAAGCCAGCAGCAAGAAGCCACAGTTGGTTCCTTTCTGGATCTCTCAATGGAAATTTGTGGAAACTTTTTGGTGACCATCTATTTGGTTTATTTTTACAATTTCAAAATGCACACCGAATCACCATGTTGCCAATTCCTTAGTTTACAATCGAATGTTTCAATATCGTTGTTCAAGGCTACTACTAGCTAGCTAGACGTCCCGACTGTAGTGCGCTTCTGTTCTGTGTTTACTTTTCGGCGCAGTACTACTAACCGGAGCAAAGTAAAATTCCGCCGCTGCTGAGAAACTAGTTCCTGTAAATGTAATGCGATCATTGAGATGCAAGAGTAGTTTGATTTCTAACATTATTCTCTTTTGGTGTACTGTGGAGTGGGTAAAACTGTTTTTATTGGCAGGCTAGCAGATACCGTTGACTCGTGCTAGCCTAGCACCGGCGAACTATGCAACTGGAAGGACTGGATGAAAAATGTTAAAAACTGTCTCCACTGATAAATAACACCCAGGCTAACTTGGAAATGAGGTCCGATGTCCAAAATCCTGAACCACCCCTTTAAGACTTTGGCGGCTTCACTTTTCACCAATGGAAGAGAGTGAAGGTTTTTTTACAGTGTTTGAACGAACAGTCCCACCCCAAATGTTGCAGTGACAGACTAGTCACGATTCTCAAACAACACTGGACACATTTTCAGCAAAACCAAGCGGATTTCAGTTAAGTAAGATAAGTACGTACTGAGAAAACAAGCAACAGTGAATGACAGCACAAGCCGTCTGTCTATCAGTAACACCCCATTTCTGTCTCTCCAGCAGCAGATAATATGGACATATACAAACACGTAATAGAGTCTGTCTTCTTGGAAATATGATGTTTATATTCACCTCAGTGAATGTAAATCTACAGTTATGTATGACACTAGTCTGCATGACATCAGACATCTTTGAATTCTTGAAATATTCAATTGCCTTTGTAGTCACAGGGTGTCTTGGAGCTCTGTGTAAAACCTCTTAGCACAGAACCATCGACTTATAGCCTACTCATTCTTGTGCAGTGAAAGTGACAAAATAAAGACTTGACATAAATCTATAAAAATGAATCCTAATATGAGATTAGCTCATTTACATGTCTCAGTCAAGTGTTACACTAATAGTTCATATTACAACAATACAATATTCAGTGGATAGAAATGTATGGAAAAAATAATAATTCATAAAGTAAACAAAAATAAGTTCTCCTTATGTGCAATATACATTTACATTTCCAAACCAGCAAATTCAAGATAAGTGGAAAAGGTGGCAACATAATAATAATAATCATCATCATCATCATATACAATATAATTATTGCCATTATTCATAATTTTATTTAATATTAATTCATTAATATTAATAATGATGATGCCTTTTATATACATGACCATGCAAAAGTTAAGGGTCAGTCATTCTTTCTCTTTTGTTAAGAAATTAATACTTTTATTCAGCAAGGAAACATTTACATTTACATTTAGTCATTTAGCAGACGCTTTTATCCAAAGCGACTTACAAATTAGGACTAAATTAAGCGCGTCATCATGAAGAGGCAAAAACAACGCAAGAAGTGCTCAAAATACGAAGTTCAGGCATTATTCAGAGTAGCATAAGCCCGATAAGTGAGGTTTTAAAGGTTTTTTTTATGAGGTTAAGTGCTCACGGAAGAGATGGGTTTTCAGCTGTCTTTTGAATGTTGTCAGGGATTCTGCATTCCGGATGAGGGTGGGAAGAGCGTTCCACCAGCATGGAACTGTGAATGAGAATGTTCTGGAAAGTGATTTTGTGGCTTTCTGTGATGGAACCACGAGACGTCGCTCTTTGACCGATCGTAGGCTTCTGGTAGGGATGTAGACTCGTAGGAGCGAGTGAAAGTAGGAGGGAGCCGAGCCTGTGATAGATCTGTAAGCAAGCGTCAATGCCTTGAACTTGATGCGAGCAGCGAGAGCCAGTGCAGAGTGATGAAGAGAGGAGTGACGTGGGCCCTCTTGGGCTCGTTGAAGACGAGACGAGCTGAAGCATTCTGAATCATTTGTAGAGGTTTAGTTGCACATGATGGAAGTCCGGCCAGAAGAGCATTGCAGTAGTCAAGCCTAGAAATGACCAGGGCCTGGACGAGAAGTTTACATTAAAGGCCTTTACAGTCAGTTTCCACAAAAATAGTAAGCATCACAACTGTTTTCAACATTGATAATAATAATAAATATTTCATGAGAACCAAATTATATTTTCTGAAGGATCATGTGACAGTGGAGTAATGATGCTGAAAATTCAGCTTTGTCATCAGGAATAAAATGCATTTTAAAATATATTATAATAAATGTATTTTTTACTTTTAATTGTAATAGTATTTTGTTTATACTATAAACTACATTTATTCGTCACATCACAGGACACTTAAAAGATCCGATTCAGATCTTTGCAAGAGCCTTTAAATGACATCAGAACTAGCATCTAAACGCATTACAAATGATCAGTGCACAATGCTTATAGCTCTACGTCTTTAATTTCAAGCCTTTGCATAAGTGTGTTTAACTGTAAGTTAATGAGCAGGATATAGTAGAGTGATTTCTGTTCAAGCTCACTGCCATCTCTCAGGATGTGTGCTGTCTGAGTCATCCAATGAATCAGCACAGGTAGCTGTGTGTCTACACTGCAGGGGCTGTTTCATTAGTGCTGGCCATCATACCACTTTCTTTCTTTCTCTCTCTCCCTCTCCTTTTTTGAACTCCCCCCACAGCATCTCAGTAGTCACCATATGGACCACATGAAACCCAGACACATGCAAACAGTACCGTATTAACTTCTTTGTAAACCACAGCGTAAACAAACACACACAGAGACTAACCCAGCCCACGCCGAATGCCCTTCCAAAATCTCTAGCAAAAATGGTAATATAATAAAAATGAACAAGTTAGTGGAACCGGAAGGTGATTAAAAACAGTCCCTGCGAGAGATTGAGTTAATTACATACATACGCCGCCTCAGGCTAAAAAAGTACGTCCCCTTCACCTTCATCTGTACCAGCTAATGTAAACGCTCTGTGCAACTTAATGCAGAGCGTCAGCTGATATCTTTATATGAGCTGATAGTAGGCAGGATTGATATGGCAGTCAGAGAGCAGGGAGAGGTGTCTAATCAGTTTTGTGGCAGGCCCTGATCAATAGATGGCAGTGCTTGTTTGCAATGAGGAATGATGAAGCCAAGCATAATGGAGACAGTACGAAAGGATTAGCTTTCTGACAAAGCGCCACACATTGCAAAGTGAAGGGAAAAAAATCATTATTTTACAGGGACTTTTTGAACATGGAAGTATGGTAACATACAGTGGCGAATAAACTTGCAATTCTGACTTTTTTCCTAGCAATTGCGAGTTTATATCCCACAATTCATTGTGAGGTTTTATCCCACAATTCTGACTTTTTTCCTCGCAATTGTGAGACGTAAAGATAGACTGTTTGACTCAAGAAAAAAAGTCAGAATGCAAATTCATGTCTCCCAATTTTTCATTTTTCTTGCAATTTTGAGTTTTTAATCCCACAATTCAGACTTTTTTCAATTGCGAGAAAAATTCTAAATTGCGAAACATGAATTTGCATTCGGACTTTTTTTCCTTGCAATTCTGACTTTTACGAATCAAACCGTCAGTGATTACATCTTACAATTGCATAAAAAAAAAGTCAGGATTGTGAGATAAAAAGTCACAATTACCTTTTGTATTTTTTATTTATTCTGTGGCTGAAAACAAGCTTTCACATTAATGTATGTCACTTAGTTGAAGCCACATGAGACAGATGCCAAGATGGGCAGGTCACATGACATGTCCCCAAACCTGACTGCCGAGAGCATGAAAGGTCAAAATTCAAGAGACTAAACATTCACACATATCCCAAACCCACTACCTGTTATATATCTCTTACTAAATATAACATGGATAAACAAAAAAATGTATGACGAATACAGAACTGAACACTACTTTTCTGCTACTTATTGACTGTACATGAATGCCCATTACAATAAAATCTAGCTAAAGTGGAAGTCGGGAACATTTTCCCATTCCGTTCATCAGGAGGGAGGTGTCTCACATTAGTTAGTGACTGCACTTGATTGAACAAAGGGAATCCTTCATGCTTTCTCAGCTGTCAAGGACAAACAAAAGACAAGCCGTGGG
This sequence comes from Rutilus rutilus, assembly GCF_951802725.1. NCBI lineage: Eukaryota > Metazoa > Chordata > Actinopteri > Cypriniformes > Leuciscidae > Rutilus > Rutilus rutilus. Next base: position 9,375,865 of record NC_140228.1, read on the forward strand.
GGACGGAGAGACAAAAAGCATCTGTTGTTGTCATGCTTGCACGCTCAAGGTAGTAGAGGACCCCACGGCACGCAAATCACCACGGCCCGAGTCTTCGAAACACCTGACAGACTTGCTTTTCCTCTGATTTATTATTTCACGAGTCAGGATTCACACCAGCCATGGACAGATGGGTCCACTCAAAGGCTAATGCAATTATCTGCCTTGCTGGAACTGATGCTGATGGATTTTTACATTGTGTAATGCATTTATCTCTCCGATGGGTCATTTTACCATCTAATTCACTCTTTAAGAGTTTTCAGTGTTTGTCTATGCCTATTATTTGAACGCTGAAGTGTTTGTTGGTTTATATCATTCCATCGATCAAGCTTGGGCAGGGCTACGTACACAGAAAAGATGTCGCTATCGCTATTTCACGCCACAGTTAACAAATTAAGCATGTGATCAATTAAAAAAGAAACAAATTAAGCATTATACCAACAACAACAAAAAAAGCAAACAAGATAACCTGAAACATTTGGGGCGGTCAGCTAAGTGTCATGAAACGCAAGCCTGACTTTGCGGCTTTTCATGCTGATGTCGTTAACATGCCAATCAGCTTGCCTGAGAGCGCAGAGAGACCCAATCAATCAAGCTGATTGGTTGTGTCACAAACGGCCTGCAATCAGCAGCGAGTCTAGACCTGTTACTGTAACTTAATCGACAAAGTCTTTAGTTAACATTACCATAAGCCTTGTGTCTGTGCGGTAAAACAACCCTGCAAAGCGAAGCATGACTAGGGAGGATTTTAACAGCACTAAAAGCCCATTAGTGGTGAGAGAATCTATACTTGGATATATACTGCTCAGTGCAGTATGAACTCACAAAAACATAAAATAAAAATAGCCAAGCCAAGTGTTTGCCACCCCAAAGGGAAGTAAAACATTCTTATTTATGTGTCTCCTTCTCTGGCCCATCCCAGGAGAGAGCAGGATTGCTTTGGCCTAAATAGTAGACTCAGGAGAACAGACAAATCCATCTTTAGACATACACACACCTATGCAACACAAAGCAACAGAACAATAAATCTGTTATAATATGCCACACATGACCACTCTATATAATCAGCAATGCAACTATGTAGAAAAGGAGAAAAGTGCTAACAAAGGTCTGAACATAATGGAAAGTTGCCAGTTGTTGCATTGTCATCACCTCTTAGTTTACCTGTTTAAGACAGAGGTGGCATAAATGGAACCGTATAGACTGCATACTACATATTCTGAATAAAACATGCCACTGTATGTGTTTGTGTTTATTTGTAGCAGTGTATGAGGCCATTTCTTCTCATCTTTTCAGCAGGTGCAATGCAGAAAGAAGATAACGGCAGTCTGAACAAAACATACACAAACCCTGAGCCCTGTAGTTTACTGCATGCCTACATAGACAGTTGCCTATATATATATATAACTTATATGGCATTTTCATGAGCTCAGAGACAAATACAATAAACAATACAGTATACATAATAATCACCACATGGAATCGGAGTCACATGTATAGTCCGGAGTGAAAATATACATGTCTGATCCAACAGTCCAGATAGAATGAGCAATAGAATAGAGTAAAAAGATGTAACCAGAGTAGTCCCTCATGGGGTGGGTACACCAAGCAACCCGTGTCGAACTGCATCTTGAATGCCACAGAGCCCAAACGAGAGCAAATTCCAGGACCCCAAATGGAAAACTAGAACACTCCATGACGACAGCCACCTCGCCACAAAATCCTTCCGCCAAAGACTCAGCCACTCCATCCACAGCAACAGCGCTGCAAACACCGTCAGGTAGGCAGTCTGGTTGATTCAGATGGAGCAAATGGAGCAAAACACCTCCGACCACCAGTGGGAATCACGAAAATGTAATTTTAAAAGTCCATTTTATGAGTGTGTGAAGTTCATTTTTGAAACAGGAAGAAACATACATTTTAAACAGCCACGACAAAGAACAAAACAAACATAATAAAGCACCAGTGTGAAGCGGCAGCCAAGCGCACACATTTAGGATTTTTTGAGTTCCCTGCAGAAAATAACCTAACTTGCTGTCTTAGCTAATTTAAGCACTTCTATTTAATTATTGGGTGTTGATGTATGAGGTTGACTAGCTGACAAGTGCCCAAAACTTCTGTAAAGCCAAAAACCAGCCAGGCGAAAACTAAGAGAACAGATAGCCAAACCACCTTGAGCTGATTTAAGATAGTATTGCATTCTGGGATTGCTTTCTCAATAAAAGTATGCAATACTTTCTTCATATTTTGGTAGGATTTTTGCATGATTTGAGATAAAGAACCACAATTTATGATACATTTCTTGTCAGATGTTGTTCTTGATTTGAAACATTATTCAAGTAACAATTTTGTCCTATCCCTATTCAAAAGCTGTGCTTGCATGATTGGAAAAAGCTGTTTGGAGACTGTACCAATATGGCCACCAAGTGTCCATGAATATATTGTGAATTGTAGAGTGAACTGAATCGCCTTCAATAACCACAACTGAGATCTAGATTAAGGCATAAACTGACAGTAAACTAAAAGCGCTCTACGTACATCACAGTGTCCTGACTGTGACGGCAAAGCTGCTAATGAGCTTGTTAGCTTTACACATTCCGTGTGCATGAAAGCTGCAATTGCTGGATGCTGCAGAGAAAGGAGTTTTTCTCTCTGTATTCAACACCAAAGCCCAGCTCCCATTGATGCAGCACTCAGCAAACGGCTGCTATAAAACGACGTGAACTGTGCCTATGGCCGTCATCCCATCACCCTGGCTGTCCATCTCCTGCGATGGGCCTTTTAGACACATCAATATTTAACCAGCCTCTTTCATTGACTCAGCAATTGTGTCTTAATTCATATGTGTTTGATTACCATCAGACATCAACAGCTAGACTGAGCAACGATTTCTCAAAATCAGCATTTTTCTTGGCGTGAATGTATGTGCAGGAATATTAGAAATTAATCTGTTGGGTTGGAAGGGGGGAGGCAGAAAAATTAGTCATAAAAGTGAGTTTTTACATGATGAATGAGTCAGCAGTCACTTTTTAACGCAGCATCACAAATATGGAGCATGTGCATATTTACCCTGAGCTAATGCATGTTTACAAAGTGGGAAAAAAAGGGATACGTTTAGCAATATAGTGTCACTTCCATCCATCCATCCATCCATCCATCCATCCATCTTCTTCCGCTTATCCGGGGCTGGGTCTCGGGGGCATCAATCTAAGCAGAGGTGCCCAGACTTCCCTCTCCCTAGATATTTCATCCAGCTCTTCTGGGGGAATAGACAAATAGGGGAATAGTGAGGTGTTCCCAGGCCAGCCGGGAGGTATAATCCCCCCAGTCCGGAACACCTCCCCGGAAGGCGTAAAGGAGGCATCCGGAACAGATGCCCGAGCCACCTCAGCTGGCTCCTCTCGATGTGGAGGAGCAGCGGCTCTACTCTGAGCTCCTCCCGAGTGACGAGCTCCTCACCCTATCTCTAAGGGAGCGCCCAGCCACCCTGCGGAGAAAGCTCATTTCGGCCACCTGTATCCGGGATCTTGTCCTTTCGGTCATGACCCACAGCTCATGACCATAGGTGAGAGTAGGAACGTAGATCGACCGGTAAATCGAGAGCTTCGCCTAGCAGCTCAGCTCCTCCTTCACCACGGCAGACCGGTACAACGACCGCATTACCACAGAAGTTGCACCGATCCATCTGTCGATCTCCCGTTCCATCCTTCCCTCACTCGTGAACAAGTTCCCAAGATAATTGAACTCCTCGACTTGAGGCATGAACTCTCCACCAACCTGAAGTGAGCAAACCACCCTTTTCTGACTGAGAACAATGGCCTCGGACTTGGAGGTGCTGATTGGAGGAGCTGCCCCGGACCCCATACTCCCAGAGCACCCTCTACGGGACGCCGCGAGGGACACAGTCGAATGCATTCTCCAAATCCACAAAGCATATGTGGATTGGTTGGGCAAACTCCCATTAACCCTCCAGCACCCTCGAGCTGGTTCGACTATCGGCAGAATTCTCCTCTCCAGTACCCTGGAATAGACTTTCCCGGGGAGGCTGAGAAGTGTGATCCCCCTGTAGTTGGAACACACCCTCCAGTCCCCTTTCTTGAAAATAGGGACCACCACCCCGGCCTGCCAGTCCAGAGGCACTGTTCTCGACTGTATATATAGTATATGTAGTGTCACAATCACTTAAAATGTGGAGATAGTTGCTAAACAGTTAGACAAATGACACTGAATAACAGTGTGGAATAATGAGAAAGAATCAGTCACACACACACACACACGCACGCTAAACCATCCAGCCCAGCCAATCAAAGCCACCGATTCTGCGTTTCAACAAAGAGGGCAGCCTCCAGAGGCAAAGTCCTTTTAGATGGGCAGTTTGACACATCAATCAAACAGCAACTGTGGCCTCAATGTGCCTGTGATGTTTCCGCCATAGAGCTCAAGGGAGGAAAAAAACTGCAGTGGTGTCACTTTGCTCAGGATGTTATAGATTTTTTTTTCCACATTATGATGTTTGCCAGCATCCTTCCGGGTGAAGCTGCGGGATTCGTGTTTGTCCACAGTCGAGCATAAAGATGCCGCATTCTGTGAAACGGCCTGCCTTCTAGAGGACAAATTTTGATGTATCTGTAAAACCTTTTTGATGAATCTTCAAAAAAAAAAGACCAGAGCGTGATAAACGTCACCGAGCTCTTGCACAGCTGGTAACAAACAATAAAAACAGACTGGAGCTAAATGAGAGACCATTTTTCCCCTGCACATACCATTTAAAAAAAGATTATGTCATAATCAGAGTAGAAGTCAATCGTGTCGAATGCATGATGTCTAATGCAACACAGTGCCCACCTACTGTTTCAGTAACCTTGGTTCCAGAAGTAATTTTTTTTCCATAAATTTTCCCCTCTGGGATTTTAAAAAAAAGTTTACGTTAAAGAGTTAGGCCTATGCGCTATGAACCAAACCAACCAGCTATGAGGTGAATCACACCATTACAAGTATTGCAAGTATAGAAAATCTGACAAAAAGAGTAAGGTACAAGATTGTATACTTGAATGAGGGAAAGAACTACAATCCAAGAAGTATTGCACGTCTATATTTAACGGTTTATAAGTTATCATTCAAATCAATTCCCCTATGGACAAAATAAATTAAACTTTTACTTTTGAAACCCAACTGTTGCACTCTATAGGACACATCCTCTCTGACCATCTGATACATAATGCACACAAAAAAATATTTAGCTGTACTTAACAGTGTGAAAAAAAAACTGGTCAGTCTAATTTTTAACATGATGGCTTTTTTTAAGGCCATGACTGTATGGACAATGGCAGAACATTCATCCTCCAAAATACCCGTGGCTTAATTTGTTTCTGAAGTGATTATGACTTCGCTATTGGCTAATTAGGAACTCTCATTAAAATTTCCTATGAAAGCTTGTAATGCATTAAGCAGCACTGATTGAATATGAGATCCTTGATGACAGCTCGCAGCAGTCGTAATGCATCTGAAAGTAACCTGCCCGTCAGCATGCAAATTCTGCCGCCACTACTCTCGCTGAACAAAGCGGAACTGAATGAATGTGCTTTTATCATGTGCTTTTATGTCTCAATTACAGTCCAGTGAGCTCAAACTGTAGACTTCTTTGGAGGCCAAACTAAATGGCTTGTGTATTGTTTGAATAATGGTATAGGATTATGCCAATACAATTTTTAAAATAAAATACATGCATATACAGTGAGGTCAAAAACGAGAGTTATATCGAAAAATAACCTGGCTCTTCCAAGCTTTATAATGGGAGTGCATGGTACCCTAGATCCTGAAGCCCAAAAAAAGCGCATCACCATCACCATCTACAACCAGAGCACTGACTCAACAGCAGTGCACTTGGGCTTAAAACTACGTACTACTATATTACTAGAAACTTGAAGGGAGAACACAATTTCAATCATGAGACATCATGACCTTAACCATTAAGTCAAAAGGTCTCATAATCAATGAAAGTGTATGGGATTTTTCTACCAATTTTATCATTCTTAAGGTGGTAATCGTAAACCACACTCTTTATAAAAGTAATAGCACACTATGACATATCCATTTGAAGTATCAACTCATGTCCATAGAAAAAAATGGTGCCCGAGACCCCAAAATGCAAATCTCTCACCCTGATTAGCCAAAAAAAAAAAAAAAAAATTGTTTACAATACAATACAATAGTACAGTAAGCAGACATCTAAATCTACAATTATATTACTAAATAAATAAAAAAAAATCCCACGATCGACTCTCATATAATATATACATTTAGTTCAACCAAGTTGAATATTGTTGATCATATTCTAAAAAGGCCCTGGCCACATTATATTAAAGGTGCAATAGGTGATCTGGGAAATGCTAACTTTAGCCTGCTAGCATTGAAAGCATTCGATCTCATCCTCCCTGCAAATTGCCGTCCAAAGCCACGCCTCCTCCAAAACTAATGAACACGCACAGACTAGAAACGAGACGACCAGAAACAACGTTATTAGATTACATCTTGTGTCATTCACTGGTGAGAAAAAAAAACAGTATTGAGGGGAGAAAAAGTAGCGCTTGCTTGCATACACAAGTATGTGATTCTGAAATGACTCCAGTTCAGAAGTTGTCATAAAGGAAAGAATGCACTGTATTTCAGCTTTATTCATATGCGATTTCAGGACATAGCGGCAAAAAAATTCGCATCTCAGTGATTCATCTGCACAGGGCAAAGTCATCAGTACATATAACTGTACTGTCAAACCTGAAATGTAGATGCCACTTTTTGTCGGTTCAGAAGAAAAGTCAGGTTGTCTCCCAGCCATTCTCACTCTGTCTGCACAGCGTAAGTGAAACGCGTGAACAGGCTGCGCAGTGGTATGCAGACACACGTTGACTGACAGGGAACACATGGTATCATTTTATTCAGACCGAATTAAATGATTGAACAAAATCATTGAGAATATGAGGAGACTTTCAACCAACATAACAAAAAGTGTTTCTGTAGAGAATCACCTATTGCACCTTTAAGGTCTGGGTAGATTAGATGGTAAGCTAACAATCACTTCTCGTAATCAATGTGTTGAATGCAGGAGAAATGGGCATAAATAAAGATCTGTGCAACTTTGACAACGGCCAAATTGTTATGGCAATGCGACTGAGTCAGAGTCTCTCTGAAACAGCAATCAGAAATTCTCAGCAGTGGTGAGAATTTACCAACAGTGGTCTGAGGAGGTACAAAGGAGGGACAAACCACAAAACGGCGACAGTGTGTTGGACGCCCATGGCTCATTGATGCACGAGGGCAACGAAGGCTGTCATGTCTGGTCCGAATCAACAGAAGGTCTACTGTGGCAGAAGTCACACAAAATTTTAGTGATGCTATGGGAGGAATGTGTCACAACACACAGTGCATCACACTCTGCTGCATAGCCGTAGACCAATCCTATGTGCCTATGATGACCCCTGTCCACCTTCGAAAGCCCCTACAAATGGACACGTGATCGTCGGAACTGGACCTTGGAGCAAGGACGAAAGTCGCCTGGTCCGATGAGTCCCGTTTTCCTTACACAACAGCCGTGAACATATGCACTGTATACCTGCTGAAGTGATGGCACCAGGATGCACTGTGGGACGACCACAAGCCAGTAGAGGGAGTGTGATGATCTGATGATCTGTTCTGCTGGGAAACCCTGGGTACAGCCATTCATATGGATGTAAAATTTGACACGTGCCACCTACCTAAACATTGTTGTAGACCAGGTACACCCCTTCATGACAATGGTGGTCTCTGTTGGAAGTGGCCTCTTTCAGCAAGATAATGCACCCTGCCACACTGCACACATTGTTTAGGAATGGTTTGAGGAACATGATGAAGAGTTCAAGGTGTTGCCTTGGCCTCCAAATTCTCCAGATCTCAATCCAATTGAGCATCTGTGGGGTGTGCTGGACCAACAAGTTCGATCCACAGCGGTTCCACCTCGCAACCTACTGGACTTGAAGGATATGCTGCCAATGTCTCGGTGCCAGATACCACAGGACACCTTCAGGGGATTTGTAGAGTCCATGCCTCGGCACTATTTGGGCAGTACGCGGAGGAACAACGGTATATTAAACAGGTGGTCATAATGATTTGGCTCCTATATATAGGATTCCCCTTTTTTTTTTTTTTTTTCTAAAATCGATTTTTTTATTACAGAATCGATATTAATTCAAATTCAATTGCTTTATTTTTGTCCTTGCTTGTAGATGAGGTTGACATTATTTATAGTAAGTTTATTTGATTCACAGCTTATTTAGAGTTTTGACCTCGACAACCCAACTGCATTTACCGCAAACAGTCTAAAAGATTGAATCGGTTCAAATGAGTCATTAGTTCGCGAATCGGACGTGTCATTAGCGGACTTGTACAACGTGTGTGATTATCCTGGCAGTTAGGACATCCATCGCACAAGATTTGTCAACGCAGAAAACATTTCATCATTGGATAGGTTTTGTTTTGTTTATTTAAAGTGTTTATGTCAGCTGAATGTGCGGAACGCTTTTCAGAGAAGATAAGGCAACGTTTTTTTTTTTTTTTTTTTGCACAACACCCAGCAGTAATTCAGGAAAAAAATACCTGAATGCTCCACATGAAACTTCGGTCTTCCGATCTTTTACCATCGTGTCAATTCTCAATTGATTTTGATTAATATGCGCAAAGGAAGCGAGAGAGAGAGAGCAAGACAGTTTGAAGACGGTAAGGGGGCGCGCTCTCTCTCTACTCGTTCTTTCCGTTTATATACTGTCTATGGTTCTTTCAGTAATATGCGCCCTATCGCAAGCGCAGCTCTCATGTACATCACTCAGCGATCAAACAAGGCTTTGGCGAGACACAAAATTAAGTGAGAAAGACGCATGAGTGACAGAGAGACGGAGGGAGAGCAGGGAAAGGCAGCTGAATGAATACGCTGTGTGTTTTAAATTGCGTTGTTTTTTTTTAACGAAACGCTTATGTGGGCGGCCGGTGTTGATTCTGTGGCGCACCGCCACGAATTAGTCTATGTGTGGGAAACACTGGTCGTTATCTATGAGTATTAAGGGACGTAATATCCCAAGTGGACGCGTGGAAGAGACATGAGACTGAAAGCATTGAAAAGCCCTTGCGCTACTCATATGCTAGGAGAGAGATAAGACAATACAGCTGCACGATTCATCTTTAAAAGACTGATCTCGATTCAAACACCCACGCAATCTTTCAATTCGTCTGTGTATACAAAATCATATCACAACATTCAAAGCTGTGTTGCCGCTGACCCGGAGAGAGTTGTCATGAAACAGCTTCACAAACAGTCTTTTCAAGTCTTTTTCAAATCATTATTTCTGTGATGCAATAGTTTAAACTTTTATCTAAGTACTTCTATGATCATTTTAAGTTCAAATATGAACACTGATGTCTACGACAGCGATCAAAATCAGCTCTTGATAGAAACTTGGTGATTAAAATAACGCATTTATCGATTACATTGCTTTGCCACTAAGTGGCGACAAGTGACTGTTAAATTTTTTTATTTATTATTGAATATTATTTATTATTCAAGAGAATGTAGTATTGTATGATGCTTCTGAAATAAAAGTCAGAAATATGTGATTTGTTTTTGTAAATATAACTCCTCTTATACATCATGTACAGTCTGTATAAGTGTATGATTTAACTTTTCCCGATAGTCTAGTGCTAAAAAAAATTGCAATGTATTGCAATATCGAATCATAATACTTGTAGAATCAAAAAAAAGAAAAAAAAAAAGAATTGCAAAACATATTGTATCGGCACCCAAGTATCGTGATAGTATCGAATCGGGAGATAGGTGTATCGTCCCAGCCCTAGTATATATATATATATATATATATATATATATATATATATATATATATATATACACACACACACACACACACTTGTACATCTATCTTTATGAGGACATTCATTGACACAATGCCTACAAAGACAGAAGAGTCAAGTGAATGCAATGCATTTTGAAAAATTGACTCCTAATTTCAACTTAACTTGACTCATTCAGTGCAGTCAACTAACACTTCTTGTGTCTATGAACACTGATTATGCGAGGTTTACAAATGTGTATTAATTACGCTCTGTTATTGCTGCACTTTTGCAAGTTAAATAAAACTGCTCTTTAAAACACCAGAGAGCTCCAGGGAAGACGTCCCAAGGCCAGCGTTTAACAAGTGAGTGAAGCGTTTTGCTAAATCGCACACTCATTAAATAAAAATCTGAGCATGCAGCACAAATTAATATAGATGTATTGTTGCTGGTAAGTAATCAGTTGTAAAAAAAAAAAAAGATTACTGTGTAAGCAAAGCAGAGAGAGATATGTGTGCACGCTCAAGAGAGAGACACAAACAAGCAGACGGTTTGTCTGATTCAGCTTGGCTGGAGATCGGGCCAGACTGTCTTGCACCATGTATCTCATCTATCACTGACTATTTCCAGAGATGCACCCCTTTCTCACCCTCAGAGAAAGAGGATTCAATCTTTCCTGGGTTTCTGTTTATCTCTAAAAAAGCATTTATTTGGGTCTCATGGGGGAAGCTTGAGCTGCCAATGATGGGGCCGATCGTAAAGCGGATGACCAAGAGATCCAGAGCCTTCTTCATATATTCTAACATCAATTTGTAAGGGCCCCAAAGCACAGGACATCTGCTTATGGGTCCAAGGTACATTTACAAGGGTTCAATGAGGGCATTGTAAAGGAGGGACAGAATGTAATCATGTTCAGTTTGTCAAAGTATCAGCTGCAAATTCATGACAATAATGACTAATGGCACAATAACAGTCCAAAACCGTAACTAGAAACTATATACAGAGTATATAGTATATACTTAACTACACACACATACAGTGTGTGTCAAAGGACTTGTGATATTGAATGTGGTTTGACATTTGATTATGACAATGAAGAACGAGTTAAAAATGTAATTGAAAATAGAACTGAATTTTGTTTGCTTCAGTGGTTCCAATGTTTCTTGAAAATGTATGAGACAAAGAAAAAACAGTGTTACCTTTTGACAGATTTGTATTTATCTGGGGCTCAACACGTTTACAGCAGAGAATTTAAATCCACCTGTTAGAAAGAAAGAAAAAAACTGAGGAAAAAAAGTGTTTCTCAATGGGAATAATATAAACTTTTGCTTCAGTCTCCTACTTCCAAGATGTTTGTTTTTTTTCTCAACATGTCAAACTGTACTCAAAAATGCCAAGATTCCCAATTTGCAATCAAAAGTCAAAGACTTTAAAATAACCTCAAACATTTCTCATTAGATTTTTCCAAGGCCAAACGATCTGAGCTATGCCATCCACATCCTCTTAGTACTAGGTCAACAACTGACTAATTTGCTTCCATGTTCATCTCTTTTAAGAATTTTGACACTTAAACGAAAAATAACGGAAATCTCTATTCAGTTTCGTTAGCTATATAAGAGAGCAAACTCTGAGCAATAAAAATGTTCTCCAGTCCAAACCTCAATACCCTCGATGAGAGACAGACCTGAGAAGCGAAAGACCTTTGCACATTAATGTTCCATCGGAGCAAACAGCAGTTTAGGAAAGTGCAACCCCAAAGCTTACACATTTCCTCATATGAGAGCGGAGAAAATGAAGTGCTCACTTCAACACTGCCCCCAAGTGGTGTCTTCAATGGCCAGTCCGGCCACAAACAAGAAAGCACAAGATCGTTCATCCTCTGAAGGTAATTACACATTCTGATCAGATATCGCAGACATAAACATGATTTAAACACTACGATGGTATATTAATAACAGAGGAACAGTTTGACTGAAGGTTATAAATCCTCAGAGGAAAGTTTTAAGTGCTGTGAGTCATGCTCCCCATCACCTATGTCTTCTCACACTCAGGTGAAGTATATATCTAAAGGTGACAGAACGGAGGAGGTATTAAAGGATCTACTCGCAGTGTTTATCACAGGCGGCATCTGTGTGTAGGGCGAGATAAAGGAAAGGTTGACGGAAGAGCGGGAGCTATACTAGCTTATAATTACGTAGTGGTGAAGCTAGCGACTGACCTCTCAGCAAGAGTCGCTGATAAGAGTTTGTTTTCACCCCGACATCTGACCCTCTGCAGTGAATGTGCTTGGGCAGTGTTTGAAAACACGTATGAAAAAAATAGAAGCTCTTTTTGTGTAAATGCATTGTGGCGAGATAATGAGACAGTGATGAATGTGAAGGTACGACTCTTTAAGTGAAAGCCGAGGGAGGTTGACCTGATACGTTGACATGCGGGGCTCTAATCGGTAGCTACAGCTTTCAGTGTGGTGCAGAGCCAAGCCACAGAGTGGAGCTAAATAATTTAACAGGTGCAATATGTTGAGGCTGGAAAATTCTCTAAAATGGCTTCCTTGTCCCCGAGTTGTTAAGAGCCATCAAATGTCGGCAAAAACGTTAAACTATTGCCCTTGTTTTAAGCCATTGTATTCTCCGGTCAGTGTCACTGGCAAAATGTTGTGCATTAGCTTTTAGAGATGTTTTATTGATTTCCGGCTTGTTTTCATGATATCAATTTAATATTTATTATAATATGCATGTATATAATATACAGTTATGTGTATTTTCTCTAGTAAAATATATAAAACAGTATATCATATCAAAGCTGATTTTATTTTAAAAAAATGCATTTTTTAAATATATATGTCATGGTGAAATATGATGTAATATGACATAAAATGTATACATTCTTGAGATATTATATATTGTATAGAGAGAAAACTCTCTGTAACATATATTCACCTCGTAGTTTGCCAGCTTTTTGGCAGTTTTAAGCTGCTGTATCCTCCGGTCAGTGGCAAAATTTAGTGGATTTGTTATCTATCACATTCCAATTTCTTTGCCCTTTTTTGAAGATGTTTTATTGTTTTCCAGCTTTTTTTCTGCCATCAAGGCTAGGTTACCATGACAACAAAGTGGAATGTCATGCTGAATTTCACCTTTCCTGTCTCACCTCATATGGCGTTCTCAACCCACTCAAATATGGATGGCACGGCTGCCATACAGATGCCTGATATCGCCCGGATGGCTGCTGGGAGCTGACCTTGAGAGGGTGGCCCTCCGAGTGTTGGAAGCAGCTGCTTAATTCCCAATCTGGTGAAGCCTCAAATGGTGGATGCCACAACTGCACTCAGGTGAAACCAATGGAGCAACGGTGTGAGGTTGTCGGTCAAATTGAGAGGCCGCAAAGTCTGCCCTATGTGACAAACTTGTCATGTAGTTGCATAAAAAGGGTGGCCAGGAATTTTTTTTTGACGAGAATGGAGTCACCTCTTAGCGTCAGGTTCAAACAGAGGGAGCCACAGAGGCTAAACTCCTAAAGCGGTTATTCATCTAAGACAAAAAATCGTAACCCTTCCATGCATTTCTCAAGAGTTGCCACCATAGTTCGCCCAGAGACAATCTCTCCTTGTCATTCTAAAGTGGCAGAGAGAATGACAAACGTCCTCTAGTGGAAAATACGTTGGGTCTCTGATTTCACCATGAGGCGTATCGTAAGAAACCTGTCAGTCTTCCAGACAATGCTACTTGGGGCGGTATAGGGCGAGTAAGTGACAATAGCGGGCGATGCTGTCAGAGCTGACGGCTGTATTATTCACCTTGACTAATGTGTTTGAATAGGAAGAGGATAGAAAGTCATGGATCAAACCACCCATAATCCAACTGGGCCACTATAATCCTCATCCTCTCAAAAAGTGATGGACAAGTCCATTATGGCACTCCAGAGGCAGGGTCCCTTCGCTGAGTAAATTTGGCAGACGAGCTGGAATATGTGGGCTCATGCATAAGAGGAGAAGAGCTGCTCTTGACATGCCTGACATCAATTGTTAGAGCCGAGGGGGGGGCGGGTGGAATCAGACGGTTGGCGAAATCTCAACGACAGTGGCAGGAATAAACCATTTTACTTCTGCTATTCCAAATAATGACCCCACATCCAGATAGACACTTATTCTTCGCAAATCACAACATGTCAACAACAAACTTCAATGACGTGAATGCATTTTAGTTATCTCAAGTAAAATAACATAGGCCTACTTTGTTTACATAAAGCTGAGTTAGATATATATATAAATTATTTTATATCAAATTAATTTCAAATGTATAATATTTATATTAGATCGATACATTTCCAAGTCTAAGGCTTATGTAAAATTGTCTGTTGAATCAAAGGAATGACTTAGGGAAATGGCATTTGATCCATGTCCGCCGCTGAATATCTCAAGCATGATAAACACAATCACAGCAAAAACAATCTTGACCTCTCCTTGAAGACAGACAATCTCAAACATTTTGAGATCACAGACTAGAACGCACCACGAGTCTTCCACCATGCTCGAATCAAAGCCCTCAGACAAACCACACATAAAAAAAAAGACTTCATACACGAGTAGAAACCACAAAGGCCACAGACTTGAGTTCAGCTCGAGATCACTACTTCCCAGGAATATACTTCTGTCAGTTAAAATAAAACAAGGGGAATGGATGATGTGTTTTGTGGCCCTGTGGGTTCCCTGCATGCTGTTAGGATTCATTAGACTGAATAACCCCTATGGATTAGCTTTGCTTCAGGGTTCTGGCACCAGGCCTGCCACTCTGACAGGTCATTATTGCGCATCAAGCTGGGACCAACTGCGGAGCGAACCGCAGCGGCAAGGCCTTTGAATCGCATCCTGCTCTCTCTACCCACATTTCACGGGACCGCAGTGTTCCAAACGTCCTCACACCTGCACCGTGGGGCTCACGGTGGGACGGCGGTTCGCTACACCTGTGTTTAGGTGCCACTTGAAGAAGTACGGCTGACAAAAGCATGTGACGTCAGAATAGATGAGACGGAAACTTCTGATTAGACATTAACAGCTGATTTCCCTGGACACACATTAAGGCTGGGACTGCATGATGCTGTCAATGGACAAATGCATCTAGATAAATAATAAATAAAATAAATATAAATATTAGTCATTAAAATCAAATATTGAATATTACATAAAAGTCAAAATCAAATGTATACAAAAACCATGTGTGTGTAAGAAAGGACACCCTTTCTTTCTATGAATTCTATGGTTTTACGTATCGGGACATCTTAAAACTATGTAAAAACAACCTCAGATGAACCACAACATATGACATATTACACCACGTTATTATTTATTTAACAAAAACTAGGGCTAAAATGGAGACGCCATGGGTGACAAACTAAGATATGATTGCTTGTAGAGCCACTTTTAGCAGCAATAACTTGAAAGAATAATTTTCTGTATGACTTTATCAGTCTCTCACATCGTTCTGGAGGAATTTTCGCCCACTCTTCTTTACAACATTGCTTCAGTTCATTGAGGTTTGTGGGCGTTTCTTTATGCACAGCTCTCTTAAGGTCCCGCCGCGACATTTCAGTCGGGTTGAGGTCTGGACATTGACTGGGCCAGTGCAACACCTTGATTCTTTTCTCTTTCAGCCATTCTGTTGTAGATTTGCTGGTGTGCTTGTGATCATTGTTCTGTCGCATGACCCAACTTCAGCCAAGCTTTATCTGTCGAACAGATGGCCCCACATTTGACTCTAGAATCGACCATGAAGTCATCTGTCTTTATACCAAAGACTGGAAGATGCCCAGGCTCAACAAACCCAAATCATCACCCCTCCACAACTGTGCTTGAGAGTTGGCATGAGGTGTTTGTGCTGATAGGCTGTGTTTAATTTTCACCTAACTTGGTGCTGTGCATTATGGCCAAACATCTCCACTTTGGTCTTGTTTGTCCAAAGGAAACTGTTCCAGAAGTCTTGTGGTTTGTTCAGATGCAACTTTGCAAACCTATGCAGTGCTGCCATGTTCTTTTTATAGAGAAGAAGCTTTCTCTTGGAAACCCTTTCAAACATGCCATACTTGTCCATCTTTTTCTAATTGTACTGCCATGAACTTTAGACTCAGAGTCTGAGGTATAGTTTTTGTGCAATTTCTCTGAGCACTGAACGGTCTGATCTTGGGGTGAATTTGCTGGGACGTCCACTCCTGGGAAGATTGGCAACTGCCTTGAATGTTTTCCACGTGTGAATAATCTTCCTCACTGTAGAATGATGGACTTCAAATTGTTTGGAAATGGCCATATAACCCTTCCCAGATTGATGGCAGCAACAATTGCTTCTCTAAGATCATTGCTTATGTCTTTCCTCCCTGGCACTGAGTTAACACGCACCTGAATGCTCCAGACCAGCAAACTGCCAAAACTTCTGCTTTTATAGAGGTGGTCACGCTTGCTAATGATCAATTAATCAAAGGCATTTGATCAGCAGTGCCTGACTGCTACTTACCCTCTTAATTCCTATTGAAAGCAGTAAGGGTGTACTTAGTTTGTCACCCATGGCTTCTCCATTTTAGCCCTAGTTTTTTGTTAAATAAATAATGACACGTGTAATATGTCACGTGGTGTTGTTCATCTGAGGTTGTTTTTACCTAATTTTAAGACCTACCAAGGACCAGATGATTTTTGTATTATGTCCTGATACGTAAAACCATAGAATTCAATAGGGTGTCCTTTCTTTTTCACATGATTGTATATACAATATACACTAGTCTGTGAGTGTCTATTTAATACATTCTAATTTCTGTTCTGATATATATACACACTCCAAGACACTGAACTTATGTCAATAAATACCAGTTTTACAAGAGTGCTTTTCAACAAAGCTGTACAGAGATTCCTACAAGTAATCATTTTACAACCTGCAACTCCAGTTTGATATCATCTTTTTGCTGGCGTATCTCATGCAGATAAAATCAGCCACTTCACAGGGTCAGAAGATACAGTGGGGGGGAAAGCAGCACCAATAATAAATACCCAGATACACAGAAAATCAATAGGACTTTTGTGTGGGTTGATATTAACAATTGACAATGTCATAGAGCTGCTTGCTGTGCTGAGGAGATACATGAAGGCAGATGGTATTGATTTGTTCTCCTGTTTAAACAAAGCTCTGTAATGCAATTCTGAGGGTAACTGACAACCAAGGAAAAGCTATTATTTCTCAATATTGCAAAACAAATTGTAATTAGAGGATGGGGCCACAGACGATTGAGAAACGGCGTTTGCACGGAGCACTCCGAATCGATCAGCTCTTTTTCACTTGACCCCTCATAAACGGCTCAGATTAATACGGTTTAGATTATGAACCCTCCCTGCGCTGGGCGTTTGATTGGCAGTCTTTGCTGAGAGGGGCTGCAGATCTCCAGAAATGAAAAAGAGCTTAACCCAAAGACTGCTTTCAGGGGCCGCTCACCTCTAGAACGCACGCCTCCACTGCACTTGGCCCGGTTAGCAGAGACTTTAATAATAAAACAGTGGAGAGTGGGATTTATGAACAGGTCATTTAGAGTGCACCGGAAAAGTGCTCTCAATCACACAATATTGAGAGATGATTAACGATGACCTGTTTGAACTCGAAGAAATCCGTGATGAAGTCATCACAAGAAACACTCTCGTATTCATGGCTAATTAGCGTGCGGCCTGCCAATCAATCTGACAGCTCAAGTCATGTAAAGTCAAAAATTAGCTGGAATTCTAAACTCATAAAATTCCAGACTAAGTTTAGAAATAGTTTAGGAACAAACCTGTTGACAAACCAAGCAGAATGTGAATTACTTATTTGACTTTTTCCAGGTGCAAAGTTACCTATAGTTTTTACTAAATTGCTCTTTGGTTGCACTTTGGTTACCGCCTCAGGTGAAAGTCTGTGAGTATCTATTTAGTGCATTCTGATTTACCAAACAGTCTCCTGACAACTCACAATAATGCAAATGAAAATGTAACTGCAGTACAACATGGCTTGTTGGAAAAAGGTAGTTTTATTTCCTACTAAAAACATTGGTGTTTGAGTAAAAGGTTAGACTTTAATGATTAGGTTTAATGAAAAGTTAGACTTTAATAAGGTAGACTTTAATGATTTAGGTTTAATGATTAGGCACCATTTGTAAAGGTGCTGTATTTATTTTTTTTTGACTGTATTAAAGGGATAGTTCACTTTGAAATTAATTTTTGATATGTTTTAGCTTACCTCAAGGGCATCCAAGATGTAGGTGTCTTTGTTTCCGCAGTAGTTTCAATTTTTATATTTTTAGGTCAAACCGTTCTTGTCTGTCAGTCATATAATGCAGGTCGATGGTCACTGTCTCAAAACACAAGCACAGAGTCCAAATTAAAACAATTCCCCATCGTCCAAATGAAACAATTCCCCATCGTAAGTACACATTGATGGCCTAAGACACGAAACGAGCGGTTTGTGTGAGAAAACGAACAGTATTTATATCGTTGTTATCTCTTGAAAACAGCACACGTCCAAATGATCTGACGACGCGGGCGGGTATAGATATATACATAGATGTCGCCTTCGCTACTGCAGTTCATTGGAACGAAACCGTAGCCAATCCGACATCTATGTATATATCTATACCCGCCCGCGCCGTCAGATCATTTGGACGTGTGCTGTTTTCAAGAGATAACAACGATATAAATACTGTTCGTTTTCTCACACAAACCGCTCGTTTCGTGTCTTAGGCCATCAATGTGTACTTATGATGGGGAATTGTTTCATTTGGATGTGGGGAATTGTTTTAATTTGGACTCTGTGCTTGTGTTTTGAGCCAGTGACCATCGACCTGCATTATATGACTGACAGACAAGAACGGTTTGACCTAAAAATATAAAAATTGAAACTACTGCGGAAACAAAGACACCTACATCTTGGATGCCCTTGAGGTAAGCTAAAACATATCAAAAATTAATTTCAAAGTGAACTATCCCTTTAAAGCATAATACCAAGATATGTTTGTAGATACAGTATTTAGGAAACATGCTAATTTTACATACTTGTTTCTCTCTGTTTTTGTTTTGGTCTTGGTCTGCATGAATTCGCCCACTGGCAATTTACCCAATAGTATTTCAACACCCCGGGTTGCCAGTTGGCGGAAAACACAGTGTATTGCAGCCATGGAAGCCAGTAAAAAAAAACTGGTTCAGAGATCGCAGATTTTACCCGACCTGCATCCATCTAAAAATCTTTATGAACAGGAGCATATTAAAACGTGGATAAATCAACTTGTCAACGTAAGTCTCTTTGCCTTCCATTGTCAATAGCGTTCATTCCTGTTAATTCCTGGCAACCCATGTGAGTGACAGATGGCCAACTCTCTCTCTACAGAAACAACTCTCTAATATTTTTTATTTGGACCGCAGTACCCATTTCAACTGCTAGCTGTTAATATTACATACTGCACCTTTAATTTCACAAATTTAAACAATTATGACTAGAGACTTGGGTTGGACTTCAGTAGTTAGTCATAGTAGTAGTAATAAAATAAGTAGTAAAAAAAAAAGTTTATTGTTTATTTATGTTTAATATGCGCTCAAGTTTGCATGTTGTGATGTGTGTTCTATTGATAATATTATATTGAAACATTTGAATTTTGGTATTGCAAGATAAAGAATAAATATTATTGCAAACCTTTTAATATTTTGTTTAGTATGTAATTAAACCCTTTGTTGAATTGCAGGAACTGTAGCAAATGCAATGTTATTTTCTAAAGTTTGATGTGGTATATTGTATTTTGACTGAATAAGATCAAAGGTCATGAACAGTCTTTCAGTGTATAGGTTGGCCCAGGGCAGGCTGATTACTCCTCTTTGGCTCCATGTTAAACTCAACTGTTGATCCAGATTACTATGCCGATTGCGGAAAATGTCACATTCTTAATCTGGACGTACAGGGTCATCACTCTCTGCATCACAATTTTAATTGTTCTTGATTTAAGGATTATATCTCAAAGACATTGGACTGCACACTTAATTCTTTTGATATTAACTTTGCCACACAGAAGACACGTGAAGGATTACATCAATTTGAGCAATTACTGTTTGGCTTATAGTTGACTACACACAGTACCTCTTGAGTTTACTTGCAATTTGATTTCCAAGCCAGTGTTCACTGTAGGAAAATCCCAGGATGCCTCCATAATCTGCAGCCAAAATTCTTTTTGACTGAGGCTGCACCTCTGCCAGAAACTGTCTGAATCACTTGGGCCGCGGTTTTGCAGACTTAACAGTTATTTCGAGTGTACAAAACGCCCAATTCAATAAACGACTGTAATTTCACGCGCAAGTTGCAAATGGGCGATCGAGGAATCATTAACTAAAGGAATTTTTCCAGTCTTATAGTGGCACTCTGAGTTCAAATGTCAGCCATCTTTTCAATCTAAACTTTGGAAATGACTGTGATGAATTTTACACTATGTCAGTTCAAATACAATTCTGTCCTTATTACTTGGGTATCAATTTACTCCCTCTGCTCTTCCAGAGGATTCCACTGCTCATGTGAAGTGTTTTTCCAATAGTTGCCTCACGTAATAGTCTCACACACACTGACACGCTCACACATATTCACATTCATTGGTATGCTAGATGTGATCTTACCAGCATCCTTTTGAGAAAACCTCCCACCTGCTTAAGGAGAATGATGAGACATTAGGAGACGTGTTCTGTTCAATAATTCATGTTATTAATAATGAAAGCTACAGACATATCAGTGGATGAGAAATATCGTTTCTGCTCAGTAATTTTATGAGGCTGTAACATATTGCCAACTGTGCCATATTGCTGCCTTGCCACATTTTCTAGTTTTTGACTTGAAATTAGCTGGGCATGAGATGCATTGATAATCTAAACCCTGTCCAAACAAAATAGATTAATTTGCACAACAGTTACGGTCCTCTAATTCAAATGGCCAAGCAGAGTTTAAATACTGATATTATTTAGTGTAACAGCAGGGACGCTTCACTCTCTCTATCACTCTGCATGGCTGTGTTGTTCACAGCATTTAAAGCAAGAATACGTGAGTGGAATGGCAACTGAAGTGCCTACTAGGATTGTGCAAAATTCAGAATTAAATAATTGGCTTTGAAATCATGAGTTTGAATTGGTAACACCCCACAGGAAGTTCAATTGGAGTGAAAGAAAGATACATTTATTTAATTGAAATTTGAAAAAAACTTCACCACAGGTAATGCATTCAGGGAAATCAAGTGTTCCTTCACCCTGGTTTGCAAATGTTAATTTAATAAAAATTATGACATTATAGCTGAATACAAATGTATATAGGTGGTGTTTCAAATATAGATCTATAAAAACATCAAACTTACACATTTAACTTTTTTCAAAACATTCAAACAAGGCTTTGTCAAGCTAACATGCATTGCTATTGTAGTTTAATTCATTATAACTCTACCTAGTCACATTTAAATTGCAATTCTGTATACTGTTTGTAACCTTTATTCAAATTCAGGACGTTCTCAAATCAGTTTTGAATTGTGCACAACACTGGTTGACAAACACTCGCTTAAGTATATTTTTTGAACTTAGAAACTGATCATGAGCGTGAGTTAAAGTTATCATGCAATGCTTCACTGACAAAACCTCATTTTCAGAGTTCACCATCATTACTGCCATTCAAAAGTACAATGGCTTTTGCTCTGGTATGTTGTGTGCAGTGTTAAGCCAATGACGAACAAGCGTTTCACAGCATGGCTCTGGGCAAACGGCCCAATAGATCCCTTTTCAGCGGCAAATATAGATCCTTGTGCCCCCATTCCATGTCCTTCTTTCACACCTCCTGAGTGAAAACCCATCTGGGATTCTAACAACAAAAACCTGCACAGGATGTCTTACAGCGCACACAAGCTGACTAAGATTCAGTACTGAAGGCCAACATACAGCTGGGTAAGAATCCCACTGCAGTCATGTCAGCCCTGTTTGGCATTCAGCGAAGGAAGGGAGACGTATTAGTCACAAAGAGTCTCAGAGGGAACCGTTCTTACACATTCTGATCACTGTCCACCCCAATGGCCCTGAAAAAGCCAAAGCCAGGATTTATACATTTCTCTTAGATCGCTATAAATTCTTTACACCAACACAAATATGTCCGTCGGGAATAAGCAAGGTTACTGCAGATGAAATAAGTCAAAGATTCAGCTGGGCTTTCAGACAGCACAAAAAAACTAATGAGATGAAGACCAGCTCTGGCCTTCATTTTGTCAGCGCTAAGTTAACCTGTGAGCTATACTTTAAGATGTGATGTTTGGAGGAGGTAAAGCAGTGACTTTATGATTTCAAAGCACAAAAACTCAGAACACACTACACATACACAGTACATAAGGTTATTTTATTTATTTGTAACTATTTGCTCGATATGCAGCTACATCCAAGTCAGGCGGCCGGGGCCCATTAGGGGCCCTTAGCAAACTTCCAGGGGAGTCCAACAAGTCATACAATTATTTAAATGTATTTATATTAACATAATTTTAATAAAAAAATAAAAATGAAAAAAAAAAGAAGTACAGAAATACAAAATTAAACTCAAACTGATAACATATTTTTGAGTTTATTTGTTTTTATTGCAACAGAAGTACCTTCGTAGAAGGGCCTTCGAATATACTTGGAGTAAAAAATAGAATTTTGAGCACTGAATCATCCAATATAATATTTTCTCGTGATTACTGTGCAGGGCCTCTGAATGGATGACCCCGGGTAGTTGTACACTTACAGTATCTGGACACTTAAAAAAAGCTTTCAAAACGATATTTCAAAATAATTGCATTATATAACAAACATCAAAACAAGTGACAAGTTTTTTGGGTTTTAAATTATATATAAAAAAAGATATTGTTGAAAATTATAACAAAATGTATATTTCTGTCGTGACAACTTTCGGAGTGTTTGGCATGGTAATGGATATGACAATGTTGATATGTTTGGTTTTGGTGGAATAGATCTGCTACACTGCTGCTGCTGTTATTGTTGCTGCTGCAGAGCAAGTACAGGACTTGCTACTGCCAACACATACACAGAAATGCTGCTGTGAGCAAGTAAGGCCCCGATCACACCTGACGCGTTTTTTGCAGTGAGAGGCGCCTTTTTTCAATTGTTTTCCTATGGCAGTGAGCGTTCTGCGCGCTGTTTATGCGCTTGCTGCGCCTCGCGTTTTACCGCCTGCTGCCCCTCGCGTTTTTTTCCACTATCCAATCGAATGAATGGAGAGGCGGGCCTTTCGTTGTAGTGATGAAAACAACAGTTGCTTTGAACGCCCAGAGAGTGCAATGATGGACGATAAACTTGTGGTGCTCTTGCGGGTTACCAGGAGCTTTACGACTTCACGAACCGTAATTACCACAATGTTAACAGAAAGTAAATAAAGTTAATAAAAGGCCGATTTGACGTTTACTTGACTGACAGGACAGCTGTTTCTGTGGTTGCCTAGCAACATTAAAAAACGCAGCGTACTGCTCATTCTGTGTGATCGGGGCAGTGCTGTGCGGCTCGCGTTTTCGAACCTGAAAAACGCGTTAGGTGTGATCGGGGCCTAAGACATGCTGCTGCTGTGCAATAGCATACATGAATTACCCATAGCAGATCTATACAGGTGGAGCTGGGGAAGGTGGAGGGTTTCTGAAAGCACGCTGCACTGCAAAGCCAAATGCTAACCAAGTATTTGAAAGTTGAGCACGCGAGCTCATTGGCTACTGATACAGCAGGAACCAATCAGATGTGCCCTATAGATAACGATGTGATTGCAAGCAGGTTGAGTTAAGGACCTATTAGCCTGCGCCATCTAGAGTTATATGAAAGAACTTTATATTTGTACACTTTCTAGTTGTAAGGATACTGTTACTTGGTTTGATACTTTATCTAATGCAATGAAATTCATACATTTTTATGTCTGAGTTAAGTGTAAAAAATAATTCTACTGTACATTCAATATACAAAATTGTACAAAAAATTTAATAAAAACTTTGCTTTAGTCCAATGAGATTATACACCTCAGCATAATTTAGGGTCATAGGAAGCTCAACGGTTAACTAAGATACCCATCTGCAACAGAACAGATTGCGGAGATAGTCACGTGTAATTTAGTAAGCATTTTCTGACAGGGACAAGAGCTCATTACTGAAGTCTCAGGTTAGATTGAAATGGTGACCTTTGTGATGACTCTCATCAAAGACATTAAACATCTATTATTCAAATGAATTACTTCACCTTCTCTCCAAATCTTACTCATTCGGACAACGTCATGAAACTTTCAGGAGTTGCATGCATGAAATATTTACAGCGAAGCCATCACTCATTCCATAATGAATAAGCACACCTTGCCATTGACACATTTACTCTTGGAGCACGAAGAGAGAAAGCAAGTCGTGTCCTTCACCGGGCATCTTAATGCTCATCCTCTGCTGTGTTCACCACAGTAAGCAAATTGTTGTTGGGACACACACTTATAGTGTGACATCAGAGAAAGTTATATCATGCATTCGGTTTCCTACAATGACAGTTTAAAGCATACAAAAACAATAGCACAACTGTGCAACTACACAACGATAGACTTTTTGTCTATTTTTAGATCCACAGCTGTCACATTTACCCTGTTGACTCTCTAGTGCTTTACGTCACTGCAATCCACCTTTCCTTTCACAACATACCGGTCCCAGCAGCAGCTTGACGTGACCCTTTCCGTAGGGATGGGCCACAGTCATTTTGTACATTTTGAAGACCATGAGAGCAGACAAGAGTCAGCATTCATGATGTTTGTTTGGCTCCTGCTGAAACAGTCAGTGTGCTTTAGTCTCGGAGAGGACAGCTCCTACCTGGACTCCTAGACTGGGTGGACGGATGCCCCAAACGCCCCATGACCTCTCCGGTTGTCATGGTTATTCACAAACACCAGGGCTGTGTCACAAGGCATAAATCTCCAGCACTCACTGAAACAAAAAGAACTTACATTTGAACAAATAGAAGAAAACTCACAAAAAGCATAAAGGGCAAGAATAAAGTTATGTTGTGATGTGAAGAGAATCTATATTTATCATATGGAACATGACAGCTGGTTTCTAGCTGGCCCAATAGGTTCATTTGCTGGTCAAACTGGTCTTTGGAAAATTCTTGTTGGTCTTAAAATAACATTCCTTCCTTACAACCAATCAGATTTTAGGGTTAGATTATCACCTGGGTTAGAGCCTTCAGCATTTCATATCAATCTATAATTTTCCCTTTTATTATTACATACATTTTAAATGATAGATTTATTATAGTGACAATCACAAATACAAACATACATTTACATATGTACATTTATATCCATCCATCCATTTATTTCCATCCACACAAACACACATATTACCATACCCTACCTACACTATCAACAAACTAATAAAGTAATAAATTACACATACTATGCAAGTGTTGTAGATTTGAATTGCTAGCACTTACTGTTGTTGTTGTTGTTATTATTACTAATAATCACATAGTCTATAATTCAACAAATCCTGGTTGCACGCAACAGGTGTCATGAAGTTTGTTGAGCTAAAAATGGCTCACTCACAGACCATTTCAAATTCGTCACAAGCTAATTTTGATTCGAACCGAAAGTTGTGGTTTCTGAGTGGCTGAGTTATTTACTTTGAACATAGTCTATCAATTTCCACCAGTCCAGTTCCACTCATCCAGTTTCCGATTCCGAACCGATTGTGGGAATTGACTGAGTTCACTTGAGCAAGAGTCGCGGTCATTTCCGTATTGACGCCAATCAGGGTGAAGAAGAGAACATGATAGGCGGGCAATATTACTTTAATAGGGTAATCAGCCAATCAATACGAAGTTGTTAACATGATAGGCGGGCATTATAGCAGTGACAGGTTATTGAGCCAATCGTAGCGCTCAAGTTGTGTGTTTGAGTGTTTCTGAAATTTAAAATAATACATAGGCCTGGTTTCTCAGACAGGGTTTAGATTAAACTAGCAGTAGCCTAGCCCTTATTTCAATTAGGACATTTAAGTAGCTTTTATAAACGTGCCTTTTAAAAATTAGGCTGGTGTGCTTGAGACAAAACAATAGCACTGACAGATATCAAGTTGCTTTCTGTTAAACCATGAATTTTAGTCTGGCTAGGCTTAAGCTATGTCTGTGAAACCGGGGGATAGTGTGCAATGTGACTTAAACCCACCTTCAGTAGCTTACTAATGAAGATATCTTCAAGTGTCAGTCCTTTTCAATAATATTTACCAACCAAATGATATTTGGCCTAGACCAGGGGTTTTAATACTTTTTTATTTCCACGGACCCCTAAATATGATGCTCCATAATGATAATAATATAATTAATTTTACATTGTTCTCTGAACATTTTCACGAACCCCCTAAGGCACCCTGGATGTCCTCGGACCCTAGTTTGAAAACCCCTGGCCATAGACTAAACCCTAGGGAATCCCTGTAGCTAAATTGAACCACCAAGAAAAATCCACATATAAATCAAGACTTGTCTCCACATATTTTATGTGGGTGGGCCACCTCTTCCTTTTGAGCATGGGACACTTGTCCTGCCTAGGTCACGTCCCTGACAGAAATGATATTTATCTAAATGCAGATAACCTCATTAAAAATGTTCTCCTTGTATTAGAGCTCTGAAGCCCTTTGATAGCCTCATTGCGTTCCCGCTGTAGGTAGAAAAGCACAGCCATGTCCTTTGATGTGTCCTGCTAGGCAGTGTTGTGCTGTGGGCTCATGGTAATGAACCGATGCGGCTCCTGCAGGTGAAGATCTACACAGACGTTGTCATCAATCACACGTGCATCGGGCGGTGGGGAGAAAAGGCACTCGACCTGCGGCTCGTACTTCAATGCCACCCGTGAGGAGTTCCCATCTGTGAGATACTCTGCCACTGACTTCAATGATGACAAATGCACCAGCTGCCATGGAAATATTGAGAATTACCAAGACATTTATCAGGTATAATTTCAAAAGTGATAAAAGGGCCCTTGTTGGGAATGCCATTGGACATAGACGGAAACTGGATTTTTTATTCTCATCTAGGCGAAGCAATCAAGAGTATTTGAATATCAGATGGGCTTCATATGATCCACCACAATAATTTTCCATATGTTTTCATCAAGGACGATAACTATAACGATAAAGACATAAGCTGTGTTCCAACTGATGTATACACTATGCACTTTGTACTCAACCATCTAGTGTATGGTGCAGATGTATGGTGATTTTGTCATCCAGCATCAGAGTCTGTTAGTATTGCTAGTATTTGTTTCTGCAACAGAATTTTTTCCTCGTGCAAGTTTATATCTCGCAATTCTGAGAAAAAAGTCAGAATTGCAAAATAAAATGTAACAATTACCAATTAAATTTGTGGGGGAAACAAGTAGTTAGCCCCTCCCCCTCTAGTATGTATGTGCATATAGTATATAGTATATATAGTATAGAGTGCAACAGTCGGGTTCCGGAAGTAAAAACGCCATTCATATTCTCAATAGGGAAATAGATTTTTAACGGTAACTTAAAAACTGTTAAAGACAGACCTACTGTGTACAATGAGGTTGTTAATCAATGGTATTTGGCTAAATGATTTCTCTTAAGTACACAGTCATGGCTTTTATCCGTTTTATCCCAAAAAAATGTTTTATATATCCCTATGGGAGAAATAAATGGAAAAATACTTCCGGAACCAACGCAAGTGAAAAAGGGGGTGGGCACTAATGTACTCAATTAAAGGTGCGAAGGTTGAGTGTATGGCTGAATGTGTCTGAAATCGCATACTTACTATTTTGTAGGCAAAAAACAGTACGAGACAAAAGAAGTATGCCTGAATTCACAATACTCACATAAGAGTAGGCAAGATGAACTACTACTTCTGGTGAGATTCTGAAGTGTACATATTATGGACACTTTACTGTCCCATGAGGCCACGGGAGAAGATTTGTGAATGGCAGTGAAACAACCCAACTGATGCTGGTAGATCACATGAGAACAACATGGCAAATGTAGTACGTCCAGATTACTTTCATACTACACACATTCATACTATATAGAACATACTTAGCACTCGCAAAGTGCGTGCTTATTCAAAATAAGTCCCTACTCAAGTGATTATGCGCTTTCAGATGCAGCATAAGAAGTGTCTAATATTTCACGCTTAATTTAAAAATGCATCATCCATTTCGTTCTTGGTGTGAACATGCCTGTTGTTCAATTGGTCTTACACTTATGACGTTTTTTTATTTTTATTAATTTTTTTAATCCCATGGACAGTGGTTTAATATTTTAAAAGCAGAAAATCTCAAATCTCATGCAATGTCAAGAGCAACATGATTGATTATGAAAACCAATTAAACATTTGGAGTCCCAAAAATCAAACCTGGTGCAATGCATCTTGAGAATCTTAGATCTCAGAACTACAGTCTAAAGTACAATAAACAAATAACAGCTAATCTTCCCGAGTCGAGCCAGCCCTGGTCACAGTCTTTCTTGTGTATTGTTTGTGTTTGTCTGAGCTCTGCTGTATTGACAGCACCATCTGTTGCTGTGCTGCTGGAAGATGAGCCGGCTGACTGATAGCGACTTTTAAATTTATTCCCCTTCACTTCAAAGGCGCATGTTGTGCGTGCAAAACAATACTGGTACCATTAAACATCAGGATCCGACCTTTTGCAACCTTGAACGCACAAACAACCCAGATTAATAACAATATTAGACATAAAAGTATATATAAACAACATTGCTATGGTCTTGAAATTGGCCAGCAGTTTCAATGAAGATGCCAGATGGCAGTATTATTTCCTTTTATTTTACTGTATTGCAAGACATATCAACAAAATCAGTTCCTAAAAAAATAAAAATAAAATTACAATAGATGATGATGAACTTCAGCCCAACAGGACTCAACAGCTGCAGTCTGCAATAAAATAGAAGGGAAAACATGTGAATAGTAATAAGATTTATGTGCGACAATGTATGAATTTTATTTAATGCTAAAGGACAGTGCTGAGGCAGAAAAACATTGCTTGACATTTGGAAGAATTCAGTTATTATTACCTATATATATTTTTTGATAAAAGCAAGCAATTTAAATAACTCTTTTAAAGGATATTTTAAAGGATATGAAGTAAAGATGGAGCTGCCGTAGGCTCATGATTGAGGTAATTTGATGCAACATCAACATCATCTTAAACAAATAGAAAACAAATCAAGCTTACAAATCTAGAAGCTATAATAATAAATATTCAGTACATTTTCACCAACCCACTCCAACATACGGACAGCTTGAAAAATAAATACATATAGTGTTGATCTCAAAGTGATCCTTAACCCACCAGTTTAGTGTTTTTTCCCTCCTTTCTTTGAGTCAGCAGATTCCTGTTTAGGTTTTGCAGATCTGGCGAAGTGCTAAAGTTTAAGTTAAGGCATACTGTTATTTGACAGAAAAACATTTGTAATAATAAATCCTAGATGAACCTAGACAAAAACATTAATTCCAGCATGTCTAAAAACAGCTCAAGTGGATTTCTACATGACTCTTCATCTATACATGTCTGTCAGAGTGTTAATGCAGAGAACGGCTGAAAACAAAGGATACCACCACAAGAGGTCTGTCGTTGAGTATATATCCATTGGTTTCCTTTAAGGCCTTCTCCGCGATTCTCTCGCTGGGGAGTTCGATGAATGCCTGACCTTTCATCCTCCCCTCTCTCATCAAAACAATACCAAACCTGACGGGAACAAGCACGCTTATACATCAGCACATGTTCATAAAGAACTCACCTTTATTCATCGCTCCTGAGAACAATGTTTGCTTTTCATTGGCTTTGATAGTGATTCGAGGAATGGAGGCCTCAGACAAGGGCCTGAGGCATTAGACAGTGGTGCTTACATGTTTCTCTCCTCCTCTGAGGAGATGTCGATATACCGGCCATAGATGGACTTCAGATCCTGCGGAAAAGATTGAGCTGGGTTATATATCTGGTACTAAAGTGAGAATTATGAGCTGTCAGGCTGTTCTAGACACATGCTGATGAAGTGGTATGTGAACTTAAGAATTTGCTATA
Organism: Rutilus rutilus; assembly: GCF_951802725.1. Taxonomy (NCBI): domain Eukaryota; kingdom Metazoa; phylum Chordata; class Actinopteri; order Cypriniformes; family Leuciscidae; genus Rutilus; species Rutilus rutilus. Next base: position 9,405,888 of record NC_140228.1, read on the forward strand.
TATAGAATACAAATATATATGGTATATTTGGAGTATACTGTAATGATAAAGAGTAGTGATATCGGTAGGACTTATTTTACAGTCCTGTTCCGCATGTACATACTATGTACTTATTATAGTTATTACAATAACTGGGTAATAACTAGGTACTGACCCTGAACCTATCCTAAACCTAACCTTAACCCATGTAGTTACCTCATATCACCCAGTACTTTCTTAGGCAAGATACATACGTATTATATATATATTTATTTATTTATTTATTTCCAAGACTATTATCCAGATACTTACTTTTTCTTCAACTTGCTTTGCAATATTCTTAACATAAAGCCTGCAGGTTGGTTCTCCGGGTTCGTAATTTTTAAACACAGACATTTTCTTTATCTCTGTAAATGTAAAAGAATCAATAACAAAATAAATCAATACAACAGACATACACAGTCATGTGAAAAGTCAATCTGAAACAAAGTCGTTAAAGGAATGACTGGCTGACTTAAAATAAATACCTGCCAGTAATCACTAGCAAACATCTGAAACATACAAACAGTCATATGACAACAGCCTGGTGTGCTATCAAATATTAATTTCCTCTTTAAAGACCGACTGCATCTTTCTTGTGAACACTCGAAGCTAAATTCTTTAGTAGAGCTTCTCAATTCTATTTGATGTTCGGTGTACTACAAAAAAGAGAGAGTGTTTGCGTGCACAATTTGAGAGTCTTTCACCGTCTCTGGAGAGTCTGCCTCTCTCTAGCTCTCTCCTAGAGATGAACTCCGAGGGGATGTCCTCATCTTCCTCCTTCTCTTCCTCCTGTCTGGGGACCTGAGCGCTTGGGTAGATCTTCCCGAACCCTTCTGAGGCTTCCTGAGCGGAAACCTCCTTCTCTGCCGTGTCTAGGAAGAAGTTGCATAAACATAATTAGAGCGTGTTTTGAACTGTCACAGTGCTCAATTCCAATCTGTTCGTGAAAGGCTGCCTGTTGCAGATTTCAATGATGACAAGTGAAAGGCGGCACCGAAGTCTTGTGTGAACAACACGCATCAAAATGACAAGCCTTTGACTCTTCAAAACAAACTAGAAAGCACAGGATTGTTTTCTTGTCATGCAGAAAAGCAGAATCAATACCTGTTATCAATAACAAAAAGCACGTAAATTCAGATAAAGTGGAAAATCCAAGCCAGAGGAAAAACAGGCGAGTGTATTAATCTCGGAGGGTGACACTGGTGGGTTTGCGGGGGGTCACGCTCCATGGGGTTTCCTTTCAGGTTCTTTCATAGCGCAGTTGGAGATGTCACCTGGCAGTTGGCAGTAAGCCGTAAGCAAAAGCGTATGAGGAATTATGGGAAGCAGCGAGGCTACACAAATCCTCTGGAAACTTGTCTGACAGATCTATAGTGCCTAAAGTGTACTAGAGCAGGAAGAGCTGATAAGTTCCCTCAGAGAGGTGGATTTCTTTGACGTTTCTCGTCATTTAAACATCAGTAGAAAATGAGTATAATGAAAATAACTACCAGCCCTGTGCTAGTTTCTTTTATAAAGAGGGTTAGGAAAGCTCTTTGGCTTTGAAAGGTTTTCATCTCCGTTTTTGGTCATAGACATTAATGAAAAACAAACAGGAAGATCAAGTAAACAAAAGACCGGGAATCTCAATTTGAGAGCAGAGGATGGCTTTTATTTGCTGTGTCTGCATGTGCCAACATTAAATAATTGCTAAGATGTATTCGCACCGAAAGGTTTAGTGTGCGTTTTATTTTGTTTAATAGTTCCGTCATTCCTGATTCCTGAATTAGGTTTGCACAACAATATATCGAATTAAAACTGATATCATAATAAGGCTAAGTGCGATTGTCAAATTGCACAGGCTGCGATTTAATTAAGTAAATATATATATATATGCTACCGGTTCAGAGTGAACCACGCCACCTCAGAACAGCTTGGTTCATTTACTGTGAATAAAGCTATTCTGAGACGCTGTGAGCTGCATGCGTGTAAATGAACATACAGCGCCTTCACTCTGAAACTGCCAGCACATTTGTTTATTTGTTGGCTACCCGTCAAATTAAAAGCTTTAAGGTATACAGTTTGAAAATGAACAAATTAAGAAGTAAATACTAGTACTGTAATTGTACAGTTTTATTTGAAAGTACAATGGTACTATTACAATATAATTATTTTGTTTTGATTTATTTAATAATAAATCACAATAAAATAATTATGTGTGTGTGAATGTGGCCTGTGAAAACTCAAGTGGAAAAAGATTTTTTTTTTTACTCTGTTAACTTTATGGCTTAAGTTAGATTTTGCAAAGAGTAAACGCAAGTACATCCACATTTTTCAAGTTTTGTTCAGTCAACCCTAAATAGATTTCGCACTTAAAAGTAATTATTTACTCTGAAGAATTTATTTATTTATTTTATTTGTTTTCTATGCAGATGCACTCCCCAACAAAATCACCCCAATTATTCTAGAATTAATAAGCTATTCAAGTCATATGGTGAAACTTCCTATACTTGTTCATATTGCAGAAAAACTAAATATTGCTATTTTGACGATTTAATGAGTTTTCTTTCCAGAATCGTGCAGCCTTATCCCGAATAAAGTTTCAGGGTTATCCTGACACAGGGGAGGGTCTCGGCGCCTCATGGTGAGAGCAGCTCGGTCTGCTGACAGCCCGATACATTAAATCTTCTCTCCAGCTGAGTCACTATTCTCAGGGCTAATTGCTGTGTTAATTGAGCAGGTCCGCTCAGGATGGATGGGTGAACCTGGGGCGCATTCGGTGATGCAGGCGGATAGATAAATGAATGATGGGATAGAAGGAGTGGCGGGGGACCTGAAGCCTTACCTTCAGTCGCATCTGCGAATTGCCGCTCTTGATTCTGTCCAGGCCCCTCGAGGATGGTGGACACCTCAGCCGATATATGGAACTCAATTTTCTTCTGTCCGAGCGTCTGAGTTTGCTCGAACACGTCTGCTGGCTGCAGGGCTGGGCCTGAGGGTCTGAGAGATACAACAATGAGCTTTCAGCAAATCTCTTTGTATTATAAGGTGGTCTTTTGAAACTATAAGGCGTTGCTTAATTTTACTTAATTAATTATAAAGAAGCTTATGGTTGAGTGAAATGTAGCTGACAGTTTACCCGTGGGAATCCGGTTTGGGAATAAACAGGAAGTCTTTTAGTTTGGGTTTCTTTCTCTTGGAAGAAGTCTTTGCTCTCAGCGGTCTTTTGCATGGCTGGTTAACAAGGCCCATCAGTCTGATCATCCTTTGTGGAACGCAGGGAGAAGAAGTGTGAAGCTATTAAACATGTATGGCTTTTGAAAGCAAGGCAAAATACAGCAATGAAACAAACAAACTGAACACTTCGCAGCTTTTAGCTGCTGCCATTCTGGAGGCTGACAATCTGTCATGAGAAAACATGCCAATGCTGATGATGCATCGTCAAAAATACTATCACATTTTAGACATGTGGCAAACACAATATTTGTTAGTAATCTGTCTGTCTGCAGGGAAAATGCCCATTAAGGCCAGAAAAATCTGGTTTGTTTATTATTATTTGTTGATATTTTGATATTGAACATTTAATTGTACATGCTCATTTCTCATATTTTTACATTTAGGACTATTATGGAATAATACTGTTCAAAAGTTTAGGGTCAGTATGATTTTTAAATGTTTTTGAAAGAAGTCTCTTATAGTAAACCGAGTAATAGTGTGGAAATGCTACAATTTAAAATAACTTTTCTATTTTTAATATGGTTTAAAATGTAATTTATTCATGTGATAAAGCTTAATTTTCAGCATCATTACTTGTCAATGATGTCTGATGTACTTGATGTTACTAGTCTTAAGTGTCACATGATCCTTCAGAAATCATTCATGAAATCATTCAGAAATCATGATTTTCTGCTCAGGAAACATTTGTTATTATTATCACTGTTAAAAACAGTTGTGCTGCTTAAAATTTTGATCAATTGAATGCATCCTTGCTGAAAAAAATCATACAAGTTTGCTAGTAACATATTCACAGTTTCTGAGAAACACTGTTGATATTTGAAATGAACCCAAACAAACACACCCCTCCCTTCTTTAAATCTCCCTCTTGCTCTCTCTCTCTCTCCTCCCCCATCATGAGTGTATAGGCCCCCTACTGCTGATTGGCTGTGTGATGTAGTGCAGTGCTCAGTTCAATCCACTTTCAACAGCGTTTCTCAGAAATCGCTTACTGCACCTTTAACTTTAACTAACTCTATAGCTATAGAGCCCCGTTTGGAAACGCTGAAGAATGCAACACATACTTTGACACATTCAACATACTTTACTACTGATTTTCGAATTCAGTTCGGATACATTTCAGAACACAACTTGCTTGCATACACTGCGCTTCAGACATTATTTTGATTGCCCGCATCTACTAATAATGTCAAACTACTTAAACAACTTGTAAATAAAATAGAAAGATGGAAAGCCGGCTACCTCTCTTTATCTTCCTCATCTCCACTCTCATACTCGGATTCTTCTTCACTGCCCGACGCCCCCTCCTCGTGCTCCGGCAGAGGAGGGTTCTGTGGGGGGAAGGGTGGGGGCATGGGCGGCAGTGGGCCTGGGGGCATCTCAAACTGAAACGGTGCAGATGAGTGGGTTACACCTTCGTGTAGCTCATCAATATTAGCATAGCACTTATATTGATGGGATTCAGTGAAACGCAAAGCATCAGGGATGAGGTTGACTTTGAATTCAGACTTCAATTTAAGATAAGATAAACATTCACAAAAGCGCATATACCAACTCACCATTGGCGGACGAGGCGTCACCGGGCCGAATGGGCTGGGGAGGTTCATCTTATTCATCAAGTGAAGAACCTGTGGAGGAACATGTTCATCTGATGAAGAAAGGAGTGTGTGTGTGTGTGTGTGTGTTGTATTCACACACCTGGTGCTGCATATTTCTTGGGCACAAACATTAATTGTGACCCTGGCTCCATATGTAACCCAGATTGCTGCATTGGAATATATTTAGGCTCAGTGATGGCTCTAAAACGGAGCTCTGAGCAACAGATTTAATGTGATTAAAACACCAGCCTGTTAGAAGAAAGCTAGCGCCACCAAAAGGCAGGCCAGATTATATCATGCTGTTTCACAAAGTGGCGCGGTGTAGCTTAAGGGAAAATGTTAAATACATCACTCATCCCTCCCACATGAGTGTGATATTAATACCATCAGAATAATTCCCTCCAAATATTGTGGTTTGATGTTTTAGGGACTGGACTTGATTCAAAGAAATCACATTAGTGCCACTCTGAGAGCTGTGAGAACGTTTTCCTGTCTTTTTGACCTGATATGAACTAAAAACCTGAAAGAGGAAGAGAGATGCTGGTACACAAGAGGTAATCATATAGATGTGCTTGTTTACACATTCCCAACATGAACTGATAAATAAAACAACAGAAAAAGACAGGGGAAAAAAATACTTTGTTGTCTCTACTCACTTGAACGTAGAACTTGGGTACGCTCAAAAGTGTGTGTGAAATGTTTGTCAAAATTCCACTCGAAGGAGGAGGGTATAAATATTTCAGCGTTGGATTTGTTTGAAATTTCAACCTGCGAGAGGAAAAAAAAAAAAAAGCATACATGAAAAGTCGTTCCAGAAATGCCACCCATGACAAAATCCATGAACATAATGGTGAAGCATAAATATAAGAACGAGGTACAAATATTTTGGCTGTGTTTGGTAAATGCCCACGCCTGCATTCAGGAACGGGTGAGCAGCTACCCTTAGTTAGCTACAGTTACAGCTACAAGTTACAAACAAAAAGTAACTTTTATACTTTTTTATTTTTATGATTACAATCAGGTTATGTCAATTCATTAAGAATTGTAAAGAAAGTAAGTTTGTACCATCATCACTTTTAGTATACCACTACTCACCAATACTGAATATTATTACTATACTGTAGTACTTAATTTAGGGTAGGCAATATTTAAAATATTCTTAATGATTTTGCTGGTAATATAAAATTATGCTTTTAATGTATTTAAGTCTCATAAAGTCACCATTAAACTAGTTTAATGATCCTTGCCAGTATGAGAGCAGTAAGATTTTAGCAAGATATTTAATTATAATATTTGTAATAATTACAATTAAAACAAATACCTAATTCCATTATGATTATTATTTATTAATAAGTTTGATAATAATAATAATAATAATAACAATGAGAATTTAAGTGTCTGCTATTAAATAAATAAATAAATAAATGCATAAATACATACATACGTACGTACATACATACATACATACATACATACATACATAAATACATATATATATATATATATATATATATATATATATATATATATATATATATATATATATATATAAAAACAAAAAAAAAACACTGATGAGCCAAAACATTATGACCAGTCACAGGTGAAGCAAATATCGTTGATCATCTCTTGACAAGGGCCAAATTGTTATGGCAAGGCAACTGGGTCAGAGTATCTGTCAAACAGTAAGGCCTGAGGAGGGACAAACCCCAATGTGTTGGACGCCCATGGCTCATTGATGCACGAGGGCAACGAAGGCTGTCATGTCTGGTCCAAGTCAACAGAAGGTCTACTGTGGCAGAAGTCACACAAAATTTTAGTGATGGTTATGGGAGGAATGTGTCACAACACACAGTGCATCACACTCTGCTGCGTATCACCATCACCCTGTCCACCTTCGAAAGTGCCTACAATGGACACGTAAGGGTCTTAACTGGACCTTGGAGCAGTGGAAGAAGGTCGCCTGAACCGCTTTCTTTTACATAAAGTGGACAGCCATGTACATGAGCACGGTTTACCTGGGGAAGTGATGGCACCAGGATGCACTGTATAACGACGACAAGCCGGTGGAGGGAGTGTGATGATCTGATGATCTGAAACCCTGGGTACGGCCATTCATGTGGACGTAAATTTGACAGGTGCAACCTACCTAAACATTGTTGTAGACCAGGTACACCCCTTCATGACAATGGTGGTCCCTGGTGGAAGTGGCCTCTTTCAGCAGGATAATGCACCCTGCCACACTGCACACACATTGTTCAGGAATGGTTTGAGGAACATGATGAAGAGCCCTGGCCCCCAAATTCCCCAGATCTCAATCCACTTGAGCATCTGTGGGATGTGCTGGACCAACAAGTTCAATCCACAGCAGCTCCAGCTTGCAACCTACTGGACTTGAAGAATCTGCTGCTAACGTCTTGGTGCCAGATACCACAGAACACGTTCTTGGGTCTTGTAGAGTCCATGGCTCAGCGGGTCAGCGCTGTTTTGGCAGCACGCAGAGGACCAACAGCTTATTAGGCAGGTGGTCATAATGTTTTGGCTCATCTGTGTGTGTGTATGTATATATATGTATGTATATATATATATATATATATATATCTCAAAGATACATACATACACATAACACACACACACTTATATACTGTATATTTATTACAAACAGTAATACATTTATTTTATGCTTTAAAAAAGCATATTTAGCTGTTTAAAATGTACAAAGTAACATGGATACTGTGAAAAGAAAGTGCTACCCACAACTCCAACTCCAAGATCCAACTTTGTAACAGACTTTCCCTCGCAAGCCAAATGCTTTGAATGTCAAGACTCTTTCAAGTAGAATTTGATTGCATGTTCTATCATGGAAACGGTCTGCACCTCATTCAGAGCATCACAGCACTGAAAAACATGCTTTTCAAGCCACCCTGGTCTGTGCACGAGCTGCTCAGAATTAAATAAATAAAAATCTGTCACAGCTCCGCTCGTTAAGTGAGGGTGAAGTGCGGGCTCCTTGTGCAAAATTATATCTTAGCCCACGGTCTCTTTATCAAAGGCCACCTGGTGCCACCACATGGCAAGAGCAGACGGGCTGTCACTGCAGAACAGACACTCTGAGACATGGGCCTGTAATTGGACATGAGACGGATGGTGACAACCACTCGCCAACTTCCTCTCTCCCTCTTTCTCTATTCGCTATGGGCACTTCCTACAGGATTACCAGGGCCTGAACTACTGACACCAGGTACGGGATGTCAGCCGAGAGCGTTAGCCTGTCTCAAATCTCCAGTGCCATCATAAACACAGTGAAACTCTCGATTGCGGGAGGAAATCAATGTGCTGATCAAACAAACACAGATGCACCTGTACACCTACCCCAGACTGGGAGCAATGCTGTTGTCCATCATAGGGACATTGTGGTGGTGTTGTTGTTGTTGTTTTTCTTTCTTCCCCTTTTCAGCTTTAGCACCAGCACCACTGAAACAGAAGGACAACTATTATGGGGGGCGTTTTACTATAAATATAAGCAGTGTTGGGGGTAAGGCATTTCAAGTAACGCAAGTTACAAAATCAGATTATTTTAAGTAACTAGTGAAGTAACACTACTTTATATTTACAACAACATATCTGAATCAGTTTTTCAAATAAGTAACATGAGTTACTTTGTTTTCCCATTTAATGACTGACACCTCTCCTGTCCCCCTGTTAAGAGAAATTGGAAGTAAGTGCAGAGGTGTTGTGTGCACTGTGTGAACATGATGGTTATTATAGATCTACTAAATGTGAGAATGTATTTATCTCTATGCATCTCATTTGCATAAAAGCAGATTCAGTATTCCTCAAAATGAATAAAAACAGTGAAATGCAAAATCAGAATACGCAAACCTGCAATAATTAAATGTAAATAACACAAATATACTTTCTGCATTTAATCTCACTTAATGAATCAATGTTTTTGCTGCTGACATTCAATGATCCAATTCAAGCATACCAATCAGCAAAAATGGCTTTAGATAAACATCACATTTGTGTTTTTTTTGTTTTGTTTTTATTTAAAAAAATAAAGCGTCATTCGATCATAGATCAAATAGATCATAGATCAAATCGATCCACCACCAAACAGCGTATATTTTGTGCTGTTTTATGCGTTACAGACATGGTGTTTGCAAAACTTACATTTCACCGGAATATTCTCCATCTGTAAATCTTAGAAAGTCGTGCAAATATTTCCATTTTGCTGCTAAACTTCACACTGAACGAGCGCTGCTGCGCGCCAAATAGGAGCGCAATAATTCTGACCAATATATACATTTTGCTTGGAAAATGAATAGGCTATGCGATATTTTATAACACCAGAAATATCTTCTAATTATAATAATTTATCTTTAGGATGTTGGATAAGTTGCAGTGAACTTATAGCTCATTATAGCTCATTACAAATATATTTTATACTTAAAAGAAATTGAACAGAAGTAATTCAGGGAAGAATTTTTTAAGAAACCAAATATAATAAAGATACAAAATATAGTTTTGGGTTTAGGACTTAAGCTACTTAACAAAGATGACTTATACTTATTTAGAATTCTGAGAATTACAGCTTTTAAAGCAATAATTGTTTTTTTTTTGGCGAAAGCAAGAATATTTGGTTAGATTTAGTTTATACAGTACATTATGGAGAGGATAACGTGAAATTAAGAGCACAAGTATACATTTTGAAAAGATATGTGCAACTCTAAAATTAAAGAATATTCCATAAAATAAAGGAATACATATTAGCCTACATTAACTAAATAACTATTTGTATAATTGTGTTAAATGTGTTTGAATTGAAAGACATAATAAAGTACATAATATATCTATCTATATATCTATCTATCTATCTATCTATTATATATATATATATATATATATATATATATATATATATATATATATATATATATGCTTTGTTGTTGGACATTAGATGTGCCTTATTTAGAATTTTAAACCTATAAATGTATTTTTAGGGACTATATAGCCAATTAATAAGCGCAGATTCATCTTACCAGTTAAAATGTAGTCTGTGCTTTTGTAATTATTTATTTAAAATTTTGTGATTGTAACTTCTGCTTTAATAAGGTTTTTTTTTTTTTTTTTTTTAGATTGTAATGTTGTAATGTTCTTCTAATAACCATAAAAATGTATTACAGCTGCCAAATAAAACCAGAGAGAAATGTATTCATAAATCTTTAAAACTATCTAATTAAATCTTGGGCACAAAACATTTAGCCAGTAAATAAAATCTGGATAATATATATTGTATATACATAATAATAAAGTCAAATAATGGTATGAGTAACTGAGTTCGAACTATTTTAAGTTTGCTTTATGAAACAGAATCAACCGACAATAAGTCTGACTAACCAAAATAAGCCTGGCTTGTATTCTAATCTTGTTTTATGGAACAACCCTCAGGTGAGGAAAAAGTCATGCTAAAGTATAAAAAGTAACACAATTATTAACTTTTTTAGGGAGTAATGAAATATTGTGATGTATTGGACTTTTCCTCAACACTGAATATAAGGGTGTTTCTTCAAATATGGACAATTTTTGATAATGTGAACTTGTAGAAAATAAACTATCTTAAAACATATTTGTCATAAAAACTAGTTTAACTTGTCTACTAACGATGTTCAGCCGTGTATGTACATGCATTATGGGAAAATTGTCATTTTTCCTGAAACATCATGAAAATTTCCACATCATTTCTAATTATGAATTGTGTTTTATATGATTAGGCTATGTGATGTAAATAATATTTTTGAAATTTTTTAAATAAAATAGCAGACTATTATGTCTTGCTAAGGCTAATTTCATAGCTATAATTTTATGTATTCTTAGATCCTATAAATATTTTCACTATTTTTTGGCAAAAAAAAAAAAAGATTGATTAGAAATGACTCACACCAAAAATATTTGTTTTTAACCTATATTTACCAAAAAAAATTCTCCACACATGACAATTCTCATTTTACATCAAATAAACTGACAATTTTGTCGCAAATTTTAATAAAACTATATTGGCAAAATTGTTGGTAAGAAATGTTGTGTAGTTTTGTAAACAATGTATATAATCTTTGTGAATATTATCAATGTTTTTAAAATATGTAAGTCAATTGAGTTTTTTCCTGAGACAAGGATCAAGCAAATCTAATCAAAAAAGGCATTTGAAAAGTAGCCAAATAAATGATTTAAACCATGAACAGATAAATTCCAAGAGAGTTTTAATGTGAACTATATATAACTAAATTAAATATGCTTGTTTGAATCAACCCCTGTCACATAAAAGTGCCCATATTTGAAGAAACATCCATAAACACAGTAATGATAAAATATAGAAATGGACAATTAGCCAATCAGAGACACGTTTAGACAGTGTGTATTAGAGAAGGGAAGGAATATGAATAGCTGAAAGTCTATTGTTATGATTGATTTTGCCATTTACCTGTTAGACACAGGTGGGTCTTTCAAAACACTGACATTCTCTTGATCTTTAGCAAACTCAACCACTAGTGTGTGACCAAGGATTCTCAGCTGATGAAGTCTGTTTAGCGCCTGAGGGTGGAGAAAAGCAAATTTGGATTACTAACATGTCGAAGCCATCTCTTAAACCACAAGAGGAGCAAGTGTATTTTAATTTTACCTTAGAGGCTGAGGTCTGACTGCTGAAAGTTGCAAATGCCATATGCTTCTGCAGACGACAATACAATCAGGTCAGCTGTATTTATTCATTGCATCATTTACCCACAGCAATTTGCAACTTACTAGTGGTCCCTTCTCTGACAGCGCTCTTACGGAGGAGGCACCAAAATATTTCAGAAGATCCTCTTTCTCATCTCTGTTGAGTTCTCTGGGCAGATGCCGTACGATGAGGGTTTTGCTTTTCTTTGTTTGAACGTCGGCCTCGTCCGTTTCTGCCATGATTCTACATTGAAAGACAAACAATTAAGTCCATCAGTAACTTTGTTAAAGTAGTTCATGATGCAAATGGCATGTGCATCTTTAAAGTGAGCAGAGGGTAAAAAAGCATGTTTTCATTGTAGTTTAGTGAGCCAAAACAAAGACTTGCTGCATTATAAAAGTTACAAGTCACCTTAATTTTGATTTCATGTCCACAGCTTTCCCTTACATTGCACACCAAATCAATATTTTTAACATCAATATAAATGCAATAATGTGCATAACACATTAAACCAAATGAATGTTCCCAATCTAAAATAAATAATAATAAATGTTTGCAACAAATTTGACCAATAATTTTTTTTTCTTGAAAAGCCATTATTTTATGGCAATTATGCTAATTTCCCTCACCACATCCCAATACTGCAACATCAATACATATATCAATCCTGCCCAGACTCATTAAAAACAGCTGAACTGTATAAAATCTCAACATTATAATATTTAAAAAGTAAGTATCATTATTTTTGCATTGGAATAATAATAATAACGTTTTCACATTAACGAGAACTTGCGAGGGACATAAAATGCTTCAAACTGGATTCATCAAGATAGTTATTACCTTCATTATTATATATTATTAGTATATTAAGTACATATAAAAATTAAATAGAATGCATGGGTTAATGCATTTTAGTTCTTTTCAATACTATGACAGAGCAAACTTTCTGCATAATCCCGCAGCGTGTCTGTCCGGAACTGAAGTTAAGCATCTATTGTTGTTCAGGGGGAATGAAGTCCTGGAAACACAGTATCTGCACAGGCTAAAGAGGACTATTCTTATATCTGACCCTTATCAAAGACTGAAGGATACGTGGAATTTGCATTCAATGAGTAACAGGCTTAAGATTTTAAGTAAGTAAACAGTTAAAAAATTAGCAAAAGCACGTTGAGAGGTTTTGTTGTGAAGCGAGCCTGACAAAACATTAGCAGCAACAGAAAACTCGAGTACAGATAAACGACCGTTTATGGTTAAAATAAAAATGAATAAATAAAGCATTGCGCTTCTAAAGAAATATAGAGCAGCATAAAGATAGTAAATGACACAGTGATGGGTTAAGAGCGAGAGATATGAGACACACATACCCTGTTCAAATTCACCCTCTTCCGCACTAAGTTTGTGGGCGTGTCTAGTGAGGTCAAGGAAATCGGATACGTGATTGGTTGTTTGCGGGCCATTTCCTTCACTGATTGGTGCGCAATGGACATCATTCACAAACGGTCAACTTCCAGAAAATTCTTCTCTTTTTTTTGGCCAGGAGATGGCACTGCTGATAACGGAATTAATCAGGATCAGCATTTCAGTCAGCATGTGTTGTAAAGAGGTGCTTAACTTTCAGAAAGTGTTGAAATTCTAAGACTATATTAAATGAGCTGTTTAATTTATGTATTAATTTAATTAGTAAAAAATGTAGTATTGTTTGTAAAGTTGCAATATATATTTTTCTAATAATGTTGGTATCTGGATTGAATGGTTGAGCTTTGAATGCGGTCAACGTGTATTCGTGTGTCAGTGTGCCATACACAAGCTGACTTTTATGAGTGCTAATGGCTTCACTCGACTGGTCTTTCTCTGTAATGCTCATACTATGTGGAGATCAGACAAATGTGTGTATGGCTGGCATATAACCAAGCCAAATCTTTGCCTCCCTTCTTCCTTCCTAGTCATACTGCCCCTCTGTCTCCTGAGTCCTACTTATTCAGAATTTTTTTTCCATGACACCCCCTTTTCACATTTTCAAGAATCCATATTCAATGAGCTTGAAAGATAAATGTATCATGTGGTAAGTTGGCAACAGTTTATATTTGCCTAGGGTGGCCTAGCAGTTGCAGATCTGGATTGGTTGTCACCATTGTGCCTTATAAATACTTTTTTTTTTGCCAAATTTCAGTCCCATGACATATTGTCTGTTAGTTTTTCATTTTTGAGTTATGAAAGGTAGTTGGAACCTCATTAGTATACAATTTCAAACTTGATGACAGCTTTTATGAGTTTGTGTTATACTCTGGTAACAGTCAAAGAGAAGTGACCCTGGTTTAAGGGCCAACTTAACTTGGAGATCGTCCTCACCATTGTCAGACAGCCTCCAAATTCCAGTGCAAATGAAGTTTTTTTTTTTTCCAGTTTTTTTCTTTTCTCCATTGCGGACAACATGGGCATTCCTTACGGGGGGAACAATGCCCCCTTTCAGTCTGGCCGGCTCTGAAATTTCACAGGTGAAGGGAGGAGCGGAAGGTATCTAATCCCTGGCCTGAACAGCCAGAGCCTGAGAGAGCAGGGAACGGGACTGCCCGTCTCTGACCACCCTGTCAGCTGGCCCGGCTAGTGACAGAAACGTGTCAAGAAGGAAAGGTTTGTGCCCCATCAGCATTGCCTTGTGAAGCATAAATCATCTATCATGCTGACTACTCGTGGTCGGACAGTGCTGTGAACTCTCTAGAAGCCTGTCGATCATTGTTTGATGGTGGTGACGGATGTTAATGTAAAGTAGTTTGCAATAAAATATATTATAGACCTAATGACATGGTAAATGTTTATTATATTGTGTTTTTTTACAGTATGTTTAAATGGTCCTGTGATGTTATAAATCTTTTTTTTTTAGATAAAGCATGCAGTCTCTCTATTTTTATTTATTTATTAATATTGTATATTTTGCAGCTCATTTAAATGGTAATGTGGTGTTACTAAATAATATTTGCAGGTAAACCATGTAGTCTTTCTTTCTATTGTTTTCAGTGTTGTATTTTCTGCATCTTATTTAAATGGTCCTGCAGCATTACAAATACATTTTTGCAGGTAAACCATGTAGTCTTTCTTTCTTTCTTTCTTCAAAAAATACAAAATAAATAAAGAATTATTTATTTATTTAGTATTTTTTGCAGCTCATTGAAGTGATCATGTGGTGTTACAAATGGATTTTTGCTGTTAACCTCTCTCTCTCTCTCTCTTTATTTATTTATTTATTTATTTATTATTTTTTTGCAGTTAATTTAAATGGCCATGTCACAAATAGATTTTTGCAGATAATCCATGTAGTAAAAAATATATTCAATATTGTATTTTCTGCAGCTCATTTAATTGGTCCTGTGTGGTTGCAAATTAATCTTTGCAAGTAAACCATGTAATATATATATACAGTGCAATGCATAAGTTAATACACCCATGCTAAAGTTGACTAAAAAGAGGAATAAAAAATCATATTTTGGAAATTGAACTTAATGCCTTAATTAAAAAAATTAGGAAAAATCCAACCTTTAAGGACACCAATTTTCTTTGTGAATGAATAATGTATCGTAAATAAATAAATGTTCTTCCTTAAAATACATGGTGCATAAGTTAGTACACCCCTATGTTAAATTCCCATAGAGGCAGGCAGATTTTTATTTTTAAAGGCCAGCTACTTCATGGATCCAGGATACTATGCATCCTGATAAAGTTCCCTTGGCCTTTGGAATTAAAATAGCCCCACATCATCACATAGCATTCACCATACCTAGAGATTGGCATGATTTTATTTCAGTTAGCCTAATAGCTAGTTTGATTTGCATTGCTCTCAATTTTTTGCATTTGCCCTCAAAGTATTTTTTTGCAGATAATTTAAATAGTAATGTGGTGTTACCAATTAACGTTGGCATAGTCTTTAAAAAAATGCTATATTGTATTTTATGCAGCTTATTTAAATGCTCCTGCAGCGTTACAAATTAATTTTTGCAGGTAAACCATGTACTCTTAAAACGAAGGGTAAAAATATATAGAAATGAATAGATCAAATCAAAATTAATAGATTAGCAGTGGTTAATGGACAAACATACAGTTGATTTTTATTGAATATACATTTTTATAATGAGCTAAATTAGACTATATTTAACTATATTAAAACAAACTGATTCAGCACGGTATCCATATAAGAGTTTGAAAGCCAAGATTGAACTGTACCACTGTGACCATAGACGTACTGCAATGTGCCGTGGGCAGCACAGCAAGTCTGAGTTGTTTGCTAGTAACAAACATTAATTTGGGTGAGGGTGAGTATGGGGGGCTAGAGATCAGTGTAACAGGCCTGTCTGCAGTAAAAGTGCTTTCTGGATCAACACAAGCAGAGACACTACATTCCTCTAGCTGTAATTTATATGACAGCTCTAAAACAAGCCTGCTGTCCTTGCTGGAGGCAAAGAATTCTTAATCCCAAATGTTCAGAAACAGCCAGAGTCCTATGTCTAAAGGAAAGTAAGTAAACAGATAAACAATCACAAATTTCCTGTTTATTCTCTTTGGGAATGTATGCGTGCTTTTCCCATTTTTCATGAATTCCTGGTTAAGACATTTTATCTGATTCAGCATAAAGCAGAGGCATCACAGGCTGTTTATTATACAGTTATTTTAAGACGCTTATAAACTTTTATCCTGCCTCTTAGAACATTCTTAAAGGGATGGTTCACCCAAAAATGACAATTCTATCATCATTTACTCACCCTCAATTTGTTCCAAACCTGTATGAATTTCTTTGCTCTGCTGAACACAAAGGAAGATATTTTGAAGAATGTTGGCAACCAAACATTTGTGGGGAACCATTGACTTCCATAGTATGGGGCCATAGTCAATGGTTACCGACAATCTTCAGAATATCTTCTTTTCTTTGTTCAGCAGAACAAAGAAACTCATACAGGTTTGGAACAAATTTAGGGTGACTAAATGATGACAGAATTTTCATTTTTGAAAAGTGCATATGCATGCTGTTTCTTGCCTTCGAACTTGCATTAAACATGGAATTTTGTGGCTTTTAGTCCATGCTTTTTAGCATACTCCTAAACATATTCAAAATTGTTTTGTAGCGGATACAGCATGTGCATTTAAAATTTACAGTATTTTATGAAAAGTAAATAATAATATTGATGACTCATCATGCACCCACAGGAATAGCAATTTGCTAAATATTGTTCAAGTGTGATGTAAATTAAAGTTATTGACTAATTTAATTGAGGAAAAAGCATGCATGTCTTTGTTGAAAGTGTGTGGTTTAAGTTCGCAAAATGACTTTAATTACTTAGCGCCTTCATCCACAGCGCTGTCTTGGAAAGATTTAATCAGAAATAATTTCACAGAGGAAGGAAGCTACATTCTGTCTAAGTAATTCCTTATGTCATTGTGTGCAAGCATGCATCAAGAAAACAGACTAGATCTACTGCTGTTGCTGTTATCTAAACCACCACTTCTCTCCTTATTCTCCATCTTTTTCTAACCTCCTCTCTCTTTCTGTTTCTTTGACTTTCTCTCCAAAAGGCCTTTCAGCACCTGCCAATCTCTAAACAACATGCTTTTGACACATAGTGCTTACTTGGGGGTTGTTTTGGATCTCAGTCAGGTTGTAATTACGACAGATGAAACACTGCGCCAGTGGAGTGGATTCGAGTTATCATTTCTTTAATTAGTCCCAGGACAACAGAAAATCAAGTCCATATGATGGTGATATCAGCACAAACCAGATTCCTGAGCAATGTGCCATGCAGATGTGAGTCCAATACAATGGGAACAACCTATCCTTTGTGATGCCTTGCTCTGGTTTTGATATGACAAAAGACACTGAAGCTCGTGACAGAATGTGAAGCAGACAGATTTGGCGAATGGTAAAAAATTCTTTTGTAAAGCTGTGATCCTTTTTTATGTTTTATTTTGATTTTTGATTTTTTTTTGCAGTTGGTAGGTTGATATACAGCAGATGTAGGCCTACATAATACCAGTGCTCCAGTGTTTTCAGACAGTGACTTTGCGCCAATGTTTAAAGTGATTGTTTTCTAATGTTTCCAGACAGTCACTGTTGTTGGCTATCCTGTGGTTTCAGATGGCACCTGTGCGCCAGTTATTTCAGACAGTAAGCTACCATTATCCAAGTGTTTGTTTTCCAGTAATTTCAAACTGACTGTTCTTTTCAGTGACTATTTTGCCAGTGTGAATAGGAATTCTAAAATCCTAAGTAAAAACGTGTCATCTGAAGAAGAATTTCAATGTTTTTTTCCTCCCTCTCTCTCTGTACCATCAATTAAGGGAATTATAAGTCCTGTGGCATCATTCCCTTGATCACAAGAGCTTTGAACTGTGTTGCTTTGACTGAAGTTATCATATAACTGTTTTGACAGATCAGCCAGGCTCGAAATGAGTCCTGCATTGACATGTAATATCAGATTAGAATCATTTGGGATGTTTTCAGAAAAGTCTTGCCTCATGCACACATTACTCGATGTGTTAAATGGCTGACCTTATTCTCATGTTTCAGTGTCCCCTTGTGCAGGATTTGAGTCGAGTTTGTTAACAAGGAATTTGAGGCAGGGCGCTCCACACTTCAGAAAAAATGGGAGATTCACAAATCAAACCATGTCCTTTGGGCTGGGAGGAACCCAGTGTTTTACTCTAGCCCAAAGGACATTGCAGTTATCGTTTTGTGAAGTGTTTTTGTGGTTATACTCAGAATGCTCATAGACTAGAAGTGATGTACATAATTTGAATTAATCATTTAGATGGAAAGTCTGAACGAGGTTGAATTTACACAACAAAGAATTAATTTAGAATTAGACAAGACTGAATTATTAACAAGAAAGGAATACCCTTCTATGCCAAACCCTAACTGCAGCTAATTGCTATAGCAATGTCATTTATTACTCAACTTAGCAGTGCATAAAGCTTCAAGGTGACCACAATGTTCATGCATGCGGAGGGCATGCTATTTTGGCTTTTGAGCCCCACTAATAAGAGATTTGCTGAGCAGTCTAGCTGTATATTTTCTTTTGATCTACGTTTCATGCACCTCGCCCAGTGCATAGGCCCAACCAGGCAGCAATATCCCAGCTAGCAATTATCTCAGTGATGCTGCGCCCCACCCCACATGGACCACATGGCCATGAACACGTTCACCATAACCACTATAGCGGTCTCCTCCTTCACCCTGGTTATACCATTAATAATCACTTTGATGTTGCACACATGATTTCTTTCTCTTTTTTTCCTTCCTGAAAATGTCTTCATTCCTGAGTGGGCAGGCAATCTTGAAATTCTTGATGTGTAGACCACCTGTCCCACGTTTTGTGGGATATGTTTGCACAGCCGTCATGTTCTATAGAGTGGGAAAAAATCAACCAATGCATTGGTTGCAAGATGCTCTGAATTTGGTAAAATGCATTTACTGATGAATAGTCTGCAGGGCTGTAGTAGCTAGGCTATCCGGGGCCCTGGTGTGGGTTGTTTCTGTGGGCGCCCCTCGGTTGAAATCACGTTTTCGTGAAAACGGTTTCCCCTTCAGTCACTGCATGTCACTGCAAATAGGCTTTCCAACTTATGTAAATCAATATTGGAGGCAATACAAGGACGCTAAAGACCTTAGTCTCTAGCGTCAGTCACTAGTGCACTTCTTGAGGCCAGGGTAGTGAGCTTTACCTGCACAGATCTTACTAGCTGGCCTCCATTACACTAGTTTAGTTTGGATTTCAGTGTCATGCAACAGCATCCTGAAAAAAAGGGTCAAGATGATGGCCAGTGAACAGACATTTCAGGAAAACTTGTCCATTAGCATTTAGCTGAACTGTAGCTATATGTTTCCATCGCAACCTAAGTTTGTGTTTCACACTACTGTACATGCATACTTATTTAGTGACTTATAGGTTTTATTTTGCAGCAGTTAAAACATATAACTATCATAAATGTATACTGCACTGAGGAACAGCCCTAAGGGATTTTAAAGCATCTGCACAGTGTAAGCTTTTACACTGGAAACTGACAAGCATAGACATGCTAGTGGTTCAAGTTTTTTGCAAGATGAGGGTCTGCCTCCTCACCTTTTAAACTGCCATACTTGTTGCTAAAGCCTTTAGTGATGAAAATGTCTGAAAGTTATGTTTCAAAGGGCTACTCCCCCTTATTTGAAGCTGCTGGAACGTTGTGATTACTTCAATAGAGACATTTTCTTCCACGAGGGGTGTGTTTGAATGAGGGATGTGAATATTATCTTTCCCTTTTTTGCCTTTTTTTACTCTTCAACCCACTCATTACCTTGTTAAGGGTCATGACTGTCTGCATGCACATGGCTCCATTCTTCAATATAAAATCATGCATTTTTTTTATTTTTATTTAAAGCTGAGCTTATCTTCTCTGAAGCACTCAAATCTTAAGTAGGCTACATAATTACCTGTCAGCATACAATATGATTTCACATAATTTTGTTGAGAAAATGTCTGTCAATATGTACCAGTATAGTTCCTCTGTGATTATTCATAAAAAATAGTTTAAATATGTGGCTACCTACAGAAGTGTTCATTTATAGTCTGCCTTATAAAAAGGTTTTGGGCTGAAGCTTTAGTCACTGTGCATCAGGTATTGTTTATTGTGTTATATGTTTAGTTGTTATTTGATGGTGGTGAGTAGCCAAATTCAGTTCAGACACTAAACTATTATTATTCATGTTTTCTGTCAGATATAAGGTTTCAATGTAATTGTGTGCTTTTTTATACAGTACATTTACATTTTTTGGTATATAGACAAAAAAATTAATACAAAGAAATTGTTTTTATATCGGAAATATAATATTGCATAAATATATATTATGTACTAGTTTTTCTTAAGAGATGCTGGCTCAATGCAATAGGGTGTTGTAGGTCGCCAGGGAGTTGCCATATGACTATATAGGCCATTTATATGTGGTTGCTAGGGTGTTCTGGATGGTTGCTAGGTTGGTACAATATACTGGTTTTGTCGACAACAAAAAACGCCTTTATGATATTCGTTTGCACCAAAGTTATATTGAAAAGAGTGGCAATATTTTCTTCAAAACAAAAAACAACAACGATAAATGAATTTATTATTATTATTATTAACCTATGGGGTTTGTTGCAGTTATCCACTTGTCTCTTGATATGGCTTGGATTACCTAATCACTAATTATAGACTAATTATATACTAATATAATTAGGTTTTGAAATTGACGCAAACCAAAGCCTGCTTATTTTGCACTGCACCTGCAGGAACTATAATCTCAGTGGTTAAATGTCTGACTGTGTTTGGCAGTGTCGGCTGGGGCTGGAAGTGGTCTGCAGTTGGTGGGGCATGACTGGGATAGGGCAGAGATCAGGCTGCTGGGAGAGGAAGGCAGTGCAGGTCTGAACAGAGCCGAGACAGACTGTGCAGTTAGACTAAGAGCGCGAGACTTGGATTGCCATGGGTCACAGCGTTTAGGTCATTTACGTCAAAGTCCCTTTATGGCAAGTCGACTTTTTTAAACTGACAGGAGGGTCTTCCAGTCCTACAGCCAGCATATTGAATGTTATGATTTTTTGCATAATTTTAACTATGCGTGGTCCTCTTCCTCCTACTATAAAATCTCTGCTGCAGTTCAATAATAAACCATGTTTGTTTTAATTCTATCTTTGCAATAGATTTTTCTTTGCACAAGCATTTGTAATTAAGGAACTCTTAGCGTGCAATCGTGGAAAATGTTCTAGAGAGGGATAGTAATTTAAGAGACTGTGATTACAGCCACCCAGTGATCAGCATGTGAGATTTGTTTTTATTTTAGTGACTCTGAGAGGAAAGATGTCATTACTCTGTTGTCTTCACTTCCGTCATCCTGAATGCACAACATTTTATATATACATATGAATATATCTAAAATGTTTCGAAAAGAAAAAAGTAACCCATTTTCAAAAGTTTGCGTTTTCAGGCACCCAAAACACTGTTGTTGTGTAAGGGAACGGCCAAAATGCATAAAAAGTTTTACGTTTTTAGTTGAAAACGGTGTTGTGTAAACAGCCCCTTAAGCTGTTGAGGGCATAGGCAAGAGTTTCTCTCAGATGTTTCTTTTAAAGTATCTTAAAGGGGTGGTATAATGCCCTTTTCACAGATGTAAAATAAGTAATTGATGTCCCCAGAGTGTGTATGTGTTACAAAGTTGTACATTTTTGAGGGTGAGCAAAAACGCACCATTTTTGTGTCTGTTCCTTTAAATGCAAATGAGCTGGTGCTCCGGCACAGGGGGCGGAGCTTCAACAGCTTGTGTCCTTTTACCTCACACAGACATGCACTGGAAATTTCAAAAACGTTTTGCCTTTTTATGTTCAAACCGAAGTCAGAAAGATGGAGAGACTCAAGAAGAAGTAACAACATGTAGACAACCTTTCTGAATAGTTAGTTGGTGAATTTATGTAGCTTATGTGTAGTTATCTTCTAGTCATTGATTAGCATATTCTGTCTTGATGTTCCCGGGGGTGGGGTTTATGTAAATTGTAGGGTTAGTGATGTCACTAATCCGGGAGGAAGCTAAATAAGATAAATTCAGGGTGAATAACTCAGATAATTTGGATTTGGACGAATCTGATGAGAAATAGTTAAGTTCATAGTGAGATCTTTGACTTTTGATTACAGACTTTGTTGTCTTGGTCAATCTAAGCACAGTTTGAGATATTGTTGAGGTCTCTTCTGAAATTAGAAACATTTCTTCAAAAAAGATACATGTGAGCTAACTTTTTTTCCTCAGAAAAAAAAACATCTAAGAAGCAGGAGATTTGCTTGATGCTGAAACAACTGAGACATTAAAGGGATACTCCACTTTTTTCGGAAATAAGCTCATTTTACAACTCCCCCAGAGTTAAACAGTTGAGTTTTACCGTTTTAGAATCCATTCAGCCGAACTCCGGGTCTGACGGTACCACTTTTAGCATAGCTTAGCACAGATCATTGATTCTGATGAGTCCAGTAGCATTTCTTTCAAAATGACCAAAGAGTTTCAATATTTTTCCTATTTAAAACTTGACTCTTCTGTAGTTAAACCGTGTACTAAGATCGACGGAAAATGAAAAGTTGCGATTTTCTAAGCCTATATGGCTAGGAACTACTCTCATTCCAGCGTAATAATCAAGGAACTGTGTGGCTGTACCATGGGTGCAGTAGGCGTAATGATATGACGCAGCGCCTGAAAATAGTCCCCAGCTCGGTAACTTCTTCCAACGTGACCGGGACTAAGTTTGTCTAACCTATTAGACCTATTTTCAGGCGCTGCGTCATATCATTACGCCTGCTGCACTCATAGTACAGCCGCACAGTTCCTTGATTATTACGCCTGAATGAGAGTAGTTCCTAGTCATATAGGCTTAGAAAATCGCAACTTTTCATTTCCCGTCGATCTTAGTACACGGTTTAACTACAGAAGAGTCAAGTTTTAAATAGGAAAAATATTGAAACTCTTTGGTCATTCTGAAAGAAATGCTACTGGACTCATCAGAATCAATGATCTGTGCTAAGCTATGCTAAAAGTGGTACCGTCAGACCCGGAGTTCGGCTGAATGGATTCTAAAACGGTAAAACTCAACTGTTTAACTCTGGGGGAGATGTAAAATGAGCATATTTCCGAAAAAAGTGGAGTATCCCTTTAAAGAGATCGCTTTTGTGATATTTCTTATAGGGTTTTCTTGGAATCACTAACATCAGCAAGTCGGAGCCATGTGCATCACTCCAAGGCTAGGCAAATATCTCCTGGTGTGTCGGAGTGCTTTGTTGAATCAGTCTGGAGCTCCTGATGTGTTTGATCAGATGTTTCCTGTATCAGTGAGCTGTTGTTTTACCCTCCAGATGCTGCCAAAACGTTCAGTCAGGCTGAGTTTATCAAGCATGGAAATATAATTAGCTGTTGGAGTGGTCAGATACATTCAGAGTTGTTGTGTTATGCACAGGGAGAAGGGTGATAGACCACACCTATGTGTTTTTAACAGTGTTAAAACATGAAGTTTAACAGCAATGCTGCAGATATAGAGAAGATGTTCACTGAAGTTGATTTAAAGGAACACGCCACCGTTTTTTTAAATAGGGGTTATTCACCGTCTCCCCTACATTTAGATAGGTGGGCAAACGCATTTTTGTCTCAGTGCATGCAATGTCTTAGTCTGGCAGCGCCACCGCTAGCTTAGCTTAGCATAATGAATGGAATCCTTTGTTGCCGGATAGCATGTCGTGAGTAAAAGTGAAAAAACAAAACAAAACAGAAGACCCTCTCTGCGCCCAAGTAGCAGTGGTTCGTCTGTGCTTCCCCCCAATATAGTCCCAAGTCAATATCTGACTAGGAAATCAACTAGTCTTAACCGGCATAGCTATTTGTACTCGTTGTGAATACACAGGCCACAAAAAGTAATTAGTGTTTGTTTGTTTTTTGTTTGTTTTTTAATCACTTTTACTCACGACATGCTATCCGGCAACAAAGGATTCCATTCATTATGCTAAGCTAAGCTAGCGGCGGCGCTGCCAGACTAAGGCATGCACTGAGACAAAAATGCGTTTGCCCACCTATCTAAATGTAGGGGAGACGGTGAATAACCCCTATTTCAAAAAACGGTGGCGTGTTCCTTTAATACCACTGTATAAATAAATGGGAATTAAAATGACTTAAGGGCTTAAGGGCTTTGATTCATTTATGATTGTCTTCTGGCTATGAGCTTTATGAGTCAGTCTCCCACATCATTTGACTTCTTAATCGATGAGCTGTAATTATATTAAGCAAACTTTTAACCGACTTCATGCAGCGTTCTCTTCAGATGATTAGGTTATTGCATTTGACAGCATCAGAGAGCATGAAATAATTGGCACAGCCATGGCAACTTAACATCATGCCCAGTGGCAGAGCTTGACTATGGTATGTGTCTGCTGAGAAAGGACTGGGTTAGATGCAATCTCCAGAAACTGGATATCAAAAAGAACATTAAAGATAGTATGGAATTATGTCTGTTCGTCTGTCTGTCTGTCTGTCTGTCTGTCTGTCTGTCAGTTTTTCCAGTTTTTGACCAGTCTGTCTGTCTGTTGGTCATATCAGTGTTTTACCAGTCTGTATGTTTGTCTGTCTGACTGTCTGTCGCTCAGTCGTTCTCGTTTTAGAGTTCGACCAGTCTGTCTGCCTGTCTGTCTGTTGTTCCAGTTTTCTGTATGTTTGTCTGTCTAGTTCCAGTGTTCTATCTATCTATCTATCTATCTATCTATCTATCTATCTATCTATCTATCTATCTATCTATCTATCTATCTATCTATCTATCTATCTATCTATCTATCTATCTATCTATCTATCTATCTATCTATCTATCTATCTATCTATCTATCTAACATAAAGAGGGAGACGTTCTGTATGTCTTGGCACATACTGAAGAAATAAGACTCCCATGCTGTTATTGTCATCCTTGATCTTTATTTTTTGTGATTATAAAATGATGTTGACAAATTTTCAGGCCTGGGTAATCATGTGTTGTAGAACTTGACTGTACTTTAAAATATACTTATAAGCATGCTGACAGATGATTATGAGTGTTGGTTATAAAAAAAACTAATTAAATTAATGTTGGGATTTTAGGTTAGATTAGGCTACTTGTGAAGACTGCCCAAGAAATGTAAATGCATTTTCACTACCCTGAGCCAGATGGGTATAGACAATGTGTGGTCCCCCTAAATGTTTACTGAGGAAGTTCTTTAAATAAGCGCTTGGAGACAGGCACACTTGTATATGTTTGGATAAATAAAACATAAAGTTTCCAGAGGCACTAAAGAGGCGTCTTCCTTTGTATGTTTGAATTATACACTTGTTAAACTTTATGGGACATATTTCTAAAGTGTATGAGTAAGCAGTGGAGAGAGTGACAGCAGAGAAAAGATGAGGTTGATGGGCTTTACTGAAGTCAGTAATGGAAGAGTAAATGATCTGATCTTTCATACGATGTCTTTTTTGACTAATTCTAGAGAGTGATGCCAAGGCCCTGACACCCTGACGCTGGCAGATCATATCGATGTCAAGACCATATTTCATGTTCCAAAAGGCCTGACGAATGGATCTTTCATGGGCTTGTCCATTTCGGCTACTTTCGGGGGTTGTGAATGCCCTCCTGCAGTGCCAGACCACCCATCTACTTTCCCTGGGACCTCATGTTCTGGACACTGGGTGCGTCCTGCTCACCTCACCCTTCCTGCGGTCCATCTGGGATCATTTGGTTTGACCCCCAATGACTGACTCACTGACCTTTTTACTTTTTTTTTTTTTCACTCACCATACGTCCTTGGTGCTCCTCAGCAACCCAGGAGTGTTGCACAGCTATGTAAAGCCTGGTGCGGTTTGTCTTTGCTGAAACCAAACTGCTTTTTAAATATAGTAGGTTTATGTATCATAGCATATGTTCTTCATATGGTTTTAGAAGATTGCTGTTGCATTTCTTGTTTTATTTTAAACACCACTGAGTCTGGAGTAATATTCTACATCTGAAGTAATGGGCGTCACGCTTCCTTAGGTGTAGAATGCTTGCCCAGACAAAATGGCATTTGTGAGGAAGAGTGAATGAACTACTGTGAGATTTGACATCTACAACCAAGCTTTGAATAACTGTGAGGGCCCTGGGGTGAGTTTCCAACCACTGCTAAACATGAGCAGAGAGCCATTCCCTCCTGTAATGTAGTATGTTGGTGATCAAGGATGTAAGAACGACTTGAAAAGTGTGGTATATTAATGGAGATTTGCTACCAAGTTTGTGATCCACTTTGTTAGGTGTTAGGTGACTGAAACTTGTCCTCCATCAACAATAAACTAAAGCTTTTGATCATGTGGAGGAGATTCATAGGTTTAGTTTGCACTTATATCAGGACCTGAGTCTTACATTATATTTGTATCTGTAAATAAGAGGCTTTAAACACTATAAAAAGGAGTACAAATCAGCCATAGTCAACAATCAACGTATATGATTTTTAAGGGCTTTTTAAATGCTTAATGACACCACAACAAAGTTCTGCACATTTATGAACCTCTAACCAAAGCTATTTTGATCTTGTGTAGGCTAATTATGTATATTTACTCAAATAAAGTTAGCAGCAGTCCCCCCCTTTGGCTTCCACTATGCACAATGTGGACATTACAGATGTAGACGCTCTTAAAATGGAAGCGATATTTAACCAGTATTCATTCTAGTACCAACCATGGTAGACCACAGTTAAAATAACCGGCTCACAATTCCAGAATGACAGTCCTACCACTGTCTAGAAATTTTTTTTACCTCAGAGAGTAGTCTCAAACGTACAGTTTGAGCATTTTCGATTGTTTCTCATGTTTAAGTTCACTCCCCAGGTTGAGGGAATGTGTTCTGTGGGAGTTCTTTGTTGAACACAGAGCACAGGTTGTATGTTGAGTGACTGAACTCTCGGTCTGCTCTAGCCCTGAGCTGAGACAGAAAGAGCCCTTTATACTCCCTCAGGCTCTGTGTGTTTAGACTCTGATGGACAGAAGCTAGTGGCTGGATAGTGTGTGCCTGTGAAAAGTCTCCCCTTACGATTTCACTTAAGGTCAAATAATAATGCTGAAGGGACTAGTCATATCTAAAAAAAAATCTTAATGTTCTTCACATTAAAGGGATAGTTAACCCTAAAATAAAAATTGAGTCATCATTTACTCACCCTGGTGTTGTTCCAATGCCGTATGCCCTTCTTTTATGGAACACAGAAAGACAATTTTTAAAAAATGTCCCGCTCGCGCTCGTCCATATTATGGCAGTGAATAGCGACAGGCATCAAGCTTAGACGTAAAAGCATCACAGAATGATCCCATGCGACATGTGCCATATATTCCAAGTGTCCTAAGGGTATATACGATAGGGTTTAGTGGAAAAAACTGAAATGTATTATTTAATGAAATTCTTGACCTTGCCTGTTGGGCTTCTCTGCAGGACATGAAATACAACTCATGTACCTTCTTTTCTGAGGTGTTATCGCATCACATCTGTCAACTGTCATTCAGACTGTCATCAGTCAAACAGAGTTCCAGTCCGGTGATATTGGACTCAGTGAAGAAAGTATACAGATACTTATTTCTGTATTTCTACCAGAAAGACTCGGGAGATAAAATGATATAACAAGAGTAAATTTATTAATAGCTCAGCAAGCATAGTCTTTGGCGTAGGCCCCGTCCTTAGCAAGCAATGCGAGGGTAACGGAATCTGCAAATCCCGCCTGAAGATGAAGGCAGGGGCGCAGCCGACCCCCTGGAGGTAAAGGAAGGGACCATCCTGGTGGTGGTGGGGAGGATGGAGGGAAAGGACCATCTTGGAGGTGGTTGGGGAGGATGGAGGTAATTGGCGCCGTCAGTATCTGCGAACTCAGACGGATGTAAGTACCATTCTTTTATACTGAGAGTGTTAACACATGATTGGTTAGAAGTGAGTTAATTCATGACGCGCTGATTGAGTCTTCCTGGCAGAACTTAACGCTAAGCTTACATTTCATGTATTTCATGTCGCGTTTTTGTTCATTTCGATTTCTGTTATACTTTTGCATTTTTAAAAAGCTTAGTGTTGGTCACTATTCACTGCCGTTATATGAAAGTTTGAATTTTTTTTTTTTTTACATTCTCCTTTTGTGGTCCATGAAAGAAAGAAAGGCTTACGACAATAGAACAACACCAAGGTGAGTAAATGATTACTTAATTTTCAATTGTTAACTGAAAGTTAACTGTTCTTAAAGTATATATATTTTTCTTAATGTGAAGAACATTTTAGGAATCTAAAAAACCCTTTTCCACTTTGTTCATTTTCATTCATTTGTTTGTTTGTCTGTGGTCATCCGATCATAAGATTTTGAACCATCTCCTGCGGAGTTCACCCATGGACAGTCCTAGCCTGGCTAACGTCAGACCTCTTCTCATTGAGACGTGGTCTGGGAACCACATGTTCATTTTCTCGTATTTGAGGCATGGTTTACGAATGCCCAGAGCCGTTTATTGGGCGCTATGAATGTCTATCAAATGCCCCTGTAAGTAGCTCATATCCAATCGTTTCAATTATACCAGATGACGTATGTAGAGCGACAGAAATTCGACGAGGAAGAAGACGAAATAAACTTGCGTTCTAAACTACTTAGAACACTATCTAAGGCTGCATCGAAAGGTAACTTCGCGTCTGCTGCCATATTGGATCCATA
The DNA here is from genome assembly GCF_951802725.1 of Rutilus rutilus. Classification (NCBI taxonomy): domain Eukaryota; kingdom Metazoa; phylum Chordata; class Actinopteri; order Cypriniformes; family Leuciscidae; genus Rutilus; species Rutilus rutilus. The sequence continues at coordinate 9,434,673 of NC_140228.1, forward strand.
GATATAAACAAACTGCTTCGGTGTGTCGCATAGACGTCGTCATCGTCTTGCTGCTCCCTCCCCGTTCTGTGATTGGTTCCCTTTTTGAGGGGAAAATCTGGTCCATGGTGTTCAGGCTGCCTAGCAGCGTGAATAAAATCGCGCTGCGCACAAGGCAGCATGGGGAAACCCAGGCTAGGACAGTCCTGGAACTGAACTGAATTTTTACTATTGTGAAGAGATGTAGACTGAGCCAAGTCATGTATAGTTAGTATCATTGAAGATAAAAATGCAAACACACTAAAAGGTTGCCTCAAAGCATGCATAACTACATCATTTTACACGACAGGAATATGAGAATCTGTTCTGCACACATCTTAACACATGTTCTTGGCGATGAGGAGCACTTTTTATGTTTTATTTATTAATGTATGTGATAACTTTGTGATTATCCACCGTGTTCACACCCAATGCACACAATATGATAAGTAGCCTATAAGAATGCCACATTTGTTATATCAGAGCCATGTAACTGTCAGAATGTGTTTTGACCTTTGATCTCTGGCAGAGTCCATCAACACAGTGAAAGGTAAGTGAAAATTACTGCAACATTTTTTGAAATGCACTTCATCATAATCTATTAGTCAAAATATTCCGACAATGTAATCATGATCACAGGCGTTACTGCATGCAAATAATCTTAGGATCTGAAGATCTACTGTGCATGTTTCTGCAGACAGTTCACCGAGTGCAGTTCCAACTTGCCCTGAGGTGATGACATAATGCTTTGTTGTATTTATATGAAGATGATTTGTCTCACTGATTTTGTATTAATCATTTTTTTGATTTTGAATCTTAATGCAAAATGCAACAGTCATTTGTTCTTTTTTCTTTTTCTTTTATTCATTATTTCACAGAAGAGATCTGGCATGCTAACAAAAAATTATTTCTGGCATGGATCACGAGCTGGCCGCGTGCCATTTGTTTGTAGAGCCAGTTGTTCATTTTATTCATACTACATTTTAGAAGTGGAGCTAAACTAAATGATCATTTGCAGGTTCATAAATTATATAATGTTGAACAATTCCATTTCAAACTATCATGGTACTTAGCCTTTACATGGCTATTTGAATCGGAACTAGAGACATTTTCTGCTATTGGTCACATTTAACGGGAATTTCCTGCAAACCAAAGAGATGCCTTTTTTTTAAACTAAATTATTCATACCCTACTAAAAGAAGCACACTATCATTTTATTCATACTTTGATTTTTTTTTGTGTTTGACTCTGATTTTCAGTCATTATGTGGTTAACTAATTTCTTCACCTTTACATTGCAGAGTGTGGAGGAATGAAACTGGGAAAAGTGATGGGCTGTCAGTCAACCTTAGCCCCTCCCACACAACCTCCACATGCACTCTTGAAGAATAAAGGTCTGCAAAACATAAGGTGTTTTCATTTGTACTTTCTTGTCTTTTATACTTTTTCCTGCTTATTGACATTCAAAGCCACACTGTAAAAAGTCTTAAAATTGAGTTAATAAACTTCATGCGTAATTGAAAAAAAGTAAGTTATGTGGAATTGTCAAGTTCACGTAACTTAACTTTTTCAGTTCACTAGAAGTTTATTTACTTAAAAATTTTAAGGCAACAGGTTTTCTTACTTGTTTTAAGTTAAGTCAACTGAACACTTTTTACAGTGCAAGAGTTGACGAATTTCTCATGGATTTCATCAAAGTTTCTAAATAACCTTTATGAAATCCATAATAACAGTAATAATGTTCTAAATAACAGTTGACGAAGGTATGTTAAATCCAGTATGTTAGTTCTATTCAAAATGAATGCTAACTTAATGGACTCATCATAAAACATTACACAGCTAAAACACAGCTCTCTGGAATACTTGATTCGGTAACTTTATTTTAAGGTGACGTATATGTTACTACATGCACTTACTATAGTAATAACAGTAAATTATGCATTATTACAAGTAAATAACCCTAAACCAGACCCTAACCCCATCCGTAACTCTAGTGTAGTTAATTCATTTTACTCTTTTCTTTACTCAGGACTTTTCTGAGTTAGTACAATATAATATAGATCACCTTAAAATAAATGATAACACTGTCATTGTTACATAATGTTACATGTAGTTACAATAATAATTATAAAGTATGCATAATCACATGCAACTAACTAACCCTATAGTAAGTTCATGTAGTTAATTAATATTACTCAGTACTTAAATGTATAATTACAGTGTAACAAAGACACCTTAAAAAAAAGTGTAACCATGTGTAACCCTTGATTCTGATGGGTCAATAGCTGCACTTAAGCAGTCAAATATTTCGGAAAATATTGTCCTAGGCGACGCTGTATTTCTATAGTAATATAATGTTGTCATAGTATGTGTAAAATATAGGCTACATAAAACAATATAGGCTACCTAAATTATCTGTGCTTGTTTGATATAGGCTACATTAATTATCTGGTAAGCATGCTTGTTTATGTTATCAGAAAAGTTATAATAAATGGTTTCACCATTCTGTTGGTGATACAAATATGCCTAATCCGAAAACGTACAAACATTGAAGAAATATGGAATTGCTTGCATGTTCTCTCTCTCTCTCTCTCTCTCTCTCTCTCTCTCTCTCTCTCTCTCTCTCTCTCTCTCTCTCGCTCTCTCATTCCCAGGCTACTCCAGGGATTTTTTTTTTTTTTTACCGGCTTTCGTGGGGGACGCGCAAGAGTGCGACCAGGGGAGGCTTTGGAAAACTGATGGGTGGATCCCTAGCCAACTTTCAAGCCCCGTGATTTGCTAATCGGGGTATTTTTCCCTTGTCATTTTCCTGTAATCCAGGGTCTGGGTCCAGCCCTCTTGACGGTGAGGCGATCGAGCGCTCAGCGTCTCATTTTGATTAAAGCCCGATTCCCTTCAGTCTGAAGGCTGGGCGCATGGAAAGGAGGATCTAAGGGGGCCCGGCGAAACAAAATACCCTTCACATATGGCTGTTTAGAGCAGATCGGGCACATTTTGGGATTGTAGAAGGGAGATCATTTTCAAATAAGCAGAGGTCGCCCCGGGTTTTGTACACATTTGTGGGCGCCCCAACCATGGAGAGGCCAAGGTGGTCCCCAATGTGGAAAACGAAAAGGTGGCTTTTGGATTCCACTGTTTTCAAATTCATCACAGTTTCCCTCGTCCTGGTTCTGCAGGCTCCAAATGTCAGAGCAGGTAAGGAAAGATAGACTTCCAAACTTTTGATGAAGTTATAGGGACTGTCAGATAGGAGATGCGCATTTGCGCCCGCGGATTTTAACGCGTTTAATTTAGACAGGTGATCGTAGATCTGCATCCCATATGTGTGTGTGTGTGTGTGTGTGTGTTCTACAAGATAGAATAGGCTACCAGTGCATATGAAATCAAAAGACATTGTAATCATGAAATGAAGAAGACTGTCTTCTTTGGAATTCGTTAAAATAAAGCTATCAGTTCCCCAAATGATTTCACAAGCGTTTAATACAATTAATAATGCAATTTCATGGGCATATAACACATAAGGTTCATAATGCTTAACTTATCTACAATATGTGCATTGCATGATTGGATCGTGATCACAATGTTAAACACAGAAACCATTTTTGTAAAGAAACCCTGAGTCTGTAATTTCAAATAGTTAGTAGTGAAAGTATGTAACTACCTACAAGTGGACTTTTACGCATGACTTTGTTTGTTCTGCCCTTTTAATTTGCATATACCCAAACTTTTGCGATTTTATTTTATGTCTATATATTTGATGTTATATTACACTCAATGAGAGGGTGAAGAGGAGGAATGTGTCAAGAAAGTTTCACGGAGAAACAGTTTAGGATTTACTTTGGGGCAAAAAAAGCTCTTTGTTTGAACCTGTGGTCCGTTAGGTGTGTGTGGACACGGTTAGCATGGTGGAATTCCTCAGGGTTTTACATCCATGCCTTACATTTAAGAAAATAAATTGGAAAAGTATCTTCTTGAATGGTGTGATTGTGGTGATGAAGTTGTGTGCCAAATTAAGTGCAATTAATAGGAGATTATCTGTAATTGATATCAGGCTACTAATTTATGCTCATAAGACTTCATTGTGAACAAGTGTTCTGGCCGCATTGACATGCTTTTTTGTGTGTTATGAGCTATCTTACAATCTTTGACTATGATAAGAATTTGATTTATAGTAACTGAGACCTGGGAGGTCCAATTTACAATGGGCGTGACTGATAATAAGAACTGCAACAAGTAATGTTTCTCTTTTCGGTTACAGAAATATGGAAATGTAAATAATGCACTTGTAATTTATATATGCTGTAAATGTAACAAATAAAATCTTTCCCTTTTGAAAGTTTTTTTTATTTATTTTTATTTTTTAGTCTTGTCCGCTTTACACTGTTCATTAGAGATTGCTGCAAGGTAATGAACTAGCGTTGAGCCCACAGTGGGCTTTAGCCAAAATCACCCTTTCCCCATTCACCCCTAGCTCCACCGAAGCCCAAGTGGTGGCTTTCGCAACATTGTGACTCCCATGTCTCTCAAGGTCCACATGATGAGTTTCCCAGTGGGAATGTTTCTCTACTAAGTGCCTTCCCGTTATTTGATGACTGTCCTCTCTGTCCATCCCTATTATTTTGGAGGCTTCAAAGGGCCCAGAGCCACCCAGGGGCCCCAGTCTGGCCTTATGATAGGTCTCACTCACCCTTACAGGAACAAAGTTCTTGCAAAATTAAATTAGGCATTTATTTTGTTTGAAAATGACAAAGACAATGGATTGTTGTTGTTCTCTTATTTGCCACATTTATTAAGGCTGCTTAAAAATAACCTTAATCATTTTTTTTATTTTTTTTTGCCTATCAAAATTGATAATAGATCTTATAATGTATTAATCCATTTGGACTTCTGAAGCAATGCATTATATCATTTGCGGTTTGTGGCTTGTGAAGGCATTTCTACCTGGTGCCCTCTTGAGCTGGCAGTGTACTGACATGTTTTCTCAGCCCCTGGGGCTGAGGAACATCAGATGTGCATTCCTTCAAACAATGCACACATTTCAGAAATCTTTCCGTACTCTTATGGTAGATGGTGCTGACTAGGTGTCAAGTCCATTAGGGCTATTCACGAGTCATGCTTTTGCGAGATAACTCTATGCATGTTTGTTGTGGTTCAGTCCATTTTTGAAGTAAATGTAACGTTTTGATGTTACATAATTGCATGCGGTTCTCTCTGTTGCATATTAAATGTACACTCTCAAAAATAAATGTTCTTAAAGGGGGTTTTCGCAACGATGCGACAGAAGAAACATTTGGGGTTTCAGTGCACAGTTCTTCATTTTTATGTAAAGAACTTTATAATATAAAAAACATTCTTCCACAATAAAGTGCAATGGAAAGGTTCCATGGAAGATTCTACATGAAACCACATATGCCAATTAAGAACCTTTTTTTAAAGAGATGTTTAGACAAAATAAACAATCCGTCATCATTTTCTCACCCTCAGGTCGTTCCAAACTTGTATGACTTTCTTCATTTCACAAAGGAGATATTTATGTTGTAGACAAAACACATACTGTACCTGTTCCCCATCTGTTTCACACTAGAACGAATGTGTTTGGAATGACATTAGAGAGAGTAAATGATGACACATTTTTAGCTGAACTGTCCCTGGAATATTAGGTGAACTGAACAGTGTTCTTGAGAAGCAGATGGCTGAAAGGCTTTATTGTTCTTTGATGTTTCTCTACAGTCGTGAGGGAAAAGAATTTTAGCAAAAAATTTGGTCAATGAGGTTGCCTCACGGAGAGCCTGTGGCATAATGCTTTCTTGTTCAAGCGGCACGCATGTGTCAAAGAGGGGAGAGCGAGGGGAGAAGGGGGAGATAGAGGATGAAAAAGGGAGAGAGAGAGAGAGATTCTGACTGAATTCATTATTAGAGTCTCAAGGAGCAGCAGGTAAAAAGGTCTTCCGTTAATATCACCCCAAAAAACGAAATTCGAAAAACTTTTCTGAATGTATTACATTGCATTCCCTTGACCAAATGAGAGCTCATCCATTGGAACACATGTTATTTTAGCACTACATTTGTGTCTTCCTGTTACCATAAAAGTGAATTTCATAATTAAATCATTTATGCAAATGACATAAGAAGCCCCTCCCACTTTGTGGTGTCCCTTGGAATAGTAATGATGGCAGGTTTATGATCTTGATGTGCAACTCTCTCTCAGTTAGCACCTCCCTCCACATTCACACTCGATGTCTAATCAACCTTCTTTCCCACACACACAAGCCTGCCTAATGCAAAGAATGAATGAAAGTGAAACAGATCAGCGTGTGTGTTTGCACAGCAGCCTGGTTAAAATCGCACCAGGTCATCAGCTGCGCTCTCCGAAAGGCAGCACATTCTCAGTTGGTATTCTGAAGTATTTAGGAGTATTGACATTTTTCTTTGGCACTTGAATGACAAAAGGTCAGAGTCGAGCGACAGCACCGCATCTGGATTATATGAGGCCTGAGGTTATGGAGAACGTCTCAAGAAGATCCCTCATTGTATTAGATGAATCTGAGCTTTTCCTTTTGTCTAGCTTGTATGTTCAGCATAAAGCTCGGTCTAAGTCTCTCAGATCGCGAGGGAGCATTCCACTCAACACAAAAAAAACGGCAGAAGAATGGTGTGTCACCTTTTGCTTTTCAGACTTTTAAATGGGGTGGTAAATGTTTTCTCAGCACTGGGAATGCCTCGGCGTCTTTATTATAGCGGTTTAGACCTCCCAGTCCATCCTTTTGTGATGTAGCATGCCTTTATTGTTGGCGGTTTGAGCGTTCAGTTTTATGTGGTAGATGCCAAAAATTCACTCAAGTCCCAGAAGACACATATGGTACTGTTGGTAGATTCTAAAAAAACACCCAGATGCCAAACATGTGCCCCTACATTCACAATTAATCATGAAGACATCCTTCTCAATGGTGCTTTAAGGTTTTGAGTTCTTCCTCTCAGTGAAGTTTCAGGGTGATCCAGGGTAAACAGTGTTTATCTTTCATCTCGCTTCGTAAACCATAATGAAACCGTTGGTTCAAGTTTACTTAACCCAGCTGTTGCTGAAGTGTCTCCCAAAGAGTTGATATCGGAATTTCACAAGGGTCAAATCTCATAGGAATGAAGACTAATGATTTGAGTTTTGATCATATATATAGCCAAGTAAAACAGACCGAATTTCAGACATTGGCCTCTTTTTTGTGGTTGTGGGTCATAAAATAATGTTTAGAGATCATTTTGATGCAGTCACTCTGGTCATCATTAGGTTAGTTTAGTTCATTTGACTGTGCAGCTTTCATTATACTTACTGTCCACACACACGTACTGTATATAATCTGTTATATGACTAACCAATTAAATATTATAGATACAACAGTATTAAAATACAGTAGCTATGATTTTATCCTAAATTTGCACTTGATATTATAAAATAATTACAGTATACATGGAAATGGAATACAATTGTGTAAATAAATAGATAATATGTAGATTATCCTAAATAAGTCTTCAAAAGCTGTTCTGTTGAAGTTTAAGTTAAAAACACATTTCTAATTTTTAGTTGCTAATTTTATATTGGAGGTTTCCTACAATAGATTTACATGCGTCAAAGGCCAACAAAAAATTATCCTAATATACATTGCACATCACCGATCCAGAGGCTTCCTCAGCGCTATTATACACAGTGATACAAACAGTAACGATGGTGTTGGTTTTTCTGTATTTTTCCATCTTTTTGAGATTTCGACAACACAAACCAACCAATTCCAGGCCTCAGCTACAACTACAGTGTTTGAGGACGGGTCAAAGTAGACGTCGTTCGCTGTCAGCCAATGAAGACCATTATGTGGCATTATGCAAATGTGTTACATTGTTATGTACGTATATAACAGAAAGTGAGTCTGGAATTTCGAACGACTCGTTTCGGCAGTTCAGAATCTATTCTTTCTTTTAGGAGACAATAACATTATTCGTCGTGGACTTTGATCTTTAAAACTTTGCAGACCTTTTACATTCACAAACAGCTATATTATACACTGCATGAAAGCAACTTTATCTGCTTAACTATGAATATTTCTAATGCATTCTCCTTCTTTATTCATTTATTTATTCATCTTTTTTGTGTATCTTCTCAACCCCATGCAGCAGAACCTGTGGATGTCCTTAAAGTATTAGATTTTCCCAGTGTCCCAGAAGGAGTACAGAAAACTTCAGGATTTTGCACAAACAGAAGAGCATCACAGCCAGACACGGCCTACAAAATAGGCAAGAATGCCCAGATCAGTGCCCCAACCAAGCAGCTTTTCCCAGGTAAGCCGAACCCCATGAACATGTCTCCATATCCTGCCTACGTTTAGCTGTGTTTAAATGTGCCCTTTGTTGCGGTTGCCAAGGCTTTTGACATGAGATGCCATCTCTGATTGTGCAGGGCCATGTTTCACTCAGACGCTTGTATTGTTAAGCGGCAGGAGAACTTGGCTAAAATCTCTTGACCACAGCATGGCTCATCTGCTTAGTTGCATAAGAAATGAACAGAAACGTTTAAAGAGGTAGTTCACCCAAAAATACCTTGTCATTACACATGGCTTTCTTTCTTCCATGAAACAAAACAAAAAAGAAGATTTTTTGCAGAATGTCCAAGGCAATCCCCCCCATACAACTTGTATTCAGTACTACATTCCAAATCCTCTGAATTTATACGATAAGTTTGAGATGCATTATGTAATTGGAATGTGGTCATAATTTTGCAGATGTTTCTTTATAATGGGAAAACAGATGCATGTTTATTACTGGTTATTATTTCTTCAGCCCAGTTAATGCCATATATCTGATGTTTATTATCAAGGCTCTTGCATTTCCCCTTTTAAGTAGATATAAAGGATTACATCTGTGTTTAAAATGTCAAATCTTCTTCCAATGCTTTTCTCATTCATGGCCTTTTTAGTTAAACAATGTAAATGCACTAATATAACATTATAAAATAATTCAAGCATGAATAAAACTGCTTCATGAAAGCCAGAACATGCTTTAAATAGACAGATTTAATTCAAAACAGTTAAATAATAAATCCCGTTTAAATTTGACAAATATACAGTATATAGATATTTTAGTAAATGTATTTTTTTTTATATTTAAAATGTTAATTAAATGTCACAATAAAATAAAATAAAAACACATGCAACTTTTAATCGCTAGCCAATCTGTTTACAGTATAATTTAGCCAGATTCATTTGAAATTAATAAATCAATTGATTCCTTTATTTTATTTTTAACTGGCACTATTAGTCCTCCATAATGGTTGCAAATTCAACAAAGCAATTAGCTGGTTGGATGGACCTCAAAAACTCAATGAACTCTTCAGTGACCTTGTTTCCTGTTTGTGCTGTTTTCTAGATGGAGTGTTCCCTGAAGACTTTTCCATCCTAACCACCATCAAGCCCAAAGCTGGGATCCAGTCCTTCCTTTTGTCCATCTACGACGAGAAAGGCGTCCAACAACTAGGCGTCGAGGTGGGCCGCTCACCTGTCTTCCTGTACGAGGATCAGACAGGCAAGCCTGCCCCGGAGGATTACCCCCTGTTCCGCTCTCTCAACCTGGCTGATGGAAAGTAAGTCACAGACCACAAAGCCGAATGTACAGGGGCTTTTTTTAGACCTGTTTAGATCCATCCTCAAAGAGAAAGACCGAGACTGACTCCAGACAGGGTCAGACGGAGGTCAGTCATCAGCCCGTACCAGCATGAAGTCATTTGTTACCAGCCTAGACTTTTACACTGTAGTCCTGATCCATTACATATATATATGAAGACATTTCTGGGACCGAAATCTTTTCGGTTGACAAGCAGACAAATCAGAATTACAGGTGACTATTGAGGCGTTAGTTATGTGTGATTTCTTCTGCGAGGCAAGCCAGAGGAGATCTCGCTGTGACTCTGGATTGATGAAGTGAAGCGGACAGGGCCGCAGGTGATCTGACCTCCAGGGTTCTGTTATTTTAGAAAGATGGAAAGTCTGATCCATTGGGGCTGAAGCTTGATCTTAATTAACCTTCTTGGTTACATCATCAGGAAGCTCTTACCAACATGAACAGACATTTTTGGAAGCTTGTTCCTGCCTCAAAGTAAAACATAAAAAGGTAATTGTGAGATAAAGTTTAAAACAAGACAAAAAGCACATTGTGAGGTATAATAGTTGCGGTTGCAAGAAACAAAGTCACAATTAAGAGATAAAAGGTTACATTGTGAGATAGTCACAGTTGCGAGAAATAGTCACAGTTATGAGATAAAAAGTCGCATTGTGAGATATAAATTCGTAGTTGTGACAAATGATCACATTTACGAGATAAAGTCACATTGTGAGATTCTGTATAAAGAAATAGACATAATTTCAAGATTAAAAAAGTCACATTTTGAGATAAACTCAGTTTTGAGAAATAGTCACTATTATGAGATATTAAGGCCATTTCACACCGCACAGACAAACACCATCAAACAAGTTGGACGTAGGATTTAGTATTTTGTGAAAAATAACTGTCATGTTCACACTGCCCCAACAGACACCAACAAACGCTGATTGAACATGTCAATTGGCCTTGAAGTTCACAATAAACACAATTAAGAGAAAAATTCACATTGTGAGATATAAATTCATAGTTGAGACAAAAAATCACAATTACGAGATACTGTATAGTCACACGTGCAAGAAACTGTCATAATTACGATAAAAAGTCTCATTGTGATATAAATTCACAGTTTCGAGAAATAGTCATAATTATGAGATAAAAAATCACATTGTGAGATAAGTCACATTTATGAGAACTAAAGTCACATTTACAAGAAATAAAGTCGCAATTTTTGTAATCTGAGGTGAAAACATGCATCCTTAGATGTTATCATTATTAATGTTTTGCAATGCTTATTTTTGCCTAGAAACTCTTTGAGTCTTATTTTGACACCCCGAAGTGCTAAAATGAGTTGACAGAACAATGTAACTCAATGGATGTGCTTTGTCTTATTAAGTTTAAGAGGCTTTATTGTAGGTATCAGTTCAATGGGGTGTTTTGCTGCAAAAACAACAATATTTCTGTGAAGGATTAAAGCGCTTATGTTTCTGATAGGGATTTTGGGTTAAATGTACCGTAATTGGGCTAATTCTGTCATTCCAATTCCCTTGTGCTGGAAGAATTATAGTTGCAAGTGACTTTATAAAAATAATTTGTACAGCTAAACAGATTAGCTATTACCATTTTAATATAAATTTCATCTGCTTTTGTGGTTCATATTTCTTAGAAACATACAAATAATTGCTTTTTAGAATGTTATAATTATGGAAATTTTATCTTGAGGAAAAAATCTGAAATGCATTTATGAGAAATGTGTAAAATGTGTTGCTCTACTATACAGTACTATAATATAATCGGATAATGCAACAATGTGTTGCTTACATAATTTATGCATATGGTACATGGAAAGATTAATTACACCTCTGTACGTCCTTAGGGAAAATGGGTTATTTTTGATGTAAAAAATGTGTGACTTTAAATCATTGCATCTGGCAAGTCCAGAAATTAACTAAAGTTTTAGAATATTCCCAGGATGTTTTTAATATCTAAAGGCATGAAGTACGAGACTGTGGTTTTACACCGTCACACATCTATCAATCATTCGATAAATCTCTAAGTCTTAACCATGTAAATTGCCTCTTTTTATTCCGTTAACAGGTACTTTATCCAAAACATTGGTTTCTAGCCACAGTAAAGCTAGTTCAAGTTTGCCAAGTACTTTAAAGACACGAGCCAGAATAAAGGTTTTTCTTTCTAATGAAGTGGATTATGGGAAATTGATCACCCTCGAGGGTGCTATTGATACACCTTTGAAATCTCGCTGTGGCTTCTTACCACAAGCCCGTCCAACAGTTTCCCTCCCCAGCTCAATGTTTTGACTCTACAGTTCAGTTTCTCTGCTGTACCTTCCTGACACACACTTTCTACAATGTTCACAGTGTCTGTCATGCTGGATAACTCACAGGAGGGGATTTGGTCTAGGGTTTAATGAGTTTAATCCAGTGTTAAACAAGGCCAAAGTTTGAAGGCTGGAATGTGGTCCACTCAGGAATGTTATATCTCAAGAATGGAGGCGAATTGTCTAAGGTTTTAAAGTAAGACACGTCTCACGTGTGGCGGCCTTTAACCATTTGCTGGGTTTGTAATCGCCTACTCTTCTTGTTCCTCACAGGTGGCATCGTGTAGGCATCAGTGTTGAGAAGAAGACTGTGACCATCGTTGTCGACTGTAAGAAGAAGCTAACCAAGGCCTTGGGCAGGAGTGACCGTGCCATTATTGACACCAGTGGTGTAACTGTTTTTGGCACCAGGATCCTGGATGAGGAAACTTTTGAGGTAAAGCTGTTTTCAGTGCAATAAAGCACGGATATCACTCTGAAGGCCTGACTTTGTGAGATGCTTGATCAAGTATAAATTGACACGTATTTGAGGTGTTTAACATTATGAAAACAACATCTGTTCATTTGAGAACAGGAGAGTAAGCCAGAGTTGGATTTATAGTCCAGCTCCGGGGGGTTTTGCATGCTCTGTTCAGCCCATTTAATGACAAATAAAACTAGCATGGGGTATAAATAAACTAGCCTGTAAATAAAAAAAGGTTCTTCTGAAAAGTTTTGGATTAAGAGTCAAATCTGGCTTTTCCTTTTGTCCATCTTTTGGATTGCAAAGCCTTGTATCCGTCATGCATGTATACGTCACATCTAAAATATTTTACCTTCAAAAACCCACTGCAGCTTAATTTCATCACAATCAATTAAATAATACATGTTTTTCACTAAATATGTGTTAAATCTGCATACAACAACAGCTCAGGTTTTAAACTCTATCACACCAACAAGTTAAGCAGGAATATGTACATTTTGCTATATTTATTCATGCTTAATGTGGTGGCTGCCTATTGGTACCTATTTTGCTGAAGGTTCAAGATCGAAATGTTCAGTTATGAAATTTGCAAATAACTATTTGGCCTGTAACATTTTTCCTCAACGTGTTTCGTTCTAGATGAATGGCAACTTTGGGGTTTCTGAGGGGTAAACAACTGCCTACTTGTATAGTTAAGGACTATAAAAGGAGAGTTTCTTTGCAAATGTCACAAAAGTGAAGTTTGTGGCATTTTATGTAGGCCTATGCTTTGTGTTTTCCACAAGCTAACAGCTATTTGCATTAGCATCCCATTCATTGTTTTGTCTTTTATAGTTCCATCATGAGAAAGATCAGTGTTTACATCTCTATGGCAACCTGTCAGCATATATTTATGTAACTTTGTGGTAACATTGTTCTCTTTATCCTAATGCAGTCTATTTGCACCTTAAGCAATTAACCTTAAGTTGTTTTAAAGACCATGGAAGTAAATGTATTAAAGTTTAATATTAAAGACGCAATACTCAGATTTGACCAGTATTAGAGATCAGTTCCATAATGGCAAAGGTGAATATTTGTCCCTCTGGACACTGGCTTACTCAGGATAACACAGACAGACCTTGTGTCACTGTTTACCTTTAAGCGGTCGGGTTTTCCCCTCGCTTCCTGTTATGAAGGCTTCTTTCACCTTGTAATTAAAGCTACTCAAAGCCAGAGGAGCCTCTTCATGCAAGAATTGCTCACTGCCTCAGCTGAGGCCTTCATTTGACATGGCTAATGTTGTGAATTTTCGTAAGTAAAATTATAGTATCTGCACCATCGCACAATGCATTTTAAAGGTTAATATTATATTCGTTTGGTGGTTTAAGGTATTACTTTTTATAAAAAAAAATGTGTACAAATTACAGACCATAGAGATTTCTGTAGGGGTGGCATATGTATGTATGTATTAGCAGACATGACAAGTTACAGGTTTAAAGGAAAGTCAGTAGCCCTGCCATCACCTCGATTAGAGCGGAAAACGCTAATTAATGCTAGTTATTAAAATATTTTCACAGTCATGACTGCATGTGATACATTATGGCATACATAGATGTGCTCAGAAACTTGTTTCTGCACTTTTTATTCATGTATCTCACATATAAAGTTTGACTGGCAAACTTGTGTCTTTTAGGTATCTTGTTTCACAGTGTTATGTGTGCGTTTGTTCTCTTACGTTCTTTTAAAAGTCACAATTGAGGCAGTGTGGAATGTGCAGGGTCAGAATGAGTTAAAGCTGTAAATAATGACATACAATGGGCCGATTGACAGGTGATATTAAAATGCATTGCTTCTTGTTAAAAAGGAGGGCTAGCTGAGGCCTTGGATGTGTGTTTGCCTGTGTAACTGAGAACTTGCTTACTGGGGGATGGGAATTATTTCTTATTAGCCCATATTGTATTAAAAGTATTTTAATTGGGAATTCTTGTTGTTAGTGTGTGGTGACATTATATATTTGCTTGACCCTTACCCTTGAGGTTTTGCACTGTTGTGAATCTCGTTTATGTTACCGTAATTCCTCATGCATTGTTTCAAAACCTATTTTATGAGAAGATGATGTTGACAGAGCTGTCAGGTGTTCCACAAATCTATGATGGCTGTGATCATTTGTATATGTCAAACTTTAATACTCAGTATTTTATATTTATCTAGCAGGGGAAAAACAAGATATCATGATCAAAATTAAGAATTCATTCACAGAACGTATTACTTCATGTACGAGGCTCCGTATATGTGCAACTTCTTTTTAATTATTATTATGTATTTTTTTGCAATATAACATTTAAACTTATTGGGCTTTTGTCCATAAAAGTAGTCAAATGTTTAGAGGGTTGTGATAAAGGTCATTTCGAAGTGGTCTCATACAGTTTACCTGACAGTTTAGAGAGTTTCATCCTAGATATATTCTACATTTTTTACCTCTTGCAGCATATATAGAAAAGCTATGAGAGGTATGCCCAGTATTTAGATTTGGCGTGTCATCTGGGATTTGTATGGATGGAAACACAGAGTTCTCTGTGTGAGAGCATGAACACCATGACTGTTCCCACTGTATGGCTACTTCTGAAGTGTATTTTGGGAAATATGGGGGAAATACCTGGTCAGACCCGTAGGAACAACATCCCTTACTAGCCCTGGATGAATCAACACTTTGTAGGGCCTGTAGAGAAGCCTTTGAATTTTGCAGATTCTACATGAGCATACAATGCAGGATAGTGGTCCAAAAACAGATATAAGTTAAAATATAGAGTTATTTTTTTTACTGCACTTAGTTCCACAAGTCTAATATCTGTCTCATAATGAATAAGAACCTTTCTTTAAACTACCAGGGTTATTATTGTTAATTAAAACTAAAACCAATAAAAAACACCTTTGTTACTTGAAACTTGAAATTACTTAAATAAAATAAATATAAATAAATAAAATAAAATAAAAATGCTAAAAAAAAATACTTTTTTTTATTTCAGCTTGTTTCCAAGGTATAATTTCTTCTTTTCAATTAGTTTCTAGTTAGATGATCAATGTTTATATGGTAAAAAAAAAAAAAAAAAAAAAAAAAAAAAAAAGCCTAAACTAAATCTGTTCTTCAAATAAAGTGATCTTGTCTTTTCAGATAGGATTAAAACGCTCAATTTCATATTACAATCTCTTTATAAATGCGTCAGATTTTTGGTTGAATAGACTTTCAATGGAGGGACAGAAATCTCTCAGGTTTGATAAAAAGTATCTTAATTTGTGTTCCGAAGATTAATGAAAATCTTATGGATTTGGAACGGCATGAGAGTGAGTAACTGAAGAAAGAAAACTTTCCCTTTAATAATAAATAAATAAATATAACAAAAACACACAGCTAAATTAATGAATATTTAACTAAAATTAAGATTAACACAAATCTTTTGGATTTGGATCTTTTGGAGTATTGATGACAGAATTTTTTTTTTGGGGTGAACTACACTGTAAAAAAATATTGTTGGTTTAACTTAAAAAAGTAAGTAACCTGTTTGCCTTAAAATAAGGTCATTGAAATAAAATAAAAAAATTGAGTTAATAAAACAGAGATTAGTTTTATCAACAGAAACCGAAAATATTATGTTATCTGAACCACATAAATTATCTAAGTTGATTTGACAAAAGAAAAAATGTGATAAATCATGAAAATTTTTTTTTACAGAGTATGCCTAAATATGACACAACATACGGCCAAATTAATAAAACTAACTAAAATTAAAGTGAAAATATAAAAATGAAAATTATTAGTAAAGGATATATCCTGAGTGAATTGTTGCATTGATCATTGACATTTGAATGACAGTTCAGAAACCCATCCACACTTTTTCCTGAATGGCCAGGTTGCTCTCTTAATTACTATTGTCTGTGAGGTAAGGAAATAGCGTTGACCGCGGCTAATAGTGTTGGGTGTGTTGCCAGGCCGCTGAGTTCACGGCTCTAGGCTTGGATACATCAAAGTTCACTGCTCCTTTTGTTTCCGATTTGGTGTTCGCCACCATTGGCTCCCTCTAGTTCTGTAATTAGAGCAGTTAAGCACAATTAAATGACTGAGGAAAATTGACCAAATTCTCTCATGTTGTAAAGCTGAGGCATTATGGCACTTAATGAAAGGTTTCCTACTGTGCTATGTTGCTATTTGAACAGTTTACTGTATACTCATGCTGGGGGTCTGCATCTTAAATAGTTTTTCACACACTGGGCCTTACAGACAAACAAGCTTTTTAGTACAAAGCTGAGATGTTTACGAATGACTCATGGGTCATTAGTGAAAAGCTGTTGAGTGATGCTATTGGTTCATGTTATTTAAACATTTCTGCATAGATTTTCCCTTAACATTTTACCTAGGTTACATCGTTCTATGGATTGCACTTTATATTGTATCTGTGACAATAGAGAGAAAGCTGCTGTTACAGTTACCAAACAAACATCTTTTACGATATACATTGCAAGCCAGCATAATGGAAGTTACGATAGTCTTCTCTTCCCTATTGTGACCTATATCATAGTGAAATTGTTTCTCGAACAAGAAAAAATGTAGGGCTGGATTGTGTCGGTTTTGTCTTGATTGATGGTTGTGGTATAATAAATACTGCAATATTCCATAAAAAAACTAGAATTGTCCATTTTGATTTCATGGTGACTTTAACATAAACCACTGGGTGGGCTCAAAGTTTGTTTGAACTGATTCAGCGCTAGTCTTAGACCAGGCTTTCATGCATATCTTATTCAGAATAAGCTCTGCAGGGTCCAGGGAGTTGTTAAGGTGCATGGGTTTCAAATGAGGTAATACGTGTCACTTTTATTCAGGCATTGGCTTGATCTCCCTGTTTTCCCCTCCATCTTGGCACCAGGCTCTAATGCCAAGCCTGGCTTTTGGGGCCAATCCTGGCTTTCATGGTCTGGTAAATGTACTGTATGCTACTGGGCCAACAGGTGATTAATGCAAATACGGCTTGGATTTACTTGACTACAGCTTAGTAGTGTGATTTGTCTATTGATATTGATTGTTTTTTTAATGAATTATACAACGATTCGTCCACGTTCTACTTCTCTCGTGAACTGTCATGAGTTCGGATCTGGGGTGGTTTTCAAGATTTTCACTGAAAAATACTAGTAAAACTAAAGGTAGGATAGGCAATTTTCAGAGAGGCTAGCAATAGCAAGTTAGCTTTGAAAGAATAATATCCGACTCTCTCTTCTCCAAAGCCACGCCTCCTTCAAAACATGAACTTGTGCAGTATGGAGCAAACAAAAGCATCACAAGGGACTGTGTTAAAATACCTCATGTACCTCAAAGCACATAACATTACAATAATAATGAACGTAAACAGCTTAAATAGCACTGACCTGTACCAACTGACTGCTGCAGATTCATTTCGGCATTGATAGTGTTGCTAAAACGCATAAATTAGAGTCACGAACCGCTCCGAGAATATAACATCATGGGTTTCCATCTCTTCCAAATTACAATAGTTATGGCGTAAACGCAACATAAGCTTGTTGTTTTGGTTCAGAGGAACTGTAAAAGGTGGCTGCTCTTTCAGTTAAGGTGTTCAATGACTGACGTTTGTCTAACTCTGCATAGCATGAAACGCGCTGATGACGTGTGATGTCTGCGCAAAGCAGGTGCGAATTTAGGTGAGGTATGGAAATACACAGGTTGACAGGCTTGTAGGACATTCGAACCGAATGCAATGATTGGACGAACATTTTATGGTCCTACGCCTTCCATATACGATATACATATAAATACATTTAGACCACTTAACGTCGTGATTGCGTCATGAGGCTTTCAACCTGCTTAACAAAAAAAAAATCTGTATAACCTACTTTGCCTAAATTTCAATCTGTTCTTCACACAAAGCCACCAGATGACTTCATAAGTTGTTAATTTTAACCACTTGTTAATTTGAAGCTTTAAAGCCCCTTTTCTCATTCGCTTTCATTATTTTAAATGATTGTATTGGATGCTATTCAAAAATTCTCAATTTGTATCCTACTGAAGAAAGTAAGTCATGTGATGGTGGATTTATAAGTGTCTTATTTGCGTTAATTAATTAATAATATTAAGAGCTGGTATTTTGGAGGTCAAACACACCTCTTTTTTTTACTATGGGCACACCTGAGCATTTTTCTGTTTATACAGTTGAGTTTACAGAGAGCGGTATAAAAATACACAGACACACATGCCCCTAACAAGTCCAAGCCTGCTGTTTCTTTTTAGTTTTTTTTTAGTGGTTGCCTTGCTGCTAAATCGCACAGTCTCTCTCTCTCTCTCTCTCTCTCTTTGTGACAGTGCCAAGGAGAGACCTCAGGTTCGAACACATCCCCCAGATCTACTTGTGGAGTACTCACTGTAGAAGTCATGCACGTTCCTCGTAACAGACCCAGGTCATACTGAACCAATCTAAAGCAGCAGCTGAACAGAATGATCTGAATCAGTTACAGCCTATAAGAGACATGTGGCCTTAAAATGGACACAAATAATCGCTTAAATCAAAATCTCATATAGTAAATGATGTTTTTAATCAATAGGTTGTTGATCATAATGCAGGATGAATGTAAGCTATTGTTTCTGACCAGAATAGGGCAAGAAACAGATTTCACTCATTTGGAAGAAAGACGATGTTCGGTTTCTTTATAAATGTGTGTTTAATGTGTTGACCAGAAGGTTTTATGAACTGTTGTCTAACCATTGTTGGAGGCCGCATTTTATATGAGAGGAAACTTCCTGTCTGGGTTTCCATTACCAGGTGTTTCGTGATGAAACACGTTTTATTTACCTGCTTATAAAACAGCAATTTCCTGAACCATCTTACACCGCGTTCCTCATTGTGAAAGTGGTTGATGATTTGTTATTTTGTTGCCTTGACATTCCATCATTCCATGCATTTCCTGCTATCCAAAAGTGGTATTTTTGTTCTGTTTTGACCAACCACAACCTTCAAAAATAAAGGTGGGATTTTTTACAATGATGCCATAGAAGAACCATTTCTGGTTCCCCAAAGAACCTTTCAGAGAACAGTTCTTAAAAGAACCAATTTTTCTTAGTGTGAAAAACATACCTTATATAAAGAACCTTTTAATCTACTATAAAGTCCACTATAAAGAACCTTATGTGGAATGGAAAGGTTCCACCAATGTTAAAGGTTCTTCATGGAACCATAGATGCCAATGCCAACCATTTCAAGGGCCTCATCAGTATTACTTGATGTCTTAGTATAACAATAGAGGTATTTTTGGTAAATGAGCACATGTATCTCATGTATCTTTCTGTCATTCGTTCCCTCAGGGTGATATCCAACAACTGCTGATTGTGTCCGACCCTAAAGCAGCTTACGACTACTGTGAACACTACAGCCCAGACTGTGACGTCCCCCACAAGGACACGCTGCAAGCACAAGAGCCCGGGGAGGAGGTTAGTAAAGACCATAAGCCTTCCAGAAGGCCAAACGTTTCTGGAAGTCTGACACGTCGTTGATACTTTTGACACTACCGGTCAAACGATTGGACACACAGACTTAGACTTTGTCGTTGTTTTCCACATGTTAGAATTAGAGGGAAGTCATCAAAATTATGAAATAACATTGAAGAACAGGAAGTGACCAAAAATGTTAATTCAAATCATACTTTGACACATTGTTATTCTTATTCTTATTATTAAATAGATACAATTATTTTTAGATAAAGTATGGCAAACTACAAATTACTTCATAGTGAGGAATGATCATTATGGCAGGAATTTTTCTCTCATGCCACAAAGATAATAGATCAAATACATTTTAGATATATATTTTACACTACCGTTCAAAAAATATTAATCGTACCTAAATTGATCAAAAATTCCAGTAAAAACAGTAATATTCTGAAATATTATTACAATTTAAAATAGCTGTTTTCTATTACAGTATATTTTAAAATGTAATTTATTCCTGTGATGGCAAAGCTGGATTTTCAGCAGTTTTCAGTGTCATACGATCCTTCAAAAATCATTCTAATACGCTAAAATTATCAATGCTGCATATTTTTTTCCAAAATATAATAAAATATACAAAACAGCGCATTTTTAAATTACTTTTTGTTTGTAATATTGTCACTTTACTGTCACTTTTGATCAATTTGACGTCTTCGCTAAAATAAGGTTTTAATATCTTTAAAAAATATATTACTGACAAAATTTTGGACAGTAGTGTATATACAATAAAAACATATCACAGGTCAAAGGTCATTCTCACCTTGACGCTTCTGACCTCTGTGATGGCTCCTGTAAGCACAGACACCATATGTCATTTTAACCCATTATACCCTGCTGAAACAGGGAGAGGGTCGTTTCCTGAATGTGAGAAATCAATAACCCTGAGATGCTCTGCTCATAAATCATCCTGGGCCAGGCTGAATGGGGTCCAATCAATTCTGAGTGATCACCAGCCGTGGAAGAGGGCCTGATCATCAGCGCAGTGTTTTATGAGCTCTTATGCTATATGAGAATTAACATATACTTATGTTTGATGGATGAAGCCCTGGAGAGCCCGACTCAGTGGTTTTATTGGCTTTTCTGCTCCTCTAACAGCCGTTATTTGTGTTGAAGAAGCAGAAACAGAGAAACTGCTACACAAACATAAGCAAAATATTTATTAAACCATCCATTCATTAATTAAAAATGTGTCATAATTGATGAATGCATATAGAAATTTCCTTTTTTTTTATTTTTTACTTTTTTTTATTAACATAGAACTTATAATTCTAAAACGTAACACTTAACATTTATTTAATGACAATTATAAAGTCTAGATATTCGTTTAAAACTTTGTACCAGACACAGGAAGTTTTATAGCTAATAAGACTTTGAAATGTGTTAGAAATAGGAAGAAAGAGAAAGAGTTGACTCTTTCTATAGGTCTGAGCCTTTAATCTGCCTTTGCTTTAAAGACAGATGGGATTTTACACTCATATAAAGACGAGAAAGAATAAAAAAGGGGGTTCACTGTGAAAACAACCAACATGTGGCTGTTCATCTTCTGCTTCAGACACGCAGGGCCTTTTTAAAGGCTTTTAAACACCCACCTGTAAATCAGAATAAGTACATCACATGTTATACATTAAAGTAATTAATGCAGTATGTTCATTTATACTGAACTCTCACACAGTTAATCAATCCAGTAACACAAACGCATTAGTTTTGCTGTCTTTTTAGGATTCTGAGATTGTTTTGATCATGACTTAGCACTCTAACGTGGCTTATTTTCATTGGACGCATTAGCAAACATGAAAATATGCTTTAACATGAGAAACGTGTGATCAGGATTGCTGTTTCTAATTCATCTGTACTGTATAAAACCAGCTATACAGTATACCTAACCATCAAGTATGTAATGCACCCAAGGGTAGATTACATTCTAAATAAATTTTGTATGCTTTGCTAACCTCTCTCTCGTCCTCTCCCTGTGTGCAGTACCCAACTGGTGTTGAATATGGGGATTTATTTGATTATTATGAGGGAGCGACCCCCCCAGCGACAGATGAATATTCTGAGCCGCAGGTAAATAATGCAGGAAATGTGTGATGTGTTTATGTCAATCAGAGGTAGCCACACCCCCTTTCATTGTCCTATTTACAGTACATTACATGGGCAAAAGTATGTGGTGTGGGCTGACCGGTGTATGGGTCTGTCAAGTTGTTCCACAGTGGTTTCTTGGTGGCGTCCTGTGATGCTGGCAAGTCATCGAGCAGTTTGGTACACCCTGTGCTACTGGAAATGTTTGTTTAAGAAGATTATATGGCTGTATGAGTTTTACTCTTAACTGTAGTGATTTACACTACAGTTGAAAAGTTTGTGGTCAGTAAGATGCTTTAATGTTTTTGAAAGAACTCACCAAGGCTGCATTTATTCAATCAACAATACAGTAAAAACAGTATAATATTGGTATAATTTAAAATAACTCCTTTCTATTTTAATATATTTTAAATTGTAATTTATTTATGTGATGGAAAAGCTGGGAAAGAAGTCTTCAGTATCACGTGATCCATCAGAAATCATTAAAATATGCTTTTTTTGTGCTCAAGAAACACAAATATATTTTCTTCAGGATTCTGTGATAAATAGAAAGATGAAAATCACTCTACTGTCACTTTTGATCAATTTAACGTGTAACATTACTTAAAAACATTTGCATTTTTAAACATTTTTGACACATTTTTACTTTCAGGATTCAAAAGAACAGCATTTATTTGAAATGTATAAAGCATGTAAAAGCCACTTTTGATCAATGTAATACACCCTTGCTGGATAAAAGTATTATTTTCTTTCAAAAACAATAATAATCTTACTGACCCCGAACTTTTGAATGGTTGTGTATCCCAAGTTATCTTGAAGCTATCCAAGTAAGCCACATTTGAAGAATAATAACTGGATCTTATTTACCTTCTAACATGGATGCCTTGATGTGTTGTGTCTTCTTCCCTTCACCGTAACCTTTTTCCAGAGAGTGAAACGTAGTGTCTCCATGAAAACGAAGAGGACGAGAAAGTCCCCTAAGTCTTTTTCCAAACCCTATAAGTACCAGGAGCAAAAACAGGCTAAAAAGTTAGCCCCTAAGAAGAAGAGAGATGGATACCTGCCACTGCTACCAAGAAACGCCATTCTAGGGGTAACAGTACAAGTGTAGTTCGTGTCAGAACCCATCAAGATCTCTCTCTCAGTGAGGGAAATCTCTGATGATAGTCTGAGCGTGCCGTCCGCTACTTTTCCCTCGATGCTGTCCTTGCGGATCCGGCTTGTAACGCTTGTGGAAGAACTGCTTGAACTGTGTTAATTCCTCCTTTCTTATCTTCTTCCTCTTTTTTTCTCACTTTGAAACTGCTATAGCTTAACAATGTAGATGGGGAGTACTATACAGACAGTGAACTTGACTACGGAACAGTAGATGCTTCCAAAACTCGGTCTCCTGTCGCAACCACTGGACCAAACCAGGTAATCATTCGATTATATACTTTGACTGTTTGGGTGAGGGTCTCTAAAATGTGGGACAGAAAGAGGAAAATTCCAGGCACACGTCTTATAAGGAAGTATTTGATTGAAATGACAAAGACAAAACAACAATTCATGGCAATTGTTTTGTGTTTTTTGACTCTGGAACTGTCACTGCAAGGGAACTGTTTTATCCAACAACATAAAAGCTGATATTCACCATGAAACCGCCAAGTTCTAAATTTAGCCAATCCACTTCCTGTCATGTCTGAAACTTTGGACATGTCTAGAATATCAAGTATGTTTCTCAGTGGATTGACTTTTAGTTGGTTTTCAGCTTTCTGTTGTGGATGTCAATGATGTTTAAGGCTGGATTCAAGAAAAAACTGCAATGTATGAATGATCAACCATCCTATCTAAATTTTTGTCTTAGAATTGATTGCTAAATATTGACAGGTTGCCGATTTTCTAGCCCTGAATATCATTGAGAAGATGGCACATCCCATTCAAAACAGTTCCCTCAGTAAGTGACCCAAAGAGGGCTGATGTTGAAGCGTCCACATGCTAATATGTGGACCTCTGATGAAGTAACAAAACATCATAGCATTAGTCCCTGTTGTAATCTGGTTGAATAGTTCTGGCACAGAACTATATTTAACAGAATCGAGCTCTTTCACAGCCATTTAGATGTACGTATATACAGATGTTTATCTTTGATATTGCATATCTTATAATAAGCGTGAGTGTGTTTTTCTCAAATAAAAAGCAGTAAGAAATTGTCCCATGTGCTAAGTACATTTTTAGGACAAAAAAAAAAATCCCAGTTGTAATCAAATGCAGATTTCAGAGACACACTTTTAAATGTTTAAAACAGTTCATTTAAATATGATATTTTCCTGCATTTGATCACACAATTAACATTCATAAACACTGCAGTGTGATTTATTTCTGTCTTCTTTTTTCACCTCTAAACATAATTCCATTTTACCATTATGTTTATTGTGGACAAAAGACAGGAATATCCTAACGTCTGTCATAGACTTGTATGTGTGATTATTAAATTAGTAATAATGTTTTTTATAGAATTAACACTTCTCGGCTAATAACACACAAAAATGCCCCCAATTTGTCATTTACACATCCACAAATAATTTGTGCCATAAATTCTCATCAATTGATCAAAATCCTTTTATACAATCCAAATCATCCCAAATATTTCCATTGAACGGGACAAAGAATGTAACCCCAGCTAACAGGGAATATTCTCCAAACTATAGCTGTGTTTAGCAGCTAAATGTTCTTCCAGTAATGTTAATAGAATGTTCATTTAAAGTTATCTGGTCATTAATAATGTTCTCAAAACGCTAACACAAAAACATTATTTATTCGTCGTTCATGGAACTTCATGAAATCTTTTAGTTGGACTAACATTTTTTAAATGTTACTACTTATTAAAGAATGTTCAGAGAACATTTAAAAGTAACAATCCCATAATGTTTGGAAATGATCAAATGGAATGTTCCATTAACATTTGCATAACCAAGAAAAAATATTTTTAAAAGATTTTGAACGTTCAGAGAACATTAACTTGAATTTAGCAAAACGTTCTTAACAACATATTTCCTTTAGCTGGGACCTTGTTGCTGCCAAAAATGTATGTGATATTCTTAGTAAATATCTCTCATGCAATTCATTTTTGCTTTTGCTTTGCATACAGTAATAGATTAGATACAGTAGTATTTGCTTTAACTGCTTAAACTAACATCCATCTTCCCTCGAACTCCCTTCCCCTCGACCGGCCGCATTGCTTGGGTATAATAAGGCTGTGGAAGAGGAAGTTTTCAGTGACTATGTCACTGAGATGTCCCAGGCTGGTCTGGATGCGACCGCTGTCCCGGAGGCCGTGCTGCCCAGCGGCACCGTCGACCCCCTCGGAGTGGACGAGTATGACTTTAAGGAGTATGATCTTAAGGAATATGATGTGACTGGGCTTGACAAAAATCAGTATGAGTACGGGGCGTATGATGAGTTTGGCAATGCGGCTCCGAACCCTACGTCCACTTATGAGGACAGTTTTGGGCCAGGGGTCGCCGCCGAAACCGACATCGCTGAAACAGAAGTGACGTCGGACGTAAGTATTCCCCTCCCCCAAAATGAGGGTGTCGTCCTGCAATCGGGAGTGTTGGATGTGGGAATCTAGCATGCATTGTTGGCTTTGTAGTGCACCATTTTGCATGGGGTCCATTCATTTTTCTGTTCAGTGCGTTTGTTTATACTAATTTCTGTCCACTGGATGTTATTAGCATGTTTTGAAGCACACAGACCACTGCACTTCTTCCTCACTTGTCTGTATTAGTTTCTTATTATAGATCACATTGATTCACAGATCACTTACATTCACACTCTCATACCTGAGACCCATGGAGCTGCTGTAGATTACACTCCCTGACTGTCAGCACCTCATCTCCCATATTGCCCCAGGACACAACAATTACCCCATACCACAGACCCAGCTGTCTGCTCAGACACACCCTTCTCCTAAAGAAGCTCATACTTCCCCTCCGTCAAACACTCCAGTACCTGTCTACCTATCTATCGTTCTATCTATCGTTCTATCTATCTATCGTTCTATCATTATATGGTTCTATCTGTCATATTTAACCTCTCTTGTATGTTTGCAGTTGGGTAGAGGTGCTGATCTGGGTCAGAAAGGAGAGAAGGGAGAGCCTGCAGTGATTGAGCCAGTGAGTGAGAGGGCAATTCTGGACTTTTTTTTCCCATCGCTTTGGAATATTTTTCATATTTTTGTTTATATAAATAAATACAAATGTATTTATACAGTATTGCTGTAGCTGCTGTTGTTTAGGGTTGTGATGTTCCTCCATGTTCAAAAATGGTAGTGATTGTGCTGGGCAAACTCCATATATAGATATGATGCCAAACTTGATTGGTTGATTGGCAAGATTGGGATTCCTATTACATACCTATTACAATGGTAGGCCATTTGCCAATTTAGCAGACATTACAAACATTCCTTGTCAGATATTTATGGAATATACATGCATGTCTGACAGATTTTGATAACTGAATGGATCATTTTGCATGTGATGAAAAAAACCTTTGACAGTTTCGCTGAGAATCAACTCATCAGTTTTGAACAACAAGCCATGTGCATTTAGTTATTTTTAAAATTGTAGACAATTGTACATTACTCTTTTGCTCACATCTTCCAAAACACATACGATTTACTTCAATCAATAAGAAATTCAAATCTGATGTGAACAAGAAACTAATTGTTCAGAGATATGAACTTACTGAATAAATGAGAAATGAGCCAAATTTAATGGTTATTCATTTATTAATTTGATGTTGCAATCAGTTTTTGATTGTAATTCTGATTTTGTTGTCTGATTCATAGGGCATGCTGATTGAGGGACCTTCTGGACCACCTGGGCCTGCTGTAAGTTACATCAGTTATAATATGAAATATTCAACCGATGTGTTCTAGTGAGTTTTATGAACAACAAAATGATCTAAATTCTTTTGGTAATTGGGTTATAATTGTGATCAGATCTGTCTGTGTTTATTTCTGTTTTCTTTTTGTCTTTAGGGTCTTCCAGGCCCTCCAGGTTTACAAGGCCCCCCTGGTTCGGCCGGAGATTCTGGTGACCGGGTAATAATTTGTTCCAGTCTCCGAATCCAGGCTATGTTTACATATGATGATCACAGTTATTTTCAGGATTTTAACAAGGCTTGGTTAACGTTTAGGTCTCCAACTTTTTCTATCATATTTTGGATTTTGTTTTACAGAAATTGAATTAGTCTTTGACAAGAAATGAGGCACTGATTAAGTGACCAAAGAAGCATGTCAAATGAAATGTGTGATGAACAGCTGCGACACAGAGAGAAAAGCTTAAGCCTGATAGGGGTTTGCTGGAGACTAAGTAAGAAATGCTTAGAAAAACAGTCTTTCTGTAGTAAACTGCAAAGACCCCTTGTGTCAGTAAACAGTACATAATGCTAATTTATTCTGAACCGGGTCATGGAAGATTCCTGACCCTAAGGGCACATTTACACCCACTCTGACATATTAGGTTTCAGATGTGAAACTCTGAGCTTCTTTTTCAGACACACAAATTAGAGCAAGATAGTAATAGTGAATACAGTGAGTACATCAGAGCGAGTGGCTCAGTGGGTAAATCGGGACAACATTTCTGATTAAATGCACCACAAAACTCTATGCATAATACATCTATTGCTCACAATCTTCTGTCTTAAACTGTTTGAGGATAATTATCATTAGACATTTCCAACCAACTCCAAAGTCTGTCTGGCAGTCAGATGTTAGGTTTGTGTTTTGGGTATTACGCATCTACGTAAAAACACTCTACTGAACAGCACACACACACACAAGAATGATAATGATGACACTCACTTGCATCTGAGTATACTTGAGTTGTAGACAGATACAGTTAGTTTACAAGTAGCCTAAATAAAGGAAAGAGCATTACAATAGAGGATTTCTAAACAACTAAATGCAAAAATGCATATCAATAAAA
This sequence comes from Rutilus rutilus, assembly GCF_951802725.1. Taxonomy (NCBI): domain Eukaryota; kingdom Metazoa; phylum Chordata; class Actinopteri; order Cypriniformes; family Leuciscidae; genus Rutilus; species Rutilus rutilus. The sequence continues at coordinate 9,462,700 of NC_140228.1, forward strand.
TGTGGGACTGAAATGAACATTATGTAGGTCTTGAGTACTTCCTGTTAAGATTTTGTCCATAATGCAAAGACAAACTAAGGGCCGGTTCACACAGAATGTGTTTTTGCTGTTAAAACCGTGAGATGCACGTTGGTTACCCTGTGAACCTTGCCAAGTAAGACATGTTCCTGGATCAACATACTTTGTTGATAGTGGAACAACATTCCTGTCTGAAGTTTTAGTCCTAACCCTGTCCCTACCTATAAACCTAAACCTACCCATAACTTATCCCTAACATCAGAGGGAAATGATAGGTGAACAACACCGATGTAGAAGCACTTAATCCTGGTTTTAAGCCTAAAATTGACATAAACTGTAATTTTGTCTCTCAAATCTGATTGGTTGATTGGAATGTTGTTCCCAGGATCAACAAAGTTGTTGATCCAGAAACATGTTGTACTTGGTGAAATCACTTTTACCGATACTGGTCAGTGGAATGGAAAAAAGTGCAAGGTCTAGAGACTCGTTTTTTTTTTTTATGTTTAACTTCTTTTAACTTGAGCACCGCGTTTTTAGAATGCTGTGTCATGCGCGAGACGCTGCAAAGTACTGCGAGCGCAACGGTTAATGACGTTCGTCTAGTGCTATTTACATTGGAAAACAATGGAAAAGTAAAGCGCAGTGAAAGGGAAAATAACATTCTGTGTTTGACTTTTCAAAATGAGAAATTACTTTTAATATCCTTTATTAGTGTTAATTAACATCTGCCCAAGCTAAACCTGTTGCAAAAGTAAAAGCCTTTCTTAGTTTGTTGTAATTAGACGTGTTGGAGACAACATGGAACCATCTGGCCGGGGAATATGAAGTGTCATTTAGGCAAGTAATTATTACACAGTGTGTCCCCCCTGTGCTCATGAGCTTGGAAATGAAACCAATCAGTATCTTTAAACTGGGCAACTTCACTTAAGGGTAATGGAAGTGAGAGGTCTCTCTCTCTATCGCTCTTTGATCTTCCTCCCTTTCTCATTCCTCTCTTGGCATTCTCTTACCTGGGTGTTGTCAAGTCAAGAAGTGTCAAGTTACTGATTTATCCCATCTCTCTCCCTCTCTTCCTGCTTCCTCAGGGTCCTCCCGGCCGTGCTGGTCTTCCCGGAGCGGATGGCATGCCAGGACCCCCTGGTACTATGCTGATGTTGCCAGTAAGACCCCTTAATCCTCACGAAAACCTTCTGCTGCACAAGTTTCATGCTTGCATTCAGCAATAATTCATACATTAAAATAATAATAGCATACTTATTTAGAATATATGATTTTTTAGTAGTTTTTAAAGGGAATTAAAACCCCTCTAAATATTAATTCAGCTGCTTTTTCATATATGTGACCCTGGACCACAAAACCAGTCATATGGGTCCATTTTGTGCAATTGAGAGTTATACATCATCTGAAAGCTGAATTAATAAACTTTCGATTGATGTATGGTTTGTTAGGATAGGACAATATTTGGCCGAGATACAACTATTTGAAAATCTGGAATCTGAAAAAATCAAACCATTGAGAAATTCATCTTTAAAGTTGTCCATTTATGTTTGCGATTGTGCTGCATTCACTCACAAAAATAAATGTTTTATATATTTACGGTAGGAAATTTACAAAATATCTTCATGGAACATGATCTTTACTTAATATCCTAATGATTTTTGGCATAAAAGAAAAATCGATAATTTTGACCCATACAATGTATTGTTGGCTTTTGCCACAAATATACCCGTGCGACTTGTGACTGGTTTTATGATCCAGGGTCACATATAAGTTGAAAATCATAATGCTTTTTATATTTGAATGACTTACATTATAGTATAGTATGAAGAGTTATAGGCTACATAATGAGACTGCAAATAATGACTGCATTCTTTAGAACATATTGTTGTTTTCAAAATGTATTGAAAATCATCTTAATCCTAATTAAATATTCATAATGTTGCTTTTCGTGTTTGATTGACTTAATATGTATAGTATAGTATGCAACTGAATTAAGTGTTATATGTAATGATGATAGGCTAAATTCCATCTAAATCCTTATTTATTCATTTATTCAAATTCTATATTATTCATAATATTTATTTTCGTATTTGATTGAGTTGGATTGCACAGTATAATATAATATAGTATAAAATGTTATAATGATACAAAATATTACTGCATACTTCACAATATTTTTGTGATTTTAGTAATATTTTTATATTTCTATATGTTATTAGTAGAGTTTAAAATATTGAAAACCATCTAAATCCCAATGAAATATCCATAATTTAGCTTCTCGTATTTGATTAACCTGGAATTAAAATATATTACAGTATAAAATGTTATAGATAATCAGGACACATATCAAATAATGACAGCATACTGTACTTCACTTCTTTAGAGCATATTGTTTAGTAGTTTTCAAACGTATTGAAAATGCCACCTAATAATCCTAATTAAATATTCATAATGTTGCTTTTAGTGTTTGATTGAATTAATATTTATTGTATATGATGGTATGAAATGTTTTTTTCTAAATGAAAATGATCATTAATACTCTGCTGGTGTTTGACAGTTCCGTTTTGGCGGAGATGGGGAAAAGGGTCCGGTGGTGTCGGCTCAGGAGGCCCAGGCTCAGGCCATTCTGTCCCAGGCCAGGGTGAGTACGAGACAAGGGCCAGGCGAGCAGAATTAAAGGGCCAAATGGCCCCGGAGCTTCAGCCAGCTGTTTGCTAAGCGGGGAGGTGGGGGGCTCTTGACTGTTTGTTGGGAAGAGGTGGAGCGATGGGTCAAAGGGTGGAGAGGGGATTTGCTCCGGCCTTGTTTGCGCTAAAACAAGAGTGAAACGGAGGAGCACAGGTTGCTTTGACTCATGCGGAGACACTAGTTAAAAATACTAGCAAGGTTCACGACCCGCAGGAGGCCGACCCTGACAGGTGTTGCAGATTAGTGTGAGCGCTCAGATCTGTCCTTGACAAATGCACACACGGCTCCACCTCCTCTGGGTAAAGAGAGTAGATGTGTGCCAGTCGTGATTGATGATTTCGATTTTTTTGGTTTGTGTCCGCAGCTCGCCATGAGAGGTCCATCAGGTCCAATGGGTCTCACTGGAAGATCTGGCCCAGTGGTGAGTTTCAATGACCTCATGACCTCTGCAAAAGTCTCACCCAATCAGCCTGCGAATGACCATTTGACTGACTGAAAATCTAAGCAATGCAATTTCATGTATTGATTCAAAGTTCATCACCACTAATTATATGCAGAACACCATCACTGTCCCATTCATTACACAGCCCTGCATATTCCCAAAAATAATATCAGTATGCTGAAAAATATCAATAAAAACTTTCCATCATTCCATCAAGATTTTTCCGTTTATATATACTGTATGTATCAGCTTTAATGCACTTATCAAAAAAATAAAATAAAAAAAGGAAGTCAAATGTCAATATTTTAATTGCAAAAAGAATAATTCAAAATGTGTCTTTTAACTTACAATACTGAAAAGAGTGGACCAATATGTTCAAATACTTAATTGCAAAGAACTTTACATAAACATAAGGTTATAAATAAGCTTTTTTCATAAAATATGTAATTTCATTAAATATGTCACTGGCCATAATTCTAACCTTGAAATCAGGATTAGGCATAAAATAATGTCATATACAGTATGTGAAAATGGGCTGAGAATTGAACAAATAGTTCTATCCTGGCTCAGAGAAAAATAGGATTCATGTCTTTCAATGTATAATAAAAGACTTCTTCACAGTACAAATGGTTGTCAAAAGCAAAAATGCAAAGAAATTCATTTTTTGAGAAAGTGTGATGTGCTAGAGCGATACAAATATTGGATTTAATTCGGCAAATATGATATTTTTACAACTCAGATCATCCACCACCAAGGGGGATAATGTCCTTGGGCTCCAAAATCCAAAAACTTTTAGCACAATATCACAATATCTTTTCTTTTACTGCTCATTCAATGAGTAGAGAGGCCAGGTAACCAGATTAATGAACTGTCTGACCTGTTGAAACACGATGGGCCAATGAACTCAAGCCTAACCACTTCAGGCGAGAAATGATCCTGCTCAGATAGAACAAAACTAATGACCAAAAACCTAAAATAAGCATGAAAAGCACAGTCATGTCATACTTATCCTGCATAAATGACTTTGACTTTGAAAATCACAAGAACTGTTTAATGGCTAGTTGCGAATCCTCAGATGTGTCATTTGAAAATGATTCTCTATGGTAGGGTGCAATTTTAGGAATAAACTCTTAAATTATCTTTTAAATTAGCCATAAAAAAAAACTAGGACTGTCTGTCTGGGATAGCAGCAATTTTTAAAATCATCCGTTTCTCAGATGAATGTGGTGCGGTGCTAAGAAAAACTTCTGTACTTTTATTCTGGGCTTATGTTTATGCTCTAGGAGAGCGCAGAATAATGTGGAATTGTTTATGCTGTGAAAGATTGCCATCTGCTGTTTGGTTGTATATAGTGCAGGCATTTCAATCTTTCTGTAATTGTGTTAAAAACGTGTTGGTTTGGTCTGGTCTTGGTCTAATGCATCTCTCTAATGTCAAACACTTTCAGGGTCTTCCAGGTGCTCCTGGACTGAAGGGAGAGAGTGGAGACCCTGGTCCTCAGGTAAGACACAGCGTTGCTCACCACCCATCACCATACAGTCCATAACTACAGAATTACTTCCCTAAATAATCATGTATCTTTCCACCATAGGGTCCAAGGGGTATCCAAGGCCCGCCAGGGCAAATGGGAAAATCTGGCAAGAGAGTGAGAGATTTCTCTTTATCTTTCACACACACATATGCATTTCTTAAAATTTGGTCAGTGGATAGATACACTATGGTTCCCAGTAGTATATAATCTCTGATCTCTGTGACAGGGCCGTGCTGGAGCCGACGGGGCCCGTGGAATGCCTGGAGAATCTGGATCTAAGGTACAAGAAATATTCTCACCCACATATGCCATACTATGCTATTACAGACAGTATGCCGTTATACAGTATATATATATATATATACTGTATATAAATATATTGCTTGACTGTTTTACCTGGTCTTCTTCACAGGGTGACAGAGGTTTTGATGGGCTTCCAGGTCTGCCTGGTGAAAAGGGACACAGGGTGAGCACAATTCATTAGACGAATACAGTCAAATCAGAGTAAATGATCAGGGTTGTATAGAGGGTTTGTAAAAAGTAGACGAAGAGGTTCACAACAATTCTCCAGCTTTTGCTAATTTCTGTATTATCTCTTAGGTGCAACTTTGTGGTAACTTTGTGTATTGTGTTAAAATAAAATCAGGAAAAAAAATGTATACAATATGCCACAAACAAGTTAGTTTCTTCATATTGCATTATCTCTACTTAGGCTTTGATTTAGCTAAAGTATGGGCTTAAATACATTAATTCAAGCTGAATTCTGAATGATTATATTGCCCAATTTGTTTAACTCCCATTTTGTGTAATTTTCCATCCATCCCCACTATAATTTTTCTAACTTGCTTCCAAACAGGCATATAACACAGCTTCTTTTTATCAAAGTATTTTGCGGATTATTATCATAATGCTATTGATTAGCATTTTTACATTTTGCTAAATTTATATTAGCAAAATTGTATATTTCTTTGCAGTAAATGCCATGTTTTTTAAACAAAAAGTAACAATAATTCAAGGTACAAAAAAGCTACATAATTCAATAATTCATCATTATTTTGGTGCATAAAATCTGATTCAGTAATAGGCACCAACAAACAAAAATTCACCTTTATAATAAATATATGGTACTGAGAAGAAGTAGAAAGAGCCTCCTATTTAGGAAACCCTACAGTAGGGTATTTCCATCCTGTTCCCATCTCAACAAAGGTAATAATTATAGGGATCCAAAATGGCTCCCTAGATCACTTGCAAGCAAAGGTGAAAAGACTATATATTAAGTTAGATGTAATAAAGTTTGATGTCTCTTTATGACAGGGTGAGAATGGTCCTCCTGGTCCCCATGGACCTACTGGAGAAGACGGACCAAGAGTAAGTGCTTTTCTGAATCACCTGAAGAACAAAAACGACCATTTTCATCATTTCACTGGTTCCGCCGTTAAAATAACCATATCCACTTCTTCCTCAATTTCAGGGAGAAGATGGAGAGATTGGACCAAGAGGACTTGCTGGTGAGAGCGTAAGTGTGTACTTTTTTTTTTTTCTAGAAGAAGAAGAAATGTTTTATTTCTAGTCTGCCACCAGGGGGCAGAGACACACAACAGCCTATTATGATTCCTATTAAAATTCAGATGAGAATACTTGCCCTTTTAAATCAGAACCTTTTTATCTCAGGGGCCGCGAGGTCTGCTCGGCCCTCGAGGCCCTCCTGGACCTCCTGGACAACCTGTAAGTGATTGAACTTTTAAATTTATAATCTTGTGGATCTCATGCTGATTGCTCGCTTCTAATCTTTCACTATTGATTTCTACAGGGCATTGCTGGTGTTGATGGTCCACATGGTCCCAAAGGAAACATGGTAAGAGACATGGATCTTGTCAACCTGGCATTTTGTAGATAAAATCAGAGGAGCATGCTGATAATATTGAGTAAATCTCTGTGGGTTTTGAATGTGTTGTGGCCTTGTTGAATCTATAGGCCTAAGACAGACTACTGTGAAGTTTAAATCGCATTACTTACTGCCACAGTAACAACAACGCTGGTGGATGAATAAACCTTGTGTAACAAAATAGCTCTACATTTAAGCGTATCAAATCCGAAACATCTTTTGTTTTTCAGAAACCAAATTATGATGACTAATGAAAACAGCTAATACAGGATAAATGCTAAGTCATGACCTCTCAGATATATTCAAGAGCTTTTTTTCAGAACTAAACTATTATACCATGAAAAAGAAGCTACTCTGATGGCAGTTAATCTTGTACAGTAACTAAACACACTAAAACTTCGGGTGAACGTAACGTACTGTCAAATATGAGAATAGTTTAATCATAAGTAGGCCTAGCATTCTCCCAGCTAACAGGGAGTTATAAGCAAACATTCTTCCAGTAACATTAATAGAATGTTCGGTCAGAGTTATTTGGTCTTTAATAATGTTCTCAAAATGTTAGCACAAAACTGGACGTAACATTCAGAGGACTTTCAGAAATAATGTTTTCATAACTTAATGGGAATGTTAGCAAAATGCTCTTAAAACATATCCTATTTGTTAGCTGGCCTGAAGGTTACATGGTTTAATGGCCTGCCACCTTTAATAATAATAATAATAATCATTTTGTCAGCATCGTGTTCATCATATTAATGTTTTAGCATCATATTTGCATTAGAAATATATAGACCAGGGTCATATAGCAAATAAAGCTCACATGTCAACACACACAGAAATATATTAAACATTGCTGGTTATTTGACATATTCAGGGTGCAGTTGATGCAAAGCATCTTTTTCTGTTGAACAGGGACCCCAGGGAGAGCCGGGCCCTCCTGGACAGCAGGGAATCCCAGGAACACAGGTGAGTACAAACACACACTATAGACACACAACCTCGCAGGTTCTACTAGTATTGAGTATTGAGAATTGAGCAAGATCCAGTTTGGGTGACTTTGGATCATTGCAATTAAATTTTTTATTTTGTTCCCAAGGTCCTGGAAATGTCACAGAAATTAATAAAACCTTAAAGGTCATTAAAAAGTCATGGGGATTTAATTTTTTTTTTTTTTGTCTAAATTATATCTTAGGTGCAATCCCTCTAATATGTTAATATTTTGAAAAGAAAGTATGGTCTTTTGTGTTAAATTAAAAAGAAAAAAAAAACAGTAAAGTAAAAAATAATATATTAGTATATAGAAAATATATATTATTATATATTAAAATAAATATATTACATTAAATCTTTATTTATACACTAAATTACATATATTAATTGCCACACAAACATGCTAGTTTTGTCACATTTCATTCTCTCTACATTTAAAAAAATTGGTGTAGAACCAATTACAAAGAAACGGTAAGTAACCTTGAATTAAACCTGAAATTTTGAAGTGGAAAATGCACTCTAGCAATCTGTTTTATTTATAACTTCAAAAAAAATACCATAGCTTTGATTTTGCTCAATTATGGACTGAGTTCTGAATTATTATTCAGCCCAATTCATGAAACTTTTTGTTTGATAATTTCTCATCCCCACCATAATTTTTCAATCTTACTTCCAAATGGCTTTGTCGCACTGAATCTCAGAGGGCACGATGAAATGATCTGAAATATTTCTGTAAGCCTCTGCTCGGCCCAGAGGAAGTGGGCAGCTGAAAGCGTCTCATTCATAACGCCCCACCTGCAGCGGTCCAATCGCAGCAGGGAGATCAAATTTCCCTGGAGTGAACTCCTGGACAGCACACACACTCTTACATTCACAAATACACAGAATCAGACACTGTAAACACACACATAGTAATCACGTGTGTACGCGCACACTCTTCAAGCACAACTGTGCAAACACGAATGACCCTGCCAACACACACACAGGGACAATACAATATGTCTATTATTGGGTGTAAGTCATCGGAAAAGACTCCTCTTTACCACACACCTATCCCTCTATCCCCCCCCCCCCCCCCCCCCCCCCCCGCCCCGCTGCCATGGCAACAAAGCTTGACGTTTGCTGTCTGTTTTCTGTTGTACAGGGTCTGCCAGGTCCGCAAGGCCCTATCGGACCGCCTGGAGAAAAAGTATGTTTTCTATCATTTTCATGCATATCATTCTCAAGAGAAAAGAATGAGACCAAAAAGAAAGATTATCCAACATATCATGGTGATATAAAGCTTTAGATAATATTGTTGGTTCTTTATTACTTATCCCTTATATATATATATTTTTTTTTTTGCTCCTTTGCTTTGGATAAATGAATAAATGCAAATGTTAAATGTAGCTTCAGTGCAGGATAGATCATACATCATTGGAACATGCATTTATTTCTGTAGCATTCATTTTCGAGCGTACTTCCTTTTTCATAAGACAGATGGATCATGATTCAGTGGATGTTTTTTTCCTGTAGGGCATCTGTGATCCTAGAAATCCTTCTTAATCCAATCGAAGTTCTTTTTCTCTGTCTCTTCATTCAGGGTCCTCATGGAAGGTCTGGTTTGCCTGGATTGCCTGGCGCAGATGGACCTCCTGTAAGTATCAGTGATACTAATAATACCAAGTGATTCATGTCTACTAAACTACTAATAGGAGATGATTGAAAAACATTTCACAGTATCATTACTTTAAAAGTAATGTGCTACAATATTGCATTGCTTCCTAAAAAAGTAACTAAGTATGTTACTTACAGTAGTTACGTGTTATGGAAAGTAATAAGTTACGTTACATTTGTGTTACTTTTTCTCACCTGGGCTAGGCTTGCTTGTTTGTTTTTAATAATACACATAAAAAGTTAAATTTTTTGGCAAATGTAAACACCCTTTTACACCCAAAGTTAAATGAATAAGACTCTGGCTGATGGAAATGCAAATTCACTCCTGTACAGTAGAGGGCGCAGCTCAGACAAACCTTTCAGCTGTGCTGCCATTTTAGATTGCTGAGCAATATGACACGGGAAACAAAGTTCAACACTCTCATTTCATTTTGAGGAATTCTGAATCTGTTTTTGTGCTAGCGAAATGAGTAAATGCAGATTACAATAACCATCATGTTTACACAGCGCACACAACGCCTCTGCACTTACTCCTGATTTTTCTCAACATGAGGACAGGAGAGGTGTCAGTCAATAAATGAGAAAACAAAGTATTCAGTACTCAGTTACTCAGATATTTTGTTGTAAATTTAAAAGTAATGCATTACTTTACTAGTTACTTGAAAAAAAGTAATCTGATTATGTAACTTGCGTTACATGTAATATGTTGTCTCCAAAACTGAGCATCATAGCAGAGAAAATGTGTTTTGTGACTCAAAACTCTTTATAGCAATCTTTGAGAACTACTAGACACTAAACAGTCTATGTTTCTCTGTCACTTTATAATAAATATCTGTCTTTATTCTACAGGGACATCCTGGTAAAGAGGGTCCACCTGGAGAGAAAGGAGCTTTGGTAAGCTAACACTTTTTTTGGGGAGTATTTACACTAAATATGTCTTGATCAATTGGATTTTTTTATTTTTTATGATCAGTTAGCTATCAGACCAGTAAACCTGCAAAAATTAACAAATACAAATTTTTTGATTGAGTGTGTTATAAAAATCTGCCTTTTTTATGCATTATGCATTTAGTCTCAATTAGGACGTTTGAATGCCTAATTCAATTTCAGATTAAGGCAGTCAGTGTTGGAAAGTTTTTGATCTGTGTTTAGCTATAAACCTCTTGCAAGGTTACTTCAGTCACGGATTTTCATTCCTCGCCAGACACATTTTATAATTTTTCAATGTTGTCATTTTCAGGGCCAGCCTGGTCCCCAGGGCCCCATCGGCTATCCTGGCCCTCGCGGTGTGAAGGTAAAGCAGTTTTTGTGTTTGATAGAGATTTATTGGTGTGCGATGAGTTCGTGAGCTTTGCTTGATCACATGCTATCGGTCTTATAGGGTGCTGACGGCGTTCGTGGTCTGAAGGGAGGCAAAGGAGAGAAGGTATGCATAAATCCACATCTTCTCTAAAAGATAGGGAGAAAGTGGCTGCGTCATGCTGTACCCTCAGCTTGACGTTATAACTTGTATTAAGAATCACTGCAATGACATACTGGTCAGTAAATCTGAATAAAAAGAGTTCAATAGCTACTACACATTCTGTCCACTTAAACATCACATCATAAGTGCTGTTTAATCATGCAGAGAGAGTGTCATAACACTTATTCAAGACACAAAATCACTCCATCACCATTAAGTACATCCAGATCCACACAAACCTCTTCTTTCCCCTTTTCAAAAACCATCTACACATTTTGAAATGAATGCTGATCAGATTGCAGTCTCAAATGTTTGACAATGATACTCAATTGACGGTTGGGTTGCAGTGCCGTCATGACAAAACTGAGTGTGTCCATATCCACATAAATAAAGCATGAGTTGAGTTGACAATCATGCAGGTAATGTGGTCACAAAGTTGCATCTTGCAAATGAATGTGAAAGATTCAGACTGAAGCTTAGTGACAGAAAATGAGAATTCAATCATAAATCATAACAATTAGCATACTTTTCTCCATATTCACATTATTGTTCCTTCCAGACTGAATACAAGTAATTGATAGTGTTGCTGTACTGCTTTGTTGTCAGCAGATGGAGGTCTAGTACAACTCCAAATAATTGATTGTTGTATTTATATGCAGAAGCTACAGCTTCATCACTATATGTTTTCCATAATGTATTTTCTTCTCACCCTACTTTTCAGGGTGAGGATGGTTTCCCGGGTTTCAAGGGAGACATGGGTCTCAAAGGCGACAGGGTAAATAAACAGCCTCTAGCCTTGCTGGCTTCCAGCCCAAGCTAATTTTACCCTATGAAGGGCTGCACTGATTGGGTTATTTTCTGTGTATGTTCAGGGTGAACTTGGATTGGCTGGACCGAGAGGTGAGGATGGACCGGAGGGCCCGAAGGGTCGTTCGGGCCCCAACGGTGAATCTGGACCCCTGGGACCTGCTGGAGAAAAGGTACACTGCTTGTTGATTTCGGTTTACTGTGATTAGTTGATTAAAGAGGCGTGGGGAATCAGGAAGTGATGCGGAGTTTGTGTTTTGAATATTAATATTAAATTAGATTTTAGTTTGTCCAAAGATGTTCCTGCACTAATGATCTTTGGCTTGTTTTCCTTCAGGGCAAACTTGGTGTTCCGGGATTGCCTGGCTATCCAGGACGTCAAGGGCCAAAGGTATGCACTTATATTGAACATGACACCTGTTCGTTCATCATGATTGTTTCACTTACGAGCTAAACAACAACTTGGCTCATTAGCATGAACTAATGCCCTCCTGAGAATGCATTATGCATGCTGCACCGAGTAAGGCTCTTTTAAAATGAGCAGCTCATGCCAGGATTGTTCCCTGTGCTGTTGGGGATGCTGGTCACGCAGGCAGCGAGGAGAACTCTGAGCACAGATGCATGTGTCAGACCTCAGCGCCTTTCATCAACAACAGCATCAGCTGTAACAGCAGTACCCAATCTGGTTCAAGCCAGCCCCAAATTAGACCTTAAGTGGTCTTGGAGGTCTGGAAACCTTCTATAATGTTGACGTCATTACAGGCAGCTAGTTGGTAAAATGGAAAGACTGAGTTTCAATTCACAATATTGTGCATTGCTTGGTAAATCTGTAAGTGCATTGTACATGTATGGTCATTTATCATTTATAATCAGTTATTTTTGTCAATCAAAAATATCTAAACATCCTAAAACTAAATATACATGAGTAGCAAAACTGCCCAAGATAAAAAGCTGACTTGTTTTCTGAGAATATTACCTTTTTTTTTAAATGTTCTTATGCCATTGGAAGATTACTTCATTTCAATTACTCAAACCTCATGTCGTTCCAAACCTGTAAGACTTTCGTTTTTCTTCAAAACACAAATAAAGAGATATTTAATGAAATCTGAGTGATTTCTGTCATATGCAACTTGCTTCAAAAACTTCATGAAGAGATATGATTCAGGCGGTTAAGTCCACATTTTCTGAAGAGACTTGATCGTTTAATATGATGAACAAATTGAATTTAGGTTTTTATTCATATGTAAACATTGACCAGCAAACATAAACAAGCTCAATCGTACTATCTTGATGTGCGAGAACAAATCTCATTGGATCTTGTAGAAGCTCAATTGTGCTGCCTAATGAGAATGAACCTCATTGGTTCTTTCACATCAAGCGAACATGCTTGAGCTTTGGTTTACCACAGCTGATGTGTGCATAAATGAATGTTTATATGTGAATAAAAGGCTAAATTAAATTCGTTCATCATATAAAGCGATCGTGTCTCTTCAGAAAATTTGGACTAAATCGCTCAATTCATACGGATTAGTTTTACGATCTCTTTATGAACTTTTTGAAGTGTCAAAGTGGTAGTTGCGTAGCTGTCAGTGGAGGGACAGAAAGCTCTCAGGTTTGTGTTTCGAAGATGAACAAAAGCCTATTCGGGTTTGGAACGAAATGAGGGTGAGTAAATGATGACAGAATCTCCATTTTTGGGTGAACTAACCTTTGAGCCACTGATTTTTTTTTTTTTTTTTTTTTTTGTGAATTCAGTACCAAACATGCTCTGCTGCCATCTTAAAAAGATATTATAAAGACAAGAGTATCAAAATTTGTAAATATTACCATTTATGTAATATTTATTAACATGAATAAGTTTTTTTTCTTTTTTTTTTCTGAACTATTCAGCAGACCACTCCATTTAACATACTATATTATAAAATGTTACCATGCTACTCTATCAAAACTTCACTCTGTTAGTTTGAATGTCCCGATTTACTCGACAGGCTCAACCAGTGGCGTGCGGTTCTGTTTCTCAGTCTAATGGCAGAGTGTTCGGGAAGCCTAATTCACTATTTTTGCAGTTCCTTTTGGTGCTGATAGTAGAGTAGAAATGACATCATTAATTTTTAATGCTTATCTTGAATTGACTGGAATAATATGAAAAAAAAAAAACAGTCCTAGCAGTCTCGTAAATCCGCTTCTATTTAGCAGCATTAACGAATGACAGACAAGTGATGTGATTACAAGCACTTTGACATGCCATCATCTCTGGAATGGATTCAAACAGCCTGCCAACTCTCAAATTATCATGAAGTGCACTTTCGAAGACCAGCCATCGCTGTCTGAGTGGTTACTCGCTTCAGAGTTGTGGCATTGTTTTATAGAGTGTCATTGCTTATTCGTCAGTGTCTCACCTTTATAGTTTCATAATATCTTTTATGGTAAATCAAACCTGATTTCTGCAGGGCAGAGGAAATAGAAATGTATGTGCAAACCAGTGTATTGATTTTCTTTCTTGAATGCTTATACTGCTGCCAGGATTGAGGAACGTGGGTAAGCTGTTTTTAATTTACTGCACTGAGAATGAGAGAAAGAAACTGACAGGTAGTGAGAATGAGAGCGATTAAGACTCATGACTCTTAATCTTAACTATGTTTGGTTGTTTATCTGACTGAGTGGCCATTTGTTTTCGTCCAACAACTGTTGTTTTGGTTGATTATTTCGTCCTCCATCCTTGGTGAACCCTGTTGTATTTCCAAACTGACAAGCGATCCCTTCCCGAGCTCTCCTGCGCTCAGTCTTGTGCAAACAAAACAAGGAAACTGATAATCGAGATCGACCTTGTTTATCTTACGCATTCAAGCCTACCGCTTGCTGAATTATGATTCTTAGAAAAAAGCTTGCCTACAATTGGGACAAAGCAGTCTCACAGCTATTTAAAACTCTACAGTGGAAGTAGCAAAGCCAAAGATGCTAATGCTAACAGATTGTAATGGCATTTAACTGTCGGAATCAGTAGGAGAGTCGGGACTCTTGGAGTTCATCCCTCATTAATATGCAGGTCTTGCTGCCTTCCCTTCCTCCCTTAAGTCTTTTTCTTTGATTTGCAGGGTTCGACCGGTTTCCCCGGATTCCCAGGAGCCAACGGAGAGAAAGGAGCCAGGGTGAGATGGATTCTTCCAACCTGCTTTGTGTGAAGTGCACACTGCATTATAACAAACACATGAAAAAGGCTGATTGATTCCTTTTATGAAAGGATTTGTATGATGACTTTGTGCAAAAACATGGACACGAATCAATACCTGACAACAAAAGATGCTAGAATGATTGTGTTCTTCACATGATTTAACGATGATCACGCATCTGGAAAACTATTCACTTTCAGAAAGTATGCAAAAGTGCATGAATCCATTAAGTCAAAGGTCATCTCTGAATTCTCCTTTACATTTACTTTTACATGTAGGCTATAGTTACTTTTTCTGTTCATGTTTACCTTTACATTTGCCTTTGCATTTACCTTCACACTTACCATAAATTTACCTTGCACTAGTATGCAGTATGCAGTAAAATCAAAGAAGTGTCATTAAAATTAGTTTCCACCTGTTAAATTGAGTCCAGATACATTCCACTGACTGAAACTATTCAGTGCCTGATTAGAAATCTTACAAAGTCAAAGTCTTACAAAGTTGTCTAAACTATACTACTATAGTCATCAATGACATTTCAATTATATTTTGCTTATAACAGTAAATAACCAGAGCTGTAGATTACATTAAATGTTGTTTTGGGTTTTTTTCAAGCTACCGCTCAGTCTACCAGCTTAGCATACTAGGCCGACTAGCCTACTAGCTTAGCTTATCCCCTATGCAAATTATGTTTTTAAATTACATTTTATTTTGTTTTGTTTTATTGGCTATCACTTTCAACACTAAAAAAATACCTCATTAAGAGAGTTACAGTAGCAGCATTTTTAGCACTGTTGTGCTAAAGAGAGCCTGCGGTTTACTGTGTAAAATTCCACTTACATTTAGATGCATTTTGTTTATCAAAGCAATGGATAAGTGTATACTGTATATGTTTGTGACCATTTCTTAAGCAGTATGCTGAGTAAGTATTTAATGTAAACCTGAAGCACTAACAAGAGCGAAATACCTGTACCAATACAGCGGCATTGCTTGATATTAATTAAATAGATGGAAACTATTAAAAAATGTCAACACATGTTGACTGAAATTGCATATGCAGAAAAAAAACACTGACTTCTACTCTGTGTACAGTACATCACGCTCTGCAAGCCCATATATGGTATAGAAAGAGTAAATGGTGGTGTCCACCGGGGAAAACTAATCAAGTATTTCCTTTGAGAGATTCTCATCTATTATTGTAGTGGGAAATGCTCTCAATTGGAAACAAACCTTGGGTTTTCCCAATATTATTCATGGGAAACCTCTCAGTGAAAAAGCAATGTGCTTTAAGCATTTATGATTATTCATAATTAAATGTCAAGTTAGCTGCTGTTTAGATCGTGTGCAAAATGCCAGTGTATATGTGTATGTTTGTGTGCTTTTACTACACCTCATCTGAAACAAATATTGCTGTGGCTCCCAGAAATCCTAGGGGAAAGTTTCCAATGCTTGTTTTCCCCTGTACACACTGCCATCTCATCTTGGCAAAAAAGTACGGCAGCAGCTGCAGCGATTGGATTTGCTTTGTGTAGCTATTGAATTCGCTCTCAATTTTTACCACACTCATTTTTCTTTCTTTTCAAAGGGGGTGGCAGGGAAATCCGGTCCAAGAGGGCAAAGAGGTCCGACGGTATGTACCGCTTCAGCACTTACCCAATCACCTTCCATTTCCACTTAAATTTGCATTACAATAATAAGCATTTATGCTGAATTGAATTATGCAAGTCACCAAGTTTTGTATTTTTAGGGTCCCCGTGGCTCGCGCGGTGCCAGAGGCCCAACGGGAAAACCAGGCCCTAAGGTACTACTTCCTTCAGACTGTGCTTGTGTCAGTCACTTCCATTGCAGTCCTTATGCTTCACCTCTCTTATTATCCCACAGGGCACAGCAGGCAACGACGGTCCACCTGGTCCACCCGGAGAGAGAGTAAGTGCTACCAAAAATGCAATGCAGCAGAAAACATTGTCCTCCCATCATTCTATCTACAGTGAGATGGTGTACGGCTTGAAGCGCTCCGAGAGGGTGCTTTTGCAGGAAGCGCAGTGAGGATTAGCTCAGCATGTGGGTGCACTCCAGATAAGAGGACTTACCACCAGACCTATGTTTTCGTCTGGAAGCTATTATAGATTTATGAAGATCTCTTGAGCATTAGACCATTGGAAGGCTGTTGTCCAAGGCTCACATCATTTGAAATCTGATGTTGTACTGTGTATATCTGCTGTGTAATCCTGTTCTTGTTTTTTCCTCTATTTTTTTCAGTGTTTTCCTCTTTATTTATTCTGGTTTTCAGTCTGAATCTGTAGGATTTTTTAAGCTTGTCAAAAGCCTGTTGACTGTACCTACGTTGTACTTTCAACATAGTTTCAACTTATAATATTGTATTGATGCTTTGTTATTTGAGTTTTTATAAATGTTAATGAGTTCATAAAACAAATTATCAGGTCAGATAAACATTCACTTCTTGCACACATTTCTGATTCTGATAACCTTCTTTATACAGTATATAGACATTCTGATACATGTTCTGCTGCTGATATTGTAATGTGACAATCTGTCCTACTTTATTAAGTAAGACCAAGTAAAGGAGTAGACTTTTCACCAAATATACTTATTTTGTATGGTCTGTTCCAGGGACCTCAAGGGCCCCAGGGTCCCGTTGGTTTCTCAGGACCAAAGGGCCCCCCTGTAAGTACCTGTTTTTTTTACAGTATTATCCATGCTGTTTTATATGCTAATAATTTAAAAAGTGTCATTTACAATATACCACCACATTTTGTGTTTTAGGGACCACCTGGAAAGGATGGGCTGCCCGGTCACCCTGGCCAGCGGGGAGAAACTGTAAGTGTTTCCAATCAATCACGTTTATAGATCTGCTGCCCAAATAGCAGTATCTAAATGATAACCTATAGTAGACATCACTGAGGTGCTCGAGCATCTGGGAAGAGAGGCTAAGCATGTTAAAAGAAGCAGCTAGGAACTGAATGAGCGTTCTTCCTCTGAGTAATTTGTAAACCTGAAGGAGTTATGGAGATTCTGTCTGATCCAGCCAGAGGCTTTATTAATAACTACGTGACCCAGTGGGAGATGTTTATCACATTTAAGAGCAATAAACCTGTGAAGGACTGCAGCTACATATTTTGCCCAGGAAATTGTCATATAAATTATTGTTGTACTTGATGGTCCATCGACGATAGATGGATGGATGGATGAATATATATGTGTGTATTTATTGATTTATTGCTGTGATTTATTTTTTTTCCCCTAGGGTTTCCAAGGCAAAACTGGCCCACCAGGACCTGGAGGTGTTGTTGGACCACAGGTAGGCGTTCATGTTTTCACAGCATTTATTACTGTATTCTCATTTGAGCTAAACAGGAAGACCATGCCTTTCAATATCACTCAAATATATCTGTAATGGCCTGAAAGGGTCCAACAGGAGAAACCGGCCCTATTGGTGAGAGAGGACATCCTGGACCCCCTGGTCCCCCCGGAGAGCAAGGTCTCCCAGGTGCTGGTGGGAAAGAAGGTGCAAAGGTAAATGACTTTCATGTTTACATGACTTTTAGCCAAACTGGCATACAGAATATAGACAATCAGAAAATAATTGATTGTTTTGGAATATCAATAGCTCAGCTATTATTCTTATACAGCCCCTTCTTATTGGAAAACTACATAAACTAATAACAAAAGCAAAGTGCCTAGCAAACAAGTAAGGTCATACGAACTAAAAATGATTGATTATGACCCACATTTATTTTTTCTTGACAAGAAAAAAGAGCCAGTGAACATCAATTTGTTGACCAAAAACCCGATCTGTCCAAGTGCATCCAAGTTTACCAGCTCTATAACATCAGTACTGTGGAGAATTGTTGAATTTCCTTTCGAAATAGAGTCTAAATTGTTAGTAGACATGGCCTTTAAAAACTAAACTCAACTTCTCTGAGTGTCCAACCTTCTTGTCTCGGTTTCAAGTCCTGTCACTCCTAAACGGAGACACTTTAATCAGCTTGATCGGCTCACTTTAGACAGTCTGTCAGACTTGAGTGAACAGCCCAGAGGCAGAGTATGCTGCTGAAGTCTGAGTGGTCAGACTCACGGTCCTTTGGTCATTTTCCTGATTTTGCTCTTTTGTTTCCTCTTCTTATTAGACATATGACACTTTCAGTGGTCCAATCAAAATGCAGAGACACTGAGGTCAAGTGGAGATTGTCTTTCAAAGGGCTAAAACTATAAAACTCAAAATTCACTCTTGAGCCCCTCAGGCAGGCACGTATGATTGCAGTTTACGGCATTTGCTTAAGACACATTTATTATTGTTATTACTTTTTTAGGCAGGCTTGCATTAATTGTGCTGAAATATTACCTACCACCGCTAGGGCTTCATGAACAGAAGTTTATTTGGAGCTATTAATAATGTAATGTACTGTATAAAAGTTTTGGGTCATCATGTTTCTTATGAAGTTAATACTTATGCAATGACACATTTAATAAATCAACAGTGACAGTGAAGACATTTATGTTCCAAAGGATTTCTATTTCAAATAAATGCTGTTCTTTTGAACTTTCTATTCATCAAAGAATAAAAAGAATAAAATATAAAATGTCACAAAAATAAACAAACAAAAAATATTTAGCAGCAACTGTTTTAAATAATTTTTAATTTTAAGAATTTTTTTTTTTTTTTTAGCATAACATAAGCATATTAATGATTTCGGAAGTATAATTCGACACTGAAGACTTAGAGTTATGATGCTGAAAATTCAGCTTTGCCATCATAGGAATAAATTACATTTTAAAATATTATATAAATATTATAAATATTTATACAATTATAATATATTATAAAAATATATAAATATTATAAAATAATATATTAAAATAGAAAACAGTTTTTTCTGTATTATATAACTATCCCACCATCCCCAAACTTTTGAATAGTAGTGTATGAAATTGTCTTTTAGTTGAAATTTTATCAGCATCAGTTAGACATATCAACATATTTATGTTTAAATGTTCTTTTCATTATATTTTAAAGTTCAAATGTGTTTTCTGGTGTTGAAATACTCATTCCTATTCCAGCCTGTTTCCTCAAAAAATGTGGTGTAAAAATGTTTTCAACAGGCCAGTGTTTCATTATATAAAATTTACACACTTCAGTTTTAATCATCCTGTGAAGTCAGAAACATTAATTGAATCGACCTGCCAGTGCTAGCGACGGTGGATTTGAAGCTAGCAATAATTCAGAATAATTTCATCAGTTCAAAGCTCATTAGCATCAGCTGAAAATTCATTTGGTTTAAATTTCCTGTTCATTATATTTGAAGTTCAATAAAATATTCAATTGCCAACTGTCTGTCTGCAGGGAGATCCAGGTCCTCAGGGCAGTCCAGGAAAAGACGGTCCTCCAGGACTGAGAGGGTTCCCGGGAGAAAGAGGTCTTCCCGGAGTGACGGTAGGATTGTGCTCCTGTAGCGAATAAATCACTGCAATAAATCCTCCTAATCTTAGAGGTAGACAGAGGGTTAGACAGCAGCCTTGGCTCATTACAGCCACAGAATTGGACTTCAATACACTCCACCAAGACTTTAATAGGGCAGATGACCTCTGAAAGGGCTAACTTTGCATTGTTTAATGCAAAGGTACATTATGCTAATTTGGCTGCGGCTCACATTTACCAGCTTTTGAAGCGGCTGGGTTGTTTGTCTTTTATATGTATTATCTGGCCAGAGAATGATTTAATTGGAAATGTTGCCAATTAGATTTTTGGAGATGAGGTTGTTTGTTCATTGTTGATGTCTGATCTCAAGGTCAGTGGCAGAGGCTGGCTATCCATGCGCTGCCTGATTATTTTCTACTGGGCTGATTTTTTTACCCCTCTTAGGACAGCAACAGTCATTACTGAGACCACTGTGTGTGTCTGCCCTTTAGAGAGGCAATCTCAAGCCCTCACACACATACGCACACGAAACACGACGGCACCTCCATGAACACTGACACAAACACACACACACACACACACACACACACACACGAGAGCTCTTGTCAGCTCTTTGATTTTTACTGTGCCCCTGATGACAACTGTCCTGTGAGAGAAAAAGAGGCCAGTAAATATCAATCGTGTGGAAGCAGAACCAGCAGGCAGTCGAGTTCTGTGGATTTCTCTCTCAAACTGAGATTAATGAAACCCACAGTCAGAAGACACCAAACCCACTGTCACTTTGCGCTGTAGTTTGTGCAAGTAGAAAAATGAGTTTAGAAGCAGTAGAACTCAATGGTCTGTAATGACATGGGTATGTGTGTGATTCTCGCTTCCTCATTTACTTTCGCTCATTGTTAAAAAAGAATTCACTCAAAAATACAATTTTGTCATCATTTACTCACGCTCATGTCATACCAAACCTGTATGATGTCAGTTTTTCTGTGGAACAGAAAATACAACTACAAAAGCTCCATACAAGTTTCCATACAACTACAAAAGCTCCAAAAAGGACCATGAAGGTGCCATATAAGTGGTCCATATAACATGTGCACTATAAGAAATCATATGCTAGCTCTTTTGAGGAACAAACTAAAACAGTTTCTACTTCTGACTCTTGAAACAATTATGGTGTCCACTGTCCATTGCACAGGTTGGATGTCAATAACATCAAAGGTCATTGGTATTTAGTCTTTAGAAGACTTGGAATAAAGCATGCGTATGGACACGTGTCATATGGACTATGTTTATGGTGTTTTTATGGTGTGTTTGTGTACCTTTTTCTATCTATGTAAAGATTCTTTGAAAATATTGGTTTGTAGCAACATGAGGGTAAGTATATAGTTTTGGGCTAGCTATTCCTTTTCATAAAAAGCTAAAAATTCTGTTGATGAAATCTGAGAGTTTCATGAGATCACCATATCTCTGGATTTTTTTTCTGAATAGTTCATAAGAATTCATTAGAGTAGTATCCTCTCAGGATTTTGTATCTCCCACAGTGTTCCTGGTAATTTTTGAAGCATTTAAGTCGATGAGCAAAACATCACAGAAATAGAATAATTTTGATCCTGTGCTGAAAGTAAGAATTAGTCTAAAAATGATAAATAGAAAGTTTGTTATCTTAAACATCATTTACCGTCATGTTGTTCCAATGTTGTATGTGTTTATTTGTTTTGTTCAATATATAAGGAGAAGTTTTCAAAATGTTTATGTGGTTACACTTCAATTCCATTGTCCACTTCAGACATTAAAAGTAACTGAAAGTAACTTTGCAACTACATGTCTGTCACGGGTGGCTGTAGAAGTAACGCACAAAGATGAAGAACTAGGTCACACAGGCTAAACTAAAACACAGTGAAACTAAGCCAAAACAGAGCATACATGTTACAATGTCTCATTAGAGTATTAGTAGACTGTTAGGTTGGGTGTTAGGGTTCGGGTTAATAGAATAAGTTGAATGTAGTTGCAAAGTTACTTATAGTCGGTGAATGTCAGTTGGGGGACCATCAAAATAAAGTGTTTGCAGATATTAAGCAGACAGTCTACTAATACTCAAATTATAGTTATAGTTAGAATGTCTGTTACCGTTTACGCTGCTCATTTCTAAACAAAAGCATACAGACCACAAAGCTCCAAAAAACCCAATATGACTTGTGCACTATATTCCAAGTTATCTGAAGCCATATGATAGCTTTCTGTTATAACAATCCGACATTTAAGCCATAGTTCTCAAATCTCTTTCACACTTTCATAGATTCAAACTTAGCACGAAAGATATGTAGAACTAGGTTTAATGTCAATAATGAAGGCAAACTCCACAGGTTTTTTGTACGTCGTTTTTGGTCACGACACATTTGCAAGAACTAAAGTTGAAAAAGAACAACCATGAGCACTTTCAGCGTGGATTCTCAAAAGCTTTCAACGTGAAATCTCCATTATGAGTTCTGTTCTGTGTTGGTCATGTTGTGTGTTATCTCAGTTATGAGCTGGAGGTAGACTTGTTTGCTCAGATATGATGCACTAAAACATACAGTACATGTTTATATATGGCTTTGAGCATCAATAGATGATGTGTTGGATAATGTTCAAGAGAAAATAGCCAATGCTGACACTTTGATATGAAGCTGTTTGTTAGGCCTATTTATTTACTCACCCATTCTTTTTGCCCTCTGCAGGGTCCACCTGGTTTGAAAGGAGCTGAGGGCCCTCAGGGCCCCCCTGGTCCTGTTGTAAGTACTCTGTTTCCATGGTTTCCCTTCATTCAACGTGCAAAGCTCATTCTCACAAAAGGGGCATTCAATATTTAGGAGTCTGAGAGGGTTGAGGGACTGGTCAGGAAGATCTAAGGCTCAAAAACACCATTAAGGATTTAAAAAGTGTTCTTCGCCACCGAACACACGCGCAAACAAAGAAGAGTGCGCAGCTGATTCATACTCTTTCTAAATGAGAGACACCGAATCGGACACAGTAGGATCGATGTCTCCCGCAGTGCCTCTTAAAAGACCATGCAGTGGCATTAGTTAACACTAGAGGGTGTGATGGTGACCACCACAGTGTCTTGAGATAAATTCACAGCACTACTTCATAATTACCTCCTCTTGACATTTTATACCATAGCTGTTTCATTTAGATTTTATGTGATGGGCATGACGTTGAATGTCCTCAAGCTTCTTTAATTAAAATCAAATTCTTTTCTTCACCGATTCATTTCTCTTTAGGAAAAAAAATAGACAAGTATTGTCACCCTATAATTGCTCTTTTTCAGGCCTTGACAGTGCACTGCAAGATTAGAATAGATGGATGAAAAGTCATTGAGGAGTTTTAAATTCAACTGTGTCAGTCCGATAAAGGATACATTTGCATTTGTATGAAGATGCGGGGGTCTACAAATTAAACCACATTTAGAAAGCGAGATAAGGAGTCTAAGGGCATGTTCGCCCAGTAGTAAGAGTACATTTGCCGCCGAACCGAAAGTTTTACGATGCTTGAACAGCTCCCCTCAGAGCTGTCTGTGTCGTTCTGATTGTTTGATTCCGTCCGCGCCACGCTGTAGTTTATTGCACTCGCTAGTCACAAAGCGTTGCACGGGACTGCACACGCATCCTCTGTACTGTCCCTGTGCAATGATTTATTTAGCATTGCTTGCAAAGGCAAAGATCACTATCAGGTGCAATTTGGTGCATAAAATGTCCCACATGAACATGACGTGATACCACAAATCTATTGTTGGGAAATGGTGTGGGACTAAAGATTTTAAATGGGTGCTAAATCCCATAGACTTTGATTAAGAACGCTCAGAACACCTTACCAACCACATAAAAAAATGGCCTACCATCCACATGGTAACATGTTAAAAACACTGAGAACAACTGCATAGCAATGGCCTAACATCTGCATAGCAATGTTCAAAACACAAAGAATGCCTTAGCAACTGCATAGCAACGCCCTAACACCACCATAGCAATGTTCAAAACACTCAGGAAACCTTAGTAACTGTATAGCAACACCCTAAAATCAGCACAGCAATGTTAAAAAATACTCAGAAAGCCTTAGCAACCACATAGCAACACCCTAACATCAGCATAAGAACATTACACATTAATAACTGCATAGCAACACCCTAACATCAGCATAGCGATGTTAAAACACTCAGAATGCCTTAGCAACCACATAACATCAGCATAACAACATTACATATTAGTAATTGCATTGCAACACCCCAACACCAGCATAGCAATGTTAAAACACTCAGAATGCCTTAGCAACTGCATAGCAACACACCCTAACACCAAAACGTCTGAAATGGTTTGTTTTTTTGTGGCTAGAGCATAATCATTCATAAGCTAAAGCTCCTCATTTGGATTTTCTGCACTAAAAGTACATCCTTGAAAGGAAGTTGTCGCCTGGGAGAATCTGTTTTAATCCTTTATACATGACTAATGAGTGAGGTACGGCAGATCTTTACAAGCCTATTAATTCAGTACAGGGGTTTTCAAAGTCAAAGACAGTGGGCCTCCCTTCTAACACAAAATAGACAATGCACACCCCCCAACCCCCATTTTAACTTTATAGTCTGCATTGTATGAATTATACACAGATTTGAAAGCTTTGAAAGATATAAGCGCTGTGAATGATTTTCTTTTTTCTTTTGTTGTTTGATTAACATTAACGATATAGACAGCAGCAGGTATGCCTATGTGAGACTGCTGTCACTTTAAGACCTTATGCATGGATTTAATAATCATTTAGGCAAACTGCGCAATAAGCCGCAAAAGTAAACTAAATTCAGCACTCGTGCACGTCGGGTGTGCTACAGAAAGTCGCCTGTCAGTACCGAATTCAGTTATTTTTCGCCGTTTTTTGTGCTTTTAATGACTCACTTTACTGCTCTAACGTGTTTAAGTAGTCCTGCACTGCTGATAAATAAACATGCAGAAAAGCTATATAGAAAATCTCAATCGATTGACATCGTCGTATTGCTCAGCCCTAGCCTCCCATGACATGCTCTCGCCCCCTGGGGAGGTGCGCCCTACACTTGAACCTGATGAAAACCCTGATGTAGTATATGCTTCAGTAAATCAGACTTGTCAATAGTGTGTGTATGTCTATGGTGTATCTCAGTGTCAAATATGTTCAATCGTTTTGTCCGTGATGGTTATAGGGTTCCCCTGGTGAGAGAGGAGCAGCAGGACCTGCTGGCCCCATTGGCTTGTCTGGACGTACTGGACCTCAGGGACCCCCGGGACCTGCTGGAGAGAAGGGTGCACCGGTAATCTCACTTATTAGATGTGAAGATTATCAATATGTGTTTCTTATATTGCATTTGTTAGTGAAAGTTTAAGGTTGCTTACAGCACAGTGAATGCATACCGTCTAACTTACTGTAGCACATGCATCTTTTCAGCAAATGGAAAAAAATTGATTTCAATTCAGAATGTAATTTGTCACGAACTGAAAAATCTGTGTCTTTGTTCAGGGAGAGAGAGGTCCTTCAGGTCCAGCCGGTCGGGATGGAGTTCAAGGTCCAGTTGGTCTGCCGGGTCCAGCAGGACCTCAGGGTCCACCTGGAGAAGATGGTGACAAGGTTAATTGCAGTTTTAATTGACATTAATAAGCTTAGACAGTAGAGAGAAGGTGCATTACATTACCAAACATTACATTACCAAATTACATTAATACAATGCTTCTATTGATGTGTCCGTTCCTGCAGCCAAATCACAGTCTCCACAAAAGGACAGTAACAGATTTCACTTCATCTTAACTCGCGTACAGATTTAATGGAAGAAAGTTTTGTTCCAATGCATCTAAAGTTACTTTAACAGGCTTACACCGCAGAAAAATCTCAGTATGTCAGTACATCAATATATCTTTTCTTATCCCAACTATCCCATAAATCTCACTAAATTGCCCTCGCTTTGTACTTAAAACAAGAAAAAACTATTTTCCAATGGATTACGAATTTTTAATCAAGAAAACTTAATTCAAGATAAAAGTCTTCTGCAAATTTGCTTCTCAAGTAAATTTTCCTTGTTTTAAATATTTTTAAATATTTGTACTAGAATGATTCCTCTCCTATCATCCTAGCATATCTCACAACTCTTCCCAGAATTCCTCGCCCTCTCTTTTTGGACAGCATCATTCTTCATCATCACAAACACACACTGTACGAACATCTGAAACGCACGCCTATCTCTCAGTCGCTCTCCCCTGCCGCCAATCCATCATCATCAGCAAAGGCAGCCTATAATCAAATTAGCGCAGGGTACCATAAACGTTGTCTCTCCATCAGTATCCTCTAACCAACTTCATGGCTTACGTGCCAAGAATATGTTGTAGCAAAGCTTTATCTGGCCATGTCTGTTAGTTCAGAGACAATATTTGTCATTTCATTTACATTAAAACTCTATGCAGGTCATTGCCAATGTCATCTTTTTTACTGCACAGTAAATGGTTTATTTCAACATTACTTCAACAGAGTTTCTTTCATTTAAAATCACCTGTGTGATTTATGCATAATATAGTTTTTTAAAAGACAAAATGGATATTGCATGACTGATTTAAAACTTCTTTCCAGGGAGAAGTTGGCGAACCAGGACAGAAGGGAAGTAAAGGCGACAAAGGTGAACATGTGAGTAAATTCTGTCGTAAAATCCTTATTTATACAAACAGTAGGATTTGAATGCAGAACCGATTCTTATTACAAACCATTACCTAATGATTTTAAGGACATTTTTTTAGCATCTGTGCTCTTTCACTGATTCCACACACACACAAAAAAACATTAAATTGGCCTTCTTTTGTGTTGTCCTTGCTAGTTTTTGCATGCAACAAAAAACATACGCAACCAGTATAGTCCGATTTACTAATTAATAAGTCTTATTAACCAGTTCCTTTAATAAATTGATCTAAAAGAGTCATAAATCAGTCTTCATGAATTACACAACTGAATTGTCAATCACTGAATCGGTTTAAGCGGTTCTTGACTTGCTCACTGAACCACAAGTCCTTACTATCATGTCCAACTCCAACAAGTGATTTCCTCAAAAGTATTAAAAGAGCCATTCATTAAATCTTTGAGGAACCAGAATCATTCAATTCCTTATGATTCCCATCATAGTTCTGTTATTCTGATCACCTTCTTTATTGTGTTGCCCACTAGGGTCCTCCAGGTCCACCTGGTCTTCAGGGAACTACTGGAGCTCCTGGACCTGCTGTACGTCTTGACTGCACATTCAGAATTACCTTAGTTATTATTTCAGTCGTTTTTACATTGACTCAGTCAGAATACATTGAGACTCTGACTAATGCTTATTTCAGGGAGCTGATGGTGAGCCAGGTCCTCGCGGACAGCAGGGTATGTTTGGACAGAAGGGAGATGAAGGATCCCGGGGCTTCCCTGGACCTCCTGGTCCCATCGGTCTGCAGGTGAGTCCCACAGTGCCACGAGCTAACATTTTTCTTTTGTTTAGCACTGAGTCGCCAGTCCCATGGTAACCCAGACTAATGCAGCACAAACAACATTAGCTGGTGGCCCTGGGCAGTAGATGCAGTAGAGGTGTTTGAGATGTGAATTGATTTCCTTTTGATTCCACTTCTGCTGAAATTGTTCTAGTAAATAAGTAGACACTCTCTACAGACATGTAGGGTCCATTACATGAACAGTTCAAATTTTGGTTTGCTGGTGGTATAATTACAACTGATTTATTTATTCTACTAATTAGCGGAATAATTAAAGAGAGAAGACAAAAGGAGAAATTAAGAGAATTAAAGAAAATTGAATTTATAAAAGTTTATTTTGCACAATATCAGTCCCAACAAAATCATTCTGTCTATATATATATATAAATGTTTTATAAAAATCAGCAGTCATGTCATGTTTGTGTAGTAAACACACTGTATTTATAGAAGATTTATTTTAATCATCTCATCTCTCTCTTTCTATTTGATCATATTATGATCTGAAGCCTCAAGGTTCTGCCATTCCTCTATCAATCAATTAGCTGATTCCTCTGAAGGCGAGTCATCGCGGTAATGGAGTAACATCGACTGCTCCTGTAGTCCTCTTACGCCACCAAATCTCTGAGCCATTTGATTCAATTGAGTTTTAATTGGGCGTAATGCACTTCCATTTGGATTTTATTAATTGCATTTAGTGACCCGGTCCAATAGACATTAGGACAGTGCACACACACCCTTCAGTGTGTAATGAGTGTTTATGTTAATGGTCTCTGACTAAGGGCTTCTGCCCTGATGAGATCTCTTACCAGCACGAGAATCAGCGTGTTGGTCTGCCAGACTTAGCAGGTCACGTGGGTATTGGGCGAGTAAATATCAGACAAAATTAGACTTTGGATGTCGTCGCTCCTGACGTGTAACGGATGACGAAGAAACGCCTTTGAATGAGCAGCCCCCGAAGTCGAAAACTCGGTGAGGCAATTAGGGAGTAAATGTCAAGGATCAAACACGCATGATACCGGGGTCACATGCCTAGCGTGTTTATTCGCCAATGCAGGTGTGTTTTGATCCGAGATCTCTCATGTTATAGTATTTTGGACTTCTTTAAAACACAAATGCTTCCCTGGTTACTCTCACTGATGGATGTTTTACCTTTCCTGCTGGGGAAAACATTTAATTGGCCATTAATTAAGCTGAAAAACGGCATGAATTTTTCAGCTTTAGCCCCTAAGTTGAGAGCAGCGTCAAGTGAAATGAAGTGCATGCTGCTGGCCATCTAACTTCTTTTTGGTTGCCCGTTTTATTCCTCCAATGTTCTGGATTTAAAATGGGGTTCTCTCAAGTCCTAGGTGCATTTTTAGGGCATAATAATGGATAAGACGAGGGACATGTTCCCCCCCGAATGTTCAAAAATGAATCCTGTGCCGCTCTGGGGAAATATATTTGACAAATGTGCATAGATGAGTTTCTGTGCCAGGTAAAATAGCTTTCATATTGTGCTTAGTGTTGAAAGTCCTTTACATTTTTCACCCCTCGCTTTTTGCCAGCTATGAAAAGGTGACAAATAATATAGTGTTTGCACTGAACATGAGCTAAAAATCTGACAAAGGATATTAGCTGCTCTCTTAGATTTCAAGATGACAGATACTAAAACTCAATAAACACTCCCGCACTCCGCCTCTGCCTCTTCCATTTGCCATATGGCCCTTTTGCCTTTCTCCGCCAATTCTGAAATGAAGCATTATTGCTGTCCTCTGGTAACTGCGTCTGGGCCAGATTCTTTTTCCTCTTTTCTTCAGAGGGTCTTTTTTGTGCCTCACAGCTTTACACATCTTTGCACAGTCAATGACATCAGTGTACTATAGTATGTGCATGTATGGACATTTATATATTGAAGATGCATATAAATACAACAATATCTATTTATTTTTAAAGGGTCTTCCTGGGCCACCTGGTGAAAAAGGAGAAAATGGAGACGTTGGTCCTATGGTAAGATGTTTTAACCAGTTATTAAATACAGTTGTTTTTTTGACATGTCACTCCCCAATGCTCCATTTAAAAGACAAATATGAATACAGGACAGAAAATTCTGCTCACAAATGCCTTTTAATTTCTTTAAAAGTGTCTTTAAGGGTTCTGTTTAGTATTGTGTTATTTAGCATTTAATTTAATTTTGCCTTATTTTATTTTGCTTTTGACAACTTTGACCATTTTTTTTGTTTTTTTGACAACTATTAGTTAAATCTCATTTGTCTCTCTTCTTGTTTCTCCACAGGGGCCCCCTGGCCCACCTGGTCCCAGAGGTCCTCAAGGCCCTTCTGGTGCTGATGTAAGAGCATCTCTCAACATTGAACATTTTATCCAATCAGCAAATCCAAAAAATTACACCACTTTAACTAAATGGCTTCAGTGTTAATGGTTTTCACGTATGCCTCTTAACAAATTGACATAATCTCTTAACATATTGAAGGGTCCACAAGGTCCTCCTGGTGGAATAGGAGGAATGGGATCCGTGGGTGAGAAGGTAAGAGTATTCCTATCTCCAGTGTTTATTCCCAAAAATATCAGGGCCAAAGACCTATTTCAAGTCTCTTTTGAAGACTTCATTGATTTATTATTCGTGTCATCCTTTTGTCTGAATTAGTATAACAAAACGATTAATGCCTACATTACTGCAGTTCTGATAAAACCCCTCCATTTCACTGCTATTTGGCAGGCCCACAGGCCATCAATTTTTAATGCTTTGGCTGGCTGTGGAGATGAATTCAGAATATGTAACAGGTCACCATGATGTTCCATCCATTAGTAGTTGAGTATTATGTCCACTACTGTCCAGACTAGTTAAGTAAGCTACTGCTAAGAAACATAATGCAGCTTTATTTAGATAGTATTTCTGATTCATTCCATTCAAAAGTCAAATGTGCCATATTCTTCCTTGGTATCTCTGATCTTCAAAAGGTGTTCCATTTTTCAAAGCATGGAGGATAAAATGACAATGGTACAGTTAGATTTGCTGGTGTTTGTCAAATAAACTTTTGAAATTGGAATTTGGAAGTTTCCAAAATGGAAGTTTGACAGCTGGAAATTCTGTTTTTTAGAGTTGAATAGAGCTCAACATTCTACAGCACAATCATATGGTATGGTGCTATAGCTTATAACTAGTAATATCCTTCACAGGGTGAACAAGGAGAAGCTGGCAACCCTGGACCTCCTGGCGAGCCTGGACCTGGGGTAAGTCAAGTTCTCAGGAGAGATATGTGTGATGGTGCGGGTAATCACTTCCTGTAAGCTTTTCAGGCTTTATTGATTGTCTTGAATTAAGTGGCCACACTAAGTGAGTCGCTAAATTGCAGGAATGATTCCAATAAAGGTCTTTACTCTCATCATACAAAGAATAGCTTAATACAGTGACATTTGTACTAAAATATCGTCATATCATGAGGAATCAAAATCTCACTTTTAGAACATTTAGAATAAAGGCGTGCATGAAATATATACTGTAAAAATATACTCAAAACATCCCTTCATTTGAAACTAAACTGGAAAAGCAGTTTCTTCATTTCTGACACCAGAATATCTGTTTGGCATTCAGAAACTACACCTTTTTGTCACAAAAAACTCTCTGGGGAAAAATCAACTGAATAAAGCTAAAATGTTAACTTTGTTATTTATGGAATATATGTATTACAGATGGAAATGCAGCCTGTCAAAATTCTAGCCTGTCAATACTGACATGAATGGTTGATTAACTCTTTTGAATTGCTTTATCAGGATGTAGAGCGTGGCTGCACTCATTGTTCTCAGGGTTCTTTTGTTCATGGAGTGCCTCAGGGCTCTTTATTCAGCCCTTTCGTCTTTGTTATAAATTCTGCAGGGCCCAAAAGGTGAGAGAGGAGAGAAAGGTGAAGCTGGTCCCTCTGGTGCTGCTGGACCTCCAGGACCCAAAGGACCCCCTGGAGATGATGGACCCAAGGGTAACCCTGTAAGTGTGACACAACTGACATTAATTTAGTTTAGTCGGTCCTAATATTTGTTAAGGACACTAAGGATGAATTCAGTTTAAAGTTATTGATATGTAACTGTGTTAAACCTGTTTTCAATCTGTTACTATAGGGCCCTGTTGGTTTTCCTGGAGACCCTGGTCCACCTGGTGAGCCAGGTGTTGCTGTAAGTAGCAAAATGTAATTTGCAGGGTTAATATACTGCAAGGTGTTTGTATGTTTTGTCAATTGTCAGTTTATCTGTCTCTAAATTTTTGTCTGTAACATTATCAGGGAATAGATGGAGGCCCAGGAGAAAAAGGAGAGGATGGAGAGTCTGGTCAACCTGTGAGTATTAATAATATTTAGGCGCAATACCTTTGACTATAGTTTTTATAAACTGCATTTAGAATTTCCTGCTTTGTCATTTTATTCAGGCAATAATTACTCAAAATATGATGATTTAAATTGCAGAGCACTGTGTTTTCCTCTTGCATAGGTATATATACAGTACAAATAGATTAATAAACTGTAATTGGATATACGGAAGTCAAACATAATTGTCTGAGCAGTGGCAGCCCATAAACTGAAGTCCTTATTAACATTTATTATAGTAATTTGGATTTTCCAGTGCAGGAAAATTGGTTAATTTACCATTAAATTCAATGTATCTGAATCTCTAGGTTTACTAATGTGAATGTCTAGCCTTGAGAGTCTTTGTGCGAGGCCCATTTATAAGCTACAGTTCTATGAAAGTTTAATGAGGGGAGGTTTGTTTTGAGCAACACACTTTCACAGAAATGCATACAGCTTCTGATTAGAAGTTTATCATTTCAAAATCAAATAATCACACAGCTGAATAATTTCGCTAAATTGTATCCATCCTATGTCTGTGTGCTTTTGAAACCCCTGTGTTTCTTAATTGTGTTCAGTTAATTTCACGAAATTGGTTAAGGTTGGCAAGGCAAACGAAAGAATGTTTAGTTATAAACCTGAAGTCAATTATCTAAAATAGGTTGGTTCAGTTGTTTTCTGTTTTTGATTCATTTTCTTCCTCCACTCTATTTTAGGGACCTCCTGGTCCTTCTGGAGAAGCTGGCCCACCAGGACCTCCTGGCAAAAGAGTATGTATAGTCGTCATCGCTATTATACTATAAGCAGAGCCAGTTTATCTCTGGCATGGATAACAAACCTTTTTAATTATACATTTTTTTCCAAGGAGGAGGCCAAACAATTTTTCTCACTAAGAACGGATCACATACTAAAACTGCTATTTATTAATTGAATGAAGATTCTGACCTGTGTAAAACAGTCACCATTTTTGTTAAAGACTGGTCCTCATCAGCACGGATGATCAGTTGTTTTTCACCCAGGGTCATATCGCTCAACGGCAAAGAGAAAAAACAAAGTCCTTCACAGGGTGATGAATAGCGCATACTAAATCATCAGTCTGAAATCGAAAACAGCGTTTAAATGGCGTCAGAGCCAGAACTCATTTCCTCCACTGTAGTCCTACATCTCTCTCAGGATGAAAGAAGAAAATCAGTCAAGACGTTATATTGATCCTGGGCCTGTTTGAGTGACAGTGATGAGGGGACGGCGGTGTAAAGGATGTTACAGAGGAAGAGGAAATATAACTGTCACATTCGGGACAGGAATTGGACATCCTCTCCCACTGCCAGATCAAAAGAAATTTGTTCAGCCAAATGAAACCTCATCGCCTTGCAGAAAATAGTGTTGTTTCACTGGTCACGAAAATAACTCATAATTTTTTTAGAAGAGGGGAAAAGTTAACTTTTTCAATTTATATTGAATTGAGGGGAGTTTCACAGCACTCTATTGAACTACCAAGCGAAATATAATTTCATTTTGTCTTTGGCACTAGATCAGTTTTGCTGCGTTTACACTGAACTTGCAGTTGATCGTTTGGGATCTTCATTGATGCACAATGTCATATAATTGAACATTTTAATTTTACTTACCACATTTTAATGTGGAAAGGACAATGAAACATTTAACTTAAGTTTCTTATCCTTAGTTTTAGCTAAAGGTAACCTATTTTGTGTAATCGGCAATGGTTGATTGACACGTTAGTAGGTGGCTCTTCACTGTGGCCACATGTTTCTGATGTTTTGGACCTTGAATTTATTTAAGTGTACCAATTTTGACCAGATCACATGGGACGGATGTTAATACCAGGTGTAAACAACTGCTGGACCCCCTATAGTACCTTTTTGGAGCCCCTCAGGGCCACAAACTGTCCTGCTATAAGGGAAGCAGTCCTGGTTGGATTTTATAAGCCAGCCCAAGCAACACTATGCTATCCCATTATTCCTCCATAAAGCTTTATGGCATCTCTTTGCACAGACATCCATTATTCATGCAAAATGTGGAGAAAACACCACTTGCTTTCCCAATATGCTTGATGGAGCTCTCCCAGGGAAAATTATACACCCTATCCGCATACACGGATAGCAATGGCTGACGAACTGCGGATAGAGAAACTGCCATTTCATCAGCAAAGGTGTTTTAATCCTGCGAGAGGAAGACGGTCGCAGGAAGACTGATCTTGTGGAATTAAGTCTCCTGCATCAATAATTCTGGCTGGAGCTTATTTTGCATCAAACACAGAGACGTTCTGCTTTCTCAGCAGTTTACAGACCGCAGTTGGAAATGAATATGGAGATTCCCTTGCTTATTCTCTCTCTCTGTTTATTTCTTGGACTCTGTTCAGTCTTGGACCCGTGAGACAGTCCCTAGACTATTAAGCATCTTGGGAATTATTTAATTTGGTGAAGCTTCCAACTGTCATTAGTTGATTTCTTCCTGCTTTTCATTAAATTTACATATGAAAAATGATGCAGTGGAGATGGAGGTAAATTGTCACACAGGTTTTATCTTGGAGACAAAAGTTAAATTACACAAATGCATATTTTATCTAGTTGGTTCTCTATATTGTCTGTATGTTGGTATCAAACATCTAGTCCGAACCCTCTTAAAGAACTAAAATTCTAATATTTTTCCAAATCTGACATACATTCAAAGGTTCAAATGTAATATAATGAAGGTAGCTCTGTTGCAAGAGCAAGGATATTTTTCATAAATGTCAGGGCGGGGCAAGTTGTCACATGTTGTATTATCTTGAACATTTTTGCTGTTTCATCATGAATTGTTTTGGGGGGTTTTCTTGATATTATAGTTTTCAAAAAATCAAAAAAATGTCAATAGGCAATGTTTTAAGGATATATTCACTGGAGTAAAAAAATTGACAACCGGCCGCGGCCACTTTTACGAATATCAATGAATGTACAGTATGCTCACACAAAAATGCAAGTGGATCCATTCGCCTTATCGCCTATTAATAGCCATCAAGCAAGTTCCCCCAAGTGCTACCATGATGTCTCACTGTGACCTTTTCCCCATTTGTTTTTTAGCCCAGCAGAGAAAAATGCTCAAATACAATGTCCTTTTCTCTGTCCGCAGGGACCCCCGGGGACCGCTGGAGCTGAAGGCAGACAAGGAGAGAAGGGCGCCAAGGTAACGTATCATTCCAAATCAATTCAACCCAGGCACATACTGCAGCCTCCACTGCCATAATTAAAGCACATCGAGCCATGGGAGAAAGAACATCTCTGACAGAGTGACTCACTGTTAATACATGTGGATACATTGTCACTGTGGGATTGAAGTGTGTAGGTTCTTTTAGCTTTAGTTCATCAACTGAACCCCTGTGATCTAAATTGCGTAAGCATACAGAGATTTATAATGTAGTTAAGGGTTGTTAGTCTATAATATAATATAATATAATATTATATTATATTATATTTAGGGCTGTGCAACGATTAATCACATCCAAAATAAAAGTTTGTGTTTAAATAATATATGTGTGTGTGTGTGTGTGTGTGTGTCTGTGTATAATTATTTTGTAAATATAAATATACACACATGTATGTATGTATATATTTAAGATTTTTTATTTATTTATATATACATACATTATATACATGCAAATATTTCTCAAATATACATGCATGTGTGTGTATTTATATATACAAAATAATACACAGTACACACACAAAAATTATGTAAACAAACTTTTATTTTGGACGTGATTAATCGTTGCACAGCCCTTATTATATTATATTATAATTTTTAAGTCTCTTATGCTTACCAAGGCTGCATTTAATTAAAAATACAGTAAAAACAGGGTTTTTTCTTTATGTAATTTTTTCTTTATCAGTGATATTTCGGTGGGCATTGCATGCCAACTTTATGCATTATATTATAATTTCTATAATCCTCTCTTCTCCTTATTTTTAGGGTGAGGCAGGATCTGAGGGTCCACCAGGTAAAACTGGACCAGTTGGCCCTCAGGGTCCCGCTGGAAAGCCTGGTCCTGAAGGTCTACGAGGAATCCCCGGTCCTGTGGTGGGTCCCCATGTCACTCATAACCCTAATAATTCCACCATTACACATACACATAAATACAATGGCCCCAAATAGTTTTAGAACACTTATGATACACTCAAAGTACTGTGAATTTGAAACCAGGTAGCATCTGCAAACAAATGATGCTTGACCTTTTCTCTAAACTTTCTCTATCTTTGCTCATGAATATTAATTATGTGACATGGCATTTGCCCAGTAGTTCTAACAGATTACTACTCCCCACTGCCAATGCTTGGTGCTTTTGCGTGGTCTTAAAGTTATTGGTGAAACGATGGTTCTTTTCGTTGCACCGCGGCCAAGCAATGCAACAGCATTCATGCACTTTTAAGTATTCAGATAATTTGTATGGCCATTGAATATCTTAAATACACACACACACAGGGATAGAATTATATGAAACACCTCAATTCACAGAATAATAAATCACCAATCTGTATCTTTCTCTTGTATATATTTCTTGTCTATTTGATAATACTTTTTAGTATCTGGGCTATTAATCATTGTCCAGCCCAGAGTAAATCAATGGCAGACCATAAGCAAAAAACAATGCAATAATGGCTTTTGTAATTGGATGGATTTTCACAGGGTGAACAAGGACTTCCTGGTGCTGCTGGACAAGACGGCCCTCCCGGACCAATGGTAAGAGGAGAGACCCCATTCCCTTTGCTCGTTCTTTCTGTCAACCTTTTATCCTCTCTCTCTTTTCTGTGTGTGCGTGTACATGTGGGTATATGCGCGCAAATTGAGTTCTCACTGTTGGTTCTCTGATATTTAGGGACCTCCTGGTCTCCCTGGCCTGAAAGGAGACCCTGGCTCTAAGGGTGAGAAGGTGAGTGACATTCTATTTCTTTTCCTGACATTTTTATTAATGTGCTTTCAAAGAAGCTCAAGGTCAAAGATAAAGACTAGACTAGGTCACTCCATTCCAGGAAGCCAAGGGAAAAGTTTCAGTATAAGTTCTGTTTCAGTTCTGAAGTGCTTACTGGTTATTTTCTTGGGCATTTAATCATATAAAAAATACAAAATATTTTTGTGTCAAAATTTGTGTTTATATATATATAAAAAATTCATGAAAATGTATTTATTTAAATAATTTATATAATATTCATGCAGTTTAGATCCAGGTTTTTCATGTTATTTTAGTTTTTGTTATTTATTTAGACAGCGGACTATAACATTCTGTTTGTTTTTTTAATAATTAAAATTTAACAGAATCTGTTTATATTCTGATTGGCTGTCAATGTGTTTATCGTTCATCAGCTGGGAATAATCATTCTAAAAGTGATTCCATCGATATCGATTCTCTCTGCTTTTATCGTTATAGTTGTGGTGTGGACCCTGCTATTCTTTTATATTTAGAATTTTTTTTTATTATTATATCATTATCATTATAGTTATCGTACTTGGTGTGAACGGTCCTCTAGTATAATGTAAATTGATATTCTTTGATGGTTTGGTTATGCTTATATAAACATTCATTCTTTGTACATTTCGAATATCAACTGATGTTCTGATCTGTGACATCCGCTATAATACACGTTTTTCTTCCAGGGTCACCCCGGCCTCATCGGCCTCATCGGACCCCCCGGTGAGCAGGGTGAGAAGGGAGATCGGGGTTTGCCTGGTCCTCAGGGATCTGCTGGCAGCAAGGGTGATTCTGTGAGTCACTAATGATTTATCTGTCCTTTACCCCACCACACAACAAATGTCGTACCTCCAGCAGCGCACCTATCAGGATTTCTCCTCCTGTAATGCTTGCAAATTAAAGTAACGACCGACTGAAACAATAACGTCTGCACTTATTGCATCTGTGTACATCATCATAATCGTGTTATGGATGAAGCTGTCATGAAAGGTTCTCGGAGCCAGCAGTAATTCTATTACACCAGACGTTCCCATCAAACACCAGTGCGATTACATTTTTTTCACAGTCAAACTGCCAAATGTTTGTCTTTCTTTGCCTCGTTGAAGAAGCGTGCAACACATATCCAGTGTAATCAGCAAATATATAGAAAACCTTTAAAAGTTGATTGAATAATCAATTAGAATTTGTATTGGCCTTTGCTATGGCCCTTGCTCAGTGGTTTAAAGCAATGCAGCTTTAAACGTATTACGATTTAGCTTAATGAAATTGTAGTCTCCCCTTCTGTGAGTTTGGAAAAAAAATCGAAAACGATCCCATCTCACTAACGTTTCCCACTGGACAGATTTGCGATCTGTTGCTGAGTTTAGTAACAGAGGCTGAATTTCTCCCCACAGAATTAACTCAAAAGTCCTTGACGCTAATGAAGTGTAATGATCAGTGTGTATACAAACTAGAGGAATATATGATTAGCAAGAGTCGTTTTCATCTCTCTAGCAAAAGAATTGTACTTTTTTTAAAGACAAATCTTAGAGAGAATATCAAACTCATCACCTCACACAGTCGTTTGAATTTCTGCTTACCAACATCTTTACATATCAATCATAGGAAGTTCTGCTTTCTAACCATCTGCTCTTTAAACTGTAGGGTATCAGTGGTTCTGCTGGTCCGTTTGGTCCACCTGGTCCTCCTGGATTGCCTGTGAGTCTTTCTCGGTTGCTTGCATCTTTCATTCAGTGTTGTGTTATCGTCAAGGTCAAACTATTCATGGCACCAAGGTGCAAATTGGTGTCACATTGCCTATTTTTAAGAGAACTATTTTGAGAGATCTTACAAAAAAATAACTTAGCATTAAAAGTAGTCAGTTTTAAACACATCAAATGTCTTTCCCCTTTTAAAATTATGATTTTGGTCTTCCCCACCTCAGCGGTCTTGCCAATTGTAACTGTATTCACTATTTAAATATATACAAGTGTCATAGTTTTGACACACACTACCGTTCAAAGGTTTGGCGTCAGTAAGATTTAAAAACATACATGTATATAAAATTATAATACCAAGGACAAATTAAATTGGTTAAAAGTGACATTTATAATGTTACAAAAGATTTATATTTAAAATAAATGCGGCTCTTTTGAAGTTTCTCTGAGGAATCTCTCGCACAACTGTTTTCAACATTAATAATAAGAAATGTTTCTTGAGCATCAAATCAGCATATTAGAATGATTTCTGTAGGATCATGTGACACTGAATACTGGAGTAATGTTGCTGAAAATTAAGCATTCTCATCACAGGGTTAAATTTTACCTCAAAATATACTGCAATAGAAAACAATTATTTAACATTGCAAAAATATTTCACAATATTACTGTTTTTTTAATCAAATAAATGCAGCTATGTAGAGACTTCTTTAAAAAAAAAAAAAATCGTACAGACCACAAACTTTTGGACGGTAGTGTATGTTAGTTTTATTTTAGAAAAAGAAATTCTCATTCGGTTTTCTAAAATTCGACACAAATGTAATGTTAGCTATATTTACCAAGCTCAATTTTAATCCTATTTTGTAAGTCAGTTTTCACAGAATGCATTTCCGTTTTCCTTTAGGGTCCACAAGGGCCAAAGGGATCCAAGGGTTCGTCTGTAAGTACCACTTCAGCGCTGATCAATTTGATACGCTTGTTATAATAATGTCAGAAAACGCGCTCATGATTTTTAAATCATCTTCCTGCAGGGTCCCGCTGGTCAAAAGGGAGACACCGGCTCGTCCGGACCTCCTGGTCCTCCTGTAAGTGAACTTTTGCAAGCTTCTAGGAGCATTTTATATATTATATATTACATAAAATGCAAGAGGCTCATAGATACACACTGATTTTCTCATTCCGTAGGGTCCTCCTGGTGAGATCATCCAGCCTCTGCCTATGCACATGCCCAAGAAGTCCCGTCGCTCCATCGACATGCAAGCGGACGAAGCCGGCACCATGCTGGACTACGGAGAGGGCATGGAGGACATCTTCAGCTCTTTGAATAATCTCAAACAGGACATCGAGCGCATGAAGTACCCCATGGGCACGCAACACAACCCCGCGCGAAGCTGTAAAGACCTTCAGCTCGCTCACCCAGAATTCCCAGATGGTAAGTGAGCAAGGTGGGAGGTAAAGGAGACAGTCTTGAACAGATAAATCTGGAAAACATGCAACGTTCGCTGCTTTCCGAGCCACTCAATAGGTATTGGCTGTTCTTCTAAAATTCCAAACCCGTCACTCGGGAGGATTTGAATAACAACAGCAGCCGCAGACGGCTAATTGGAAAGATGTTTAGTATTCTGCGGACTCCAGCGGGAGCTAACCTCTCCCTCCCAAATCATGGCTTACAAAATGCCAGCTCTTACACTGACCTTTCAGAGCTGCTTTTACCGCAATAGCATTAGCCTGCTATTTTATTTACACTAGGCATTGCCTCTGCTGATGCCCATGAAGAGGGTTTTTTTTTAGCTGAAGAAAGGAATAAAAAGATAGACAAAGCTGCGGAGATATCTTAATTTATTATCTAAATGATTTCTTGAAGTTTATGCTGTCTGTGTCATTATTCTAGAGCCTGATGTCTGATGGGTTTATTTCTCCCTCAGGTGAATACTACATCGATCCCAACCAGGGATGCTCCGGGGACTCCTTTAAAGTGTACTGCAACTTCACAGCGGGAGGCGAGACCTGCATCTTCCCTGATAAAAAGTCAAATGGAGTGAGTGGCATTCTGAAACCCCCTAAGGAAGAGCTAGCCAATAACAGCCAGACATGATCACAACATCTTACCTCTGTCACATGCAATAGGTTTCTCATAAAGACCATATGAGAATCAAAATAGACTATATTAAAGTTTTTTTTTTCCCTCACATTTCAACAATAGTGACAATGAAGCACATTTCCCCCAAATTCTCTTTATTGTAAAGAGTTTTACTTTAGAATTTTTAGTATTTTCAATTTCAGCTATGATCCTTAGATTAAAAAAATAAAATAGTGAAACAATAATAAATAAATAAAAATTATATATATATATATTTCTAATTCATATTAAGCAATAAAACATATACTACTACAATATATAAATACTTTACAATTAAAATATACGTCATCATAATATATATATATATATATATATATATATATATATATACCAATTTTTTTTCCAACACTATCACTATGTTGTGCTCTCAAATCTAAAAGATTAGAAAAATATTCATAATTAGATCACATTTGAGTGGAGACCTCATTCTCAAGATTAAAATAATCTGCTTTTCTCATGCTGTGTTAAACAGAGCAGTATCAGTGAGTTTCAGTGAGAGAGATGTTCATTTCATTCCAGTTGTTGGAAAAATAGCTGGGTTTCATTTTATTTCATTTTCTGCTGAAGCAAGTTTGCTTTTCATTCAAAACTATTCACACAGCAAGTCTTTTTCCGTTTTCTTTGTGTCGTCTTTAAGGTGAGACTATCTTCATGGCCCAAAGAAGTTCCCGGCTCCTGGTTCAGTGAATTTAAGCGTGGCAAAATAGTAAGTGCACTTTCTCATCCTTCTTTCATCTACTCCTTTATTAAAAACATCTTGTCCTTCGAAACTAAGAGAACCTGAGTGTTTTGCCTCATCTTCTTTCTTTACTCAACCATTGGGCAGACAGTAAGAGCTCGGCTTTTAAAAGATGCTGTCACCGCAGCCCTGGATCCATCAACAAGCCGAGCAAACCCACAAACACTCGCACAACAAACACAACTGAGCACATTTATATTTGATGCGGTGGAGAGTTGTGAAGGCATCGCTGCACCTCTGTGAAACGAAACGGCTTTGTGTTTCTGGTGTCTGTTCCGACTGTTTTCTATTTTGTCAGAAGCGATAGTTTTTCTATTATTCATAGTTCCAACTTTACCAGTTTTAAATCCATTTATTGGTGCCTGTGAAAAGTGACTTGCTTTATCACTTACACACACTTTATCACTTAACACTTACACAAATCAAGTACTCAAGTAAAAGTAATAAAAAAAAAAACCTTAATAAAATACAACCGGAGTAATTTTCCATATAAAATTATTTTCAACCATATAATTTTCCATTTTACTTGAGTAAAAGTACAAAAGTTCTTGATTTTTGTATTCAAAATATAAAGCACTAATCATTGAACCATGTTTATTGTATATTCTATCCAGTACGCATTGCATTTATTTTATTACCAAAACTTATTA
This sequence comes from Rutilus rutilus, assembly GCF_951802725.1. NCBI lineage: Eukaryota > Metazoa > Chordata > Actinopteri > Cypriniformes > Leuciscidae > Rutilus > Rutilus rutilus. The sequence goes on from NC_140228.1 coordinate 9,504,796, forward strand.
TACATCAAAACATTAACACAAGTAAAATATCACAAACCTGAACAAGTAAAAAAAAAAAAATATATATATATAGTATTTTAAAAATGAGGGAAAAACTAAATTTGTGCAAATATGTGGTGAAAAAATTAATAAAAATACAATTTACAGATGTCATGTGGTGCAAAATGAGTTATGCAAACATACTAGTTTTATATCACTTAAAATTTCTACAGCAGTGGGGAAGATGCATGGGCATTCATTTGCATAATTTTAAGCTTGAAAACCAAACGTATATTATATTATATTATATTATATTATATTATATTATATTACAGTAACAAAAACAATGTTACTGGAATAGATAATCACCTTTTTAAAAAAGTCATGCCTATTTTGTGGTAAAATCATTAATAGGGATAAAGTAAATATAATATCTGCCTACTTGAATAGGTCAGAGAAACTTTATTCTTTTTTGTGAAGAAAGATTATTGCTGAATGAAAAAAATATAATTCTTCTTATTATTATACTTATCATTTTTGCTTTCACCCTCAAGCTTTCATACGTGGACGCAGAAGGCAACCCGATAAACATGGTCCAGATGACGTTCCTCAAACTACTGACAGCCTCCGCCAGGCAAAACTTGACCTACAACTGCCACCAGTCGGCCGCCTGGCACGACGCCACTACGGACAGCCACGACAGGGCGCTACGCTTCCTCGGCTCCAATGACGAGGAGATGTCATACGACAACAACCCCTTCATCACGGCCCTGTCAGACGGCTGTGCGGTAAGACCTCCGTCGTAGATCTGTACAAATCAATTAGTCATTTAAACATGCGAACACACAGTTCTGATGATCTTGTTCTCGTCCTACAGGCGAGGAAGGGCTACGGAAAGACAGTTCTGGAGATCAACACTCCCAAAATCGATCAGGTTCCGATCGTCGATGTGATGTTCACTGACTTTGGGGATCCCAACCAGAAATTTGGATTCGAAGTTGGTCCAGTCTGCTTCCTTGGCTAAAAAACACAGACAAAGAACAAAAAATATCAATAACTTGGCAGGGTAGGACGGGTTAGCGCACGAGCCAAGACTTTTTTCTTGACGTCATCAAACCATCGAGCCCGTTCCTGCCACATGCAAGTTTTGAATTTAAAAAATGGGGTAGCGAACACGTCTTGCCATTTATGTATGTATTACCCAGGAAAATACTTGTTGCCCTTGTAGGGCAAGGATCACATGACATGAAACCTGTTATGGAACGAAAAGGTGAAGGACAACGTCAAGCCAAGGCAAACGGTGAACCTGGGAGGTCCACGAGTCGGAGAAAGGGAGGACCTCTCATCCGGAGTCTATCGGTGCAGTGCAAACAAATAAATTAAAAAAGAAAAAAAAAGACGACAACAATGGTGCTTGTTCAAAATAGGAAAAAAAGAGGTGCTATGAGGAAGAGGATGTATTTTAATAAAACTGTAATTATTATTTTGTACATTGTTGATGTTTCTGAATCCACTTTCAAAACTTGCATGTGTATCACAATTACATCTGGCTCTTAAATTCCAAATCCCTCACAAACGTTTATAAGTTATAGAACTGAATAAATAAAGAATTAAATAATGATATTTTGTGGATGAATACTGTGTACTTGTTATTAAACAAATAAAAGACAGCATTCAAACAGTTCCCTATTATTAATTGTAATGTAAGTCCTTTGTATATATTGAGCATCCCGAAATCGCTCGCAGTTCGGCCCACTGGACACCTATAGAGGAACATTCAACAGCACATGCAACCTGTGCTTGATTTAAGTAATCTTGCCATTCGCTTTAATTTAATTTTTGTTTGTTATTTGTTTGTTTTTTCAGTTGTAGGTCGGTCGTATACCTCAATCTCTCTTGAAAAAAACCATACCGATGCAAGTATGGTGTGCCCTGTATATACCTTGGTTATACAGTTAAATTTATATATTTTGGGTGGGGATTTTTTTTATTTTTTATTATTATTATTAATGGGAAAAATACATATCTGTTAGGCCTCTTTTTGTTCAAAACCTTCTGTGAATTCAATGATAAGGCCTTTTAGGTGACCCATTTTTGTAACTAAAATGAGAAATTGTTTTAAATGTGCTTTTTATGGTTCATTTCATTATTAAAAACTGGATTCCAACCAACCATGAAACTGAGGTGTGGATTGATTGTTTGTTTGCTTTGTCAGGTCACATGGTTTTATTGTCTGTTCGTTCACCGTATAGATTCATAATATGTTGTGTGATTTTAGGTTTTAAATGACGTCTGACTGATACCTTCAGTTTAAAACATGGCATTATAAAGGGCTAGTTCACCCAAAAATGAAAATTCTGTCATCATTTACTCACCAAACCTTTTTGTTGGTTGTTCCAAACCTATACGAATTTCTTTCTTCTGTTGAACACGTAAGAAGATATTTTGAAGAATGTTGGTAACCCAGACAGTTGACGGTAGCCATTGACTTTCATAGTTGAAAAAATACATATATATAGCCTACTATGGAAGTCAATGGCTACCATCAACTGTCTGGTTAATAACATTCTTCAAAATATCTTCTTTTGTGAAGAAGAAACAAACTCATCCAATTTGGAACAGTTTGAGGGTGAGTAAATGATGACAGAATTTTCATTTTTGGGTGAACTGTCCTTTTGAATGCCAATAAGTGAGCTGTTATCCCAAAAATGCACTAGTTAAAATAAATGTTTGCTAACTCATGCATAACACCTTGTTTAATTAATTACTTCCTCGTATCATTTATCATGCATTACAGCTCATTAGCAGGTCATCTGGGATGTCTGAACAGGATGAGAACAGCGTGTTTACTTTAGAAAAACTTTCATACTCATTTCATACAGGTCCCTCTGGCTCCTTTCCTAATTGAGCGCTGGAAGCTACACAATCTGATGGCACCTACACATGGAGTCTCATTAGACATTGTGTTTAATATGAAAGCCCCGTCTCCATTTCAGCCTCTATATAGTTTGAATAAAAGCTCTCTCTATCTGCTCTTTGATGCATGTGTAAGCTCACCGGTAAGATCAGCAATGAAGTCTCTGCATTATTGGACATCTCTATTCAAGCTTTCAAAGGAATGCCAATTTGATATTTTTCTTTAGGCAAAGACTTTGAGTTTGCCATTTCACCATGAGCCTTTGTGGCAGGCATTCTCTGCTTAGCATTTAAAAAGATTTTCAAAGGATTTGACTCTCGAATGGACTCCATTTGAGCCAGGATCTCAGTTTCTTCAAGAACTCTTTTGCATGATAAGACTTCAAACTACTAATATATATATATATATATATATAGATATGAGATATGAGGTATATATATATATATAGGTATGAGTGAATGAAAAATATAGGCAAACATTACGGAGAGAGAGGTGTTTTAATTGGGAGTTTTGGAGGCTTGTTGCCCAATCAAAGACTGGTAACCTCTTTATAGTCGAAATAAAAGTAAATTGGTTAGCCTACAATACATGCTTGGTCAACTTCACAAACCTAAAGCAGAAAATGAATAAAAGACCATGTGCCTGTGTGTGTGTTTTTGTTCTTAAACAGCACAAGAGCCAAAGCAAATATTCATGTTTGAAGCTTAAAAATCAGTTCACGCTGTTAAAGTCAGATGTGGACAGTAACAAAGTACATTTACTTGAGTACTGTATTTAAGTACACTTTTTGAGTATCTGTACTTGAGTATTATTTTTTCTGGAAACTTTCTACTTTCAGTAATCAGTGTATTTTCCTTGAGTAGAAAGTAGTAATGTCAGTCAGGGGATGATTTTGGTTGCAAGGGGTTGCATTTTAGTTGGAAATGACGGATTGACGTCAGAACCCGACGTCGGATTGACGTCAACATCCAACATCGGACAGACGTTGGATTTTGGTTGGAAATGAAAGTCGGGTTGATGTCAATCTGACGTTGGTTTCTGACATTAACCTGATTTTCATTTTCAACGTTGGGTTTGGTCTTCTAAATGCAAATTTTGTCATTGTTTTGGAGCACACTAGCTTACAGATAACAGTAAGGCTAACATATTCTTTCTAAAAGCCAAAAAACTTTAAATAGGGCACTATTTGAGGGAACCATTGTGGACGTTATTGAGTGCACTTATTCAATCTCACATTCAATCCCACTACTGGAACTGTGAAATAAAATAAATTTGATATTGATATGAGGGTAGGCAGGCATATTTGTAGTATCTGTACTTTCACTCAAGTAAGGAAGTTGTGTACTTTGTCCACCTCTGGTCATAGTGGAGCATAACTTCTCTATATTATTGTTTCTGGTGCATCCCAAGCAGACAGCCAAGACAAACACTGGAAGGCTTTTTCCCACAAAACTTATATCTATTGGGGAGAAAACCTAAACAAACTGGTTGAATGCTTCACATTTCAGTCTAATGATAATACATTTTTCAAGTATCTGCACTTTATCAGTGTATTTTCATTTTGGAAATATTTACTTCACTACATTCCAAAGCATAATATTTGACTTTTTACTTCAGTAGGCCTACATAAAAAAAAAAAAAATTCACTCTTTGTTTTTTTAAGTGACGAGATCAAGACCTGCTTCAAGTAGCAATAACATTGTCCTTTTGAGATGATTCTTTTGAGCTGATTTCTTTTAAAAAGTTTGAACCACTTCACTAAATTGTTCATTTGTGGATTAGAACAATCTGATTGCAATGCTTAAAGGGATAGTTCAGCTAAAAATGACAATTCTGTCATTAATTACTCACCCTCATGTCGTTCCAAACCCTCTAAGACTTTCATTCATCTTTGGAACACAAATGAAGATGTTTCTGATTAAATCTGAGCGATTTCTGTCCCTCAACTATCACTTTGACACTATGAGTGGTTTAGTCCAATTTTTCTGAGGAGACTATCGCTTTATATGATGAACATATTGAATTTACACTTTTATTCACGTATAAACCTTCATTAACTCACACATCACTTGTGGTAAACGGAAGCTCATGGAGTGAGAGAAAGCTCTCAGATTTAATAAAAAAGATCTTCAGTTGTGTTCCGAAGATGAACGAAAGTCTTACGGGTTTGGAACGACATGAGGGTGAGTAATTAATGAAGGAATTTTCATTTTTAGGTGAACTATCCCTTTAAAGTCGGCATGAAACGGAAGTTGCGATAGTCTTTTCTTCCCTTTAGGTGAGTGTATATCCACTGAAACAGCTTCTCAAACTAGAAAAACAAATATGGCGGCACTTGATTTTGTCCATAGATATCATATATAAACGCTAGATGTCTTATGGCGCAGTCACTTCCGGCATCATCGTTCGGCCATCTTGTCACAGTGCTCTGTGCATTAAGGTGAATGATCAGCACGCACACAAATCCTCTTATCTCGCTGAAATCTTGACGGATTTACAAACTGTTTGGTTTCTTACAAACGTTATTAACGTGGCTATAATTCCGAATGCTTGAAAATGTATGTTATAATTTTTCATATGTATGCAGTGTATGTATGCAGTGTCATAACTACATCTCTGACGTTTATAACAAACCAAACCGTTTGAAAATCGGTAGAAAAATGAGCAAGTTATGGTTATTTAAAAGTACATGCACCATTGAAGTAGTGAGCGAGTACACTGTCGCAAGATGGCCGCCACGTGCGGACGTCGACCTCCATTGGCCAGCAGTGCGCACGAGACATCTAGCCTTTATATATGATATCTATGATTTTGTCAACCAGGAATTGATTGGATCATTGTGGTTTGCTACACTGCTGTGATATCATGTGATTGACAGGTTGTCCCGCCCTTACACCAGTAAACACATCATCAGAGAAGAGAAGAGATGTTGCAAAGAGGGGAAGTTATTTTGATTAATGATTACAAGGGCACTTGATGTGATGTGCACGGATAAATCATTTCTATCAATTACATGCAATAAGAAAATAATAGCATATAAAATTAAAACAAAATAAAAAAACTATTTCTGGTCATGTCCGATTTGAAACGCTCTCCAACAGAACTCCACTGTCTCATCCAATCACGAGATGATGTGACTATAAGCCCCACCCCCCATCACCTGCATTGCTCTGCTGGGTGCATGGACACTTGAATGATGTAATTTGTCTAACCTGTTCCAAAAGATAAATCATAAGTGAGATGTTTGCCTGTGTTTCATCTCTTCACACTGTCAGTAATTACCTGAGCTGTCCAACGATGAAAAATGTTCAACTAACTCTCTGCATGTGCTGTCTTTTGCGCCATTATTGTGGAAGGGGGGGAGGGGAAGAACACCCACACATCTCTCTTCAGGGGCCGTATGGGACCTGCCCTTCTCTTCTCCGTCTTCTCAAAGGCAGATGAACAAAGATCAAACGCGCTGGCCAATGGCATTAACTTTGAATATTCAAGCTGCATGGGTACAGAGAGATGCCACGTAACTGCCAGCCCATAATTCCCTCAAAAGGAACGCTAAGCCTCAAATCATAAAACAGCCACCCTTTTTGAGAAATAAAAAGCAGGAGGGTTTCCGTTGCTGTCAGTCAAGGCAATCCTCAAAGAGAAAAGCTGAAAGAAAAGCACCAGATATTCTGAATTGCTAAACTAAAAGGTAGTCGTGCATTAAAAGACTCTAAAGCAAACTTAATGAGAAATTCAGCATAACTGAGATGTTTAACTACTGCAATGAGGATATGAAGCTCTATGCAGGTAATTAAGTCTGGCTATTAGAAAAATGCACAAGTGGAGAGGTGTTGTAAAAGCAACACTGATTATGATGGGAAGTACAGCAGGTGGTGTATGGATTTGATGCCATTTACAGAAACGAGCATTTAACGCCTGGTGGGTGGATGTAATTGTATACATAACCTTCAGAACTTCATGGCCACTAACATCTCGTCACTGTGAGAGATATTAGATCTCTGTATATAATGGTGGTTGGGCTTTATTACTGGAGGCCTGACACTGGAAATATAATATAATATAATCCTTTTATACTTGAGGGTAAGGTATCAGAATTCACACGCATTTTCACAAAGAGTCTGTGTATAAAAGAACAATAGGATGAAAATGATGCTATTACTATTGTAAAAGAGACTGGGGCTAGTTGTCACAGAACTCATTAACTATGAGGTTTTGAGTATAATGTCTAATTATAGTTCAAATTCCAATATGACATTTTTGCAATTGATGTTTGGTAAAAAGTTGAACACTACTGCGATCTACTTTCTTACACCGCAGATTACATAGACTTACATTTTAGACAGAATATTGACAGTTTGTTTTGTTCTGTCAATGAAAATAGTTTCAAACCAAAGCTACTGCCGAACCATTGCAGCAGTGAATTAAACAGTGTTCTGAATCATTCAGTTGAGTAAATGATTCATCAGCTCATTCATAAAAGTAACTTGTTTCAGTTAAAAAAAAATCCGTTTTTGAACGAATCGGCTGAGTGATTGATTCAAATGAATCACTCATTGCGATGGTTACTTGTCGCCACCTACTGGTGCAACAATGTAACTTGCAGAAAGAATCACTGAAAAAATCCCCAACTGAAACTGAAATGGTTTTACTGTTAAAATATACTTATATTTTTTATATTGCTATTTAAATGTAAATATTGAAAAGCTAATAATTATTTATAATGCATTTCAAATTAATATAAGTTAGTAAATAAACTATATAATGAAGAAAATAGTAAATACATTTAAATAATTTGAAAAAAGATAGGTTGCATGTTATATACTCATGGAGTAAATAAAAATCTTTGTGCAATTTCCATGACAACTACTTTGTATTTTCCAATGTTTAAAATTATAAATATCTCTTATGTAAACACTTAACAATCTAATCTTTTTTTTATTTAAATACATGATATGCTAAAAGATTTATTTAAAAGGCCTACTTTTCAGTGTAAATGTGAAGGATCGATCTGAACATAAATGGTACACACACACACACACAAAAAAACAGCCACATTCTGATGAGTCTGCTGTAACATCCAGATACAAGCACAACTGGTCTGCTATTTATTGATCGTGTGATTTGAGCCTGTTAAGGGTCAGGGCAGCAAAGCTAGGAGACCGCGAGTGTGAGTGGGAGGACCAGCCAATGGCTTTAGTTTAGTGTGAAAGACATGCTAATCTTTTTCACCTGCCCTGTGTTCTCATGTGGACAACAAATGAGTTTAATGGATGGAAAAGCATTCATTATAGCAGAGGCATCGACTAATGAGCCGTTACAGCTCACAAGTGTCATTAAGATCCAAGACAGCATCTGATCTTTGAACCCCACTGTAATCATAGCTTTTGTGTACATGTGAGAGTGTGTGATAGCAATGGTGTCCGTGTTTGTGCATGGCTGCGTCCAGTGGTGTCTTAAACCTGTTCTTTTTTGATGCAATAACAGTCCTGGCACACTTGGTGCACTTTTTGTCAATTTTTAAATAGTTATGTTTCTAAAAAACAACAAATAAATAAAGCAAAACTGCAGCTGTACTAAAATGTAAAGAAGAATGTAATGTAAAATGTACACCTTCAATGAAATGTATGCTCTAAAGTGCATAAAAGTAAATATGCCACTGCTGTTAATTGCTCTCTAAATTAACTGGCCAATTAAAATTTGATAAATTAGACATATTGATTATGTGTGATTACGTGAGCATATAAATATATGTATTAGACTCAATTATATTAGACAAACACTTCCGAATTTTTTTCTTTACACATAAGTATATATATTTTTTGCACTGTATTTTTTTTTTTCATTTATGAACTAATAAAAAGAAATTGTGGATCAACTGAAGTGAGTTAAAAAAATCATGGATGGATTAAATAATTGATAAATACAATAATAAAATATAAATGAAAATGACATAAATACGTACAATTACATATTAGTCAGTTTAGACCAGCACCATTTTTATTTTATTTTTTGCCTCCAATAATCTACAAAAATGCACATAAATATATCTGTTAAGGGGCCAAGCACAAATTAACCATAATGATGAGTTATCAGACTGCAATAATGAGTACTTAAAGACGGTTTTAGATAATTTTTCATCTAATTTTTTGTAATCTAGGAGCAGGGGGCATCAGGGGGTGGGTCCATGTAGGGGATAGGGATGGTGTAATGGGGGGAGGTGGGGGGGAGTGTGGAAAAAATGAAAAAATGTGAGCACTGTTTCATATTTATAAGTACTGTTTAACATTGTGTACATGTTGTATGGTTGGTGCTCAATAAAACATATTAAAAAAAATAAAAAAAAGTTACCAGCCACAGCCAGCATTTTTGATAAATGTCATGGCCCCCAGGATATTTTCTTTTATGAATATCTGAACATGCAATATATAAAAAGAAAAAGACCAAGCCTCTGTTTTTTATCAACACTCAAATGTGAAAAGTGTCCAACATTTTGAACATTTTGAAAAAGCTGAGAAAATCACTACAACGTGCATAAGCAATTATTTTATCGATTGTTTCTGCAAATTTTTTTTTGTTTGTGTTTTGATCCAGAGATTCTGTGCTCTTTCAGATGTTGCACAATAGCGCCCCCCACCATATAACAATGAAAACATGGAAAATTCTGTCAATGGCGGGAAAGTGTTGTCTCATAAATGACGGAAAATTCAGTCAATGGCAGGGAAAGAGTTAATATTATTTAATTATTTAGCACTTTTGACCAATAAGTGGCACTGTTACCAGACTGATGTTGGTCAGTGTGAGGTAACAGTGACACAAACAAAGTTTAGAGTCAATAATATGCCAAAGAGTTGCAGATTTACAGAATCAGCTTGGCGTCGTGCCTTTAATTGTTGATGCGTTATTCAAGAATGGTTTGGTCAATCAAAAAGCTTTTAATAGCTTCTTGCCGGCATGGTCTAAAGATGATATGAGCCAATTTTGGTGAAAATCGGACCAACGGTCTAAGAGGAGTTTGAAAAAATTGGATTTCAAGAAAATTCAAATTTTGACTGACTATGGCATAATTGATATCAATTTCCTCTGTATGACTCAAGGTATCTATCAACACTTGTTTAATTAAAATAGACAAAATCTCACAACTTTTTGAGTGTGTTCAGGGCATGGCATTGCTGACACATACTGAGTAACAATGTGCTAATGCGTTTGTAAAATACAGCGTTTTAGGACAAAATTAAAAATGGCAGAAATGGCCAATATGGAAAAACTGTGTATCATTTGACTGAACTGAATTGTATGCTGAACTGAATCAAAAGAGACCAGTTGTATGGTTTTTAAGCAAAAAGTTATAAGCAAAAATAGCCACTTTTCAATTCTCCAGACCAGTAGGTGACGCTGTGCTGAAACGCTGCAAATTGCCTCACATCTTCCCTTCTTCTAAAGTCGTCTTTTCCAACTTTGACGTCTCTGCAAAGTGGTGTCTGCACTCTCTCAACTCAACTACTATGAGTACTCAAGGATGCCAAGTTTGAAGAGCAAGGAAGATGCTGATACTGACGTGAATCTGGCAGAAAGTGAGCCTTCATCCCTTTCATAGCGCGCACGGACTTCAAGGGAAGAGCTGAGACAAGAGGAGAGGTGATCAGAGAAAGAAGAAAAGCGATGCTGAACAGGGCCCGAGGCGCTCCGCAAGGTCTCCCTCTCTTAGAGACCTGAGAGACTGTCAACACGGAGCCCCACTGGGCCGCCCAACAAAGCCTCCCATCCACCCTCTTCAAAGACACCCCAGCATTTGAATAAGTTCAATCAGGTCCTGCTGCCACGGACTGTAACGTGATGCAGCAGAGTGTCGAGGCCAATTACACTCAAACCCCTAGGCTCATCCAGCTCAATCCTAGTGGCTTTTAGAAGATGGTCAGCGGCACCAGCGGGATGGTCGAGTGCTGGGCACGCAAAGGACAGGTGAGCAGATTGTGTTCGCCCAGCGAGGAGCCGTATCACCTGACAACTCTGATCAAAGGACGAATAAAAAGATGGGGAACTGAGAGCCCATGTAGGAGGATTCTGAATGCAAAGTGGCTCTCATCATAGATTATTCTGTGAAAGGATGTTTTACGGATGTTTCAAGGATATCCTCTTAAGGCTGACTTCTATTTGATACAGCGTCAGTCTTTACAAAATTACACTCAGCAAGAACTTCGATTTTTCAGATGTTCCAGAAACCTTATTATGGTTTAGATCCTATTTGGGAGAAAATAACCCCCATATTCCAGGTTGGTTTGGAGCCAATAGAGGAAAAATTGACGTCTGGCCCTCGGCCAGCAGTCAATACATAACATTAAAGTTACATTAAACCCATATCAACGGTCTGAAGATGAATAAGTGGCTAGTTTTAGACTGGATGACTGTTGAAGTTAAGACTTGCATTAAACAATTGCACAAAAAGATCTAACGTGCCGTGCCGTGGAGGGTGTTATCGCGTCGTCTCAGAGTTGTTAAGCCAGAATCCAGTGGTTATTTGACACTGCGAGAGGGAGCCACGCTTCATAGACCAGTATAAATCTTTTGCCGAGATGCTGCTATCCAAGTGCTGTTGGAATTGATTGGCTGAATTATTGATGACCATGAAAGGCTGTGTTTAGATGGCTTAGTAATTACTGCTATCTGTATTAAGAATTAAACATGACTCTGCTCAGTGTCATTAGCTAAAATTGTTCTTTGGAAGTTGATTACTTCACAGTAAACACAACAGTTTAAGTCAACATGAAACGCCATCTGCAACCCATTTTACTTTCCCGAAAAGTCCCAAAAATATGGAGCCTTGCACATAACATGCGGACAAATATATATATCATGGTCATGAATTAGGAATTTGTTCACTCGTTTTAGTTAAATCGTCACCATCAATTAAGAACAGTTCCATTGACTTATTAATTAGTTACTGCGTATGGCCATGATTTACTAACTATGAGGAAACAAAGTGAAACGTCATTCGTGGCCACGATATACATATTTTTTCCCTCATGTCATGTCCAGGGCTCTGTACAAAAAGAATACCTAAAATCTCTATGTTTTTAAAGGGATATTTCACCCAAAAAGGAAAATTCAGTTTCAACCATTAAGTTGTTCCAAACCTGTATGAATTTCTTCTGTTGAACACAAAAGAAGATATTTTGAAGGATATGGGTAACCAAACAGTTGATGGACGCCATTGACTTCCATAGCATGGGGGGAAAAAATACTATGCAAGTCAATGGGGAACAGAAACCGTTTGGTTACCAACGTTCTTCAAAATATCTTCTTTTGTGTTCAACAGAACGTCTCGGTTACGTATGTAACCCTCGTTCCCTGAAGGGGGCAACGGAGATGTTACGTCAGTGACTGATGAAATGGGGATTTTCACTGGAAAGCCCTATCACCTTCGAATATTAGAAAACGAGCCAATGGTATGAAAATACCATTGGTCTGCGGAATTTGCATCGCGAACTCCGCCCCACCGCGTGGGCATAAAAGGAACCGCGTGTGCAATCTCGCATTATGTTACCTGCTGAGGAGCCGAGACTGTGCACCCGGCCGTTTCAGCGGTACAGCGGAAGTGGCATGCGGATGTAACGTCTCCGTTCCCTCCTTCAGGGAATGAGGGTTACACATGTAACCGAGACATTCCCTTTCAGTCATTCACTACGAGTTACATCAGTGACTGACGAAATGGGGGTCCCAATCTAATCTCGCCACTGCGGCTGTCTTCCAGTGTCCAGCGCAAGCCCCAGCTCCTTGTCGTGTGGCTAGCACGAGTGAAGGGCCAGGCTAACGCAAGAATACCAAGGTCCACTGGGTAGCATATCCCAGATGGAATATGTAACAGCGCCTACCCACAGGGAGGACTTAAAATACACATATGACCCGAGTACGGGATGCATATGGAGAATGGCATATGGTATCCAGCCCACAGGGTGGAATGTTTCAACCTCGAGATGGCAAGAGGGGTTTTGCCGAGGGAAAGACACATGCTCGGAGGAGACTTACCGTGGAAATACACATGTGAGGGTTGCCCAATCGGGGAACCATGCACATGGAGGCACCTAACCGATCACGAGGGCTGACCAACCGGGTAAACTCATTTGAGTAAAATAGCGTACGTATCCAGTCCGTGAAGTGGAATGGCGCAGCAAGAGATGACACAGAGCAGGTCCTACTTAATGGCTACTGGAAGTGAGTACACGAGAGGACACTAGCCTGGTAATACCAAACTCTGCTACTTCGCTTTGCTTCGTAGACAGAGTCTGGCATGGCATAATTGAAAAGCGTTTTCTTTCTCGCGGGAAGGCGCTTGTCTGAAGTTTAAAATCATTGGTTCCCGTAAGCCAATCACATAACGTTTGGTTATGGCGTGTGTTATGCGCATGCTCAGCCGCATCTAACTTCCACTGTAAACACATGTAGTATGATGCGAAAACAAAACCATCAAGCGAAATACTGGAGTGAACATGGCTGTGAACGACTTTTGCAGATTATGTGAAGTAAATCTACGCATCCACGGTACAATCAGTGTCTACGTCACGGCTCTCAGCCCGCCCTCTGTTCGTTGATTGGCCGGCTGTTTTCAGGCCGGAGGAAAACGGAAAGCTATTACGCTGTCTCAGACTGAGTACAGAAGCGAAATGAAATTGAGTGGAAGTAAGAATCTGACGTAGTCAGGCTAAGAGGACACTGGCTCTACACGAAGATTGTAGAATCTCGCGAAAGTGTTAGGTGTCGCCCAGCCTGCAGCTCTACAGATGTCTGTTAGCGAGGCGCCATGCGCTAGAGCCCAGGAGGAAGCCACACTCCACAGGCCCTGCTCCTGGTAAGCCAAGACAATGGCGTCCACTATCCAGTGAGACAACCTCTGCTTGGAGAGAACTTATGCTGGTCTGAGGTCTTGAAACACAGCGTTCTGTCCACATAACGCACGAAGGGCACGCATTGGACAGAGCAGTGCCAAGGCTGGGTCTGCCTCCTCCGAGGGCAGCGCTTGCAGGTTCACCACCTTATCCTTGAAGGTGCTGGTGGGAACCTTGGGCACATAACCAAGCCGGGGTCTCAAGATTACATGAGAGTTAGCCGGCCGAATTCCAGGCACGTTTCGTCAACCAAAAATGTCTGCAGGTCCCCTACCCTCTTGATGGAGGCCAAAGCAACCAGGAGCGCCGTCTTCATGGAGAGGTACTTTAGCTCGACTGAGTGCAATGGTTCAAAGGGAGCTCTCTGCAGCGCAGATAGAACAACTGCGAGGTCACAAGAGGGCATATGTGGGGGGCGAGGAGGATTTAAGGAGGTTTCACTTCAGAGCGTAGGCGTGTCTTGTGAACAGGGCTCTAGCTGAAGTGATGGTAGCCACCACCCTGAGGTGATAGGGTACTCAAACCTTCCGTGTCCCGTCCAGGACCCATTTTTGCAGGTTCCAAAGATCGGGACGCGGGTGCCAGAGGGTACCCCATCTCTGAGAAAGGAGGTCCTTCCTCAGAGGGATTGGCCAGGGAGGGGCTGTCACGAAGAGCACCAGTTCGGAGAACCAAGTTCGGATGGGCCAATGAGGCGCAACCAAAAGGACCTGCTCCTCGTCCTCCCTGATCTTGCACAGGACCTGTGCAAGAAGGCTCACTGGGGGAAACGCATACTTGCAGAGGCCCCGCGGCCAGCTGTGTGCTAGTGCATCCATGCTGAGGGCCCCCTTGGTCAAGGAGTAAAACCAGCAGCAATGGGAAGTGTCTGGGGAGGCAAACAGATCTACCTGTGCGTCGCCGAACTGTTCCCAAATCAGCTGAACTGTCTGGGGATGGAGTCTGGGGATAAGGCTGTAGTTGTGAGAGCTCGTCGGCTGCACGATTCAGCTCTCCCGGGATGTGAATGGCTCGAAGCGACCGCAGATGCTTCTGACTCCATAAGAGGAGATGGTGTGCGAGTTGCGACATACGACGGGAGTGCAGACCACCCTGATGGTTGATGTACACTACTGTCGCCATGTCTGAACGGATCAGTACGTGGTTGCTCTTCAGTAACATCCGAAAACGGTGCAGAGCTAAACGTATGGCCAGCAACTCGAGGCAATTGACATGCCAAAGGAGCTGGGGTCCTGTCCAGGAGCCTGCGGCAGCATGTCCATTGCACATGGCACCCCAACCCGTGGCTGAGGCATCTGTTGATACAACAACATACCTGGACACTCATTCTAAGGGCACTCCGGCCCGTAGAAAGGAGAGGTTCGACCACGGGGTGAAGGTCTGACGGCAAGCCTGAGTGACTGATAGCCGAAACGTGCCTTGTTGCCATGCCCATCTCGGGACTCGATCGCAAAGCCAGTGCTGAAGCTGTCTCATATGAAGTAATCCGAGCAGCGTGACCGCAGCTACGGATTCCATATGCCCCAGGAGCCTCTGAAACAGTTTCAATGGAACCGCATTCTTGCCCTGGAATTGACTCAGCAGTGACTGTGCGCGCTCGCTCGAAAGCTGCGCGTACATGGCGACCGAGTCGATTTCCATACCGAGAAAAGAGATCCTCTGCACGGGGGAGAGTTTGCTCTTTTCCAGTTGACCCGAAGGCCCAGACGGGCGAGGTGCCAGAGCACCAGGTCACTGTGTTCGCAAACCTGCTCTCGAGAGTGTGCTAGAAACAGCTAGAATCGAGATAGGCTCAGGAGTGCCGCTTAGCCTGGCGTTTGGCAGGGTTAGGGGCGGAGACGGGCTGTGCCGCCTTCCTGTGACCACCTCCTTGCTTCGTCCTCGGTGAAGGCTGCTGCTTGGGCCGAGCAGGAGGGGCGGGAGCCGTAGGAGGGCGGACTCGGCGGGAAACAGACTGAGGGGGCTGCACCGACGGCTGGGTGGAGGCAACAGCTGGCCGTCAGGGCAGGATATGCTTTATTGCCTCAGTCTGCTTCTGGGCGGCCGAGAACTGTTGGGCGAAGTCCTCAACCGCTTCGCCGAAGAGCCCAGCCTGGGATATGGGGGAGTTGAGAAAACGCGTTCTCTCAGCCTCCCGCATATCAGCCAGGTTGAGCCACAGATGACGTCCCTGGACCACACAGGTGGACATCACCTGACCCAGGGATCGCGCAGTGACCTTTGTCGCCCGTAGAGCAAAGTCGGTGGCAGTGCGCAGCTCTTGCATGAGCCCCGGGTCAGCCCTGCCCTCGTGCATGTCTCTGAGCACCTTCGCCTGATGGACTTGAAGGATGGGCATGGCATGCAGGGCAGAGGCAGCCTGACCCGCAGCTCTGTAGGCTTTCGCCACGAGAGTGGCGGAGAACCTACAGGCCTTGGAGGGGTGCTTTGGGTCGCATTGCTTGAGTTGCATCGCTACAGAGTGCTCCACCGGGGAGACCCCAGTGTACCCTTTGGCCGCCGCGCCAGGTGGTTCAGGAACCCCAGGAACTAATCATCCAGCCTTGAGAGCTCGGGGGAGGGCGGCGGGCGCCACTCCAACCCGATGCTCTCAGCTGCCCAGGCAAGCATGGCCGTCATCCCCAGAGGAATCAAGCCTGCCTTTTGATGCTGTGAGTGACATGGCAACATCCACGGGAGCCCCGAATGAGACACTGGGTCCAGGCTCACCCAGAAGCTCCACGGCTTGCAATGTGGAGGGGAGCGTGGCCCGAGGAAGACTCGTCGGGTTGTTCCAAACCGTAACCCTCAGATCACCCTGGCCACCAGCCAAAGTATCCCCTCTCGAGGAAGAGATAGATTGGGGTGTGGCAGAGGGGACTCTACCCCCACGGAGGTCATTGAGTCTTGATCTAAGCACCGCGATAGCCATGTTCCCGCAATGAGAACATGACTCATCCACGAGCACTGCCTGAGCGTTCCTTAAAGCCTAAACATGCTAGGCATCGCTCGTGACAGTCAGGCGCATGGATCATGCGCCCACAACCAGAAACACATGGGCGAGACATCTTTAAAAAGACGTGCCCGTCCAGCTCTTTTAGAAAGAAAAAGCTCTTTTAGTAGTGCTGAAGCGCCCAGGGGAGAGCCACTGCAGAGACCAGCAGCAGGATCGTGAATCCGCTGAAATGTGCCGTCACACCAACACCGACTGAAGAACGTTCGTTGCTTTGAAGAAGGCGAAGGAGAAGCACATACACACTTCAGCTCTGAAGCAAAAACATAATGCGAGATTTAATTTAATTTAATTTAATTTAATTTAATTTAATTTAATTTAATTTAATTTAATTTAATTTAATTTAATTTAATTTAATTTAATTTAATTTAATTTAATTTAAAACATGCTCTTGATCTTGAAAAGGGATCTGCAAGATTTGGATTTGTAACATATTTTTTAATAAATAAATAGATTGGACAAAAAAGCCAATCAGAGAAATGAGATTGACCCTCATATCAATACATGTAACCTAGATGATATCAGTTTCAGTAATTTTAGAGGCAAAGGTAGCAGTTTTTTTTTCAATGAAATGTTACAAAGACATACTGTTTTTTTTGGGGGATAAACATGCACTGATGAAACATGCACAGTAATTAAGTGTATATGATCAAATTTCAAATACACGAGACATTGCAGAAAGCAATTTTAAATCTCTGTTGTCTTCTCACTCATGTCATGTGAAGGTCTCTCAGTTTTGAAACTAAAATTTAAATTATTACTTTCAAGGTAGAGAGAAATAGTGTTTTCAAACTCATTTTCAAGAATGAGGAAATTATACTGACCTCATATAAAGTAGTTTGCAAATGCGCAAGGTCTTTTGCACTGAATGATGAGCATTTGCATGATTTTATATTTATGTTAATGTGAGCATGTGGTATTTGTGTGAATACCAAACCGCAGGAGCCACAAGAGAGTCTTTCTCAACTTTAACCACCGACAATCACAGGGCATCTTCCAGCCCAGCAGCAGCTCCCTGCTCATGTTAAAAAGATTAGATGAGACATCCCAGACACAGTTATGTCTAAGGAGGCAAGCAACATTGAAAAACAAAAATCAATCAGCTGTGTATCGCAAACTGTCTGGAATATTGTATAGGTTTGTGTATGAATTACTCCCACTGCCTTGATTTAAATGTAACACTGTCTAAACTGCAAGCAATATGAAATAACTAGATTGCTCTATTAAAAATCAACAATGCGGTCAACGTCACAATGCCTGCAGCTTGATTATAATGGGAGCAATATACGCGTACCAATTTGCATACTTTTACTATGCACTGAACGTAGTAAAAATCTAAAATAAAAAAAAAATTCATAACCAAACCTTCAAAAGTCAAAAGCTAAACTCTTCCTTTCTAATATCGTGGCTAGCATATCACACTTTTTTTGAGTAAAAATCTCAACACATGTAATAACCTGTAATATTATAGCAAAATGTAAACCTTCAACCAGCTATGAATAACCCGCTATATTTCACACATCAGAAGCACGCGCACAGAAAGCTGGAAATCAGACGGCACATCCCGTGAGTATTCAACTAAGTTCTCTTTCTCGTGTTATTGCACTTAAATTGTCAAATACACATAGGGTTATGTTAAAAACACACAAAGTTTAAATAAACACAGTCGGTTATGTCTGTGAACATAATGTCTGTGAACATAGTAAAGAAATCGCATGTGTATATTAGATCTGTGAGTACCTACTGCTATATATGCTGTTAATATGAATCAAACAACAAAAGAAAAACAGAAAATCACTCACTGCTCTTCATTGACTATCTTAGTAACTTTAATAAGAATACAATTCTTACCTGAATGCTGCTGTTAAATGCTCTGGCGAGGAGATGAACATGGCGGACTGTTTACACAGCCCATTCAGGGCGGGGTCTATGCTAATAGGGCAGAGTCTGTAAGCAGTGGTGGGCGGGGCCTAAGCATTTGTGACGTCACAAAAGCTACAATCTGCAAACAGCTTGTTCTAAAACACTGCTTATGATTTATGGGGATTTAAAAACAGAGGAGTGGGTGGATTTTTACCATTATAGGGTGGTTGTGCACACACACTACCGATACACATTTATGTTCAAACACCATGTAAAAGTGAATTTTGCAGGTCCCCTTTAAAATGAAAAAACATTCAAATTACATGAAATGTCAGGTTAGATCTATTACCGTTTTCCCCCTGTATATAGTAACTCGTTATCCAATTAACAGGTTTTTACTGTAAATTGTACATGCTTTTACAGTTAAATTTACAATCATTTTTCATTTTGACACACCAATTCTCATATACTTTAATTAGTGCTCAGAATATGAATTGTGTACAGTTTGATTTGAAAGTTTTTTTAAAGAGACTTTGCAATTGTCATTTGTTATGGAAAGTAGCTCATGTGTTCAGCTATAGAGACACAAATTTATCCCGCTGTCTGTCTCCTCACTCTATTGAACCGTTGTTGTTTTCTGTTTCTGTTGGCTCCCGGGATGCCATTTGTAGTGAGCATCTCTATTTGATTCAACATTTAATTGATGATGATGGTGGAAGGATTTTGTGTACATCAGTGGGAAAAAAAACTAAGAAACAAATGTATAAATGGTTTGAAGTCTGGGGCAATTATAGCCTATTGCCCAGTCATTGCCAGCGCTTACTAAGACATGAATGTGCTTTTTCTTTTGCCCTCTGGGATTTTTGCTGAAGACATTACTTTTTTCTCTCTCTCAAGACTGCCACCATATCACATTATGTGTACACTGCAAGCGAACGACTAATGATATTGTGAAATTAATGATAATTTAGTTTTTGAAATATTTCAGTCTGGCAATGAACAGCTCAAATAACATCCCAAACTATGAAATAGTTTGCCATCATCACTAATAAATGGATCAGATATTAACCAGAAGACACACACTCAGAGACTAGAACATCTATCACAGCTTTTTGTATTTTTATACACCCCACAACATCAAGATTTCATTCATATTTCCCATAAAGTTGCTAATAAACGGAATTGTGTATGACTACTCATCAGTTGTGGAAGGAACCTCAATTGTTTGGCTCTAACAGGCTTCATCTGCTACCATATGTTCATTTGTTGGGCAGAAGCTTTCTTTGCCCATCCACAGCAAGCTGGAAACTGTGGAAACAATAGCAGCTAAACTGGCGTGACTGTGTTTCCAGCAGTCTGTCGATGACAGCTCCTGTGGCTCCAACACTCAGACTGCATATAGTTAGTCAATTAGACCTTGTTATTTCCAATTTGAGGAAACGTAGTTTTGTACTTCGACAGAAGCTGACGACATGGAAAGTAACAGGATTATATGGATTTTATGCGACTCCCCAGGCTAGAGTCACTCCGCTTAGCATATTTCATTAAATATTATATGCTGAAGTCACCTCAGGTCTGATATGAATTAGCGTCTTACATCCTGGGATGTTGTAACACAAAGAGTGGCAAAAACCCACATTTAGGAACCCACACAAAATGATTTGAGTACAAATATAATTAGATTTCACTTTAAAGCTGAGATTCGGTTTGTTCGTTTTAGTTTTCCAGTGTTATTTTGGCTTCAGGAAAAACTGAAAAACCTTTATATTTAAGTTGCCAATGCTAAAAATCTCTGATTTAACCTATGAAGTGACGTCATATTTTCTAGCATTATTTTTGTTATTATCATAAGGAGCAATTAGACAAAGGTTGTGGGGTAAAACAGTTGTAATTCAGTTTTTCATTTCACTTTTCACTTTATCTGGCCATTAGAATTCTCTCGTTTTTGTTTTTATTTCTTTATTTTATATTATTTTATTTTGCTATTGTGTCTTTAAGACTTTGGTTACAACAAATTTGGTCACACTTTATATTGGGTGTCTTTAACTACTGTGTACTTATCAGAAAATAAGTACAATGTTCTTATTGTGTTCATATTGAATTGCAAAACACTTTTGCTGCTTAGGTGGTACTAAGGTTAGGGTTGTTGGTGCCAGACGGGCCGGTCTGAGTATTTCACAATCTGCTCAGTTACTGGGATTTTCACGCACAACCATTTCTAGGGTTTACAAAGAATGGTGTGAAAATGGAAAAACATCCAGTATGCGGCAGTCCTGTGGGGGAAAATGCCTTGTTGATGCTAGAGGTCAGAGGAGAATGGGCTGACTGATTCAAGCTGATAGAAGAGCAACTTTGACTGAAATAACCACTTGTTACAACCGAGGTATGCAGCAAAGCATTTGTGAAGCCACAACATGCACAACCTTAAGGCGGATGGGCTACAACAGCAGAGAAGACCCCACCGGGTACCATTCATCTCCACTACAAATAGGAAAAAGAGGCTACAATTTGCACGAGCTCACCAAAATTGGACAGTTGAAGACTGGAAAAATGTTGCCTGGTCTGATGAGTCTCGATTTCTGTTGAGACATTCAGATGGTAGAGTCAGAATTTGGCGTAAACAGAATGAGAACATGGATCCATCATGCCTTGTTACCACTGTGCAGGCTGGTGGTGGTGGTGTAATGGTCTGGGGGATGTTTTCTTGGCACACTTTAGGCCCCTTAGTGCCAATTGGGCATCGTTTAAATGCCACGGCCTACCTGAGCATTGTTTCTGACCATGTCCATCCTTTTATGACCACCATGTACCCATCCTCTGATGGCTACTTCCAGCAGGATAATGCACCATGTCACAAAGCTCCAATCATTTCAAATTGGTTTCTTGAGTTCACTGTACTAAAATGGCCCCCACAGTCACCAGATCTCAACCCAATAGAGCATCTTTGGGATGTGGTGGAACGGAAGCTTCGTGCCCTGGATGTGCATCCCACAAATCTCCATCAACTGCAAGATGCTATCCTATCAATATGGGCCAACATTTCTAAAGAATGCTTTCAGCACCTTGTTGAATCAATGCCACGTAGAATTAAGGCAGTTCTGAAGGCGAAAGGGGGTCAAACACAATATTAGTATGGTGTTCCTAATAATCCTTTAGGTGAGTGTACTTATTCAACTTATTAACAGAATGTCTAAAGGGGACCATTTAAATAAAGTGTTACCAAGACTTCGTTGTGTTTGAAATGATCAGGAACCCTGTAAAAATAGCTAATAAGTAATTTAAAAAAAGCTAATAAATAAACTTGTCCCACATTTTAGTCTGCCAGGTAAGAACTGCCAAATAAACTGTACTATATTGTATAGCAAAAACCTATACGTTCTATAGATAGCAATGCTATTTTTTCTTTTCTTACACAGTATATGCTGCTGGCAGGAAATTGGAAGAAAAATGCACTAAAATGCTCTTTGCAATTGAGTAGCAACATCTTCAACCTAAGCACAAGCTCTACTCTTCAGGATAATAACCACTGAAATTTCAAAGCGTTTCGAAACCATTATGATGAAATGAAGCCTTGTTTACTAAAAATTACGTGGTCTTTTGCAGTTTGATACAGATTGATGCCGTTTTGAAAAGGCTTTGAAGCTTCACGAAAACCCCCAATAAATAATTTAATAACTATTGATAATTGAATGTGTTTTACTGTAAATAAAGAATTTTAGTAAAGTTTTTAAATCTTTTTAATATTAAGAAATTAAGAAATAAGTTCACAGTACTCAAAAAACATTGTTCACAATACACAATAAATAAGTTAAAATATCTTGTTGTGTTTCACAGTGTATCTTTCTCTCTCTCTTGGATGACCTGCACAGCAGTCTGTAAATCTACAATCTGGCAATAGATTAACTTAAATTCCAATCGATGCTACTCAAACAACTTCAGTTGTTTCGAGAGAGTCCAGTTCGAGAGAGTCTGGCTGTACCCAACTACGGTCAGAATCCAATTGTACAAACTGAGTTTCTGACTCCAGTACATGATTAGACTCAAAGCCTGCTCTAAAAAAAAGACGCACTTGGGATTTGTGCAATGAAGAACATTTACATTATGACTCGGTAAGTTCAGAACTCTAGAAAACTTGAATTCAAGTCAAATTCAAAAAAAATTGCTCTGTCTGTATTTTATGTAAGATCAAACATGACCTTTCTGGATCTGTTACAGAAAGTCATACTCTGAGCCCAGGGGGAGGGGGAAATGAAAGAGCAACTTTTTTAAAATAAGTCTTCGTAAAAATGAGAGATTGTGTGAGAAGAACTCTGATTCCACTGGGGGTGAGAGTAGAGGGGGGATGAGAAAAAAAAAACAGGAAGGAGGAAATAGGGAACAAAGGGATTGTTGGAATCCCCACTGGAACCATGAAGCAGCACCTCGACAACAGAAACAGGATGCCTCGGTCTGATGGGCCGTGAGACAGATCACTCCTTCAGCCATTTTTTTTTGTTGGAGCAGGGAGCTGTGAAGCAGACGCACAGGAAAGCCTGTAGAATTCAACACGGGTTGTGAGGAAGATCAACCATGTCTTCCTCATCCCTGCAGGCAGACAGTGATGTAAGGAGGCATTTGGATGCATTGCACCATGCGGTGGGGGGGGGTTGTGGGTGTTAAATGAAAGTACCCATGAGAGCCATTTCTCCCCGATGTGCTCCGCCGACACTTTGTTTAAACTAATCAGCACAGGATAATGACGGGAATGATTGAGATGTGCATCATGGGACGGGCTGGACAAACGCTGTGTTGGAATAAACTGTCGTTATTCATGTTCTGCAGAGGTGTGAGAGAGAGAGAGAAAAGGAGAGACAGTGGAAATCAGTTTAACAGCTCACTGGCTGCAACATAATTCGATAACTGCTACTATGCACTACAATTACATACTTAGCTGGTAAATAGAAAGTACATAGTTTGGAGTAAGTATCATGGCAGTAATGGGACATACCACATAATAAAACAGAAATCTTGATATCACATATCCTTTATACAGTATATGTAAGAGTTACAGCATGTCATGTTCAAATTTCAAAGTTTATTTCAACTTACCATTGAGGGCAAAATTACTTACAAATAACAAAACTTACAAAACTACATGCATAAATAAAATGGACGGATGGATGGACATTAGATGGATGGATGGATGGATGGATGGATGGATGGATAGAAAAATTTGAAAAGTGGAAATAAAGTGCCTAACATGTATTTAATAGTGGGAATAAAGTGTTATGGGTAGTATAAAGTGTTATGTAATGGGTAGGGTAGGAGTAGGTGTAGGGGTGGTAATGTCCAAATATACAAGTATTGACCCAATAAAGCAGCCTCCATTTATGATTTAAAAAATATATAATCATATACGCTAAATATGTTGTTATTATTGAATACTGTTTTAGAATATACTACAATACACTAAGGTGCAAATATTATCTGATACTATTTCCACTATAGCAGAGGTGGACAGTAACAAAGTACATTTACTTGAGTAATGTACTTAAGTACACTTTTTGAGTATCTGTACTTTACTTGAGTATTATTTTTTCTGGAAACTTTTTACTTTTTAATCAACTACGTTTCTGTCAAGGTGCTTAAGTAGAAAGTAGTAGTCAGTCAGGGGATGATTTTGGTTGCAGGGTTTGCATTTTGGTTGGAAAATAAAGTCGGACTGACGTCAGAGCCCGACGTCGGATTGGCGTCAGCATCCGACGTTGGATTTTGGTTGGAAATGAAAGTCGGGTTGACGTCAGAACTGGACTGATGTTGGTTTCTGACGTCAACACGATTTAAATTTTCAACCACAATACAACGTTGGAGATTAACGGCAATCTGGCGTTGGATTCTGACATCAACCTGATTTTCATTTTCAACATTGGGTTTGGTCTTCTAAATGCGAATTTTGTCATTGTTTTGGAGCACACTAGCTTATAGATAACAGTAAGGCTAACATATTCATACTAAAAGCCAAAAAACTTTAACTAGGGCACTATTTGAGGGAACAGCCATTTGGGCGTCCGAAACCATTGTGGACATTATTGAGTGCACTTATTCAATCTCACATTCAATCCCACTACTGGAACTGTGATATTGATATGAAGATAGGCAGGTCATAGATTCAGAGGCATAAGTTACTGTAAGTATTACATACAACAATGCAACAATAATAAAACAATGCATTGACATTTACTTTTTACTTTTGATACTTAAGTACTTTTAAAAACAAATACAAATAAAATCGGTCTTTACAACTTTTACTTATATTTGACCAGTAGTGTCTGTACTTTCACTCAAGTTGTGTACTTTGTCCACCTCTGCACTATAGTATAAATAGCATATAACAACTATTTGCAAAGAAAATAATGCTATTTTCACTTAATAGCATCTATGGCTATTTGCAACTAGAATTGTTGCATACTTTGAAAATCAACCTGAAATAATTCTCCATTCGGTCACCTTTGGCATAGGCATACTACTTTCAAAATAATATGATTTGGGATTCAGATACTTCAAATCTAACTTACTATAGTAAATATTAATAAAGCAAAATTACACACTTCACCTTGAACTTCCTTCTCTCCATTCCATCCACATTTTGTCTTTGTCTCTCACTTCTGCTGATACCGTCGGTCTGCAACACATTCCTGTCCCTTAGACAAAACTGAGTGTTGTGATAAGGCAAAAATTTGATTATTATAGAACATCGACTGTTGCAGAACCCCTCCAGCGCTTCAAGTGCTTTGTAATACGGAGCTGTTATTTGTTCAGCTGTAATGGAAAAGAGGTTTTCAGTGATTTATGGGAGGAAAAGTACCGTAGCTGCTTCTGTTTTCTGCATTTCTTGGGATTTGTATCATTGTTTTAGATCAGTATGTGCTACTGCAGATAGCTATGACTGTACAAGATTACATCTGAATGCAATGCCACTAATAAATACACACGCTTTCAAATACCGCACTTTATTAATATCTCAAATACTACAGAAACCACAGTCCCACTCCTCCAGTGTCATTTATCTCTATTCAAGTCATCTTTTTCCGATATTAAACAGTGAAAAAAACGAAGAAGAAGAAGAAGAAAAAAATGAATACCAAGATCAACTACAAACAAACTTGCTTTTAAAATCCATAATAATTTTGGAAGCGCTGATCCAAAATGGTTATTTCAGGCAATCATATATATCTGGACACACTGCTAAACTATGCTCTGTTACTAGAGAACGGATAACGCAGGGGACAAATTGTTTTTGCTGCATTGGGTTCCTCCTGCGACTCGCTGCGATAATTAGTCCTGTGCCACTTGAGCTTCTGTGGTTTGATAAACTTTAGTTTATCAGTTTCCAAAAGCCACTAGTGCGGCATATAGCATATGTTTCCAGACAGTTTCCAGTAGAGATTAATATATAATATACAACAATTATTCATGTGCAATGGAAATATGAATTAGAATATGAATATGAATATGAATAAGCAGTTTTTATTATTTTCCAAGCAGTCTTGGGAAGTCTTTGAGAACGTTGTACATAGAAAACATGCCGTAATGTAGTGAAAACCTACAGTGTAAACCTTAGTGTAAGCCTTAGCCGCATTCATCGTGAAGCGTGCTAGCGATTTGCAAAGATTAATATAAAGATTAATATAAAGGTTAATAAAACGTTACACTCACTTCTTCTGGAGGTGCAGCAGGAACACGAATAGTTGGTACCGATCCTTTTTTCAGGAGCAGCTTCTTAGCAAAACCAGCTTTATACTGACCTTCGTTTGTAAAGCAGTCTGGTGAGAAATGATTCACGCTAACATGAAAGCATTGACGTTGATCGTGGGGAATATTCCCTTCGAAAACAAAACTCAGCCACTGCGTCTTCAGCGGTTCGGATTTAGGAACATCAAAATGACTTCTGTGTTTCTTATTGCACCACAATCGCTTAGACGCCATTCTGCTCCAGCGTATCAACAATGGCGGACTATGATGACAGCTCGTTCACGAGCGAGGGCGGGTCTGTGTTGAAACGCTGCTGTCAATTAACAATCGTGGGAGGGGCGTCCGACCGTGTGACGTCACACGGTCGAACGGCTTGATTTGAGACAGGGGAAAACATATAAGGAGATAAAAAAAAAAACACTGGATGGATTTTTATCATTTTATGATGGTTGTGTACAGGCACTGCCAACACACATTTCAGTACAATCAACTTGTAAAAGTGCATGTATCATTATATGACGCCCTTTAATGAACTTCCATCAGAGAAAATTTGAATAATACAATAAACTATGACTGTGTAAAAACGATCAGCTTAAGCAAGCAACAAAGTATTATGCGTTTAAATGAGAAAATAACTCCAATTTCATATACTAGAGTTGTGTGGGGGTAAATTAAGCGCGATCTGCTGTGACGTCACAATCGTGTTGCATTGTGGTCTATGGATCTGAGTACATATTGAGCAGACTCGCTCCCTCTGTCAAAATCGAGGAGTAGAGGGTCTGTCCAAATGAACTTCCCGCACCCACTTGACGAAGTTGAACATGGTGGGGATTCCTCTGAGGTGAAGTGCTAAGGGAAGTTTGTGAGAGTATGTCTAAAAGTGGAGTTAAACACAGACAAAACTCAACCAGGCATCGCCTCTTTTTAATGCTGCCTTGGCCAACTATTTAAATTGAGAATATTGAGGAATATTGTGAGTGTGACATATGTTTCCTGGATGAAAACTCATGACTACAATTGGGGCTTTTGAGGGAGTTCAGAAACAGTTCACACTGATAAAGAGAATAATAACTCCCTTTGGAGTGGATTTGTGCTTTGAAACTTTGCAAACCATTTGCATGAACAAAAAGAAAGCCTACACACTAAAGACAGTATAAAAAAAAAGGACTTCTTAATGAATGATGCACAAGATTAAGGCCACATTTACACATAGCCGGGTATTTAGAGAAACGAATATTTCTCCCCCTCCGTTTTCAAAAATAACATCGTGCACACAACCCGCATAAATTAGCCGTCGAGCAACATCATAACTATGCCAAACCTATGGGCGGCAGTGTAGGGAGAAGGATAAAGCCATGCAAACCAATCAGAATCCTCAAAATCGACAACAACGAACGACTTCCAGTTCCTTTCAAAACAACCTCAAGCGAGGTTCGTTTGTGTGGACAGACAGCGAAGCAAATGCAAACAGGCCAAAAGCGTTTGCACAAAAGTAAAAATGAGTACCACCTTAACAGCATCCATGATCAAATAGTAGCCAAACAAACTCTAAACATAGGGCGCGTACATGACGTAAGCATTTTCTGGCGCATAATGTGACGTTTGAGAACCTAAAACCCTGTTTCTCCCAGTTGACACGGCAACACATAACCGGCGTTTTCAGAAATCTCCACTTTGGCCGGAGTTTTTAGAAATAATCGTTTTCTGGGATAAAAACGGCATTTTCGTGTAAATGACAGGCCAAAACGCAGGGAAATATCTGCGTTTTCCCATCGTGTAAATGGGGCCTAATTCTGACCCAGGAAAACAATACACACTGTTGTGGTCGTTGAAGCCACAAGACGAAGATGAGGGTAACTACAGTTTTTATTGAAACTAACTCAGGCAGGACAGACACAAGAACCGACAAGGGACTGAACAGAACAGGGAGTATAAATACAAAGGAGAAAATGAGGAAACTAACAAGACACAGGTGGAGAAAGGTAAACTAATCAGGGACTAACGAGAACAGGTGCAGACTAGACAGAACATAATTGTGACAAATATGGATCATTGTAATGAACCACCAGACAAGACAATGCTTTTAAGCTTTTAGTAAAACAAAATACTAAGAAACTCACAAATATATGGCCAATGAAAGCCATCAGCAGGTGTTGCTGAGCAACTGAACTCTTGAGTAAAGCAATAATAAATAAGAAAGAGAAAAGAAGATGCCATGCCAAGTCACATGGAAAGGAGAATGGCAAGTGAGATTAATGCGATGGTGAGGTGGTGTGGGAAGCTCAGGTGCTCGATGGCTCATTAACACTTGACTACAACACATGCACACCTACTCTCAAAAAACACCACAAACACACATTCGCAAGAGAAATGCAGACCAGGAGAACCGACATCCTAGCCTTATTAGTTTGAGAGTGTACAAAAGTAAGGAGGTGAATTTGTAAGTAACAATACCATCTCCTGATCATTAGCAAAAGTAAAGAGTCCTCTGATAGACTCATGAATAATGCAAGTGAAATATGAAAGGGCAAATTACAATATGTTTTACATAAACATGCAGAGAAAGATTCAACAAAAGCTCATTTTCAAACACTTGACTTTGTTTCCTCACAGAAGGCTGTGTGCAAAAAATAAACACCGGATGAGAATTTCTCCAATTTACCATCCTCAAACAAGACCCTCATCCAGAGATGAACTCAAATTGTTTGCCGAGCATAATTTGCCCGTGATGAGGATTTGCTGTGTATGAACAAAATCATCAGACAACCATTACCGTGTACAGCTGAAAACTTTCATAACTTTAATTTTTATTATTTCATTAACTATGGAAACAATAACTTTTCATAAGATAATACCGCTCAGGATATGAGCCTGAAAGCAAATCAACACTCTTCATATAAGCTCTCAAGTATTAGCTTGAATTGGGGCTGCTGTCTTACCCAAGCTGCTAAAACTCATGGAAAGCTTTTGCATGCTCTATGAGACCAGAGTAAGGACTAATTATGCTGTTGGCTGTATAATTAACTGATGAGTCTAAAATTTGCACACACAAACAGTGAGTGAAATGAAGGTGGTTAAAAACTATATTCATCTAAAAAAGAAAGGAAGTAGTAGTTATCTGTATGACCAGGTCTTTAAAGAAAGCCCATTGTGTCATACTGAAAAAATATCTTGGCAGTAGGTGTGTTGAGCAACCACCTTTGCCTCAATGAATCTCATGTAGACTTCCCTCATGGATATCAGTTCAACAGATGTGGGTGGTTTGGGAAGGTGTTCAGTATCTATTTTGCATGCATCTTTAAAACTTCTATAACACCCGCCTAATAAGGCGGGTGTTATAGAAGGCCACACGATGAATTAAAAATGCATCAAAATGACAAATAAACATGTGTGGATACTACATCTCATTAAAAAAGCTAAAATAACATGAAATGCAACACGCTGTAAAAAATGTCCACCTACTTCCACTTAAAAACATAAGTTCTGTTTCTGCCTTAAGTTTAAGTTCAATTAAATTGTTCAATTGGCTGTAGAAATGTAAAACATTTTTCCCCAGTTCATTTAAATGATATTAAACTGACTTAGTGACTTTAACTAGAGTTGAATCTCGCATTATTTTATATATATATATATATAAATTTTTTGTTGTTGTTGATTTTTTTTTTATGTTGCCATGACTAACTGATCATATACAGTGCATAAAACTACAATGTTCATAACTTATAACAATAATTATAAAAAATAATTATTATTAAAATAATAATCAAATGTAATGCTTAAAGCAGGGACATCTGGGAACATCCTTTTACCATTAAAGACCAACAAATTTAACAATATTTTACACTAAAAGTACATGTATTCATAAAAAAATGTTTTGACTAGGCATTTCATTCCTTAACTTTCAGAAAATATTTTTCCAGCAATTTACAATAAACAATTTTTACAGTAGCCGCCTATATGGTTAAGGTAAGTTACAGGTCAGGTAGTTTTTTTGTATTTTTTATTAACATTCTTTTGCGTTTACATTACAAATGTAAAAATACTGCACTTAACATTTCTTCTTTAAAACTGAATGACGTTTACATTTTTATTATTGTTTTTTTTTTTTTTTTTTTTACATTTCTTTTTCTAAACCTAACAACGGTATTTTAATATTTGCACCCCACTGTAGCCTATATGCATTGGAGGCGGAACTTTTGCCGTGTACATTTGCTCCAAGCACCACATGCGACCACTGACAGCCTGACCATTTCAGCTCACACAAGTGTTGCATGCATTGGAACGGTATAGTGGCTGCATTCACTCGCCACCGTTGCTTAACAAGTTAACGTTTGGAATAATCAAATGATGTCACATCCGCTGTTAAGTTCGCCTTGGTAGTGTTGGATGCTCTCACGCGCTGTCTGCTGAACCCTCATGCGCGTGCGGTCGTAACTTTGGACAGCGCGCGCTCAGTAATGGCTGCACGCGGGCACTCGCGCGGTGGAGCTGCACGGTAATGAATTTGGATCAATCCGCCCTGTTCTTTCCGGGCATCATCTGCCACACCGAGGACGTGATATTAACGGCAGAAAAGTGCGATAGAGACGTGACAGAATGATCCTTCTGTTCGGTGCATTAAAGCCCCTGCTTTTCCTCATTGTCTTCGGACTGTATCCATCCATGGTAAGTTGATGCGATGAGTTGCAAGCTAAAAGATTTCAAGATAATGCAATGCACTTGATTTCTCTCTATGTGGATCTATTTAAAACAGATTGCATATGCCGTAGTAGGAAATAAAAATAGATATTTTTAATTAAGTTGGCTGCTGAAATCTCAAAGTTATATTTTTTTAATATATATAATTATTTAATACAATTTCATATAGGGTCCTCTAACACTGGAGTTCTCAAGATTATACATCATATAATATGTACGTGATGGAGGAAAATAAAACTAGTCCACAGATATTAAACTTTGGTTTATTCAAGCATGGAGAGCCATTTGTCTTTCCAGATGTTTTCCAGGAATGCATTAGTGAGTTACAAACAGATAAAGGGACATGCAGCAAATATTTATGAGCATTGGAAATATGAATTTTGTAGATTTTTTTTTTTTTTTTTTTTTCATTGTCAGTGTGGATTCATATGGTGCATATGCTTATGATATGATTTTACCATCCAGTGGATATAATGGTGGATTGATCAATTCTGGTCCACTGCCCAACACAGTAAATAAGCTAAATAACCTGCTGCTCCTGTAAAAATGATACAGTATATACAATTATGACAGCAGATTACAAACAATAGTATTAATTAAATGCAATGTTTAAAATAATTGAAAATGAGCAACTGCACAACATAAAATATAACAAATTAAATTGAAGTTACTTTTTGCCAAAAACAGAACTTCAATGTAAAAACTAATCTGTAATTAGATTAATTAAGTACAAATATTTCTGATGATGCTGTATCAGATGTTAAGCAGATTGTTCCCTTTGTTGGAAAGCAAAGTTCTTGTCTAATGACAACACATAAATACTCATCACATAAACGTGACAAAAAAACAAACATGCATGGAATACCTAAAATGCGACAGCACAGAAACCAACTAGTGACAACAAAATCAAAACTGGCAAATGGTCAGACAATGCAATTATAATTATTTACGCCCCAGTGCACACTGGTAAGGGGTCGAATGGGAATGAACCACAAGAAAATGTATGTCGATTTAAACTGCTTTTTGCTGGATTTACTAAGTCTCTTCTATTTTGAATTTTGCCATTAACAAAATATATAAACAGTCTGCATATAGCATTGTCATGAAATCTACAGATTTGTTTTAATCAAGCTGCTATCTCTTTTATCAAAGACAACTGCAGGACATTTTCATTTTAAGACAGTACTGCAGAAAAAAAATCACCATAATGAGATGTAACAAGTGCTAAAATGAGTGTGGTGATGTGCTTCAGGTGTTTAGTCATTTTTAGCCGGACAGGAGCTGTCCACACCGCCGCGGTGCTGAAGTGAACTAATCACATACAGACATTCCAGTATGTCTGCATGAACTAGACAGACAATTGCTTTTTGTCTGAACAATTTGTTTAACCATTGAATAACATCGCTAGTACTTCTATGCCGGCATTTTGACCTCACCATATGAAGTCCGTAAAATGTCACAGGTCCAAAAGTACACAAAACCCCCACAGACTCTAAGAAAGAGGGCTGTTTGTCTATTGAAATGAATGGACGTTAGTGTAATGGGCTTCTAATTACATTGTTGTTGCTTGTGGGATGAGTGATTCATGATGATTAATTTGACGTGCTGAAATGCGCTTTTTATGGTGACAAATTGCATTACACACCTACGGGATACAGCTTTCTAATGTCAGTGGAGGGATTCATAATAATAATACAGACCTTCACCTTATTTAGCATTCAGTGTTCGGTTTTCTAGCAAGTTTTTGAATGACTTTGAATGGAAAAGCCGATTCAGTCATGTATTGATCTATTCACATTATGTTTCTTATAATGTTCTAGACATTACGTTTTTTGTCATCTGGCCCAGAATACACTCTTAAAAATAAAGGTTATTTATTGGGATTGATGCTTCCATGAAGAACCTTTAACATCCACTGAACCTTTCCATTGCACAAAAGGTTTTTTTCCTAGTGGAACAAGGTTCTTTAGATTAAAATGTTCTTCACACTAAGAAAAAAATGGATCTTGTAAGAACTGTTCACTGAAACATTCTTTGGGGAACCCAAAATTGTCTGCAAAAAACACCATTACCTTTACCTTTATGTGACATTCATAAAAGATATGCAGAGCGTATCTGACTTTATGAAATCTCAGGAGATATGTTTGCTAACTATCTAATTTTCTAATCTGAACATTACAAACAACAAATAATGAACGAATGTCACTCGATGTTTGATAACCACATACGCGTGCATATGATGAATGAAATAAACCATACTTGAACAATATAATAATAAATCTGCTGTGCACGAACACTGCCACACCCTCACTTATTACTCTACAGATTTATCGCTGAGAAGATGACTGATAATGAATGAAAGCATTCCTTTTATCTTCCTATGCCTCGTTCTCTTTCAGAAGTGTACTCAGATATTGAGATATAGTCTAGAGGTCAGAGGCGAACAAGAAAAAAAGAGTGAAAGCAAAAAGAAAGAGAAAGAAAAAAAGAATCGCAACTTCTCTGAGCAGTCTTTTCATTTTCAAACAGGTGTTGTTTAAATCAGAACTTGATTGAAAGCATGACCGCCAAATATAGTGAGAACTAAAGATAGGAGGGCTGTTTTCTCTGCTGTGTATTTAATATCACAGTACAAATCTCAGACATGGGCATACAAATATGATGATTTCCACCATCAGGACAGAAATGTGAGTCCATTTAAAAGACATGATCATCAGTACCTGTGTGGTCAATGTATGTTCCTCCACGCTCTGTCCAGTTATAGTGATATATCTGGTATTTCTCTGTCTGGATTGATGGTGGGTGCGATTTGTTTTCATCAACAAACATAAATGGAAGTGGACTTGAATGTTGTTCTCTGAGTGATTGTAAACGAATCCATCATTTTGTGCTTTGTTAAGATACTGCTGATGTTGTACGTGCATAGCTACCTTACACTGCATTTATTATAAATTACTCTACGTATTACAGAAAATATTGCAACGCAAAATAGCAATTTCACTACTGGTCTAGACAGGTTATCAGATTTTTAGTCACTCTTTATACCAGTGACTGCATTAAAGTACCGCGAGAGCGATTCGAAAGCATACGGAACCATCTGCTCTCCAGTCGCTCTCGTGGTACTTTGATGTCATACGCCAATCGATCGGTCTGCGCAGCATAGCGAAACATAGGCGAGTCGTATAAAACACCAATTCATTCAGGAACGAAACTAGTGAACATCTTTATGAGCGAGTAATCATTCACTGAACCAACTCGTACAACGAAACATGAGTGAGTCATTGAATTATACACCTAACCGACTTGTTCAAAAAACACCAGTTCATTTAGAACTCTCTGTGGTCATTAAAAATCCCAGGATGTCCTTCGAAAAAGAGTAGGGGTGTAACCCCTACTCATCCTGGCCAAATTTGCCCCTTGGCCTCTGTCCATCATGGCCTCCTAATCATCCCCATATACTGATTGGCTTCATCACTGTCTCCTCTCCACCGATAAGCTGGTGTGTGGTGGGCGTTCTGGCGCAATATGGCTGCCGTCGCATCATCCAGGTGGATGCTGCACATTGGTGGTGGTTGAGGAGATCCCCCCTTCCTTGTAAAGCGCTTTGAGTACCTAGAAAAGCGCTATATAAATGTAACGAATTATTATTATTAGAAAAAGTAGTGCCAGGCCCTGTCCTGAATGGCACACTTCATATGCACTTTCGGTCTTGTGGACTTACAATGGCTGCCGCGTGCGCATGTCCAATAAGAGACCGTAGGGTGTCTCAATTGTCATTTTAGGGTCTTTTTGAGCGGTCAATCAATTCACTGAACCAATTAATTCAAAACACAGATTCATTCAGGAGGATCAAAACAAGTGGACATCTTTATGAGCTAGTCATTATTCATCCAGCCGATTCGATACAAGCACACATTCATTCAGGCATGACACAATTCAGTCATTCAGGTAATTCATTTGATTTGTTAAAAATTAATGATGATCATTAAATAAACAAAACTACTGTTTGTTACTTAGGCTTCCTTTGTAACTATTTGTAACTAAGTAGCCTAACTGCCCATATTGTGTAAGTTACTGATGTATAAAAGCAATGTCACACTCGCAATACAAAACATATAGAGAGGAGAAGAGTGGGGAAAAATAAGAATGTGTGACAGAGAGGTAGAAAAAAAAGAAGAGGCAGAGGCAGTCAGGGAGGGTGTCAGTAAATTCAGTGTGTGCACATGCTTGTATGACATGGGATGCCTCTGTCTTCAAAGGGAAAGCTTATCAGTTTGTCCTCTCAGGTGAATCCTCGAAACCTCCTTATCGTTTCTCCATCCGTTCTTTTCTCTATCCCAATTCTTTCTCCCTGTATTGTTTTTGTTTATTTTTTTTTAAGCCCTGCTTGTATCCGTTGAGTGCACAGTTACGCGTCTCGCATTCCAACTCTCAGATTCGACTGTACAAATTATACATCAAAGCTGGGGAATTGGATCAGTTACAGCGCAAGTGAATTAGAGCGAGAGAACACTGGCATTATTGTGACTGACAGGGACACACCCACTTTATGATGTCACGGGCTCTCAGGTCCAGTAAAAGAAAGATTTCAAATAGATAAAAGTGTTTTTATCGCGTGGGCTTGTCAGTCCAAATAAGCGATTTATTTCATTCATCTTCTGGGAAACTTGCAATGGCACGCCTGTTTGACTGGTTTCACTGGTAAAGCATGTCTTTAACTATTTACAAGGCCTTTGCATGATAACAGTGGAGGTTAGCATCTTGCCGTAGCTTTGTTGTTAATGGTGATCTCAAGGCTGCACAAAAGAAAGATTTTAGAACGGCGTTCCTTTGAATTTGCTCGGTGGATAAAATGCAAGTCCTATTTTATCTACAGCACATTTAAATAAATGAGTTCAATGATAAGTAAAGGGACAGTTTACCATTCTGTCATTTACTATCAACCCTCATGTCAATCCAAACCTGTATGCCTTTTTTCTTCCATGGATTAAAAGCTTTCAAACTTCAAAAAAGACTGAAAAGCACCATAAAAGCAGTCCATATGACTCAAGTGAAATATTCAGTCTTTTGAAGTCATACTGATAGATTTGTGTGACAAATAGATAGAAATTCACTGAATGAAAATCTTGACATCTGCCCTAGTTTTCCTTAGCATAGCAGCATAACTAAAGCATAACAGCGTGTGTGTGTGTGTGTGTGTGTGTGTGTGTGTCTACAGACAATTGGTCCAAAGGAAGGATGGCAGGTGTATAGTTCGGCACAGGATGCAGACGGACGCTGTATCTGCACAGTGGTCGCACCGGAACAAAACCTCTGCTCCAGGGATGCCAAGAGCAGGCAGCTCCGACAGCTGCTGGAGAAGGTCTCACGTATAATAAACACACACATTTTATCTCTCTTCTTTCTTTTTCTGACATATGTATATACGTACATACTCTACCGTTCAAAAATGTGGGGTCAGTAAGATTTGAAATACTTTTATTCAGCATTAAATTGATCAAAAGTGGCAGTAAATAATTTTACAATGATAAGAAATTTTTTTCCTATTACTCCAAAAATCCACAAAACATCCATCCAGCAAAATATGACACATTGTTTATATAAATAAGAAATATTTCTTGAGCTCCAAATAAGCATATGATTTCTGATAGATTATGTGACACTAAAGACTGGAGTAATGATGCTGAAAATTCAGCTTTTCCATCACAGGAATACATTACTTTTTAAAATGTATATAAATAGAAAGTTATTTTAAATTGTTGTAATATTTCACAATGTTACTGTTTCAAATAAATGCAGTCTTGGTGAGCATACTTTCAAAAGCATAAAAATCTTACTGACCCCTAACTTTTTCAAGGTAGTATATATACACACATTCATCTTTTCCCCTAAATATATTAATGGAAATTAAACTTGCCAATTCATTTTTGCAACTGAATATTGACGATATTTAATACTATTAGAACATCTTTTTCTGAATGTTCTCATACTAATGAAAGGGTGCAAAACTAGCCTACTCTGACGGTCTTTCGGAAATGTAATGGCCTATTAAACAGGCGCATTAAAATCATGATATTCACAATGTTTCTTATATAGTAATACCTATTACCTATACAATAATACCTACTGTCAGCACATGCATTGCGAATATAATGTGAATATTCGAAATATTGCAAAGCCCTGTAATATCACAAGGTTTTTTCACTCTGCATTTCTTCTTGCTTTCTGTTCTTTCTATCAGCGCACACACACACAGGCATCATTTGGCTAGTGTATATTGTGTCGACAACTAATGTACTGTTTTGCCTCGGGGATTCACATTTCAGGAGCTACAGTACTGTACAGCTCACCACTAATACTGACATAAACAAACACACACACTTGTCCTCTTGCTCTTTATTTCTCTCGGTCTCTCAATCACACATTACATATTGCCCTCCCCCAACGTTTTTATCCTCTTTTGTCACTCTCATTCCCACTTAGGACCTTTAAACACACACACACACACACACACACACACACACTCACAGTAAAAAGCAATAGCACTCATGTGTGCTTCCATTGCATTCACAAGAGGCTGATTTTATGCAGGTCATTAATACCTGATTTTATGATAAATGATACATGCCTCAATTCAACGGGAGCCTGACTGCCGTTAATATTGATATGTACATTTATTAACGCATCCATTTTCCCTATAGCCTGAAAAGAAATCCCAGGCCTCCATCTCATTCATGATTCATGGATTTCCACTTTTCTCGCGCACTAGTCAAGGCAGCTAATCAGACAGTTTGATGGGGACAAACACCAAGAGATTGGAGTGACTGCTATGTTTTTTGTTTTTTTATCAGCCCCTTTTTAAAAATTCATTAATTGTAGTCAGTTTATCCATAACATATGCAAAGAAATGTGTCTTTGGAAAGTGCTTCTCACCCGCTGAAGTTGAAGGAATAGTTCACACAATAATAAATTCATCTACTTACCCTCTTGTCGCTCAAGCAATGTATTGTTTTCCATAAAACAAATGTCCATGGTGACCTGTGGCTGGTCAAAAGGAGCAAAACAAACAAAAAAGTATTATACATATGAATTGGATTTTTTGTTTACTGCATGATGCAAATGTTCAAATTTCTCATGGTTTATTTTACATCTACAATATTGCTCAAACGTTTGGGCATTACATTTTTTTTTTCTTTTTTTTTTTTTTCTTATGCTCAACAAGGCTGCATTTATTTGTTAAATAATATTTTTTTTAAATGTAATTTATTCATGTCATGCAAAGCTGAATTTTCAGCATCATTACTCCAGTATTCAGTGTCACATGATTCTTCAGAAATCATTCTAATATGCTGATTTGGTGCTCAAGAAACATTTCTTATTATCAAATGTTGGAAAACAGTTATTTTTTTATGAGAACCACCCCTAGTTTAGTCCTACATCTTACCTTGTGCTTTTGTGATGCAGGTGCAGAACATGTCTCAGTCCATTGAAGTCCTGAATCTGCGTACGCAGCGCGATTTCCAGTATGTCATGAAAATGGAAAATCAAATGAAAGGGTTACGGACCAAATTCCGGCAAATTGAAGAAGACAGGAAAACTATAATGGCTAGAAACTTCAAGGTATGTTTTTTTTTTATTAGGTTACAAAAGATCTGCTGCTTGGAAATGCAAACATCAGCATTGGGCATTGGGTGTTATGTCAAAACGCTAAACATTTGCAGGCCTATAATAGAACTACATGCGTTTCACGACTAAACATTGTATAAAGCATAACAGCCTGTGTGTGTGTGTGTGTGTGTGTGTCTCTACAGGAGCTGAACGATCGTATGGATGAACTCCAGCCACTGATTCCTGTGCTAGAGCAGTACAAAACAGATGCTAAGCTGATCTCTCAGTTCAAAGAGGAAATCAGGAATCTTTCTGCTGTGCTGACGGGCATCCAGGAGGAGCTGGGAGCTTATGACTATGAGCAGCTCTATCAGAGAGTCCTCAGCCTGGATAGCCGTCTACGAAACTGCATGAGCAAACTCAGTAAGTACAATCCACAGCTATCGTAAGTACTGACGGAATTTACTGCAGTTCAAGCATTTTAAAGGGGCCATATTCCACTGTTTCATATCATTTTACATTACATTAGAATTAACTGCTACTGTATTGTATTTGTAACTAACCTCTGCTTTGATTGGCTGAACCTTTGGGTTAACCAAACATGCTCAGCTGTGCTTGATTTTATGGCGCAGTATGCATTCATATTTACTGAAATGAATTTTGCTTAAAGTGTATTATAGTACAACCTGCAAAAGAAAGTTGCAGAGTAATGTTTCAATTAAAACTAAAAATATCTTGCCCAAAGCAAAACATAACTCAGATTTGACCTCCAGCTACAGTTTGTCCATATCGGATATTCAATTACTCTTAGTGAACGTCAAGCAAGGCAATTAAATAACAATGTGTTTTCAACAATCTTCACATAACACCTGTGATTCTGATGATGAAGTGCTAAAAAGCCTTACAATATGAATGAGTTAGTTAGGCAAATTCAGCAGATGTTCTAATATGTTATTAACATCTCTGATAATTACATCCTAGCGTTGGGGTTTGAATGCACTAAGCTAGTATATCATTAAAAGTTGCTGCTGTTTTTTTTACATGCACCGAAAGCAAGTCTTTAAAAGGAATGAAATTGCTTCTAGGAAACCAGCCATTTGAAAAAGAGATGATGATGATGTTAAAAATAAAGAATATTAATTTGGAATTTTTATAGCATGTGGGAAATTAATGAAAATCACCGGCCCTGTGACGATAAAGACATCTGGGACGCGGTTTGGCGCATGGATGACCGACCCTCTTGCATCTCCAAGAAATAACCGGGTGAGTTCTGGAGGGGGGCGGTGCTATGTTCTTCAAGCTGATTAATGTTCTGACATATACCTGATTAATCTTCTTCCTTCCCAGGATTGCTAACAACCGGTTTCCACCAGGTGTAAAATAATTTAGTGAGCCACTCATCTACATACTCTGTCTTTTTCCCACAGATTTGGTATATGGACACTTACACCAACAGCAAGGTGGTTCGAGAGTATAAAAGTATTGAAGACTTCATCTCCGGTCAGGAATCGCGAACCTATTACCTTCCCTTTAAATGGGCCGGAACCAACCATGTGGTCTATAATGGCTCTCTGTACTACAACAAGGAGCAGAGCAACATCATTGTCAAATACAGCTTCGAGACCGGACGGGTTCTTGCCCAGCGTGCCTTGGAGTACGCCGGCTTCCACAACGTCTACCCCTACACCTGGGGAGGCTTCTCGGACATCGACCTGATGGCGGATGAGCTGGGTTTGTGGGCCGTATACGCCACCAATCAGAATGCAGGAAACATTGTGATTTCTCAGTTAGAACCGCAGAC
This sequence comes from Rutilus rutilus, assembly GCF_951802725.1. Classification (NCBI taxonomy): domain Eukaryota; kingdom Metazoa; phylum Chordata; class Actinopteri; order Cypriniformes; family Leuciscidae; genus Rutilus; species Rutilus rutilus. Next base: position 9,545,268 of record NC_140228.1, read on the forward strand.
GCTGGAGGTTCTCCAGACGTGGAACACGGAATACTCCAAAAGGAACGCAGGCGAGTCTTTCATGATCTGCGGCACGCTGTACATCACCAATTCCCATCTGACCGGAGCCAAGGTGTATTATTCCTACAACACAAAGACCTCGACGTACGAGTACATGGACATCCCATTCCACAACCAGTACTTTCACATTTCCATGCTTGACTACAACGCTCGAGAACGGGCGCTTTACGCCTGGAACAATGGACATCAGGTCATTTTCAACGTCACGCTTTTTCATGTCATCAAAACCGAAGATGATTCCTAATGGACAGTATACAGTGTGGATATTGAATTTATTGTTATTTTCTACGCATTCATGGTTCCTTTCCCAAATGTTAATAAGACATGTTGCCTTTACTTCACCATAGACTGTGATTTGAATTGAGCATCGTCTCGCCTTAGGACCGATGACACATGAAGACTTGATGATGCCACGCCATTACAAACTGAAAGATTTGTGTTATTTTACTCATCTTCTCATAGCTGCTCTGAAAGTTAGGTCTTACTTGCAATATTTCACAATGTGAGCCACAGATTGCTCAACTGCATGAATGTCTGATTCTTTTGCCATCCTTTACGTGGTATTTGTATATCAGAAATCCCATTTTCTTATATAGTGATGTACTTTTGGCAGCATTAATTTGTCCAGACTCTCCTGGTAATATCTTGTTGTGTCAAGTTTAGTTGTACAAACTGTAGAGCTCTGAATATGAACCTATGTAAACGATTGTAACATTCATTGTCTCTGTGAGAGGAAATATTTTATATTAAATCTAGAACAGAACAATAAATCAACTGGAATGAAGCCGCAAATCTACATCCATAAATGTAAACAACAGAACAGAAAGGAGCCATGTGCGACACAGAGCAATTTCGTCGGAATTCAGCCCCGAATTCACGGGGGTTATAATGAGGTCATTTGCTGATGATTGTGACAAGCCCGAATGCGGTTGCGTTCACATTAATTTACAGGCAGCCCTTCTCACTTGATGACTTTGAATGCTGTCCTATGGCATTTTCAATCAAGATCAAGGGCACAGGAGCAAGGAGGGGACGATTCCAACTCCTTTCTGCAATTTCCTCTCCCTTCATGTCTGTGTCAAGCCTCCCTGTCTGCTAGGGCACTGGGAATTTAAATGCACTTTTACCACCATCAATTCAACGCTAGGAATTGATCACCCACTGGGATTTACTACTGCTGTTTCCTCCCATCACGCCCAGTGCATCTCTTATGAATATTCGCCTACAACATAGTCTTGCAATAGATCTGCAATCAGAAAGTTTAAATTGCTTTTTAGTTTTGATGTTTTTGGAGTTTAGAGTTTCAATTACAAACCTAATTAGATCATTTAAATTGTTATTTTTTCTACACTTTCTCAATGTTTTATTGCCTATAATACTCCCAAATATTTAACCACTTAAAAGGAATAGTTCACCCCAAAAAATTCTGTAACGGTTTACACAGCATAATGTCTTTTAGACCTATAAAAGAGACTTGTGCTCTATATTGTGCATTTTCTGGAGCTATACAATAGGTTTTTGTTGTTGTTTTTTCTTTATTTATTAAAAAGATTTTTTTTTTACCCCTGCATTATGAAGTCACAATTTCCTGTGGGTCTATAAAACGTCCATTAGAGTTTTGTATTTTTTTTTGACCACATTATAATGAGGCCTATTTCACAAATGCATAAAACTAATTGGCTCAGCAGAGGAGTAATATCAATATGAATATAAATATTTTATACTGTTTTATCAGATGATAAAGCCAATACAGACTGATATTCACATTATCTTTTCAGCAGTCACCTGACAGTTTCGGTTAAGGCAGTGGAGTGTATTGTGCTCCACATTGCAACTCATTTTAAATTCCAGAGAATGTGCAAAAAAAATGAGAAACTCAGTGGGATGCCATACTATTTCTATTCTCCATCATTGCAGTGATATTTTTAGACCCATTTTTACCTTCTTCTGTAGCCTACTGGAAAAACTTGCCAGTGGAAGAAACACAAATAGTTTTATATACTGTAAATCCTATGAGACTTACAGTATATTTGCATTGAGATAGTTGTAACACTTTAAAATAAGGTTTCATTTAACATTAATTATGAACATGAACTCACAATGAACAATACTTTCTTAAATATATATTAATTTAGTTTATGTTAAACTCAACATTTACTAATATGTTTTTCAAGATCCAACATAGTATATTTGTTAATACACTGTGAAATAACATTTTTATAAACTAACATTAACAAAGGTTAATAAATGCTGTAAGAATATATTGCTCATTGTTAGTTTATGTATTAATTAATGAGACCTCATTGTAAAGTGTTAACATGATAGTATTATTGAGCAATATTCATATTAAAGGCCCTGTCAATCATTTTATCCCTAAAAACTCACCTTTGATCACCAAAATGACATATTTAAATGTTGTTTTTTCCTGAAAATGCCTTAAAATAGCTTGAATGTAACTCTACACCCTTGCCTCGTTTATGAATCTGCTAATTATCCCCGCCTCCACTAACTCACGCCAGCTCAGAAACTCGTTGACGATCACACGTTGACCTGATTGGTAGTTGTTGACGTCAGAAACAGCAGCGATTTCAAACCGTGTTTTTGAGACTGTCTTTGGTTCGTCTTTACTTATGAATTTGCACAAGGTTTGTCTTAAAGCATATTAAAAACACCACATATAAACAACATTAAAAACTTGATTTTCACCACAGGGGGACTTTAACACATTTGGTTCTAGCCCTTCGTGGTACTTGTTCTGCGAGATTATTCAGAGAATTTGTAGAAAAAAATATTCTGATCTCTTGAAAAGTAACATCACAAAATAAAATAAAATGCACAACATTCCCAAGATCTTTTGATGAAATGCAATCATACTTTTAATCTGTTCTCCATTCAAAGCATTTGTTCACGCTCTCTCTTCACTGACTAGTCAAGAAATTAAGTCTTGAGTTTAAAAAGGAAAAGAATGCCGGAAGGGAGGCTGCATAATAAATAAACAAACTTCTGACTTTTCAGTGACTTTTAGAAACCGTTCTTATTTTATTGAGTTTTCTTACAGCATTTAGAGTCTATTCTTGAGTCTATTATGTAATGAAAAACACCAATCTGACTTTTGCTCTTCTCCAGAAAGACATCTGTCTGCAACACTGATCTAATCTGTAGCTTGAGCTGATAGCATCTGTCCTTAATGCCGAACTGGCTTTAGTCTTATTTTTAAAGATCATTACTTATGTGATTATGCATATGAATTTGAATATGGCATGGCTGTTGTATTTTGAGTCTTACACTCTGATCTTCACTAGAAGGACAAACTTCTTGAAGTCCTGCTGTTTCCCGAGGGAGTTTGTTCTCCGGCCCTCTGAACCACCAATTAAAAGGCAGATAGTGTACAGCTGGGCGTTTTATGTCTCAAATGTTTTTCTTTAACAGCAGACTTATCTCCCAGCAGGAGTTTTAGATCACACAATCTGGTGGTCGACTTGATTCTTGATTAAAGGAATTCCCTTTTCTTGTAAAATTGAACAATTAACATCAAAACATCATTGCCAAATTACGTATACATATGCAATATTGCCATAGACATTGCAGATTAATTTATGATTGTATATCATAGGGCTGTCAGTCAATTTGAATTATAATTAAATTATAGTCAGATTCATAGATTGAATAATTAAAGGTACACTATGTAGCCTACCTATTTTTGTACAAAGTTAACAGAATATAAATTATGACACAATACATCATCAATGCAAAAATAAATGTGTCTTCCCCTGATTCACTGTGGTAAGCTTATCATAAGTGTTTTTTTAGACCTAACGGGATGGTTTTCACTGGAAATAGCGTACATACAGTACTGTGCAAAAGTCTTAAAGGGATAGTTCACCCAAAAATTAAAATTCTGTCATCATTTACTCACCCTCAAGTTGTTCCAAACCTGTATGAGTTTCTTTGTTCTGCTGAACACAAAGGAAGATATTTGGAAGAATGTTTGTGACCAAACAGATCTCGGTCCCCATTGACTACCATATTTTTTTCCTACTATGGTAGTCAATGGGGACCGAGATCTGTTGATTACAAACATTCTTCCAAATATCTTCCTTTGTGTTCAGCAGAACAAACAAACTCATACAGGTTTGGAACAACTTGAGGGTGAGTAAATGATGACAGAATTTTCATTTTTGGGTGAACTATCCCTTTAAGCATGTTAATACCCCCCCCCCCCCCCAAAATGGTTTTAAGTCAGATATTTATATATTTTGCTGTAGTAAAAGTGCCAGTAGGAAATATCAGTTTACATTTCCAAACATTCTTTTTTGCCATTAATTGTAATAATCCAGTGAGATTTCTGTATGCACAAGGAATCTGACAACAGCCAGGATGATCTGATCTCACCATCATCGAGTCCGTCTGTGATTACATGAAAAAACTAAATCCAGAAGAACTGCGGGAACGTCTCCAAGATGCTTGAAGAAACCTTCCTCAGAATCACCCCAGAACAGACGAGAGTCTGTTGGCAAAAAGAGAATGTGACAGAGCTTGTAATAAAACAAGAATCAACATTGGCTTTTTAAGAGATGGCAAGAACTGAGGGATTTGAAATATAAAAGAGACTCAGAGATGGCTTTTTTTTACTACTCAGCAGGGGAGTAAGGTATTTTACTGAAAAATCTGATAAATCGCCATTTGTAGCTCTCTAACAGAGTTAATTGTAAAGCATTAATAAGTGTGAAAGGTCATTTCATTATGGGTGTTGTAGTGCTGTGCTGGAATTTATTTTCAAGGAAGTGTACCATTAAAACAACATGGGTCTAATTCACTAACCATGAATGATAAACTGGAATACTAAAACTTATTTGTAGCCTATAAACACTGGGTTCAAATAAAAAATTTCACATAGATATTATATTTCATCAATAACTTTGCACCTAAATTAACATCATTCAAAAAAGATGATATTCTATATGACTGATATTCTATTGTCAGTTTGTTCGAGGTCAAGCGATAGCAGTATCACTTTATTTTCTTTCGTTTTTGCATAATAAATTGCACTATATTAACATGTTCAAATTTATGACACTCATAAATTGCTTTTATTTCAAAATCCCAAAAGCTCTAGAGAGAATTCGACACAATTTGAATGAAAAAATATGAAAGCCAAGCCTCATGATACATGTTCAATCTCAATAGCTCACCGCATGTAGATCAGTATTTACTGAACAACCTTTGATTATTTCCCCACACAAGCCTAGAATACCAACATTGCCTTTTGCCATGTTGTCACCGGCCCAAACTAAAGCCGAGAGTAATTCACCGGCAGATCAACAGCAGTCTGCATTTCATTTCACATTGAAAGGTGTTTAAAAAAAAACATCACTGATTTCCATATCAATCACGGTAACCTGTTATTTCTGTACCAGTGTGTGCGTGTATATGTGTGATTCGTTTCACACAGCTCGCCAGTGTTGTATTATTGGTATTCTTTATGATCCCTCCACTGCTGGTGTCGCCCAATGTTATGTTCGAAAATGTAAAGTATTATGGTCCCCCCTTCTACACCCTGACAAAGGCACATCAAATCTTTGTGAAGGATCTTTGAAATGGAGAGAGGTAAGAGCCTGGGGGAAAGGTTTTCCACTACCATGAATTTCAATAAAGACACAAGGGAAAGACAGAGTATAATCAGCACAACTCAACAGTCCATTCCTGCCTAATCCAGTCACATTGATACTAGCAGTGTCAAATTAATATGCTCTCCCTCAATGTCCAATTACTGCATATTCCATAAAAAAATCCAATTATTATCCTTATCATTGCGGTTTCTTATCTGTCTTTATGTGCCAACAGGCCACGTTGTCGCCTCTGATTAAAATGTGAGATTACAGTATTGAAAACACCACACAGACTCACTGGTGAGACATCTTTAAGAGCCATAAAATGGACACAAATCAAGTTGGCAGGTGACACTCAGATAATTTGTGGTTATCCTTTGCTGAAAATGCAAGCATAAAATCAATTTGCTGTGCTGTGTGCATACAAATGTAGTTTCATAACTGGAATGAAACAAAGGCAAACAAATCAATCTCTCAATTGAAAGTTATAGAACTCAGTGAACTTGTTTCTGATTGAGGCGAAATATGGAAATCAAAATGAAGGCTGTTTTTTTTTCTTTAGCCTTTCACTGCTATATTTTATGTTTGAAAAGTTAATAGAAACAGTCTTTATAATTCTAAATAGCTGAAAATGATTCAGGGAAACAAATGGCTCTGTTTGAGTATAGCTCCAGTTGTTTGGGGTCCAGACTTTTAGAAGAGAGAGAGAAAATCATATTTGAGAGAGAGAGAGAAAGAGCGAAAAATCAATATTGAATCACAGGCTGCATAATCTGACATCTCAATGCTCAGCCAATGAATTATCAGGCAATGGATTTCTTAATGTCATAATATATTTAGTTATTTTATTCAACAGTTAAGTTTTATATAATGTACCATAATGTCATTTAGACTATAGTGACACATTCCGTGCGTTGTTGGACTCTTACAGGAAAAAGGAGGAAAGCTGTGTCTGTATAAATGAAAAGTGATTAGATATTATTCACAGCCTTCCTAAAGAATGCAACACAAACTGGATGCGTCACGTTCCGGAAAGAAGTAATCACTCAGCTGTTATTTACATTCTAGTTTAAATTAAATTGTCCTCATAAATCTTAGTTTCGCCACTATATTTCCTTCTGTTCCTTCTGTTCCTTCTGTTCTTTTGAAGCTTCATAAAGTTGTTGGAGGGCTTTATTTGTATGGATTTATCTTCATTGGAGAATGTTTGTGGGGGGTTCTGAAAATATTTGTGTTTAATATGCTTGAATGGCTGGTCAGCTAATAGTAAAAATAAGTGCTAAACATGTCTGTATATCCATGCTGTGAAGCACTATAAATGCAAATTGAGGGAACAATGTAAATACCATCACATTTGCATCAAAAGGCAGACTGAGCAAAGCACTTAATTGGAAAATTAATAGATTCCACATGATCAGTTATAATCAAAGTGACACCGTTTGATCAAGTGATGTTTGAAAGAATTGCTGTGTACAGATTGCAATTAAAAAAAAGTTTTTTTTAATGTCAGTTGCTATTACTGAATGGTGTTTACTGTAGGTGCTAGGGCATTGCTCTATGGTTGCTAAGGTGTGCTGAGTGGTTTCACAGTAGAGTGTTGCTAGGCGGTTGTTACTGTGTCCTATAAAGTCCGTTTTATTTTTTCCCAAGTTCCGTTTTATCTTTGTCCAAAGTCCAGTTTTTCTGGATTCTTTTTTTTTTTTTACTCCATTTCAATGGTTAAATTACATTTTAGTAATAGACAAAAATCATGTATAGTTAATTACATTTGTAAAAAAAAAAAAAATCTTTTTCTCAGATCTCAAATGAAGGCATAAAACATTAATTTCATATATCTTTTAATTCATATGAAATGAACAAACTTTTTGTCAAACAAAACATTTTAATTAAAACATGGAAGAAAATGTTTGATTATTCCTTAAAAAATGATAATTATTGTTATTATTAGTGTTAGTATTATTATTACATTGAGACATAGCTAAATTATACTGCACAATAGTAATCTATTTCTGTCACAATTTCTTCAAGTTAAACCAAACTTGTATTTTGACAGGTTTTATTTTGACGGTTGTCCGCGATTCCGTCTGCGTTTTCCGCATTGCGGAAATCATAGCGCCCTAGCTGTGGTTGGTTGTTAGAGTGCTAATGTGTTCTGAGCAACCTGATTTCAGAGGAAAGTATAACTATGTTATGAAATTGCGATTTTGTTAGAATTGTGAATGTGAATCGTACAAAAACGTACGATTATTAGAAAAAAATAAGCACGAAGGTACACCCCAACCCAAATCCTGATGCGGTGTTGTACGAAAATGTATGAATGAGATCGTACAAATTCATACGAATTAGCCACCAATTCGCCAAAATGTAAAATAGTTACGAACAGAGGTGTCAAGTAACGAAGTACAAATACTTCGTTACCTTACTTAAGTAGAAATTTGGGGTATCTATACTTTACTGGAGTAATTAATTTTCTGACGACTTTTTACTTCTACTCCTTACATTTTCACGCAATTATCTGTACTTTCTACTCCTTACATTTTAAAAGTAGCCTCGTTACTCCTATTTAATTTTGGCTTGTTTTCATTCCGGCTTGTCGTCGTAAAAAAAAAAAAGAGTCCCGCCTCCTGAATACACATCGCTAAACTGATTGGCGTTGTGGTGTCTTTCTAACTTGGAGAGGCTGTAGTCACATTTGGTTGTGCGAAGCGCCAAAACTCCTCCGAAGGAAACCTAGATGCGGTAAGCGAGGGAGAAATCGGGGCAAATCGGGGCAAGATTTTTTTTTTCTTACATTACTTTTACTTTTATACTTTAAGTAGTTTTGAAACAAGTACTTTTATACTTTAACTTGAGTAAAAAGCTTGAGTTGATACTTCAACTTCTACAGAAGTCTTTTTAAACCCTAGTATCTATACTTCTACCGGAGTAATGAATGTGAATACTTTTGACACCTCTGGTTACGAATTGTAGAAAAGTAGAGTGTAGAGTGTAAAAAGCAGCAGTTGAACCTAGTTGGCTGACTGTACTGCACACGATCCCCTTATCATCCCTTTGGCATTGACTTACAATGGCAGCTTGCTATAAAGCGATGCTTAAAATGTCATTGAGAATAATGAGTCCAGTGCCTGTCTCGGCCTGCAACTCTAAACTCATCACTCCCATGTTGATCACTCTCCTGGATGAGTTCCATAAGCGACTCCCTCGACTTGAGCAGGGCATCATTTGAGACCTCAACAAGCTCCCAAGGGAGAAAAAAAGCAGATTGCTAAGAGAAGACGAAGGAAATGTTGCAAAGTAACAGTGTATAATTGTTGCAGCTGCAATCAAGCCCTTAAATGTGAAAATGCATTTTAAAGAAGACCCTGTGGTGGAAATCACGTTTTTAATGTTGTTTATACGTCTATGTGGTGTTTTTAATATGCTTTAAAACAAATCATGTGCAAATTCATGTAAACACCATTGCTAAGTATTTTCTCCTTAAAAGTTCAGTGAACCAAAGACAGTCTCAAAAATACGGTTTGAAATCGCTGGTGTTTCTGACGACACAAACTACCTTGTAACCAATCACGTCAATGTGCAGGCGGGCTTTAGCATATCATTAACTATGTTGTGAAGCAGGGGAGTTTCAAGAGAAGCCAAACCAGTATATTTTTCTGTTGATATGAAAAATCGTGTACATTTAGCAATATAGCTGGTGAATTATGTATATGATGTATATTACGAGGTTAAGATGAACTGTATGCCCTTCTCCACTGACGTTCTATGATGTTCAAAGCATTTCTAAGGATACTGGTTTTTAGAAGGCAGCTGTCTGACTCTGAGGTGGCGAACGGGAACATGGTTTGTGTAACATTAGCAACACATTATAAGCTGTTTGATAGCAAAAGGCTAATCATTTACCGTTATGTGTCCGACGTTGTAAAGAGGTCAAAGGTCTCTGAGCTGGTGTGAGTGAGTGAAGGCGGGGCTAATTTGCATATTCATGGATCTGCATATACTAAATGAAGCAAAGGAGTAGAGTTTTTAATTTTTTTACAGGAAAACACGTTTAAATATATATATTATGGTGATCAAAGATGAGTTTTAAGGGATAAAATTGTTGACTACAGGGGGACTTTAAGATATTTTTTACCTCCCTCAGTTTCAGTTGATCTGCAATACAGAGATTATTCTGCCTCTATAATTATTCTCAGTGACAAGAAAATGTGACCACAATGGAATTGGTTGATTCCAAATAGATGCAGGAAAGTTCAAGGCAATAAGAAATTAAAGGTATTATTTGCTTTGCATGTGAGGTTAAATTAATCCACAAAAGGTCTGCTCCAAAAAGACCATCCCTGTTTGCCCTGAGCCCTTATCTTGTCCCAACAGAGGGAGATGAACATGCATGTTTGTGCAAGGACTGTGTTGTTTGTTGACTGACTGTGTTTGCATTATATTGTGTTAACGTACATGTGGTTGCCAAGATCACATTTGCATGCAGTAAGTTGGTCAGTTCCCATCTCAAAAAACAAGGTATGAACAAGATAATGTCACTTGCACATATTCTAGACACATTGGTGCAAATGCAGGGGATGTTGGTTCAAGTCTGGCCTGTACAATGACTGATCATGGATCTTAGTCTCTTTTTCATTAATGTCCAATTAAATACAGTGGCTACTTTTGACTGTGATGAGTAAAAGTACAGTTCAGTTCATTCTGTTGGTGTATATGGGTCATTCAGCCCAAAAATATGTATCAAAAACACAAATATATTCTGTATTACTGTATTCACCGTCTGACTGACCAAACACAAATATATAAAGCCCATAACGTCATAAAACATCATTATTACCAAATGTGCCACAAAAGGGAGGACTTCAAATAAACATCAGTACAACATTGATTTAGTCTCCTTAGAAATTAATTACGGGAGTCACTCACCTGTTTTTTCATGAGTGAACAGAAGTCTGTATGGCATGGAAAATGTTCTTCGGCTCTGTAATTACTTTCCCCTCTATGCACAGACTTTAAACGAATTAACTTTTTGTTCCACGGCGAAAAAGAACATGTGAATGTGTCACCGACCGCATGGTTCAGCGAGTGCCTTTCTTTGTAAATAACATCATGTAATCTTGCTTCTCGACCGAGAGAAACAGCCTGTGACATGATAGATGGGCCGCAGAGATGAAAGATGCTTAATCACGTAAGCCGCTGCATTTCAAGGACTAGATGTTCAGTCTCTGCTACGATAAATAAACCTAATTCTGAAGTCTATTTTGCTGAAGCAAACGAGAAGCGGTGTGAAAGGGAATGCAGTAGCAGGGGCTGGCTGTTCATCTGATTTGTTTTCAGCATTTTAGTTCTCATCAGACGGTCCTCTGGGATTACTGTGTTCAGAAGAAAGGTCTGTGGGTCCGGCTTGACCTAACACGCTAGTGCCATGGTAACCGCCAGCTAGAGGGTAATGAAGGGCTTACCGAAAGCTATAGGCAAGACTTTCTTGAAACACAAACATAAAAACACATCAGTGTGACTCAGACTGTCCTCCATCACCCTTATGTAGTGCCCTTTTTTGCCTCAAAGTGTGTGTTGGGTCATATTGTGCGAATACTGTATTTCAGCATATCACCCTTTTTATGCATTTGTTTCATTTGACCTTATTTGTGCTGCTATTATTATTGCTTATACTTTTTAAACACAAACACTTTATAATAAGTATATTTTATATTTGTAATATGTATATAAGTTCCTTAAAATGTGTACAAACTCAGGTAGAGTAAAAGGCAAAAGCAGTGAAACCGCATGCTAGGTCAAAACAATACCGTACAATGAACAGAACTTAAATATAAAAGGCTAATGAACTAAAATACAAACAGGTATGCTAATTAATCAAATAATGAATAACCATGGTAACTAAAGACTGGCGGGAAACTAGAAGAAAGCAAACAGGTAACTGAAGAGAAACAAACTAAAAGTCCATGAAAAGGAAACTAAACACCAACTACAAGATAATCGGGCCGATTTTGGGCCCAATTCTCCCCTTCCGACAATCGTAGGTAAAGTCACGATTATCTTGATGGTTCTACAGATTATCTTATCAGATTTTGATGTGGTGTAACGTGTGTTACGATAGATTGAATCTGCTCGGAAGAACGTCAGGACCGCACCAATCTCCAATCATAAATATATAACGTTGAATATTACGATCAGAAATCCAGAAATCCTGTTGAGTGGGGGGAACCCTGAGGACAAATGCGCAAACACTCTGAAGATCGCCACGTGGAATGAAACGATACCCAATCAGAAAGCGAGCTGACAGAAGACGGACGCTTTTTCATTTTTCCTCCGCAAATTTTCTGTAAAAAGTCATTCAAACACTATGATCAACATTTCTTCTTGCCCGTCGTCCGCCATGTTTGTTTACTCTAAAGTCACGTTTGACTGCGAGAGATTTTCACAGACGGGACTCTGCTTGTTTGTGAATGGAATCTGATAGTGTGTGGAGTGCCGGGACCAAGACAGCACACCACACACTATGGGGACAAAACTGTTAAATCTTTTTACTGTCACTTGTGTTTGTGGTCTCTCACATTTTGAAAATCTGATAAGATTTAAAAATCTTAATGTGGGCCAGCTTTAAGATAGCAAGCTTTGACTGTGCTGTGGTTTATAGTTTTGAATCCTGTGCACTTTCCTGTGAGCACACAGGTGTCTGAACGTTTTTTTTTTTTGTATGTGACATGGGCCAGTAAACAACCACCCAGAAAGCAGATTGATATGCTATTGTTTTTTTATTCAGCCTTAGTGTTTCTCTTGCCAGTGATTAGCAGAGGTAAGTTCAGCTGAGGTTATTTGCCTATATCTCTCTCATTCAGCACACTCTCGTGGCAGGTCTCCACCTCTACTGAGCTGAGAGTCTGGAGCCCATCCAGACGTTCAATGTGCCAGGAGCAATGATGTACTCTGACATAGCAGGTGTGGAAGAGCTCTAGGTCTCTCTTGCTTTGAGTGAGGGATCCTGCCACGCTGTTAATAAGAGCTGGAGTGTCATGGTTGACCAGGCTGGAACAAGCAATGACTTCATCATAAAACAGTGAGTGGGGACTGACCGAGAAAATGGGCCACAAAGAGAAATAGAACATGATGCATTCAGCCCTCGCTATTCAAATATATGAATGAATGAAACTAGGCTTGTAAACATCAGACAGAATATCAAACCGGCACACATTTGAGTGCTCAGATCACTCGCGTCTCTATAGCTTCAAGTGGCAAAAATTTATTAATTTGGCCTATTATTTTCATAGTGAAATATTTAAATTAATTAAATACTAAGTATGATATTAATTAGATACTAAATTTAAATGTGATAGCATATTGTGTAAAAGTGTAAAAACAAAAATATAAAAATGAAAGAATTCACCATATCATTTGATTCCATGCTGAATTTAAGTCTATTACTTTGAAGCAAAATATTTAAAGCAATTAAATGCTGTTTTTAAATCACTGTTTTGAATATATATAAGCATATTTTAGCTTAATTTAGTGAAAAATATGTACACATAATGGCAGTACTCTATTTGAGATAGTATTGCTTTTGTGCCCAAAAAATATTGCTCTCATTGTAAAAAGAAATTACATCATCTGTGGAGAGTATAATAAACAGCCAATATCCTAGTAATATTCAAGTTAATAGGCAACTAGGTAATAGTGAGAATTGAACCCTAAAATAAAGTTTTACCCACACTTTTCTATGACATGGTGGCTTGTGGATCAGCAAAAATGGATGCTAGTGTTAGAAACCATGCATATTTTCCAAACAGAACAATAATTTCTGCAGTAGATCAGCATATGTTCATGCAAAATTACAATCATGGTTATATAATTGTATTTCCATCTGACATAGCTGGCCATTATGCAAAATACTTCCCTTTTTCTGTGTATTTTATATAGTATTAAACTCAACATGTTCTCAATCTAAAGTTTGCTCTTAATTCTAAATGTTTTGTTTTAAATTCTAAACTGCTAGAGGCTAATTGACAGAGCTCAGTTTGATAATCCGTTGGGTCCAAAAAGCTCACTTAACTGCAGATGCTCATAGCAGCTCTTTTACAGCCCGTCTGGCTTTGCTTTTGCTGCAACACGTGAGTATTGCTGACTAGCTTCTGCATTTTTCATCCTCGTCCTGTGGGGTATCTGTCTGCATGTAAAAGCTAATGGCCACACAGTGCCCCCCAACTGTCACCCACCCATTTTATCGTATTGTGACTCAGATGCCTCTGGCAATGAATCTGACCACCACCAAAACACTGACAGCGCTCTACACGTTTCACAGCGCTGGATGACTCTGTGCAGTGCATGACTGCTCGCTTTGCATGCAAATGCAGGTGCACAGAAGAAGGTGGGGCGTCCAGAGAGGACCACAGATTTTTCCATTGCTCAGCATGCTCACAAAAAGACCAAATGCCTGCGAGCACTCATATGTGAAACGGCGAAGACAGACGCGAATGATTGGGAAAGATTCAGGAGTTTAAACGCAAGGTGTGCGGGCAGAGTAATTGGGTAATAAATCACCGGAAGTCTGTCTGGCTGATGCAAGTTACTGAAATAATTACGTCGCTTTAGAGGCAAATGATTTCTAAAGTTGCAAAAGACTTTTATACTTGCCAGAATTCTGGGTTTCTGTCAGACATAGTCTGATTAAAGAAAAGAGGTCGGTCTGTGATGCACGTCCTTATGGTTGTTAGATAGTTTAGTGCAGGGGTGTCCAATCCTGCTCCTGAAACACACCAGAATCAGCTAAACAAGGTCTTACTATGCATACTAGAAACTTCCAGGGAGGTGTGTTGATACAAGTTGGAGCTAAACTCTGCAGGTCATCTGCCCTTCAGGACCGAGTTTGGACAACCCTGGTTTAGAGCCTGTGGCAAGGAACGTTCTCAGAACTTTGGCTAACATTCTAGCAAAGTTCTCTCAAAGTTATGAAAAAAAGTTCTTCCAGTAACATTAATAAAATGTTCATTCAAAGTTATCTGGTCTTCAATAATGTTCTCAAAACTTTAGCACAAAACACTATTTATACATTCTTCATGCAACTTTTTTTCTGAAATATTTTAGTTTGTGTAATGTTTTTTAAATGTTACTACTACTTTTAGAATGTTCAGAGAACATTCAAAAGTGACGTTCCCATAATGTTCGCAAAATGATCAACAGGAATGTTCCCTTAACATTGACGGGAAAAAAATCAGAGTGTCTATTTACACTAAGCGCAAATAGCCTGCCTTGTTAGCAGAGGCTATTTACACTAACTCCTCCCACTGACGTCTGATTGGGCCAGACAAAATTACGGATAACTCGCTCTACCTCCTTTTCCCCATCACATATCAGATCGGAAAGACATTTATTTAAAAAAAAAAAAGAAGAAAATTTTGGAAAAGTGGAAATAAAGTGTCTAACGTTAGTCTGGCTATCACCACTCAATCTTTTAAGATTGAACATTGATCTGGGGAGTCTGCTATGTATTTTCTACTGCACAAGAGGCGTGATCAACGGGGCATAGTTCAAATTACTCTGTACGCAATTGGATAGTCCTTCAACCAATCAGACCAACGATCCGGGTGACATACTCTAGGCAGGAAATGTGTAACCGAACCTGTTGATCACAGGGGGCCACTGCTCACCTGCTGTTAGCATTCCATTGACTCCCATTCATTTTGGCGTCACTTTGACAGCGAATAACTTTACATCTGAGGCGTTTAAAGACTCATATCTTACGTTATGGCCCCGTAGAAGCAGTTTTTGTAAAACTAGGCTAACGATTGCGTCATAAACACGCGACTCTCTGTCGCACAGTAGAGAAATTACCGTATGGACAGGAGGAGAAGCTCGCGGGCAATCGGGGGGATGTGGAGGCAAAATGACAAAATAATTAATCAGAATACTTAGCAAAAGTTTCTCCTGCTCCTAGCTCATGGACACCTCCTACTCACGCTCTCCGTCTCTGCAAGTTTCGGAAGGGAATGATTCAGATTTCTTTGGCACAGCTACTAGAAGACAGACGGGTTGCTCACGTCACATCTACGTCGTCAAGCTCAGTTTGAGTCTGCGCAGTACGCTCAGCCATCAGGAAGTGAGTGCTTCTAATTGACTTCACTTTTCTCCGTTGAATCCAATGGGGTCGCTGTGTCCATTTCTTTTACTGTCTATGGTTGATCAGCGGTTTGCAGAGGCAGCAATGGAATTGAGCGATTTTTGCAGGTTGTGCAAAAAAAAAACCATGAAAGTCAGTGGTATTTACACCCACTCGAGCGAATTGTTTGCTAAAAAGAAGCCATTGAGCATCGTCGAGAGGTTAAAAGGAATTGGACAGAGCCGTAACGGCTCTGGAATTGGAATCTTTGTGATTGGTTCCCGCAAATGTGTAAAGGAAGCAGGACAGATAAATAGCCTATACAGGTTTCCAGCCTGAGCTGCAGGGCGAAATCAAATCTAGTCTAACGTGCGTTTAATAATAAAGTGTTAATCATAGTGTTAGGGGTAGATGTAGGGAGGGCTTTATTGTCCCAATAAGGCAGCATCCATTTAATAATTGTAATAAATTATCATTTACACTCAATGTTATTATTGCCGTTTAATGTACAAAAACACTGAGGTGCAAATAGTATCTGCTAATATTTATAAGTATAAATAGCATCTAACTACTATTTACACTTATTTCAAAGAAAATACTGCTATTTTTACATATAGTGTAAACAGAATCACTATTTTCATTTAGTGTAAATAGAATGTATTGCTATTTAAACTTAGTGTACATAGCATCTATCGCAAAGAAAACATGTTATTTTCACTTAATGTTAATGTAATCTAGTTGCTATTTACACAGTGTAAATGGGAACTTAATGGGAACATTAGCAAAACGTTCTTAGAACATTTTAGTTAGCTGGGCTCTCAATATGGTTTTGTTAAATGAGAGATATTGAATACATTTCTTTACATCCTCTCTCTCCCTCTCAAAAAAGAAAAGAAATGTAATGTTTTGACGACAGTATAAAATCCTGTTGTTTCCGAGCTGAGGTGAACATAAAATGAGTCCAATAAAAAGCTCCCTAAAACAAAGAACACAAGAGGGATTTCCCTGCTGTGCCAGCTCACTAACATTCATTTACAAATTAAGTTAAGTCCCTTGTACTGAAGAAGGGAAACTGGCATGAAGCACAACGGTTGCTTTTAGTGCCACATCAGCTCTTTTTATTCACATTGGTCTCTGTGACATTAAGATGAGGCAGCAATTAGCCTTCTTCTGGCCCTCCATGAAAATTTTATTTATCCACTGCAGCCAAAACGCACCTACCAGGAAACACTCAGCACCTCAGATCTATATGGATTTTCTCTAATGAGCCATCTTAAACCTTACAATGGAAAGCAGACAGATGGTGAGGGAAGCAAATGAACAGGTGTTGTTTAGTAAGGATGAAGTCTGTATAGTTCAGGCAAAATTACAAGTGAGACAAAACACTTCACAAAGCCTCGAGATTGAAATCCTATCAAAGACATCAAAATGGAGTGAAAGACCGCAGACATCTCACTAAAATCCCGGCAAGGGAATGCCAAAGAACATAGAGTTCATGGATATGCAACAAAGCCGTGGGCTAAAACAAACACCATCATACATCATAAGTTACAAAAAGGCAGCACTAGCATAATACATGGTTAAAGAATAGAACAAAGAATATTACAAAAAGCAGCTTTCTCATTTTTTTTCTTGGATTTTCAGAGAAATGGTTTTCCCATGTATCAAATACAGCCAGTTATTATTCAGAATGATGAAAAGAATTATTGAAAATGCACAAATTAAAATGTCAGCTTCACAAAAGCGTCACTATTACATGCTTTAAAATTACATCAAGTTCATTTTTTTGATTATACTGCAGGGTTATTAAGTCTTCTATTATTTAAGATAATCAGGGTAGATTTGAAATCAGAATTGATTCCTTACCTGGGCTACTGAAATTGGCAGTGCTTTGAGATGCTAAGCAGATAATAAGCAGCAAAAGTCGAGGATAGAAAAGAAACATGTTTAAGATGCAGACCGAGTAGACTTGCAGGTTCAAGGCCAAAACTGTTGACTGCTGTGTACTGAAATAATAATTTTTAAATTAATTAATTAATTAAGCCTTCACCTAAAGACCTAAACGTTTATTTTCAAGTTGCAGAACACAAAAAAACACCAGAAGGCCATCTTTAGAGTTCTTTCAAAGGTGAAGGACCCAAGGGTTCAGGGTTTGGCTGATTAGCATGGCCCAATTAGTCCCTGTTGATGCTATAATTACACCATCTATCTATGCATTCACAATTAGTCCTGCATCAACCACAACTGCCACTGAGTTAGGCTAACTGAAATGTTATCCATTAGCTCCAGTGTGTGGCGTAATATTTATATAGGCCTTGTAGAGATTGTGCTTTCCGCATCCCGTGAGACTGCCTGTCGAAGTGGTATTAATCATAGATATCATATATAAACGCTAGATGTCTCGTGCGCGCTGCTGGCCAATGGAGGTCGACGTCCGCACGTGGCGGCCATCTTGCCACAGTGCGCTCGCTCACTGTTTAATGGTGCAAATACTTTAAAATAAGCATAACTTTCTCAATTTTCTACCGATTTTCAAACGGTTTGGTTTGTTATAAACGTCAGAGATGTAGTTATGAGACTACATTCATACACTGCATACATATGAAAAATTATAACATACATGTTCAAGCATTCGGAATTATAGCCACGTTAATAACGTTTGTAAGAAACCAAACCGTTTGTAAATCCGTCAATATTTCAGCGAGATATGAGGATTTGTGTGCGTGCTGATCATTCACCTTAATGCACAGAGCACTGAGACAAGATGGCCGAACGGTGATACCGGAAGTGACTGCGCCATAAGACATCTAGCGTTTATATATGATATCTATGGTATTAATAGTATGGAAGCTGGTTTCCGCCACAAAATACAATAAAATTAAAACAAGCTTCCTGTTTGTCAATCATCCCTTACGAAAAAGAAGTTTATTCAAGTGTTCTAAGAAAGTATACTTTCAGTCTACATTTTATATAGGCTACTTCTCAAAAATATACTTTATGTACTTCTCAGAAATATACTTAAAATTACACTTACATGCACTTTACTTATATTGAGAGAAAAGTCCAAGTATATTTGGCCTGTACTTGTACTCAATCTTTTGATCGAGATATACTTAAATGTATAATTAAGTATTCAATACTTGGCTTGTAGTTGTGTTAACTCTTTTGATCGAGTAGCCTATTAAATATACCTTTTTTAACATAGTTTTTCATACACCGTCTTATGAAACTTACATTGTTTGAAAATATTGATTAGAACATTTATATAAAACAGATATGTTTCTAATTCTGCGTATCTGAATTTTTGTGTAGGCTAGTCCACTTTCACTGTTATACGGTAGGGGGCGCTATGACACATCTTCTAGGACAGAATCTCCGGGTCAAAACACAGGAGAAGAAGAAGCTGAAACAAGTGATAGAAGATTGCTCGCTCAAATGTAAATAACGTGATCGTCAAACATTAAACAGCGTGTGAATCTAAACTGCTTAATATTACCAAATGAAATGAAGCGTAACCAATGAAGAGAAAACGACTGTGAATCTTTGGGGGTGTTGGACTCGATCTACTCCATCTGTGTTTTGATCATCGTTCTGAATCTGATCAAGGCGTAGTCTTTGACAAAAAATGTGATTTTACTTATTATTTATTTAAAATGTTGCCTTTCTTTATGAAACTTACCGACATTCAGGTTTTGATTTAAAAAAAAAGAATGCATGAAGCTAATAAAAGTACAGTTAAAGGTATTTTTCAAGTATAAAAAATATCTACATTTGAACATAGTAGTATACTGCAAGTGCAAAAATAATATATAAATAGTAAACTATAAGTATAATGTCATGTTCACTTAAAGAAAACTTAAAAGTATACTTGCAGTATAAACTACTAAACTAGTAGTTTACTGAGAGCACACTTCAGTGTGTACTTTCATAAACTAAAAAATTTACTACTTGTATTAAAATAGTAAACTACTAGTGTACTCATAAGTTCACTAGAACAGATGCATTACAAATGAGAAACCTAGTTGTGTACTAAGTTTACTACTCTTACACTTATAGTACACTTAAACGTATACTTTTATATACTAAGCATATTACTAAGATAATATACTAAGTATATTAAGCATTACTACATCCAAACCAAATATATCTTTTTGCTCTGGATGGATTAAGAGATGTAATTGTTCTTAAAATGTCTAATTCAGTGACTGCCTTTAAAGTAAAGGCTTGTTCCTCTGTATTAGCTAGACAAACTTCTGTGTACTCAGGGGAAAAAACATTATTTTTGTGAAGTTGTGACTACAGAATCAATAAAATAATGATTAAGTGCTTCGGCCACTTCAGCTGGATTATTAGTCAGCTTCCCATTTCCTATCAATTCAAGTGATGACCTATCTTTCTTTTTAATCTCCTTTTCATTTATTCAACTAGTTCCAGATTATGCCTTAGCTTTTCTGAGTGTCTTTACCACCTTGTTCCTTAACATAACAAAATGTTGGCTTTCATGACTTAACTTTCATTTATTAGTTTTTAAAGCAAGATCCCGTTCTTTCATCAGTTTTAAAATATCAGAATTTATCCAGGGGACAGTGTGCTTTTTATTTTTATGACTAAATTTGCAATCTTTAATAGTGTGCTCTAATACTTTGGAGAATATTAGTCTGTCTTTCTCCTGATCTTTTCCTATCAATACATCACCCCATTTAATATGATGAACCGCACTTCTGAAGTCATCTAGTTTATGTTTTGAGATGCCATAAGAATCATATTTCATTAATCAATCACACTGTTTTAGTAAATGTTTCAAATTTTCATAAAAACTACTATTTGAAGAGGGAGGACTATAAATTACAATTATTACAAAGGACATTTGTGGTGATAGAATAAGATTCAGGCCAATACATTCCTAATCCATACAATTTGACCAAGCGATTTCATTACAGTAAAATATTCATTTCATTTCATTTATTATACAGGAAAATTTAAAAGCAACAATTAAGTTACAATAAACGGGCCTGACTCAGTTTAAAAACTGGTTTACAGCAGGTTCCTGTTCTGCAGCAACATAGAACAATGATCACAATTTCGGCACATTTAAACAAAACATTATAACTAATTAAACAAATACAGACAAATACAACATTAAATACAAAAGGACAAAACTAAAAACAATACACAATCAATGCATGCATGTATGACTATCAAGAAGAAACAGTTTATATGACTTTTTGAAATATGCAATAGATGACAATGTTCGAATGCGATAGGGAATATCATTCCAAACTTTAGTGTAAATATAGAAAAAAGATTTTTGACCATAGTTGTTTTTGTATGGTGGAACTGGAATAAGTGCCTGTGAGACTGACCTAGTAACACGTAATGGTCTCACATTGTGTGTCGGAAAAGGAATTATAGATACTGGTGAAGAGCTATTTTGAATTTGAAAATAAAATGCTATAGCACGACTATTTACGTAATTCTCATAGGTCAAAGCATTTGTGCGTGTGAGCGCACTACAGTGATGAGACCACCTTGGTATATTGCTGTGAATCTTAAGTGCTCGGTAATATAGTCGTGCTATTGGTTCAGTAATGTCCTTAGTGGTTAGAGACCAGATTGGAAGACAATAGGACATAGTCGAGAACACAATAGCATGCAAGTAAGTTTCAGAGACTGAAAAAGAAAGATATGATCTGATCTTATTATACACATAGAGTTTCTGATTCAACTTTTTTATCAATTTAGAAATGTGTTCCCGATATGTAAGATGTGAATCAAGTAGTACACCAAGGTAGTTGTATGTTTTTGTAACAACAAGATCTTGATTTACAAAAGTAATAGCATCAGTAAAAGAAAAACCTTTTCTGGATGAATGAAAGTACATACATTCAGTTTTCTTTACATTGATGGTCAGATGGTTCTTTTTCAACCAATCATGTATGAGGTGAAGATCAGATGATAGTTTGGAGTTTATGACATTGGGGTTTACACCAGAAAGAAAAATCACAGTATCATCAGCGTACAGTAAACATTTTGAGTGTTTACACACTCGAGGAAAATCATTGATATATAAAAGAAAAAGTAAGGGTCCAAGAATGCTGCCTTGCGGAACCCCTATGTCACAAACTAAAGGTTGAGATATAACCTGATTAACTTTGACAGTCTGCAACCTGTTCGTCAAATAAGAAGAGATCATTTCTATCACAGATGGAGACAATTCAAATAAATGAAGTTTGTTTAGCAGAATCTGGTGGTTCACCGTATCGAACGCTTTACGGAAATCAATAAAAATAGCTCCAGCAATGTAACCTTTGTTAAGTGCATCACGTATTTGTTCAGTGAAAAGTAGTAACGCCGACATAGTAGATCTCTTAGTACGAAAACCGTGTTGACAATCACTGAGCCAGTTATTAGTTTGAAGGTAAGAACTGAACTGGTTATGCAAGACTTTTTCCAGCAACTTAGACATTGCTGGAAGTATTGCAATAGGTCTGTAATTTGAGACAAGGGTGCGATCATCAGATTTAAAAATCGGAATAATTTGTGCTGTTTTCCAGTTAGTGGGGAAAATAGAAAGCCTGATACAAAGATTGGTTAAATGCAGAAAGAGAGGTATGAGGCTATCAGCATGTGTCTTTAAAAATAAGGTATTTAAACCATAAATATCACGGGCATTGGAGTTTTTAATCAGATGTAATGTTTGTATCACCTCATTCTGTGAGATCTCAGAAAATGATGGTGAATTTATTTTCAAGTGATCACCTAAGAGACCCTTTGGCTTAACTTTAGGGTCCCAAATTGTTCATGTTGATTTCCTGTCCGAAAGATCCCCCATGTTGACTGACTCTGAGCTAAAGAACTCCACCAAGGACAGCAACTTGACGGCTGGGTGATCTGGCTCAGGCTCTGGGTCCAGATCTGCTGGAGGGACGAAAGGCTCCACAACATCCACAGCACTACTGTGACAACAGCAGCCGAAGTGTTGTTTCATAGCCTTCCACACGCTCATGAGGAAAGAACGAATTCCTTTCCTCTTCCTACGTTCTGTAGGTTTTTCTGAAATCACACAATTGAAAAGACATCTATTAGAAACATCTCTGACCTCAAATTAAACAATGACACTTATATTTTACTGTTCAATTATTATCTGCAATGTTACGAATCAAGTAATGCAAATATATTATACGACGGCCCTGCTTCTGCTTAATGCCTGCATAAATGTCCCAAAGTCTTATTTCACAATATTAAGCATTGACATCCAGTTTTTTTCAATGTTTTAAACATGTTTTTTCCCGGTTATACAAATGTTAAGAGAACATTTTGTTTTATAATTTAAACATTATGGGACTGTTACTTTTGAATGTTCTGTCAATGATCTGAAAAATATGTTAGACAAACGTCCAACTAAAATATTTTGGAAATAATTTCGGAAAAAAAATTTCAGCTAAATTTTGCTGAGCAACGGTTAATATGACTAGACCTTAACCTGTTAAAAGCTTGAAGCAGTCTTATGCACGAAATCTGTATCCGTACACTTTACACCCCCCAGCCTTATTTCAATCTCACCTGTTGAGTTCTTGTTCGCAGGAGAAGCCTCCACGGCACCCTGGGTTGTTAGGCCAGTCGTGGTCACTGTTGGCTCCACAGGAACTTGACCTGGCAGCGGAGGGCACATCATCTCTTGGAGGCTGTCGGAGCTCCACTCGACGCTGTACGTCCCTCTGCTGCTGAGGCTCAACTCTCCACATGACCGCCTGGATGGACATCCATCATCTGGGCTCTGCTGGCTGCCGCTCTTCCTCTTCCTGTAAGCCTGACCTGTGAACAAAGAGAAAGAAAACTCAGAAGACAGAGGAGCTAAATCATCAGAGCTGAGACTACAAACCTCCAGACCAGCCGTCTGAGCGGAAGCAGCTCCCCTGGATCTGGAGCGGCCTGAGGCTGGAATATTTCAGACATCACATAGTTAGTTATGTTTTGATAATAATCAATGATCAATGTCAGTGGTCAATTACAAATTGTTACAATAGTTACTCAAATTGAAAGGTTTATTTCACATGCAAGGAATCAAATACATGTGATCACTTAGCTGGGAAAATTGGCAGATCAAATGGGTTAACGTTACCTCACACTAGTTTCTGCACATTAATTTAGTCCATCATCATACCATAACATACCATAAACAAATGAAAAACTAGAGCACTCACCTCTTCTTTCACCCATGTGAGCCATCAACGTCCTCCTCCAACCTGCAATAGAAACAATATAAAATACAATACAAAAACAATAATACAATACAACCCTCCTCTGAAATACTACCAAAAGAAATCAAATAATAAATAAATAAAACAAAAATAATCAAATTAAACACAAAATTAAATAAAACTACAAACTCCTAGTTTAACTCCCAAATAATAACAATTAGATAAAAGCGTCCTCAGAAAAAATATGAATATGAAAAAAGGAAAGGATATATCCTCCAATCTACTCCTTCTAGGATATAATAGGTTTTCTCTCAGGAATTCTCCGAATAGCTTCAAAATCGCAAGATCTGCACAGAAAATACTCGGCAAAAGTCTCTGAATTCGCAGCGTCTCTCAACCAACAGATAGCGATGTTTGAGTGTATATTTTTGATCTTGAAGTCAGAATTCATAATACGCGTCGCTATAGCAACTAAAATTCGAATCATCATCGCACGCACACCTGAAGTCGGCATCAATTAATCTACTTATACTTGCAAAACACCCCGATGTACATGCGAAAATGTCATCAAAACAAATAAAACTATCCGGACATAAATACAAAAGATGGAGTATTTGCATGCTGATGATGACTAGTGACGTTAAAGCCCGACACGCGCGCTTCTGAAAGGCTTGTTGTATGTGTGTGTGTGTGTGTGTGTGTGCCTCCAGGTATATTAGGTAAGTATTCTCTTGGTCGGCGTTACGTCACAAATCATGTGACCTGCGTAGCAACAAGCCACCGCCATGTTTGAAGGGTAAAACAAACCGAAGGCAAAGCCCGAGGCAAATCAAAAAGGTATCTATTCACAGAAGTTTTGCTGTGGATTATGTCAGTTATGGATACTAACGGACTACTTTGTATTAATGATGAATGATATCTGTGTATACGAATGTATGTCGGTGGTGAGAAGTAATAAAACACTCATGTAAAGCGCTTTAATTGTGACTAGCTACATGTCTGTGAAAGGCGCTATATGAATAACGTTACAGATCTTCTATTACAGAATGTCTTATCAGTAGACAGTCTCCTAGCGTCTGTAAAAAAAAATAATATTGCATCACATTAAGTGTATTGTGACTGTCAAAACATTTTAGTAACTAAACTGAATTTTATTAGGTTTAGTGACAGCATGTTACAATGTTTACATGGTACAATTTCTGGTAAGCTAACGTTACGCTTTTTTATTATTTCAATTCAATTATTGGGATTTGATTTAATACTGACTCATTTGGATAAATATTAGGTAGTCTACGCAAGATAGGCATTCATTTTTCTCAAGAAAAAACAACTCACCTAATGCTGTAAACATACAGAGAGCCCCATCAGCTGGCAGTATTATTTATATTTAGCAAAATACTCCCTATAGCTCTTTTTTCTAGCCAACTATGTGCTTTAGCCTATATTATGGTCATCAAATGGATTTCCTGAGGTAAATGTAATGTGACATAATTGTTCTCCAGCTGTTTTATTGACCCCTTTGTTTGATTGATTGGTCGATATTATGTATGAGGAATATACATTTCGGTAAGTTGTAACGTTACTGTTTCTTTCAACATTGTTCATTCGTGTTTATTTACTGTTAGCTAGTAGAGATGATCGGTTCACGTGCCGCTAGGGATCTGTCGCGTCACATTTACAAGCGCCAAAACGCTATTTCTTGTCTGAATTAAATAAAATAATAAAAGTGACAGAATCTGAGAGCTGAGATTTTTATATATCATAAGTAACCTGCTCTGTCTAGTCTGTCGGTCTCCGTGTCCTCTATGCTTCGCGATTTTTCTGTGCGTGAGAAAATGGATGTGTGGCGTGAAAGCGTGTGAAACGTTGCGTGAGAGTTGGCAGCTCTGGACTGAGTCCTACACTTGCAGTCATGTTTAAATACCCATCAAGCATCGATTACATTAACTATGTTCATTCAAAAGCATTGTGTTACACAGTGGCTGTAATGAACTCAGTCTGTCAGTGGCACAGCTTGTACAGTGTCAGTGAGGGACACAGTTTTTTCTAAAGCCAAAAAAGGCTAACTGCAGAAATGTATCAGTTGCCTCGCTAGGAATCAAATAAAAGGAGAGGTCACTCATTTTTACGCACCAACAACACAAGTTTTCCGGCATGATTTGCAACCAAAGGAAAAGAGTTCGGCGCTCGTTTGTCTTCCGCTTCGTGTGTTGCAGTTGGCGGGCGCTTGTTTGTTTTACCCTTCGCCGCGGTTGCTTTGCGCGCGCAGTGCATTATGGGAGCACAAGTCCCGGATGTCCGAAATCTGTATCCGTACACTTTACACCCCCCAGCCTTATTTCAATCTCACCTGTTGAGTTCTTGTTCGCAGGAGAAGCCTCCATGGCACCCTGGGTTGTTAGGCCAGTCGTGGTCACTGTTGGCTCCACAGGAACTTGACCTGGCAGCGGAGGGCACATCATCTCTTGGAGGCTGTCGGAGCACCACTCGACGCTGTACGTCCCTCTGCTGCTGAGGCTCAACTCTCCACATGACCGCCTGGATGGACATCCATCATCTGGGCTCTGCTGGCTGCCGCTCTTCCTCTTCCTGTAAGCCGGACCTGTGAACACAGAGAAAGAAAACTCAGAAGACAGAGGAGCTAAATCATCAGAGCTGAGACTACAAACCTCCAGACCAGCCGTCTGAGCGGAAGCAGCTCCCCTGAAACTGGAGCGGCCTGAGGCTGGAATATTTCAGACATCACATAGTTAGTTATGTTTTGATAATAATCAATGATCAATGTCAGTGGTCAATTACAAATTGTTACAATAGTTACTCAAATTGAAAGGTTTATTTCACATGCAAGGAATCAAATACATGTGATCACTTAGCTGGGAAAATTGGCAGATCAAATGGGTTAACGTTACCTCACACTAGTTTCTGCACATTAATTTAGTCCATCATCATACCATAACATACCATAAACAAATGAAAAACTAGAGCACTCACCTCTTCTTTCACCCATGTGAGCCATCAATGTCCTCCTCCAACCTGCAATAGAAACAATATAAAATACAATACAAAAACAATAATACAATACAACCCTCCTCTGAAATACTACCAAAAGAAATCAAATAATAAATAAATAAAACAAAAATAATCAAATTAAACACAAAATTAAATAAAACTACAAACTCCTAGTTTAACTCCCAAATAATAACAATTAGATAAAAGCGTCCTCAGAAATAATATGAATATGAAAAAAGGAAAGGATATATCCTCCGATCTACTCCTTCTAGGATATAATAGGTTTTCTCTCAGGAATTCTCAGAATATCTTCAAAATCGCAAGATCTGCACAGAAAATACTCGGCAAAAGTCTCTGAATTCGCAGCGTCTCTCAACCAACAGATAGCGATGTTTGAGTGTATATTTTTGATTTTGAAGTCAGAATTCGTAACCATAGACTGTCGCTATAGCAAATAAAATTCGAATCATCATCGCACGCATGATGGGGGCGTGTCAGTGAAAAAAACATGGTGGAATAGAGTGGTGCAGAGCCATAGAGATGAACGCAACTTTGATGTATTTTGAAGCCTAAATGCAGTAGCCAGGAGTAAAATACTAAATGCTATAACGAACTACACCACGGTCTCACGACTTCAGTGTCACCACCACTAAGCTTCACACAACTCTTTTAGTTTATATATATATATATATATATAAACATTTTCCCATAAAGTTTAAGTTTTAATAGTTTATAAGAGCACAATTATAAGCATAACGAGAATGTAAACGCGGACTGAGCATACCTGTTCGCTGTGATGACGTTTAATCTCCTCGACTGCCTCTGTAGTCCCACCGTCTTATGAAACTTACATTGTTTGAAAATATTGATTAGAATATTTATATAAAACAGATATGTTTCTAACTCTGCGTATCTGAATTTTTGTGTAGCTGGCAGTGTATAGGAATTTACTCTAATTCTACATGTTTTCACTGTTATACGGTAGGGGGCGCTATGACACATCTTCTAGGACAGAATCTCCGGGACGGGTCAAAACACAGGAGAAGAAGAAGCTGAAACAAGTGATAGAAGATTGTTTGCTCAAATGTAAATAACGTGATCGTCAAACATTAAACAGCGTGTGAATCTAAACTGCTTAATATTACCAAATGAAATGAAGCGTAACCAATGAAGAGAAAACGACTGTGAAGCTTTGGGGGTGTTGGACTCGATCTACTCCATCTGTGTTTTGATCATCGTTCTGAATCTGATCAAGGCGTAGTCTTTGACAAAAATGTGATTTTCTCAGTTTTTTGTTTCAAATGTTGCCTTTCTTTATGAAACTTACCGACATTCAGGTTTTGATAAAAAAAAAAAAGAATGCATGAAGCTAATAAAATGTTTTAAAAATTAAAGTACAGTTAAAGGTATTTTTCAAGTATAAACCAATAATATCTACATTTGAACATAGTAGTATACTGCAGATGCAAAAATAACATAGTAAACTATAAGTATAATGTTATGTTCACTTAAAGAAAACTTAAAAGTATACTTGCAGTATAAACTACTAAACTAGTAGTTTACTGAGAGCACACTTCAGTGTGTACTTTCATCAACTAAAAAATGTACTACTTGTATTAAAATAGTAAACTACTAGTGTACTCATAAGTTCACTTGTAGAACAGATGCATTACAAATGAGAAACCTAGTTGTGTACTTAAAGTTTACTACTCTTACACTTATAGTACACTTAAACATATACTTATATACAAAAAGTGGGCCAATTTAGTCCCAAGCCGTATTGAAATTGTTCACTTACATGTTTACTACAATTTTCAAGACTTGAGACCTGAATCTTTCTAATAATACGTAATATTAATTAAGAAAAGAAAATGAAAACAGAGGTTGACTCGCAGCACTAGCATAATCTAGCATAATAGCTGACTGGTTTTTTTTACAATGGAGAGGGCTGTCATGAGCCTAATTTTCCTATTCTTTGAAAGAATTTATTTAAAGGGATCATGTCACACTTTTTATAATCCGACTAAGATCCACTTATAATGTTTGTCAAGATTTTTATTGAGCTGAATGATGACAGCACTGTTTTCTGCAGAGCTGCTTTACAGCTGAATGGAACTCATTACATAATTGATGAACTTTACACAATTACTGAACTGAATCAACTATGAACCGACTCCAGCTGAATAATGACACTACTGTCTTAGAGCTGAATCTTAGAGAATTGAATTGTGTTTGCATTATTGATCCTTATCTTTCAGTTTATCACTGTAAAGCTGCTTTGAAACAATCTCTATTGTATGAAGTGCTGTATAAATAAAGATGATCGTCTTAACTTTAAATGTTTTTATTTTATTTCTGTACCTTTTTTGTATTAACAAGACATAGCTGCTTATACAAAGTAAGAGACAATGACATACATATACACACAAATACAAATATTAAAGTACAAATAAATGGTAGGAAAAAAACGACTATATCTATACATCTACATATTTTGCTGTGCAAAATCATACTATTATACAAACATTGCTTTTAAAACAAAGCAAATATGGCTGTGATGACTTCTTTCCAGTCTTGCAGTCTCTCATGTTTATTTGTTCATAGAGACAGTGCATATTAATAAACACAAAGCATCTTATATTAATACAAACACACACAAAAGAGAGAGAAAAAAAATCACATTCTAAAAAAACAAGTACATGATTCCATGCGAAAATCAGTCTAAACATATACAGTGCTGCATAAGAGGTCAGAAAAATAGTGACAGGAGAAAGCAAATAACTAAGAGCAATTATTACAAAGAAGAATGACTAAAATCTGAATAGTAAGATACTAATGTTGACAGTGCTGAGTAGTGAGTAAAATAACTTAAAACTTAAAAGAACCGTATGTATCCAGTCTTCTAATTATTGATGGAGTTCTTTCCCTTGCGGCTTTGAATGAAAATACAGACTGGCTAAATTGACTTTTTCTGAGAGGAATAATGCAGTTCCCTCTTTCTCCACCCGTTGTGGACAGATGTGCAGTTGTTCTAACGTTAACATACAGTTTAACGGGGAAGACAGGACTTAAACATAAAACAAACATCTACATATTTGATCAGGTTATCCCAACTTAGCAAATTGTATTTTTTTAGTATCGAGCAACGATGAAAATTAACAGATTTTTTAATCAAGAATTTTTAGTGATTGTTTATACAGAGACTCCAATGGTTTAAGAGTAGTTGTACTCTCTTGTGACCAGGTTGTTAGACCTGATATGAGAGATACATAGAACATAGCGGCCTCTGTTGACATATAATCTCATATATATCTCAAATCTGACAGACTAAATTTGGCCCGGTTACAGACCTTTTTAACTTGAGCCTTAAATGAAAGTCTGGAATCAATCACAACTCCAAGGTACTTCAGATATTCAGATACAACTAGTAGCCTTTCCCCTGATTCGACCACATCTGGTACTACACTTGAGCTATTTGTTTTGGTAAAAAAACCACGCGCACTGTTTTAGTAATAGTTCACTGTAAACAGCATTGTTTTAGCCAAGCTGTGACATTAACCAGGGATTTTGTAGGTTCATTTCCGACTTGTGACACACTGCTCACGTGCATAATAACGGTGCCATCCGCATAAATTTGGATGTTAGTGTCGGGACAAACGGATAGAAGATCATTGATATACAACGTAAATAGCAATGGACCCAGAATAGATCCTTGGGGAACACCTGTGGATATACTTAAGGGGGCTGATTTATAATTCTGAACTCGGACATACTGTGTGCGACCGGACAAATATAATTTTATCCACCTCAAAGTCTCTGGAGAAAAATTAAAACCTAATAATTTAGACATAAGAATTCTGTGGTTTAAAGTGTCAAAAGCCTTCGTGAGGTCAAGAAACAGTGCCCCGACAACCCCACCTTTGTCTAAGAGAGACTTAACTTTTTCAGTGAAATAACAATTTGCCATCTCAGTTGAACAGTTTGCTCTGAAGCCAAACTGCATTGGATGCAAAGCAAATGAACTAGTATTTAGATAATCATTGATTTGCACAGCCAACAATTTCTCAGCAACCTTTGAGACTACAGGTAAAATACTAATAGGTCTGTAATAGGTGCCTCCACTTTTAGATATAGGCACTACAGGAGATGACTTCCAAGCTCATGGGAACGTCGCCTGAGAAACTAAAAGGTTGACAATTTTGGTGATAGGAGTAACTAGTGATAGTGATAGCTCTTTAAGCATTACTCCATCCAAACCAAATATATCTTTTTACTCTGGATGGATTAAGAGATGTAATTGTTCTTAAAATGTCTAATTCAGTGACTGCCTTTAAAGTAAAGGCTTGTTCCTCTGTATTAGCTAGACAAAATTCTGTGTACTCAGGGGAAAAAACATTATTTTTGTGAAGTTGTGACTACAGAATCAATAAAATAATGATTAAGTGCTTCGGCCACTTCAGCTGGATTATTAGTCAGCTTCCCATTTCCTATCAATTCAAGTGATGACCTATCTTTCTTTTTAATCTCATTTTCATTTATTCAACTAGTTCCAGATTATGCCTTAGCTTTTCTGAGTGTCTTTACCACCTTGTTCCTTAACATAACAAAATGTTGGCTTTCATGACTTAACTTTGATTTATTAGTTTTTAAAGCAAGATCCCGTTCTTTCATCAGTTTTAAAATATCAGAATTTATCCAGGGGACAGTGTGCTTTTTATTTTTATGACTAAATTTGCAACTAAAATCTTTAATAGTGTGCTCTAATACTTTGGAGAATATTAGTCTGTCTTTCTCCTGATCTTTTCCTATCAATACATCACCCCATTTAATATGATGAACCGCACTTCTGAAGTCATCTAGTTTATGTTTTGGGATGCCATAAGAATCATATTTCATTAATCAATCACACTGTTTTAGTAAATGTTTCAAATTTTCATAAAAACTACTATTTGAAGAGGGAGGACTATAAATTACAATTATTACAAAGGACATTTGTGGTGATAGAATAAGATTCAGGCCAATACATTCCTAATCCATACAATTTGACCAAGCGATTTCATTACAGTAAAAGATGGTGAATTTATTTTCAAGTGATCACCTAAGAGACCCTTTGGCTTAACTTTAGGGTCCCAAATTGTTCATGTTGATTTCCTGTCCGAAAGATCCCCCATGTTGACTGACTCTGAGCTAAAGAACTCCACCAAGGACAGCAACTTGACGGCTGGGTGATCTGGCTCAGGCTCTGGGTCCAGATCTGCTGGAGGGACGAAAGGCTCCACAACATCCACAGCACTACTGTGACAACAGCAGCCGAAGTGTTGTTTCATAGCCTTCCACACGCTCATGAGGAAAGAACGAATTCCTTTCCTCTTCCTACATTCTGTAGGTTTTTCTGAAATCACACAATTGAAAAGACATCTATTAGAAACATCTCTGACCTCAAATTAAACAATGACACTTATATTTTACTGTTCAATTATTATCTGTAATGTTACGAATCAAGTAATGCAAATATATTATACGACGGCCCTGCTTCTGCTTAATGCCTGCATAAATGTCCCAAAGTCTTATTTCACAATATTAAGCATTGACATCCAGTTTTTCTCAACGTTTTAAACATGTTTTTTCTGGGTTATACAAATGTTAATAGAACATTTTGTTTTATAATTTAAACATTATGGGACCATTACTTTTGAATGTTCTGTCAATGTTCTGAAAAATATGTTAGACAAACGTCCAACTAAAATATTTTGGAAATAATTTCGGAAAGAAAATTTCAGCTGAATTTTGCTGAGCAACGGTTAATATGACAAGACCTTAACCTGTTAAAAGCTTGAAGCAGTCTTATGCACGAAATCTGTATCCGTACACTTTACACCCCCCAGCCTTATTTCAATCTCACCTGTTGAGTTCTTGTTCGCAGGAGAAGCCTCCACGGCACCCTGGGTTGTTAGGCCAGTCAAGGTC
This sequence comes from Rutilus rutilus, assembly GCF_951802725.1. Taxonomy (NCBI): domain Eukaryota; kingdom Metazoa; phylum Chordata; class Actinopteri; order Cypriniformes; family Leuciscidae; genus Rutilus; species Rutilus rutilus. Next base: position 9,578,222 of record NC_140228.1, read on the forward strand.
ACTGTTGGCTCCACAGGAACTTGACCTGGCAGCGGAGGGCACATCATCTCTTGGAGGCTGTCGGAGCTCCACTCGACGCTGTACGTCCCTCTGCTGCTGAGGCTCAACTCTCCACATGACCGCCTGGATGGACATCCATCATCTGGGCTCTGCTGGCTGCCGCTCTTCCTCTTCCTGTAAGCCTGACCTGTGAACACAGAGGAAGAAAACTCAGAAGACAGAGGAGCTAAATCATCAGAGCTGAGACTACAAACCTCCAGACCAGCCGTCTGAGTGGAAGCAGCTCCCCTGGATCTGGAGCGGCCTGAGGCTGGAATATTTCAGACATCACATAGTTAGTTATGTTTTGATAATAATCAATGATCAATGTCAGTGGTCAATTACAAATTGTTACAATAGTTACTCAAATTGAAAGGTTTATTTCACATGCAAGGAATCAAATACATGTGATCACTTAGCTGGGAAAATTGGCAGATCAAATGGGTTAACGTTACGTCACACTAGTTTCTGCACATTAATTTAGTCCATCATCATACCATAACATACCATAAACAAATGAAAAACTAGAGCACTCACCTCTTCTTTCACCCATGTGAGCCATCAACGTCCTCCTCCAACCTGCAATAGAAACAATATAAAATACAATACAAAAACAATAATACAATACAACCCTCCTCTGAAATACTACCAAAAGAAATCAAATAATAAATAAATTAAACAAAAATAATCAAATTAAACACAAAATTAAATAAAACTACAAACTCCTAGTTTAACTCCCAAATAATAACAATTAGATAAAAGCGTCCTCAGAAATAATATGAATATGAAAAAAGGAAAGGATATATCCTCTGATCTACTCCTTCTAGGATATAATAGGTTTTCTCTCAGGAATTCTCCGAATAGCTTCAAAATCGCAAGATCTGCACAGAAAATACTCGGCAAAAGTCTCTGAATTCGCAGCGTCTCTCAACCAACAGATAGCGATGTTTGAGTGTATATTTTTGATTTTGAAGTCAGAATTCATAATACGCGTCGCTATAGCAACTAAAATTCGAATCATCATCGCACGCACACCTGAAGTCGGCATCAATTAATCTACTTATACTTGCAAAACACCCCAATGTACATGCGAAAATGTCATCAAAACAAATCAAACTATCCGGACATAAATACAAAAGATGGAGTATTTGCATGCTGATGATGACTAGTGACGTTTAAAGCCCAACACGCGCGCTTCTGAAAGGCTTGTTGTATGTGTGTGTGTGTGTGTGCCTCCAGGTATATTAGGTAAGCATTCTCTTGGTCGGCGTTACGTCACAAATCATGTGACCTGCGTAGCAACAAGCCGCCGCCGTGTTTGAAGGGTAAAACAAACCGAAGGCAAAGCCCGAGGCAAATCAAAAAGGTATCTATTCACAGAAGTTTTGCTGTGGATTATGTCAGTTATGGATACTAGCGGACTACTTTGTATTAATTATGAATGATATCTGTGTATACGAATGTATGTCGGTGGTGAGAAGTAATAAAACACTCATGTAAAGCGCTTTAATTGTGACTAGCTACATGTCTGTGAAAGGCGCTATATGAATAACGTTACAGATCTTCTATTACAGAATGTCTTATCAGTAGACAGTCTCCTAGCGTCTGTAAAAAAAAAAAATATTGCATCACATTAAGTGTATTGTGACTGTCAAAACATTTTAGTAACTAAACTGAATTTTATTAGGTTTAGTGACAGCATGTTACAATGTTTACATGGTACAATTTCTGGTAAGCTAACGTTACGCTTTTTTATTATTTCAATTCAATTATTGGGATTTGATTTAATACTGACTCATTTGGATAAATATTAGGTAGTCTACGCAAGATAGGCATTCATTTTTCTCAAGAAAAAACAACTCACCTAATGCTGTAAACATACAGAGAGCCCCATCAGCTGGCAGTATTATTTATATTTAGCAAAATACTCCCTATAGCTCTTTTTTCTAGCCAACTATGTGCTTTAGCCTATATTATGGTCATCAAATGGATTTCCTGAGGTAAATGTAATGTGACATAATTGTTCTCCAGCTGTTTTATTGACCCCTTTGTTTGATTGATTGGTCGATATTATGTATGAGGAATATACATTTCGGTAAGTTGTAACGTTACTGTTTCTTTCAACATTGTTCATTCGTGTTTATTTACTGTTAGCTAGTAGAGATGATCGGTTCACGTGCCGCTAGGGATCTGTCGCGTCACATTTACAAGCGCCAAAACGCTATTTCTTGTCTGAATTAAATAAAATAATAAAAGTGACAGAATCTGAGAGCTGAGATTTTTATATATCATAAGTAACCTGCTCTGTCTAGTCTGTCGGTCTCCGTGTCCTCTATGCTTCGCGATTTTTCTGTGCGTGAGAAAATGGATGTGTGGCGTGAAAGCGTGTGAAACGTTGCGTGAGAGTTGGCAGCTCTGGACTGAGTCCTACACTTGCAGTCATGTTTAAATACCCATCAAGCATCGATTACATTAACTATGTTCATTCAAAAGCATTGTGTTACACAGTGGCTGTAATGAACTCAGTCTGTCAGTGGCACAGCTTGTACAGTGTCAGTGAGGGACACAGTTTTTTCTAAAGCCAAAAAAGGCTAACTGCAGAAATGTATCAGTTGCCTCGCTAGGAATCAAATAAAAGGAGAGGTCACTCATTTTTACGCACCAACAACACAAGTTTTCCGGCATGATTTGCAACCAAAGGAAAAGAGTTCGGCGCTCGTTTGTCTTCCGCTTCGTGTGTTGCAGTTGGCGGGCGCTTGTTTGTTTTACCCTTCGCCGCGGTTGCTTTGCGCGCGCAGTGCATTATGGGAGCACAAGTCCCGGATGTCCGAAATCTGTATCCGTACACTTTACACCCCCCAGCCTTATTTCAATCTCACCTGTTGAGTTCTTGTTCGCAGGAGAAGCCTCCATGGCACCCTGGGTTGTTAGGCCAGTCGTGGTCACTGTTGGCTCCACAGGAACTTGACCTGGCAGCGGAGGGCACATCATCTCTTGGAGGCTGTCGGAGCACCACTCGACGCTGTACGTCCCTCTGCTGCTGAGGCTCAACTCTCCACATGACCGCCTGGATGGACATCCATCATCTGGGCTCTGCTGGCTGCCGCTCTTCCTCTTCCTGTAGGCCGGACCTGTGAACACAGAGAAAGAAAACTCAGAAGACAGAGGAGCTAAATCATCAGAGCTGAGACTACAAACCTCCAGACCAGCCGTCTGAGCGGAAGCAGCTCCCCTGAAACTGGAGCGGCCTGAGGCTGGAATATTTCAGACATCACATAGTTAGTTATGTTTTGATAATAATCAATGATCAATGTCAGTGGTCAATTACAAATTGTTACAATAGTTACTCAAATTGAAAGGTTTATTTCACATGCAAGGAATCAAATACATGTGATCACTTAGCTGGGAAAATTGGCAGATCAAATGGGTTAACGTTACCTCACACTAGTTTCTGCACATTAATTTAGTCCATCATCATACCATAACATACCATAAACAAATGAAAAACTAGAGCACTCACCTCTTCTTTCACCCATGTGAGCCATCAATGTCCTCCTCCAACCTGCAATAGAAACTATATAAAATACAATACAAAAACAATATTACAATACAACCCTCCTCTGAAATACTACCAAAAGAAATCAAATAATAAATAAATAAAACAAAAATAATCAAATTAAACACAAAATTAAATAAAACTACAAACTCCTAGTTTAACTCCCAAATAATAACAATTAGATAAAAGCGTCCTCAGAAATAATATGAATATGAAAAAAGGAAAGGATATATCCTCCGATCTACTCCTTCTAGGATATAATAGGTTTTCTCTCAGGAATTCTCAGAATATCTTCAAAATCGCAAGATCTGCACAGAAAATACTCGGCAAAAGTCTCTGAATTCGCAGCGTCTCTCAACCAACAGATAGCGATGTTTGAGTGTATATTTTTGATTTTGAAGTCAGAATTCGTAACCATAGACTGTCGCTATAGCAAATAAAATTCGAATCATCATCGCACGCATGATGGGGGCGTGTCAGTGAAAAAAACATGGTGGAATAGAGTGGTGCAGAGCCATAGAGATGAACGCAACTTTGATGTATTTTGAAGCCTAAATGCAGTAGCCAGGAGTAAAATACTAAATGCTATAACGAACTACACCACGGTCTCACGACTTCAGTGTCACCACCACTAAGCTTCACACAACTCTTTTAGTTTATATATATATATATATATATAAACATTTTCCCATAAATTTTAAGTTTTAATAGTTTATAAGAGCACAATTATAAGCATAACGAGAATGTAAACGCGGACTGAGCATACCTGTTCGCTGTGATGACGTTTAATCTCCTCGACTGCCTCTGTAGTCCCACCGTCTTATGAAACTTACATTGTTTGAAAATATTGATTAGAATATTTATATAAAACAGATATGTTTCTAACTCTGCGTATCTGAATTTTTGTGTAGCTGGCAGTGTATAGGAATTTACTCTAATTCTACATGTTTTCACTGTTATACGGTAGGGGGCGCTATGACACATCTTCTAGGACAGAATCTCCGGGACGGGTCAAAACACAGGAGAAGAAGAAGCTGAAACAAGTGATAGAAGATTGTTTGCTCAAATGTAAATAACGTGATCGTCAAACATTAAACAGCGTGTGAATCTAAACTGCTTAATATTACCAAATGAAATGAAGCGTAACCAATGAAGAGAAAACGACTGTGAAGCTTTGGGGGTGTTGGACTCGATCTACTCCATCTGTGTTTTGATCATCGTTCTGAATCTGATCAAGGCGTAGTCTTTGACAAAAATGTGATTTTCTCAGCTTTTTTTGTTTAAAATGTTGCCTTTCTTTATGAAACTTACCGACATTCAGGTTTTGATAAAAAAAAAAAAGAATGCATGAAGCTAATAAAATGTTTTAAAAATTAAAGTACAGTTAAAGGTATTTTTCAAGTATAAACCAATAATATCTACATTTGAACATAGTAGTATACTGCAGATGCAAAAATAACATAGTAAACTATAAGTATAATGTTATGTTCACTTAAAGAAAACTTAAAAGTATACTTGCAGTATAAACTACTAAACTAGTAGTTTACTGAGAGCACACTTCAGTGTGTACTTTCATCAACTAAAAAATGTACTACTTGTATTAAAATAGTAAACTACTAGTGTACTCATAAGTTCACTTGTAGAACAGATGCATTACAAATGAGAAACCTAGTTGTGTACTTAAAGTTTACTACTCTTACACTTATAGTACACTTAAACATATACTTATATACAAAAAGTGGGCCAATTTAGTCCCAAGCCGTATTGAAATTGTTCACTTACATGTTTACTACAATTTTCAAGACTTGAGACCTGAATCTTTCTAATAATACGTAATATTAATTAAGAAAAGAAAATGAAAACAGAGGTTGACTCGCAGCACTAGCATAATCTAGCATAATAGCTGACTGGTTTTTTTTACAATGGAGAGGGCTGTCATGAGCCTAATTTTCCTATTCTTTGAAAGAATTTATTTAAAGGGATCATGTCACACTTTTTATAATCCGACTAAGATCCACTTATAATGTTTGTCAAGATTTTTATTGAGCTGAATGATGACAGCACTGTTTTCTGCAGAGCTGCTTTACAGCTGAATGGAACTCATTACATAATTGATGAACTTTACACAATTACTGAACTGAATCAACTATGAACCGACTCCAGCTGAATAATGACACTACTGTCTTAGAGCTGAATCTTAGAGAATTGAATTGTGTTTGCATTATTGATCCTTATCTTTCAGTTTATCACTGTAAAGCTGCTTTGAAACAATCTCTATTGTATGAAGTGCTGTATAAATAAAGATGATCGTCTTAACTTTAAATGTTTTTATTTTATTTCTGTACCTTTTTTGTATTAACAAGACATAGCTGCTTATACAAAGTAAGAGACAATGACATACATATACACACAAATACAAATATTAAAGTACAAATAAATGGTAGGAAAAAAACGACTATATCTATACATCTACATATTTTGCTGTGCAAAATCATACTATTATACAAACATTGCTTTTAAAACAAAGCAAATATGGCTGTGATGACTTCTTTCCAGTCTTGCAGTCTCTCATGTTTATTTGTTCATAGAGACAGTGCATATTAATAAACACAAAGCATCTTATATTAATACAAACACACACAAAAGAGAGAGAAAAAAAATCACATTCTAAAAAAACAAGTACATGATTCCATGCGAAAATCAGTCTAAACATATACAGTGCTACATAAGAGGTCAGAAAAATAGTGACAGGAGAAAGCAAATAACTAAGAGCAATTATTACAAAGAAGAATGACTAAAATCTGAATAGTAAGATACTAATGTTGACAGTGCTGAGTAGTGAGTAAAATAACTTAAAACTTAAAAGAACCGTATGTATCCAGTCTTCTAATTATTGATGGAGTTCTTTCCCTTGCGGCTTTGAATGAAAATACAGACTGGCTAAATTGACTTTTTCTGAGAGGAATAATGCAGTTCCCTCTTTCTCCACCCGTTGTGGACAGATGTGCAGTTGTTCTAACGTTAACATACAGTTTAACGGGGAAGACAGGACTTAAACATAAAACAAACATCTACATATTTGATCAGGTTATCCCAACTTAGCAAATTGTATTTTTTTAGTATCGAGCAACGATGAAAATTAACAGATTTTTTAATCAAGAATTTTTAGTGATTGTTTATACAGAGACTCCAATGGTTTAAGAGTAGTTGTACTCTCTTGTGACCAGGTTGTTAGACCTGATATGAGAGATACATAGAACATAGCGGCCTCTGTTGACATATAATCTCATATATATCTCAAATCTGACAGACTAAATTTGGCCCGGTTACAGACCTTTTTAACTTGAGCCTTAAATGAAAGTCTGGAATCAATCACAACTCCAAGGTACTTCAGATATTCAGATACAACTAGTAGCCTTTCCCCTGATTCGACCACATCTGGTACTACACTTGAGCTATTTGTTTTGGTAAAAAAACCACGCGCACTGTTTTAGTAATAGTTCACTGTAAACAGCATTGTTTTAGCCAAGCTGTGACATTAACCAGGGATTTTGTAGGTTCATTTCCGACTTGTGACACACTGCTCACGTGCATAATAACGGTGCCATCCGCATACATTTGGATGTTAGTGTCGGGACAAACGGATAGAAGATCATTGATACAACGTAAATAGCAATGGACCCAGAATAGATCCTTGGGGAACACCTGTGGATATACTTAAGGGAGCTGATTTATAATTCTGAACTCGGACATACTGTGTGCGACCGGACAAATATAATTTTATCCACCTCAAAGTCTCTGGAGAAAAATTAAAACCTAATAATTTAGACATAAGAATTCTGTGGTTTAAAGTGTCAAAAGCCTTCGTGAGGTCAAGAAACAGTGCCCCGACAACCCCACCTTTGTCTGAGAGAGACTTAACTTTTTCAGTGAAATAACAATTTGCCATCTCAGTTGAACAGTTTGCTCTGAAGCCAAACTGCATTGGATGCAAAGCAAATGAACTAGTATTTAGATAATCATTGATTTGCACAGCCAACAATTTCTCAGCAACCTTTGAGACTACAGGTAAAATACTAATAGGTCTGTAATAGGTGTCTCAGCTTTTAGATATAGGCACTACAGGAGATGACTTCCAAGCACATGGGAACGTCGCCGGAGAAACTAAAAGGTTGACAATTTTGGTGATAGGAGTAACTAGTGATAGTGATAGCTCTTTAAGCATTACTACATCCAAACCAAATATATCTTTTTACTCTGGATGGATTAAGAGATGGAATTGTTCTTAAAATGTCTAATTCAGTGACTGCCTTTAAAGTAAAGGCTTGTTCCACTGTATTAGCTAGACAAACTTCTGTGTACTCAGGGGAAAAAACATTATTTTTGTGAAGTTGTGACTACAGAATCAATAAAATAATGATTAAGTGCTTCGGCCACTTCAGCTGGATTATTAGTCAGCTTCCCATTTCCTATCAATTCAAGTGATGTCCTATCTTTCTTTTTAATCTCCTTTTCATTTATTCAACTAGTTCCAGATTATGCCTTAGCTTTTCTGAGTGTCTTTACCACCTTGTTCCTTAACATAACAAAATGTTGGCTTTCATGACTTAACTTTGATTTATTAGTTTTTAAAGCAAGATCCCGTTCTTTCATCAGTTTTAAAATATCAGAATTTATCCAGGGGACAGTGTGCTTTTTATTTTTATGACTAAATTTGCAACTAAAATCTTTAATAGTGTGCTCTAATACTTTGGAGAATATTAGTCTGTCATTCTCCTGATCTTTTCCTATCAATACATCACCCCATTTAATATGATGAACCGCACTTCTGAAGTCATCTAGTTTATGTTTTGAGATGCCATAAGAATCATATTTCATTAATCAATCACACTGTTTTAGTAAATGTTTCAAATTTTCATAAAAACTACTATTTGAAAAGGGAGGACTATAAATTACAATTATTACAAAGGACATTTGTGGTGATAGAATAAGATTCAGGCCAATACATTCCTAATCCATACAATTTGACCAAGCGATTTCATTACACTGGACACCAGTTTTCACATAGATCATAACTCCCCTTAGAACCAACTCTATTTTTCTTATACAGTTTAAAAGCAGGCACTTCTAATGCTGCTGACGGGGGAATATACATGAAGCCATGTCTCAGATAAACAAAGAACATCTAAATTAGAGTCCAGTAAAAGATGGTGAATTTATTTTCAAGTGATCACCTAAGAGACCCTTTGGCTTAACTTTAGGGTCCCAAATTGTTCATGTTGATTTCCTGTCCGAAAGATCCCCCTGTTACGTACTGCTCCGAGACACGAGGGTAGAAGATCCAAATGCAGTTTTATTTAAAGGGTTAAGCAGAATCGTAATCAAAATCCAGGCAAAGTTCATACACAGGCAGGCAATCAAACAAACAGACAAATCCAGAGGGTGAGGCAGAAACAGGAAAACCAGGACACGGGCAGAGATCAAGAACCAGGAATAACAACAATAACAACGACAACAAAGGAAATGCTCAGAAATGCAGTTGGAATAACGTACAAGACTTCGCAGGGAATGATGAGGTGAACCAGGCTTATATGGGGTGAACTAAACAATATAATGAGACACAGGTGAATGTGATAATCAGGAATGATGAGTCCGGGCAGTGAATTATGGGAATTGTAGTAGTGAGTGAATAATGATAGTCTGATGTGGAGTGCCCTCAGGTGGCTCTCAAGGGCACTCCAGCTGATGACCGTTACACCCCCATGCTGACTGACTCTGAGCTAAAGAACTCCACCAAGGACAGCAACTTGACGGCTGGGTGATCTGGCTCAGGCTCTGGGTCCAGATCTGCTGGAGGGACGAAAGGCTCCACAACATCCACAGCACTACTGTGACAACAGCAGCCGAAGTGTTGTTTCATAGCCTTCCACACGCTCATGAGGAAAGAACGAATTCCTTTCCTCTTCCTACATTCTGTAGGTTTTTCTGAAATCACACAATTGAAAAAACATCTATTAGAAACATCTCTGACCTCAAATTAAACAATGACATAATGACACTTATATTTTACTGTTCAATTATTATCTGCAATGTTACGAATCAAGTAATGCAAATATATTATACGACGGCCCTGCTTCTGCTTAATGCCTGCATAAATGTCCCAAAGTCTTATTTCACAATATTAAGCATTGACATCCAGTTTTTTTCAATGTTTTAAACATGTTTTTTCCCGGTTATACAAATGTTAAGGGGACATTCTGTGTTATAATTTTGCAAATATTATGGGACTGTTACTTTTTAATGTTCTGTCAATGTTCTGAAAAATATGTTAGACAAACGTCCAACTAAAATATTTTGGAAATAATTTTGGAAAGAAAATTTCAGCTAAATTTTGCTGAGCAACAGTTAATATGACTAGACCTTAACCTGTTAAAAGCTTGAAGCAGTCTTATGCACGAAATCTGTATCCGTACACTTTACACCCCCCAGCCTTATTTCAATCTCACCTGTTGAGTTCTTGTTCGCAGGAGAAGCCTCCACGGCACCCTGGGTTGTTAGGCCAGTCGTGGTCACTGTTGGCTCCACAGGAACTTGACCTGGCAGCGGAGGGCACATCATCTCTTGGAGGCTGTCGGAGCACCACTCGACGCTGTACGTCCCTCTGCTGCTGAGGCTCAACTCTCCACATGACCGCCTGGATGGACATCCATCATCTGGGCTCTGCTGGCTGCCGCTCTTCCTCTTCCTGTAAGCCTGATCTGTGAACACAGAGAAAGAAAACTCAGAAGACAGAGGAGCTAAATCATCAGAGCTGAGACTACAAACCTCCAGACCAGCCGTCTGAGCGGAAGCAGCTCCCCTGGATCTGGAGCGGCCTGAGGCTGGAATATTTCAGACATCACATAGTTAGTTATGTTTTGATAATAATCAATGATCAATGTCAGTGGTCAATTACAAATTGTTACAATAGTTACTCAAATTGAAAGGTTTATTTCACATGCAAGGAATCAAATACATGTGATCACTTAGCTGGGAAAATTGGCAGATCAAATGGGTTAACGTTACCTCACACTAGTTTCTGCACATTAATTTAGTCCATCATCATACCATAACATACCATAAACAAATGAAAAACTAGAGCACTCACCTCTTCTTTCACCCATGTGAGCCATCAATGTCCTCCTCCAACCTGCAATAGAAACTATATAAAATACAATACAAAAACAATATTACAATACAACCCTCCTCTGAAATACTACCAAAAGAAATCAAATAATAAATAAATTAAACAAAAATAATCAAATTAAACACAAAATTAAATAAAACTACAAACTCCTAGTTTAACTCCCAAATAATAACAATTAGATAAAAGCGTCCTCAGAAATAATATGAATATGAAAAAAGGAAAGGATATATCCTCCGATCTACTCCTTCTAGGATATAATAGGTTTTCTCTCAGGAATTCTCCGAATAGCTTCAAAATCGCAAGATCTGCACAGAAAATACTCGGCAAAAGTCTCTGAATTCGCCGCGTCTCTCAACCAACAGATAGCGATGTTTGAGTGTATATTTTTGATTTTGAAGTCAGAATTCATAATACGCGTCGCTATAGCAACTAAAATTCGAATCATCATCGCACGCACACCTGAAGTCGGCATCAATTAATCTACTTATACTTGCAAAACACCCCGATGTACATGCGAAAATGTCATCAAAACAAATCAAACTATCCGGACATAAATACAAAAGATGGAGTATTTGCATGCTGATGATGACTAGTGACGTTTAAAGCCCGACACGCACGCTTCTGAAAGGCTTGTTGTATGTGTGTGTGTGTGTGTGTGTGTGTGTGTGTGTGTGTGTGCCTCCAGGTATATTAGGTAAGCATTCTCTTGGTCGGCGTTACGTCACAAATCATGTGACCTGCGTAGCAACAAGCCGCCGCCATGTTTGAAGGGTAAAACAAACCGAAGGCAAAGCCCGAGGCAAATCAAAAAGGTATCTATTCACAGAAGTTTTGCTGTGGATTATGTCAGTTATGGATACTAACGGACTACTTTGTATTAATGATGAATGATATCTGTGTATACGAATGTATGTCGGTGGTGAGAAGTAATAAAACACTCATGTAAAGCGCTTTAATTGTGACTAGCTACATGTCTGTGAAAGGCGCTATATGAATAACGTTACAGATCTTCTATTACAGAATGTCTTATCAGTAGACAGTCTCCTAGCGTCTGTAAAAAAAATAATATTGCATCACATTAAGTGTATTGTGACTGTCAAAACATTTTAGTAACTACACTGAATTTTATTAGGTTTAGTGACAGCATGTTACAATGTTTACATGGTACAATTTCTGGTAAGCTAACGTTACGCTTTTTTATTATTTCAATTCAATTATTGGGATTTGATTTAATATTGACTCATTTGGATAAATATTAGGTAGTCTACGCAAGATAGGCATTCATTTTTCTCAAGAAAAAACAACTCACCTAATGCTGTAAACATACAGAGAGCCCCATCAGCTGGCAGTATTATTTATATTTAGCAAAATACTCCCTATAGCTCTTTTTTCTAGCCAACTACGTGCTTTAGCCTATATTATGGTCATCAAATGGATTTCCTGAGGTAAATGTAATGTGACATAATTGTTCTCCAGCTGTTTTATTGACCCCTTTGTTTGATTGATTGGTCGATATTATGTATGAGGAATATACATTTCGGTAAGTTGTAACGTTACTGTTTCTTTCAACATTGTTCATTCGTGTTTATTTACTGTTAGCTAGTAGAGATGATCGGTTCACGTGCCGCTAGGGATCTGTCGCGTCACATTTACAAGCGCCAAAACGCTATTTCTTGTCTGAATTAAATTAAATAATAAAAGTGACAGAATCTGAGAGCTGAGATTTTTATATATCATAAGTAACCTGCTCTGTCTAGTCTGTCGGTCTCCGTGTCCTCTATGCTTCGCGATTTTTCTGTGCGTGAGAAAATGGATGTGTGGCGTGAAAGCGTGTGAAACGTTGCGTGAGAGTTGGCAGCTCTGGACTGAGTCCTACACTTGCAGTCATGTTTAAATACCCATCAAGCATCGATTACATTAACTATGTTCATTCAAAAGCATTGTGTTACACAGTGGCTGTAATGAACTCAGTCTGTCAGTGGCACAGCTTGTACAGTGTCAGTGAGGGACACAGTTTTTTCAAAAGCCAAAAAAGGCTAACTGCAGAAATTTATCAGTTGCCTCGCACAAGTTTTTCGCCATGATTTGCAACCAAAGGAAAAGAGTTCGGCGCTCGTTTGTCTTCCGCTTCGTGTGTTGCAGTTGGCGGGCGCTTGTTTGTTTTATCCTTCGCCGCGGTTGCTATGCGCGCGCAGTGCATTATGGGAGCACAAGTCCCGGATGTCCGAAATCTGTATCCGTACACTTTACACCCCCCAGCCTTATTTCAATCTCACCTGTTGAGTTCTTGTTCGCAGGAGAAGCCTCCACGGCACCCTGGGTTGTTAGGCCAGTCGTGGTCACTGTTGGCTCCACAGGAACTTGACCTGGCAGCGGAGGGCACATCATCTCTTGGAGGCTGTCGGAGCTCCACTCGACGCTGTACGTCCCTCTGCTGCTGAGGCTCAACTCTCCACATGACCGCCTGGATGGACATCCATCATCAGGGCTCTGCTGGCTGCCGCTCTTCCTCTTCCTGTAAGCCGGACCTGTGAACACAGAGGAAGAAAACTCAGAAGACAGAGGAGCTAAATCATCAGAGCTGAGACTACAAACCTCCAGACCAGCCGTCTGAGCGGAAGCAGCTCCCCTGAAACTGGAGCGGCCTGAGGCTGGAATATTTCAGACATCACATAGTTAGTTATGTTTTGATAATAATCAATGATCAATGTCAGTGGTCAATTACAAATTGTTACAATAGTTACTCAAATTGAAAGGTTTATTTCACATGCAAGGAATCAAATACATGTGATCACTTAGCTGGGAAAATTGGCAGATCAAATGGGTTAACGTTACGTCACACTAGTTTCTGCACATTAATTTAGTCCATCATCATACCATAACATACCATAAACAAATGAAAAACTAGAGCACTCACCTCTTCTTTCACCCATGTGAGCCATCAACGTCCTCCTCCAACCTGCAATAGAAACAATATAAAATACAATACAAAAACAATAATACAATACAACCCTCCTCTGAAATACTACCAAAAGAAATCAAATAATAAATAAATTAAACAAAAATAATCAAATTAAACACAAAATTAAATAAAACTACAAACTCCTAGTTTAACTCCCAAATAATAACAATTAGATAAAAGCGTCCTCAGAAATAATATGAATATGAAAAAAGGAAAGGATATGTCCTCCGATCTACTCCTTCTAGGATATAATAGGTTTTCTCTCAGGAATTCTCCGAATATCTTCAAAATCGCAAGATCTGCACAGAAAATACTCGGCAAAAGTCTCTGAATTCGCAGCGTCTCTCAACCAACAGATAGCGATGTTTGAGTGTATATTTTTGATTTTGAAGTCAGAATTCGTAACCATAGACTGTCGCTATAGCAAATAAAATTCGAATCATCATCGCACGCATGATGGGGGCGTGTCAGTGAAAAAAACATGGTGGAATAGAGTGGTGCAGAGCCATAGAGATGAACGCAACTTTGATGTATTTTGAAGCCTAAATGCAGTAGCCAGGAGTAAAATACTAAATGCTATAACGAACTACACCACGGTCTCACGACTTCAGTGTCACCACCACTAAGCTTCACACAACTCTTTTAGTTCATATATATATGTATATATATTTGTTATATATATGTATATGTATTTATATATTTATATATATATATATATATATAAAACATTTTCCCATAAAGTTTAAGTTTTAATAGTTTATAAGAGCACAATTTTAAGCATAACGAGAATGTAAACGCGGACTGAGCATACCTGTTCGCTGTGATGACGTTTAATCTCCTCGACTGCCTCTGTAGTCCCACCGTCTTATGAAACTTACATTGTTTGAAAATATTGATTAGAATATTTATATAAAACAGATATGTTTCTAACTCTGCGTATCTGAATTTTTGTGTAGCTGGCAGTGTATAGGAATTTACTCTAATTCTACATGTTTTCACTGTTATACGGTAGGGGGCGCTATGACACATCTTCTAGGACAGAATCTCCGGGACGGGTCAAAACACAGGAGAAGAAGAAGCTGAAACAAGTGATAGAAGATTGTTTGCTCAAATGTAAATAACGTGATCGTCAAACATTAAACAGCGTGTGAATCTAAACTGCTTAATATTACCAAATGAAATGAAGCGTAACCAATGAAGAGAAAACGACTGTGAAGCTTTGGGGGTGTTGGACTCGATCTACTCCATCTGTGTTTTGATCATCGTTCTGAATCTGATCAAGGCGTAGTCTTTGACAAAAATGTGATTTTCTCAGCTTTTTTTGTTTAAAATGTTGCCTTTCTTTATGAAACTTACCGACATTCAGGTTTTGATTAAAAAAAAAAGAATGCATGAAGCTAATAAAATGTTTTAAAAATTAAAGTACAGTTAAAGGTATTTTTCAAGTATAAACCAATAATATCTACATTTGAACATAGTAGTATACTGCAAATGCAAAAATAACATATAAATAGTAAACTATAAGTATAATGTTATGTTCACTTAAAGAAAACTTAAAAGTAGACTTGCAGTATAAACTACTAAACTAGTAGTTTACTGAGAGCACACTTCAGTGTGTACTTTCATCAACTAAAAAATGTACTACTTGTATTAAAATAGTAAACTACTAGTGTACTCATAAGTTCACTTGTAGAACAGATGCATTACAAATGAGAAACCTAGTTGTGTACTTTAAAGTTTACTACTCTTACACTTATAGTACACTTAAACATATACTTATATACTAAAAGTGGGCCAATTTAGTCCCAAGCCGTATTGAAATTGTTCACTTACATGTTTACTACAATTTTCAAGACTTGAGACCTGAATCTTTCTAATAATACGTAATATTATTAATTAAGAAAAGAAAATGAAAACAGAGGCTGACTCGCAGCACTAGCATAATCTAGCATAATAGCTGACTGGGTTTTTTTTTAAGAATGGCGAGGGCTGTCATGAGCCTAATTTTCCTATTCTTTGAAAGAATTTATTTAAAGGGATCATGTCACACTTTTTATAATCCGACTAAGATCCACTTATAATGTTTGTCAAGATTTTTATTGAGCTGAATGATGACAGCACTGTTTTCTGCAGAGCTGCTTTACAGCTGAATGGAACTCATTACATAATTGATGAACTTTACACAATTACTGAACTGAATCAACTATGAACCGACTCCAGCTGAATAATGACACTACTGTCTTAGAGCTGAATCTTAGAGAATTGAATTGTGTTTGCATTATTGATCCTTATCTTTCAGTTTATCACTGTAAAGCTGCTTTGAAACAATCTCTATTGTATGAAGTGCTGTATAAATAAAGATGATCGTCTTAACTTTAAATGTTTTTATTTTATTTCTGTACCTTTTTTGTATTAACAAGACATAGCTGCTTATACAAAGTAAGAGACAATGACATATATATACACACAAATACAAATATTAAAGTACAAATAAAGGGTAGGAAAAAAACGACTATATCTATACATCTACATATTTTGCTGTGCAAAATCATACTATTATACAAACATTGCTTTTAAAACAAAGCAAATATGGCTGTGATGACTTCTTTCCAGTCTTGCCGTCTCTCATGTTTATTTGTTCATAGAGACAGTGCATATTAATAAACACAAAGCATCTTATATTAATACAAACACACACAAAAGAGAGAGAAAAAAAATCACATTCTAAAAAAACAAGTACATGATTCCATGCGAAAATCAGTCTAAACATATACAGTGCTGCATAAGAGGTCAGAAAAATAGCGACAGGAGAAAGCAAATAACTAAGAGCAATTATTACAAAGAAGAATGACTAAAATCTGAATAGTAAGATACTAATGTTGACAGTGCTGAGTAGTGAGTAAAATAACTTAAAACTTAAAAGAACCGTATGTATCCAGTCTTCTAATTATTGATGGAGTTCCTTTCCCTTGCGGCTTTGAATGAAAATACAGACTGGCTAAATTAACTTTTTCTGAGAGGAATAATGCAGTTCCCTCTTTCTCCACCCGTTGTGGACAGATGTGCAGTTGTTCTAACGTTAACATACAGTTTAACGGGGAAGACAGGACTTAAACATAAGACAAACATCTACATATTTGATCAGGTTATCCCAACTTAGTAAATTGTATTTTTTTAGTATCGAGCAACGATGAAAATTAACAGATTTTTTTATCAAGAATTTTTAGTGATTGTTTATACAGAGACTCCAATGGTTTTAGAGTAGATGTACTCTCTTGTGACCAGGTTGTTAGACCTGATATGAGAGATACATAGAACATAGCGGCCTCTGTTGACATATAATCTCATATATATCTAAAATCTGACAGACTAAATTTGGCCCGGTTACAGACCTTTTTAACTTGAGCCTTAAATGAAAGTCTGGAATCAATCACAACTCCAAGGTACTTCAGATATTCAGATACAACTAGTAGCCTTTCCCCTGATTCGACCACATCTGGTACTACACTTGAGCTATTTGTTTTGGTAAAAAAACCACGCGCACTGTTTTAGTAATAGTTCACTGTAAACAGCATTGTTTTAGCCAAGCTGTGACATTAACCAGGGATTTTGTAGGTTCATTTCCGACTTGTGACACACTGCTCACGTGCATAATAACGGTGCCATCCGCATACATTTGGATGTTAGTGTCGGGACAAACGGATAGAAGATCATTGATACAACGTAAATAGCAATGGACCCAGAATAGATCCTTGGGGAACACCTGTGGATATACTTAAGGGAGCTGATTTATAATTCTGAACTCGGACATACTGTGTGCGACCGGACAAATATAATTTTATCCACCTCAAAGTCTCTGGAGAAAAATTAAAACCTAATAATTTAGACATAAGAATTCTGTGGTTTAAAGTGTCAAAAGCCTTCGTGAGGTCAAGAAACAGTGCCCCGACAACCCCACCTTTGTCTAAGAGAGACTTAACTTTTTCAGTGAAATAACAATTTGCCATCTCAGTTGAACAGTTTGCTCTGAAGCCAAACTGCATTGGATGCAAAGCAAATGAACTAGTATTTAGATAATCATTGATTTGCACAGCCAACAATTTCTCAGCAACCTTTGAGACTACAGGTAAAATACTAATAGGTCTGTAATAGGTGCCTCCACTTTTAGATATAGGCACTACAGGAGATGACTTCCAAGCACATGGGAACGTCGCCTGAGAAACTAAAAGGTTGACAATTTTGGTGATAGGAGTAACTAGTGATAGTGATAGCTCTTTAAGCATTACTACATCCAAACCAAATATATCTTTTTACTCTGGATGGATTAAGAGATGTAATTGTTATTAAAATGTCTAATTCAGTGACTGCCTTTAAAGTAAAGGCTTGTTCCACTGTATTAGCTAGACAAACTTCTGTGTACTCAGGGGAAAAAACTTTATTTTTGTGAAGTTGTGACTACAGAATCAATAAAATAATGATTAAGTGCTTCGGCCACTTCAGCTGGATTATTAGTCAGCTTCCCATTTCCTATCAATTCAAGTGATGTCCTATCTTTCTTTTTAATCTCCTTTTCATTTATTCAACTAGTTCCAGATTATGCCTTAGCTTTTCTGAGTGTCTTTACCACCTTGTTCCTTAACATAACAAAATGTTGGCTTTCATGACTTAACTTTGATTTATTCGTTTTTAAAGCAAGATCCCGTTCTTTCATCAGTTTTAAAATATCAGAATTTATATCAGAAACTAATACAGTGTGCTTTTTATTTTTAGGACTAAATTTGCAACTAAAATCTTTAATAGTGTGCTCTAATACTTTGGAGAATATTAGTCTGTCTTTCTCCTGATCTTTTCCTATCAATACATCACCCCATTTAATATGATGAACCGCACTTCTGAAGTCATCTAGTTTATGTTTTGAGATGCCATAAGAATCATATTTCATTAATCAATCACACTGTTTTAGTAAATGTTTCAAATTTTCATAAAAACTACTATTTGAAGAGGGAGGACTATAAATTACAATTATTACAAAGGACATTTGTGGTGATAGAATAAGATTCAGGCCAATACATTCCTAATCCATACAATTTGACCAAGCGATTTCATTACACTGGACACCAGTTTTCGCATAGATCATAACTCCCCTTAGAACCAACTCTATTTTTCTTATACAGTTTAAAAGCAGGCACTTCTAATGCTGCTGACGGGGGAATATACATGAAGCCATGTCTCAGATAAACAAAGAACATCTAAATTAGAGTCCAGTAAAAGATGGTGAATTTATTTTCAAGTGATCACCTAAGAGACCCTTTGGCTTAACTTTAGGGTCCCAAATTGTTCATGTTGATTTCCTGTCCGAAAGATCCCCCTGTTACGTAC
This sequence comes from Rutilus rutilus, assembly GCF_951802725.1. Classification (NCBI taxonomy): domain Eukaryota; kingdom Metazoa; phylum Chordata; class Actinopteri; order Cypriniformes; family Leuciscidae; genus Rutilus; species Rutilus rutilus. The sequence continues at coordinate 9,597,344 of NC_140228.1, forward strand.
TGCTCCGAGACACGAGGGTAGAAGATCCAAATGCAGTTTTATTTAAAGGGTTAAGCAGAATCGTAATCAAAATCCAGGCAAAGGTCATACACAGGCAGGCAATCAAACAAACAGACAAATCCAGAGGGTGAGGCAGAAACAGGAAAACCAGGACACGGGCAGAGATCAAGAACCAGGAATAACAACGACAACAAAGGAAATGCTCAGAAATGCAGTTGGAATAACGTACAAGACTTCGCAGGGAATGATGAGGTGAACCAGGCTTATATGGGGTGAACTAAACAATATAATGAGACACAGGTGAATGTGATAATCAGGAATGATGAGTCCGGGCAGTGAATTATGGGAATTGTAGTAGTGAGTGAATAATGATAGTCTGATGTGGAGTGCCCTCAGGTGGCTCTCAAGGGCACTCCAGCTGATGACCGTTACACCCCCATGCTGACTGACTCTGAGCTAAAGAACTCCACCAAGGACAGCAACTTGACGGCTGGGTGATCTGGCTCAGGCTCTGGGTCCAGATCTGCTGGAGGGACGAAAGGCTCCACAACATCCACAGCACTACTGTGACAACAGCAGCCGAAGTGTTGTTTCATAGCCTTCCACACGCTCATGAGGAAAGAACGAATTCCTTTCCTCTTCCTACATTCTGTAGGTTTTTCTGAAATCACACAATTGAAAAAACATCTATTAGAAACATCTCTGACCTCAAATTAAACAATGACATAATGACACTTATATTTTACTGTTCAATTATTATCTGCAATGTTACGAATCAAGTAATGCAAATATATTATACGACGGCCCTGCTTCTGCTTAATGCCTGCATAAATGTCCCAAAGTCTTATTTCACAATATTAAGCATTGACATCCAGTTTTTTTCAATGTTTTAAACATGTTTTTTCCCGGTTATACAAATGTTAAGGGGACATTCTGTGTTATAATTTTGCAAATATTATGGGACTGTTACTTTTTAATGTTCTGTCAATGTTCTGAAAAATATGTTAGACAAACGTCCAACTAAAATATTTTGGAAATAATTTTGGAAAGAAAATTTCAGCTAAATTTTGCTGAGCAACAGTTAATATGACTAGACCTTATCCTGTTAAAAGCTTGAAGCAGTCTTATGCACAAAATCTGTATCCGTACACTTTACACCCCCCAGCCTTATTTCAATCTCACCTGTTGAGTTCTTGTTCGCAGGAGAAGCCTCCATGGCACCCTGGGTTGTTAGGCCAGTCGTGGTCACTGTTGGCTCCACAGGAACTTGACCTGGCAGCGGAGGGCACATCATCTCTTGGAGGCTGTCGGAGCACCACTCGACGCTGTACGTCCCTCTGCTGCTGAGGCTCAACTCTCCACATGACCGCCTGGATGGACATCCATCATCTGGGCTCTGCTGGCTGCCGCTCTTCCTCTTCCTGTAAGCCTGATCTGTGAACACAGAGAAAGAAAACTCAGAAGACAGAGGAGCTAAATCATCAGAGCTGAGACTACAAACCTCCAGACCAGCCGTCTGAGCGGAAGCAGCTCCCCTGGATCTGGAGCGGCCTGAGGCTGGAATATTTCAGACATCACATAGTTAGTTATGTTTTGATAATAATCAATGATCAATGTCAGTGGTCAATTACAAATTGTTACAATAGTTACTCAAATTGAAAGGTTTATTTCACATGCAAGGAATCAAATACATGTGATCACTTAGCTGGGAAAATTGGCAGATCAAATGGGTTAACGTTACCTCACACTAGTTTCTGCACATTAATTTAGTCCATCATCATACCATAACATACCATAAACAAATGAAAAACTAGAGCACTCACCTCTTCTTTCACCCATGTGAGCCATCAACGTCCTCCTCCAACCTGCAATAGAAACAATATAAAATACAATACAAAAACAATAATACAATACAACCCTCCTCTGAAATACTACCAAAAGAAATCAAATAATAAATAAATAAAACAAAAATAATCAAATTAAACACAAAATTAAATAAAACTACAAACTCCTAGTTTAACTCCCAAATAATAACAATTAGATAAAAGCGTCCTCAGAAATAATATGAATATGAAAAAAGGAAAGGATATATCCTCCGATCTACTCCTTCTAGGATATAATAGGTTTTCTCTCAGGAATTCTCCGAATAGCTTCAAAATCGCAAGATCTGCACAGAAAATACTCGGCAAAAGTCTCTGAATTCGCCGCGTCTCTCAACCAACAGATAGCGATGTTTGAGTGTATATTTTTGATTTTGAAGCCAGAATTCATAATACGCGTCGCTATAGCAACTAAAATTCGAATCATCATCGCACGCACACCTGAAGTCGGCATCAATTAATCTACTTATACTTGCAAAACACCCCGATGTACATGCGAAAATGTCATCAAAACAAATCAAACTATCCGGACATAAATACAAAAGATGGAGTATTTGCATGCTGATGATGACTAGTGACGTTTAAAGCCCGACACGCGCGCTTCTGAAAGGCTTGTTGTATGTGTGTGTGTGTGTGTGTGTGTGTGTGTGTGTGTGTGTGTGTGCCTCCAGGTATATTAGGTAAGCATTCTCTTGGTCGGCGTTACGTCACAAATCATGTGACCTGCGTAGCAACAAGCCACCGCCATGTTTGAAGGGTAAAACAAACCGAAGGCAAAGCCCGAGGCAAATCAAAAAGGTATCTATTCACAGAAGTTTTGCTGTGGATTATGTCAGTTATGGATACTAACGGACTACTTTGTATTAATGATGAATGATATCTGTGTATACGAATGTATGTCGGTGGTGAGAAGTAATAAAACACTCATGTAAAGCGCTTTAATTGTGACTAGCTACATGTCTGTGAAAGGCACTATATGAATAACGTTACAGATCTTCTATTACAGAATGTCTTATCAGTAGACAGTCTCCTAGCGTCTGTAAAAAAAAAAAATATTGCATCACATTAAGTGTATTGTGACTGTCAAAACATTTTAGTAACTAAACTGAATTTTATTAGGTTTAGTGACAGCATGTTACAATGTTTACATGGTACAATTTCTGGTAAGCTAACGTTACGCTTTTTTATTATTTCAATTCAATTATTGGGATTTGATTTAATACTGACTCATTTGGATAAATATTAGGTAGTCTACGCAAGATAGGCATTCATTTTTCTCAAGAAAAAACAACTCACCTAATGCTGTAAACATACAGAGAGCCCCATCAGCTGGCAGTATTATTTATATTTAGCAAAATACTCCCTATAGCTCTTTTTTCTAGCCAACTACGTGCTTTAGCCTATATTATGGTCATCAAATGGATTTCCTGAGGTAAATGTAATGTGACATAATTGTTCTCCAGCTGTTTTATTGACCCCTTTGTTTGATTGATTGGTCGATATTATGTATGAGGAATATACATTTCGGTAAGTTGTAACGTTACTGTTTCTTTCAACATTGTTCATTCGTGTTTATTTACTGTTAGCTAGTAGAGATGATCGGTTCACGTGCCGCTAGGGATCTGTCGCGTCACATTTACAAGCGCCAAAACGCTATTTCTTGTCTGAATTAAATTAAATAATAAAAGTGACAGAATCTGAGAGCTGAGATTTTTATATATCATAAGTAACCTGCTCTGTCTAGTCTGTCGGTCTCCGTGTCCTCTATGCTTCGCGATTTTTCTGTGCGTGAGAAAATGGATGTGTGGCGTGAAAGCGTGTGAAACGTTGCGTGAGAGTTGGCAGCTCTGGACTGAGTCCTACACTTGCAGTCATGTTTAAATACCCATCAAGCATCGATTACATTAACTATGTTCATTCAAAAGCATTGTGTTACACAGTGGCTGTAATGAACTCAGTCTGTCAGTGGCACAGCTTGTACAGTGTCAGTGAGGGACACAGTTTTTTCTAAAGCCAAAAAAGGCTAACTGCAGAAATGTATCAGTTGCCTCGCTAGGAATCAAATAAAAGGAGAGGTCACTCATTTTTACGCTGTTGTTGGTGCAACCAACAACACAAGTTTTCCGGCATGATTTGCAACCAAAGGAAAAGAGTTCGGCGCTCGTTTGTCTTCCGCTTCGTGTGTTGCAGTTGGCGGGCGCTTGTTTGTTTTACCCTTCGCCGCGGTTGCTTTGCGCGCGCAGTGCATTATGGGAGCACAAGTCCCGGATGTCCGAAATCTGTATCCGTACACTTTACACCCCCCAGCCTTATTTCAATCTCACCTGTTGAGTTCTTGTTCGCAGGAGAAGCCTCCACGGCACCCTGGGTTGTTAGGCCAGTCGTGGTCACTGTTGGCTCCACAGGAACTTGACCTGGCAGCGGAGGGCACATCATCTCTTGGAGGCTGTCGGAGCACCACTCGACGCTGTACGTCCCTCTGCTGCTGAGGCTCAACTCTCCACATGACCGCCTGGATGGACATCCATCATCTGGGCTCTGCTGGCTGCCGCTCTTCCTCTTCCTGTAGGCCGGACCTGTGAACACAGAGAAAGAAAACTCAGAAGACAGAGGAGCTAAATCATCAGAGCTGAGACTACAAACCTCCAGACCAGCCGTCTGAGCGGAAGCAGCTCCCCTGGATCTGGAGCGGCCTGAGGCTGGAATATTTCAGACATCACATAGTTAGTTATGTTTTGATAATAATCAATGATCAATGTCAGTGGTCAATTACAAATTGTTACAATAGTTACTCAAATTGAAAGGTTTATTTCACATGCAAGGAATCAAATACATGTGATCACTTAGCTGGGAAAATTGGCAGATCAAATGGGTTAACGTTACGTCACACTAGTTTCTGCACATTAATTTAGTCCATCATCATACCATAACATACCATAAACAAATGAAAAACTAGAGCACTCACCTCTTCTTTCACCCATGTGAGCCATCAATGTCCTCCTCCAACCTGCAATAGAAACAATATAAAATACAATACAAAAACAATATTACAATACAACCCTCCTCTGAAATACTACCAAAAGAAATCAAATAATAAATAAATAAAACAAAAATAATCAAATTAAACACAAAATTAAATAAAACTACAAACTCCTAGTTTAACTCCCAAATAATAACAATTAGATAAAAGCGTCCTCAGAAATAATATGAATATGAAAAAAGGAAAGGATATATCCTCCGATCTACTCCTTCTAGGATATAATAGGTTTTCTCTCAGGAATTCTCAGAATATCTTCAAAATCGCAAGATCTGCACAGAAAATACTCGGCAAAAGTCTCTGAATTCGCAGCGTCTCTCAACCAACAGATAGCGATGTTTGAGTGTATATTTTTGATTTTGAAGTCAGAATTCGTAACCATAGACTGTCGCTATAGCAAATAAAATTCGAATCATCATCGCACGCATGATGGGGGCGTGTCAGTGAAAAAAACATGGTGGAATAGAGTGGTGCAGAGCCATAGAGATGAACGCAACTTTGATGTATTTTGAAGCCTAAATGCAGTAACGTTAGCCAGGAGTAAAATACTAAATGCTATAACGAACTACACCACGGTCTCACGACTTCAGTGCCACCACCACTAAGCTTCACACAACTCTTTTAGTTTATATATATATATATATATATATATATATATATATATATATATATATATATATATATATATATATATAAACATTTTCCCATAAAGTTTAAGTTTTAATAGTTTATAAGAGCACAATTATAAGCATAACGAGAATGTAAACGCGGACTGAGCATAACGTTACCTGTTCGCTGTGATGACGTTTAATCTCCTCGACTGCCTCTGTAGTCCCACCGTCTTATGAAACTTACATTGTTTGAAAATATTGATTAGAATATTTATATAAAACAGATATGTTTCTAACTCTGCGTATCTGAATTTTTGTGTAGCTGGCAGTGTATAGGAATTTACTCTAATTCTACATGTTTTCACTGTTATACGGTAGGGGGCGCTATGACACATCTTCTAGGACAGAATCTCCGGGACGGGTCAAAACACAGGAGAAGAAGAAGCTGAAACAAGTGATAGAAGATTGTTTGCTCAAATGTAAATAACGTGATCGTCAAACATTAAACAGCGTGTGAATCTAAACTGCTTAATATTACCAAATGAAATGAAGCGTAACCAATGAAGAGAAAACGACTGTGAAGCTTTGGGGGTGTTGGACTCGATCTACTCCATCTGTGTTTTGATCATCGTTCTGAATCTGATCAAGGCGTAGTGTTTGAAAAAAATGTGATTTTCTCAGCTTTTTTTGTTTAAAATGTTGCCTTTCTTTATGAAACTTACCGACATTCAGGTTTTGATTAAAAAAAAAAGAATGCATGAAGCTAATAAAATGTTTTTAAAATTAAAGTACAGTTAAAGGTATTTTTCAAGTATAAACCAATAATATCTACATTTGAACATAGTAGTATACTGCAAATGCAAAAATAACAAATAGTAAACTATAAGTATAATGTTATGTTCACTTAAAGAAAACTTAAAAGTATACTTGCAGTATAAACTACTAAACTAGTAGTTTACTGAGAGCACACTTCAGTGTGTACTTTCATCAACTAAAAAATGTACTACTTGTATTAAAATAGTAAACTACTAGTGTACTCATAAGTTCACTTGTAGAACAGATGCATTACAAATGAGAAACCTAGTTGTGTACTTAAAGTTTACTACTCTTACACTTATAGTACACTTAAACATATACTTATATACAAAAAGTGGGCCAATTTAGTCTCAAACCGTATTGAAATTGTTCACTTACATGTTTACTACAATTTTCAAGACTTGAGACCTGAATCTTTCTAATAATACGTAATATTATTAATTAAGAAAAGAAAATGAAAACAGAGGCTGACTCGCAGCACTAGCATAATCTAGCATAATAGCTGACTGGTTTTTTTTACAATGGAGAGGGCTGTCATGAACCTAATTTTCCTATTCTTTGAAAGAATTTATTTAAAGGGATCATGTCACACTTTTTATAATCCGACTAAGATCCACTTATAATGTTTGTCAAGATTTTTATTGAGCTGAATGATGACAGCACTGTTTTCTGCAGAGCTGCTTTACAGCTGAATGGAACTCATTACATAATTGATGAACTTTACACAATTACTGAACTGAATCAACTATGAACCGACTCCAGCTGAATAATGACACTACTGTCTTAGAGCTGAATCTTAGAGAATTGAATTGTGTTTGCATTATTGATCCTTATCTTTCAGTTTATCACTGTAAAGCTGCTTTGAAACAATCTCTATTGTATGAAGTGCTGTATAAATAAAAGATGATCGTCTTAACTTTAAATGTTTTTATTTTATTTCTGTACCTTTTTTTGTATTAACAAGACATAGCTGCTTATACAAAGTAAGAGACAATGACATATATATACACACAAATACAAATATTAAAGTACAAATAAAGGGTAGGAAAAAAACGACTATATTTATACATCTACATATTTTGCTGTGCAAAATCATACTATTATACAAACATTGTTTTTAAAACAAAGCAAATATGGCTGTGATGACTTCTTTCCAGTCTTGCAGTCTCTCATGTTTATTTGTTCATAGAGACAGTGCATATTAATAAACACAAAGCATCTTATATTAATACAAACACACAAAAGAGAAAGAAAAAAAACGAACAACAAAAAAAACAAGTACATGATTCCATGCGAAAATCAGTCTAAACATATACAGTGCATAAGAGGTCAGAAAAATAGCGACAGGAGAAAGCAAATAACTAAGAGCAATTATTACAAAGAAGAATGACTAAAATCTGAATAGTAAGATACTAATGTTGACAGTGCTGAGTAGTGAGTAAAATAACTTCAAACTTAAAAGAACCGTATGTATCCAGTCTTCTAATTATTGATGGAGTTCTTTCCCTTGCGGCTTTGAATGAAAATACAGACTGGCTAAATTAACTTTTTCTGAGAGGAATAATGCAGTTCCCTCTTTCTCCACCCGTTGTGGACAGATGTGCAGTTGTTCTAACGTTAACATACAGTTTAACGGGGAAGACAGGACTTAAACATAAGACAAACATCTACATATTTGATCAGGTTATCCCAACTTAGCAAATTGTATTTTTTTAGTATCGAGCAACGATGAAAATTAACAGATTTTTTTATCAAGAATTTTTAGTGATTGTTTATACAGAAACTCCAATGGTTTTAGAGTAGTTGTACTCTCTTGTGACCAGGTTGTTAGACCTGATATGAGAGATACATAGAACATAGCGGCCTCTGTTGACATATAATCTCATATATATCTAAAATCTGACAGACTAAATTTGGCCCGGTTACAGACCTTTTTAACTTGAGCCTTAAATGAAAGTCTGGAATCAATCACAACTCCAAGGTACTTCAGATATTCAGATACAACTAGTAGCCTTTCCCCTGATTCGACCACATCTGGTACTACACTTGAGCTATTTGTTTTGGTCAAAAAAACACGCGCACTGTTTTAGTAATAGTTCACTTCACTGTAAACAGCATTGTTTTAGCCAAGCTGTGACATTAACCAGGGATTGTGTAGGTTCATTTCCGACTTGTGACACACTGCTCACGTGCATAATAACGGTGTCATCCGCATACATTTGGATGTTAGTGTCGGGACAAACAGATAGAAGATCATTGATATACAACGTAAATACCAATGGACCCAGAATAGATCCTTGGGGAACACCTGTGGATATACTTAAGGGGGCTGATTTATAATTCTGAACTCGGACATACTGTGTGCGACCGGACAAATATAATTTTATCCACCTAAAAGTCTCTGGAGAAAAATTAAAACCTAATAATTTAGACATAAGAATTCTGTGGTTTAAAGTGTCAAAAGCCTTCGTGAGGTCAAGAAACAGTGCCCCGACAACCCCACCTTTGTCTAAGAGAGACTTAACTTTTTCAGTGAAATAACAATTTGTCATCTCAGTTGAACAGTTTGCTCTGAAGCCAAACTGCATTGGATGCAAAGCAAATGAACTAGTATTTAGATAATCATTGATTTGCACAGCCAACAATTTCTCAGCAACCTTTGAGACTACAGGTAAAATACTAATAGGTCTGTAATAGGTGTCTCCACTTTTAGATATAGGCACTACAGGAGATGACTTCCAAGCACATGGGAATGTCGCCTGAGAAACTAAAAGGTTGACAATTTTGGTGATAGGAGTAACTAGTGATAGTGATAGCTCTTTAAGCATTACTACATCCAAACCAAATATATCTTTTTACTCTGGATGGATTAAGAGATGTAATTGTTCTTAAAATGTCTAATTCAGTGACTGCCTTTAAAGTAAAGGCTTGTTCCTCTGTATTAGCTAGACAAAATTCTGTGTACTCAGGGGAAAAAACATTATTTTTGTGAAGTTGTGACTACAGAAGCAATAAAATAATGATTAAGTGCTTCGGCCACTTCAGCTGGATTATTATTCATCTTCCCATTTCCTATCAATTCAAGTGATGTCCTATCTTTCTTTTTAATCTCCTTTTCATTTATTCAACTAGTTCCAGATTATGCCTTAGCTTTTCTGAGTGTCTTTACCACCTTGTTCCTTAACATAACAAAATGTTGGCTTTCATGACTTAACTTTGATTTATTAGTTTTTAAAGCAAGATCCCGTTCTTTCATCAGTTTTAAAATATCAGAATTTATCCAGGGGACAGTGTGCTTTTTATTTTTATGACTAAATTTGCAACTAAAATCTTTAATAGTGTGCTCTAATACTTTGGAGAATATTAGTCTGTCTTTCTCCTGATCTTTTCCTATCAATACATCACCCCATTTAATATGATGAACCGCACTTCTGAAGTCATCTAGTTTATGTTTTGGGATGCCATAAGAATCATATTTCATTAATCAATCACACTGTTTTAGTAAATGTTTCAAATTTTCATAAAAACTACTATTTGAAGAGGGAGGACTATAAATTACAATTATTACAAAGGACATTTGTGGTGATAGAATAAGATTCAGGCCAATACATTCCTAATCCATACAATTTGACCAAGCGATTTCATTACAGTAAAAGATGTTGAATTTATTTTCAAGTGATCACCTAAGAGACCCTTTGGCTTAACTTTAGGGTCCCAAATTGTTCATGTTGATTTCCTGTCCGAAAGATCCCCCATGCTGACTGACTCTGAGCTAAAGAACTCCACCAAGGACAGCAACTTGACGGCTGGGTGATCTGGCTCAGGCTCTGGGTCCAGATCTGCTGGAGGGACGAAAGGCTCCACAACATCCACAGCACTACTGTGACAACAGCAGCCGAAGTGTTGTTTCATAGCCTTCCACACACTCATGAGGAAAGAACGAATTCCTTTCCTCTTCCTACATTCTGTAGGTTTTTCTGAAATCACACAATTGAAAAGACATCTATTAGAAACATCTCTGACCTCAAATTAAACAATGACATAATGACACTTATATTTTACTGTTCAATTATTATCTGCAATGTTACGAATCAAGTAATGCAAATATATTATACGACGGCCCTGCTTCTGCTTAATGCCTGCATAAATGTCCCAAAGTCTTATTTCACAATATTAAGCATTGACATCCAGTTTTTTTCAACGTTTTAAACATGTTTTTTCTGGGTTATACAAATGTTAAGAGAACATTTTGTTTTATAATTTAAACATTATGGGACCATTACTTTTGAATGTTCTGTCAATGTTCTGAAAAATATGTTAGACAAACGTCCAACTAAAATATTTTGGAAATAATTTCAGAAAGAAAATTTCAGCTAAATTTTGCTGAGCAACGGTTAATATGACTAGACCTTAACCTGTTAAAAGCTTGAAGCAGTCTTATGCACGAAATCTGTATCCGTACACTTTACACCCCCCAGCCTTATTTCAATCTCACCTGTTGAGTTCTTGTTCGCAGGAGAAGCCTCCACGGCACCCTGGGTTGTTAGGCCAGTCGTGGTCACTGTTGGCTCCACAGGAACTTGACCTGGCAGCGGAGGGCACATCATCTCTTGGAGGCTGTCGGAGCTCCACTCGACGCTGTACGTCCCTCTGCTGCTGAGGCTCAACTCTCCACATGACCGCCTGGATGGACATCCATCATCTGGGCTCTGCTGGCTGCCGCTCTTCCTCTTCCTGTAAGCCGGACCTGTGAACACAGAGAAAGAAAACTCAGAAGACAGAGGAGCTAAATCATCAGAGCTGAGACTACAAACCTCCAGACCAGCCGTCTGAGCGGAAGCAGCTCCCCTGGATCTGGAGCGGCCTGAGGCTGGAATATTTCAGACATCACATAGTTAGTTATGTTTTGATAATAATCAATGATCAATGTCAGTGGTCAATTACAAATTGTTACAATAGTTACTCAAATTGAAAGGTTTATTTCACATGCAAGGAATCAAATACATGTGATCACTTAGCTGGGAAAATTGGCAGATCAAATGGGTTAACGTTACCTCACACTAGTTTCTGCACATTCATTTAGTCCATCATCATACCATAACATACCATAAACAAATGAAAAACTAGAGCACTCACCTCCTCTTTCACCCATGTGAGCCATCAACGTCCTCCTCCAACCTGCAATAGAAACAATATAAAACACAATACAAAAACAATAATACAATACAACCCTCCTCTGAAATACTACCAAAAGAAATCAAATAATATATAAAACAAACAAAAATAATCAAATTAAACACAAAATTAAATAAAACTACAAACTCCTAGTTTAACTCCCAAATAATAACAATTAGATAAAAGCGTCCTCAGAAATAATATGAATATGAAAAAAGGAAAGGATATATCCTCCGATCTACTCCTTCTAGGATATAATAGGTTTTCTCTCAGGAATTCTCAGAATATCTTCAAAATCGCAAGATCTGCACAGAAAATACTCGGCAAAAGTCTCTGAATTCGCAGCGTCTCTCAACCAACAGATAGCGATGTTTGAGTGTATATTTTTGATTTTGAAGTCAGAATTCATAATACGCGTCGCTATAGCAACTAAAATTCGAATCATCATCGCACGAAGTCGGCATCAATTAATCTACTTATACTTGCAAAACACCCCGATGTACATGCGAAAATGTCATCAAAACAAATAAAACTATCCGGACATAAATACAAAAGATGGAGTATTTGCATGCTGATGATGACTAGTGATGTTTAAAGCCCGACACGCGCGCTTCTGAAAGGCTTGTTGTATGTGTGTGTGTGTGTGCCTCCAGGTATATTAGGTAAGTATTCTCTTGGTCGGCGTTACGTCACAAATCATGTGACCTGCGTAGCAACAAGCCACCGCCATGTTTGAAGGGTAAAACAAACCGAAGGCAAAGCCCGAGGCAAATCAAAAAGGTATCTATTCACAGAAGTTTTGCTGTGGATTATGTCAGTTATGGATACTAACGGACTACTTTGTATTAATGATGAATGATATCTGTGTATACGAATGTATGTCGGTGGTGAGAAGTAATAAAACACTCATGTAAAGCGCTTTAATTGTGACTAGCTACATGTCTGTGAAAGGCGCTATATGAATAACGTTACAGATCTTCTATTACAGAATGTCTTATCAGTAGACAGTCTCCTAGCGTCTGTAAAAAAAATAATATTGCATCACATTAAGTGTATTGTGACTGTCAAAACATTTTAGTAACTAAACTGAATTTTATTAGGTTTAGTGACAGCATGTTACAATGTTTACATGGTACAATTTCTGGTAAGCTAACGTTACGCTTTTTTATTATTTCAATTCAATTATTGGGATTTGATTTAATATTGACTCATTTGGATAAATATTAGGTAGTCTACGCAAGATAGGCATTCATTTTTCTCAAGAAAAAACAACTCACCTAATGCTGTAAACATACAGAGAGCCCCATCAGCTGGCAGTATTATTTATATTTAGCAAAATACTCCCTATAGCTCTTTTTTCTAGCCAACTACGTGCTTTAGCCTATATTATGGTCATCAAATGGATTTCCTGAGGTAAATGTAATGTGACATAATTGTTCTCCAGCTGTTTTATTGACCCCTTTGTTTGATTGATTGGTCGATATTATGTATGAGGAATATACATTTCGGTAAGTTGTAACGTTACTGTTTCTTTCAACATTGTTCATTCGTGTTTATTTACTGTTAGCTAGTAGAGATGATCGGTTCACGTGCCGCTAGGGATCTGTCGCGTCACATTTACAAGCGCCAAAACGCTATTTCTTGTCTGAATTAAATAAAATAATAAAAGTGACAGAATCTGAGAGCTGAGATTTTTATATATCATAAGGAACCTGCTCTGTCTAGTCTGTCGGTCTCCGTGTCCTCTATGCTTCGCGATTTTTCTGTGCGTGAGAAAATGGATGTGTGGCGTGAAAGCGTGTGAAACGTTGCGTGAGAGTTGGCAGCTCTGGACTGAGTCCTACACTTGCAGTCATGTTTAAATACCCATCAAGCATCGATTACATTAACTATGTTCATTCAAAAGCATTGTGTTACACAGTGGCTGTAATGAACTCAGTCTGTCAGTGGCACAGCTTGTACAGTGTCAGTGAGGGACACAGTTTTTTCTAAAGCCAAAAAAGGCTAACTGCAGAAATGTATCAGTTGCCTCGCTAGGAATCAAATAAAAGGAGAGGTCACTCATTTTTACGCTGTTGTTGGTGCAACCAACAACACAAGTTTTTCGGCATGATTTGCAACCAAAGGAAAAGAGTTCGGCGCTCGTTTGTCTTCCGCTTCGTGTGTTGCAGTTGGCGGGCGCTTGTTTGTTTTAGCCTTCGCCGCGGTTGCTATGCGCGCGCAGTGCATTATGGGAGCACAAGTCCCGGATGTCCGAAATCTGTATCCGTACACTTTACACCCCCCAGCCTTATTTCAATCTCACCTGTTGAGTTCTTGTTGGCAGGAGAAGCCTCCACGGCACCCTGAGTTGTTAGGCCAGTCGTGGTCACTGTTGGCTCCACAGGAACTTGACCTGGCAGCGGAGGGCACATCATCTCTTGGAGGCTGTCGGAGCTCCACTCGACGCTGTACGTCCCTCTGCTGCTGAGGCTCAACTCTCCACATGACCGCCTGGATGGACATCCATCATCTGGGCTCTGCTGGCTGCCGCTCTTCCTCTTCCTGTAGGCCGGACCTGTGAACACAGAGGAAGAAAACTCAGAAGACAGAGGAGCTAAATCATCAGAGCTGAGACTACAAACCTCCAGACCAGCCGTCTGAGCGGAAGCAGCTCCCCTGGATCTGGAGCGGCCTGAGGCTGGAATATTTCAGACATCACATAGTTAGTTATGTTTTGATAATAATCAATGATCAATGTCAGTGGTCAATTACAAATTGTTACAATAGTTACTCAAATTGAAAGGTTTATTTCACATGCAAGGAATCAAATACATGTGATCACTTAGCTGGGAAAATTGGCAGATCAAATGGGTTAACGTTACCTCACACTAGTTTCTGCACATTAATTTAGTCCATCATCATACCATAACATACCATAAACAAATGAAAAACTAGAGCACTCACCTCTTCTTTCACCCATGTGAGCCATCAATGTCCTCCTCCAACCTGCAATAGAAACTATATAAAACACAATACAAAAACAATAATACAATACAACCCTCCTCTGAAATACTACCAAAAGAAATCAAATAATAAATAAATAAAACAAAAATAATCAAATTAAACACAAAATTAAATAAAACTACAAACTCCTAGTTTAACTCCCAAATAATAACAATTAGATAAAAGCGTCCTCAGAAATAATATGAATATGAAAAAAGGAAAGGATATATCCTCCGATCTACTCCTTCTAGGATATAATAGGTTTTCTCTCAGGAATTCTCTGAATATCTTCAAAATCGCAAGATCTGCACAGAAAATACTCGGCAAAAGTCTCTGAATTCGCCGCGTCTCTCAACCAACAGATAGCGATGTTTGAGTGTATATTTTTGATTTTGAAGTCAGAATTCGTAACCATAGACTGTAAAAAAATTGTTCGTAACACGCGTCGCTATAGCAACTAAAATTCGAATCATCATCGCACACACACCTGAAGTCGGCATCAATTAATCTACTTATACTTGCAAAACACCCCGATGTACATGCGAAAATGTCATCAAAACAAATAAAACTATCCGGACATAAATATAAAAGATGGAGTATTTGCATGCTGATGATGAATAGTGACAAGTTGGGGGCGTGTCAGTGAAAAAAACGTGGTGGAATAGAGTGGTGCAGAGCCATAGAGATGAACGCAACTTTGATGTATTTTGAAGCCTAAATGCAGTAGCCAGGAGTAAAATACTAAATGCTATAACGAACTACACCACAGTCTCACGACTTCAATGTCACCACCACTAAGCGTCACACAACTCTTTTAGTTTTTATCAAAAAAAAAAAAAAAAACATTTTCCCATAAAGTTTAGAGTTTTAATAGTTTATAAGAGCACAATTATAAGCATAACGAGAATGTAAAAGTGGACTGAGCATACCTGTTCGCTGTGATGACGTTTAATCTCCTCGACTTCCTCTGTAGTCCCATAGCACTTGTTAGCAAGCCTTTTTCAAGACACATAACAGCTTTAAAAAATCACGAGTGTGGTAATACCCTATGGGTAATACTGATGTATTTTATGTCGTAGAATAAAACGTGAAAGTATCTTGAGCTTGTGTTCACCTCTTATTTCAGTAATTTACCCAAAAACCCATTAAAAAAACCGACTTCGGGGTGATGGAACGTCATCTGCACAACAATATTTATAGGTATTTAGCAGTGACATTGTCAGGCTTTTTTATTTACCCTGCACAAAATATAATGGCATTGTAATTTTACAATAAAATAGCCTACGATTAAGTTTACAGTGACTTCATAAATTAATTAAAAACATTAAAACACCTGATTCACATTCCTTGTTCTTAATTATTAGTAAATACCTCGTAAATACGAACCCCACAGGAGGACTTGAACGCATCATAAACTCCTGTTCCTCCACAGTTGAAGGATTACAGAAATCACAGATGTTTTAACAAGATTACAGCACCCTCTAGTGTCAAATTTAATAAGCACTTTTAATGTCAAACAGAGTGTGATAAAAGATCTTTTACTGCTCACCTCCCTTGTTTTGAATAAATTCACTAATACCTTCACATTTCACGCTATTCGTCAGTTGGACACTTATGAAGTTGTTAAACAGCCTTTTATCATATAAACACTCTCTGGGCTGTACTCGCTCACGCTGAAGAGGAACTCTTTCTGTCAGCCGACTTCCTGTTCACTTTCCCTGAAGTGGCTCTAGTGCCTTTGGCAATTCAGAGTGTCTCTTCATCTGAATTTCACATCTCAATGGCAGCTGGGTCAGAGATTCGGTGAGGGGGGTTGCTTGTGAGGCTGAGCAACCACAGATGTGGAAAACGATGAGAAACAGAGGATTCCCATCATGATACGGGAGCCAATCTGACCTTGAGAGATGTCACACGACATCTGAAGAATACAAATTATTCTATCTATCTATCTATCTATCTATCTATCTATCTATCTATCTATCTATCTATCTATCTATCTATCTATCTATCTATCTATCTATCTATCTATCTATCTATCTATCTATCAGTCTGTGGTTGTTATGAGGTTTGTTCAGGATGGCAGCAGATGCTGTCATGGACACTGAATGTGGTCAGCACAGCAGATACGTGAGCTCTCTGAAGTTTTGGCAGCTTTTTGAATACATGCTTTGCACTCAAGAGTTTGCTATAGGCTGTGACCAATGGCCCTTTGCTTTTGCACTCCACTTGAACAAAGAGTGAAGCTTCAATCACCATGTCTAAGCCACTTGACGTGACCAGACTCTATTGACAACAAAGATAGAAAAGGCTGTAACTGTGAAACACAGGTAAAACCAGCTGAAATGCAACACATAATGAACATGGAAATAATTGGGCTTTCTCCTGCTTTTGGCTGTTATATATATATATAATTTTTATTATTTATTTTTTTAGCTCTGTAGAATAAAGTCTAAAGTCTACTTTGTTCATGTTTTTTGTCTTATTGAAGAGTTTATAATGTCCAGACTTTATCACATCTCAGACATATTAAACAATGTGGAGAGAAAATGGCACTGATAAAGCATTTTGATTTAAACATGCCTCCCTGTGCACATATGAAATGGCTCTAAATGATATATTGCAGGCAGTTGTATTAAAATGGAGGCAGATTATAAAGCTCAGTGTTTGAAGTGCATGCACAGCAGAGAAAATGCTGCCAAAGTAGCCACTGTAACACATTTACTCTTATCGCTTTTTAATTTACTGTTCTTCCCTCTGCTGTAAATGTGGTTTTAAAATTTCACCCCTTTTTTCTTATTGATTTTCTCTTTTTAATATTTTATTTTTATCATGACTAATTAAGTCTCCATTGAATTTTTTTTTGGGTAACACTTTAGAATACTGTTCATTCATTAATGAAAAAAAAACTACACAGGAACAAATGTTTAACACAATATTAATATTTTACTTAATTAAATACTTAATTCTAAAGTGAAGATCAAAGTAACCCACTCGAAAGTTGCTGCCTTAAATGTTTAAGTACAATCAACTTGGCTGTTTAAGTCATTTCAACTTAAATCAGGCCTACATTAAACTGCCTTTAACTTATATAACGTATAAAAAAGTAGAAAATTGCTTAACTTATTTTGATGGGTTAAAGCAAAAACATATGTTGTCTTAACTTATTGATCATCTAATTCTTTACCGTAGTAATTACTCAAGTATTACCAAATTCTAGAAGGAACAGCATTCTAAAGTAAAAAGCATGATATAACTCCCTAAAGATTGAAGTCATAAGCTTTTGAAGTTTTTGTAAGGTTTTAGATTTGGATTTGGTAACACTTGAGTCATTTCCACTGGGTTACCATGATCTTGACTTCAGAAAACTGTTCCAAATAGCTACTAATTCCTTTAGAAGGATGTAGTAACACTTGAGTCATTGGGCTACCATTCTTACAATAGGTTTTAATGGAACTAATAATAACCATATTACTTATTGATTATTTAAGTGGTTAAAATGTTAATTTGTCCTGTATAGGCTATAGTATGGGAGGATCTATCTATCTATCTATCTATCTATCTATCTATCTATCTATCTATCTATCTATCTATCTATCTATCTATCTATCTATCTATCTATCTATCTATCTATCTATCTATCTATCTATCTATCTATCAAAATTGAGGGCCTACAGACACACTCAGGACAAGA
This sequence comes from Rutilus rutilus, assembly GCF_951802725.1. Taxonomy (NCBI): domain Eukaryota; kingdom Metazoa; phylum Chordata; class Actinopteri; order Cypriniformes; family Leuciscidae; genus Rutilus; species Rutilus rutilus. The sequence continues at coordinate 9,615,539 of NC_140228.1, forward strand.
TTACAGACCAAGACAGGTTTCAAGAACGTATGCTCTTCAAAGAGCAAGACGAGAGAAAAAAGACAGTAAAAAGCAGAGGCAGTAGGAGGGGGTGAGTGTGGGAGGGGAGATGGAGAGTGAAGGACGAGTGTTAGTATGGAGAATTAACACTGGCATAACCACAGGAAAGGACGGAGCTGCCTGTCCAACTCCGGGGGACCGAACATTAGGTCAGACAAGGGCCCCGGAATGAGCAGGACAATATTTTTTGAGGTAAGGCATCAAGTTAATTTACAAGATTACATGCTTTTTGTACAAACTTTAAACTATGGGTTTCGAGGTTCATTCATTTCTGTTTCTAAAGAGTAAATAGCCTCATACATTCCCACAGAAACAATACAAAGAAGGGGAGATCCTTCACTGTGTGTGGGTTTACCAGAAAATATATATATTTGGGTTTGTTCATGAAATGAATTATCTAATCATAAATATGTGTGACAGTAAAAGTGATTAAATATGTTAAATGTTAGGCTAATTAAAAACAGTCAGCATTTTTTAAGCTGAAAATGTGTCTTACGTCAGCCCTCAGATCCTCCAATCGGCTGTCATACTGTAAGAGCAAATTTGCTGTATGCTGGTTTGCTTTAATTTTACGCTTGCTGAACATAAACAAGTAAATATAATTTAGCGCATAACTGACCGGCCTGTCATCTGAGGAGGATTAATGACCCTCTCATGCATTGCCACTGCCTATGTAAAACACCACCAGAGACGGCTGTGCTATTGATTAACACACGCTCTATATTATAAACAACTTTAAAATCAAATGTACAGAAATCAAACATTTAAATGTAATGTACTGAACTGTTTTCTGTCAGCGAGATGTAAGCAAAGAGAAAGAACGAAAAAATCGAGGTTACAGAGTGGATACAGAATTATGTAATGTTTGAGCCTGGTACATTCCTCAACATTACTGATGTATTTACAGTACTGGAGGATGGCTATAACAGAAGCAGGACGTCCTGTCAATAGCACTTAGAAATCCACAGAGTGGTTTTATTGATTACTCTGCCTGATTGAAAACAGGACAATTTTACTGCTTGGTCTTTATACACGAGTATTACGGTGAGTGAGTCATTTAGTTCACTAAAGCTAAAGGCAGAGCGAAAATACTGTAAGTGTATACGGAAATATCAAGAGTCTAGACACTTCATATGAAAAAAAAGTTTCAGAATGAGATAATAATTTTTTTTATCAGATTCCAAACCACATTAGAATGTGCTATAAATCAAATTATATAATGTATGCGATAGTCTGAGCGATAATAGACTGATGTTTGCTTTATTGAATATTTATATATTTTATTTTACTTACAAGGACACACTGCTCAAATTTTTATGTTTTTACTGGAGATACTCTAGCTGCATTTTCAAGTGTAAGAGTTTAGAATACTAGCTAATGAATTTAGACAAGTGTTCTGTAGAATAACTTCTTACTTTAAGTTGAGCATTAGGCTAATCCTATGTCTCCATTAGAAGATTATTACTCTAGCCAGTATAAGAGCAGTTTCAGGGTGACAGCTCTGCTGAGCTCCACAATATATAGTGCTTTCAAGGCAAATTGCAGCAGACTCAACTCGCAGTACTCTGTAGATCAACACTGACACCTTTTAATTAAGATTAAAAAGCCTCCCATACTGCAAAAAGATGCATCCCCAGGAATTCAGAGCTCAGACAGGTCGGAAACAGACGATGGAAGAGATTGTGGTTTTGGGGTGATGAAGTGAATTCATTGAGCTAAACAGGGACAGATCTGTCAAAACAGAAGCTCTGATCAATTAACAGCGTCTGGACTGTGCCACCCTCATTAGGTGCTCATCGGCTTCTGCGATAGCCTACACAAAAGCTGTGTCAGAATGAATTTGGATATTCACTTCGCAGCACGTCTTTTGCGACCACTCAAGGGGAGACGTGTTGCAAATTATTCCTTAAACTCCTTATTTTCTGTTAATATGAAACTATGTAAACAGCTAAAGATTTGATTGCTTTTCTCAGTTGTCAATTATGTGATGCATCTTTGAAGCATACAATTCTGGGAGAACTGATGGGCAGCTTCACCCTGAGGCCTGACCTTCACGAAATTAACTTGATTTATGTTGATTGAATAAAAAAAAGAAAAAAAAGTAAGTATGCTTCACACAGTGTCTGTGCCATGCAGCTATAGACCTTATTCAGAGAAGCGCCATGACTGAAAGTGAGGCTGTGAGGGTACTTGTAATTTTCCACAGCTCATGTTGTCAGGTGTTTAAAAAAAAAAAAAAAGATACTAAAATATCTTGGAAAGGTATTTTTGCAGTGTTTCGTCAGCAGAACAAGCCAAAAACACATTACATAACAACTGAAGAGATGTATGTCTATCCCTCGCAGCCTCGCTTTCATTCCCGTTCAAAATCAAAGAAGGCTATGATGTGAATAAGGTCTATTAAAGGGATAGTTCAATCAAAAATGAAAATTAGCCCATGATTAAGTCATAATAGGGGTATGCCATTCTTCTTTCAGACGAATACAATCAGAGTTATATAAAAAAAATGTCCTGGCTCTTCCAAGCTTTATAATGGCAGTGAATTGCTGTTTCTGTTTCTGAAGTTTGTGTAAGAAAAATATTCAAATTTAACATGTTACAAAGCAAAATTTTAGCTTCTGGCCAAACGGCAATCTACTTACACCTAAAGCGCAACTTACACAACTTGTGACGTCGGAAGTAGCGCATTGCGTAAATATCAGCATTGCGTCGCATTACTCGCATAAGTTGTGCTGTAGACTTACGCGGAATTCGTATGTTCATTTGGCCGGAAGCTAATTATTTTATTTTATAAAGTTTTAAATATGGATATTTTTCTTACACAAACGCATCGCTTCACTTCAGAAGGCCTTTATTAACCCCCTAGAGCCGCGTGCATGATGGATAGATGCATCTTTATGGACTTCAAAACAGAAACAGCAATTCAATGCCATTATAAAGCTTGGAAGAGCCAGGACATTTTTCAATATAACTCCTGTTGTATTCATCTGAAAGAAGAATGTCATATACACCTAGGATGACTTGAGGGTGAGTAAATCATGGGCTAATTTTCATTTTTGGGTGAACTATCCCTTTAACCCAGCTGATATGACTCTAATCTTTCAGGTCGAAATTCTAGATTCAAACACCAAAGAACAGCTCTGTTTTCTTGACAAGGTAAGCAGATTTTACAACTAACAATCAATGCCAGTGATTGCTGCACTCAGCTAAAACTTTAAGGTAAATTACTTTATTTTGTTTTTAATGCAGGTTGATCCCCATTCAAGCATAGGTGACATTAAGATTTTGTTTAACAAGTCATGTAAGTTTTTTTTTTACCCCACAATGGTATTGTATTTTGTAATTTTGCCTGGTCATTTATGATATAAGTCACATTTTACCTCTGCTCCGCCTCGGGGTCCTCATCACTCTGTCGAGGTTTATTTAATAAGGAATTTATGGTGGGCATTTCAATTATTAGAAACAGAATGCACTCCTGAGGTGGAGCGGTTCAGTTGGTTACTCACCCTGTTGTTCTAATGCCTTATCTAAGATTTTTCCGTATGCCCTTCTTATTCCACTTCGAATATACGACACGTGTCGCATGGGATCATTCTGTAATATAATTTTTTATTTTATTTTTATTTTTTAAAGCTTGATGCTCTGGAAAAATATAGCCGCTGAATGCCTCGATTGACCAATCAGAATCAAGTATTCCAGAGCGCGTCAATAGTAAATTTATTTGAAAATTATATTGCAGAACAGGTATTAATAATCTAATGTGTAATATGTTTAAAACAGACATGTTATTTGATATGTATAATATTTACATATAAATTATTTAATTATTCAATTATTTAGTGATTAACCTTAGCCTCTTTTTATGACAGCATTGTGCTGTAGATATTAATATTTGATATACGATAATGTAATATTGTATGATTTTTCTGTCTTACTGTCAGATCCCAAATGGTATCCAGCTAGACAAGCCCTGAGGCTGGACCCCAGTGAGTATGAGGAACTCATAATACATAATTTATATATGTATACAAAAACAAAAACATCCAGATGATATCCTTACACGGGGGTTATGTTTTTACTACAGTATAGCATGGCTGTGGAATATTTCAGGACAGGCTTATTCCTTGGGTAGAAATGGAATCATAAAAATTCTTTCATCTGCTCCATTTGTACCAATTTCTAAAGCCACACATTGAATTGATGGATATTATTCATCTATGTTTAAAAACTGATCAGATGAAGGCAACTTAGTAGACAGGATGTTTCTCAGACATTGAACTCAGATGTCCCTTGATCTCTGTGTAGTGCTTTTGAAGGCAGCACATTTCAGGTTTCAGAAAGCAAGACGAGTGCTATCTGTTGAGAGCTGCTTTGATGCAGCAAGACCAAAACCTATACTTACCCAACACTTTAACACTAGCTGTGGCAAATCTAGTTCTGCATTTGTGGTTTTTAGAAGGAAAAGCACTGAGAGATGATGATGTACTGCAGAATCTTCCTGTTGGGACCTCGACGACCATGTATTTTAGAGACCTTGGCCCGCAACTGGGATGGACGTTGGTAAGAGTGCTATAGATTTGCAAAATGTAATTCTGACAGTATCAAACATATGATCTTTAAATACATAAATGCTCTGTAGGTTTTTTTGGCGGAGTGCATTGGTCCCCTTCTGATATATCTCCTCTTCTATGTCCGTGTCCCGCACATCTATAGCCACAATTACGCCTTCACCTCCAGCTCTCATTCTGTGGTCAGGTACATTCTTAAAAAAAAAAAAAAAAAAAGACACCTTTTGTGCTCCATTGATGAAATATGGATATGGATTTTGAAAGCCATGAGTAAATAACACAATTTAAATTTTCTCTTTAGTTTGGCTTGTGCTTGTCACTCCTTTCACTATATCAAGAGGCTAATTGAAATAATATTTGTGCATCGGTTTTCTCAAGGCACGATGCCTCTTAGAGCCATTGTAAGGGTGAGTGTTCGGTCACGCTGGTCTGGTTTGCTACTGTAACAAATAAAAACTAGTCTGAGAAGTAATTTGTCACCCTTGTTTACTTCAGACATGGTAAAATGATCATTGAATACAGTTCAGCCATTTTCTGAGCAATTTTACAAATTAAACAATACAATTATGATTATGTCAAATCCTCTGTTGATTGGTGATTCTCTGAATTCACAGAATTGTGCATATTACTGGGGTTTTGCAGCATGGTTAGCTTACCACATCAATCATCCTCTCTACACACCACCATGTGAGTACCAGAAGAGATAAAGGTATTTAATAGTCACTTCAGTTTGATACATTAACCTTTATGTTTTACAGCATACGGAGAGACACAGGTCAACTATGCACTAATTCTCTTTGTGGTACGTGATGTTTATGCACCACTTTAAAAAATGTATATTAAGGATAAATGAACAAACATGATATTGTTTGTGTTTCAGTTATGTGAGGCAGGTAATTTCTCCATCCACTGGTCATTGAACAGTTTAAAACGTGAAGGTGAGTGCATATGTCACATTTCGACTACTTTACAGCTTATGACCCAATGTATGATCCTATGTTTGTTTTTTTTGTTCTGTTTAAAAGGTACAAAATGTCGGAGGTTCCCAAATCCATCCAAAAACCCTTTTACATGGCTCTTTTTCTTTGTATCATGTCCCAACTACACATATGAGGTAACAGCAAAATAGTTATATCTTTATAACTTCATTTCTACTACCTTTGCCTGACCCATCACATCTTTGGTTACATTTTCCATCAGGTAGGTGTTTGGGTGGGCCTGTCCATCATGACCCAGTGCGTTCCAGGTGAGTAACTGCAATCAAACAGCTGTCAGCTTTGTGATTCTGATATATCTGATATACACTGAGCTACTTTTTATTTTTTTCAGTGGCTCTCTTCACACTTGTAGGGTTCATTCAAATGACCATCTGGGCCAAAGGAAAACACAAAATGTACACCCAAGAGTTTAAGGACTACCCAAACCTCCGCATGCCAATCCTCCCCTTCATCCTCTGACATTCACATAATACCAACTTCAGTTCAAAATGCAGAGACATTATGATTTTGGCTGAGAGAACTATGACAGCTGCATGTAAATGAAGCTGATTTATGACACCCTCTGGGCAGGATTATGAAAGTTAAATTCTCTTCTCAAAAATATCTCACGGTTATCATGCAAGATGAGGTCGCACATTGTTGCACTTACAATGGTATGTCACTTGGAATTTGAAATGAGCAGATTTGTGGGAATTTGTGTTTACAGTATATCTGTGTTGGTTAAAGCATTACACCAACCATTCATGTGCAATATACAGAACTCTACCTCTTTAAACCAACTACAACACAGGGAGACACTGAACTACATCAGGGAATTCAAAACTATATTTATATGAAAGGTTTTGGGTCAAATAAAAATAATTAGTTTTACCTGAAATCTCATTAACTGGTTTAAATGGTTATACAACCACAATCGAGTCATACCATTAAACAAACATGTCTGGATTGTATTGAAAATAGTAATGTTTTCTCATTAATTCTTGACAAGGTTCAAAGTGAGCGACAGCATACCGTTTTAATAGTATTATTTTGGTGAATTTTTACAAGAATAAGAAGAAAATCAACTTTCTATAATTCCTTGCCTTATCAGCCATATCTAGTATTATTTAGTTCATTTACAGCAACTGTTTGTATGCTACTCTTTTCTAACTTGGCAAAAATTCTTAAATCTGTGACTTGCAATGTGTCACAATGCAATATGCATTTCAATAGCAATAGCCTTTGCAATAAAATCTATTGCATCATTTGATTTGTTTTTAAAACAAAATTCTTTGTAAAATAAAAGTGATATTAATAATAGATATCACTTTTGAGAATAATAAAGTGCTACAGTATTCATAAGACTAACTCGGTCCAGTTCTGTCTATGTTTTGTTGTATTTTTCGATGCATTTCTATATAAAAAAAGGCCAATCAAAAAAGGTGCGCAAAGCTGTTACGGCGTAAACGATCAAAAGTCTCAAGTGTTTTGTAAAGAAGAAAAAAATCATCTCCTTTTCTTTTATTTCTTTTCTTTTTTCTTTTGTGTGACCTTGCAAGATGACTCCAATTGACCTGCTCAGATGACCCTCTTCAAGCTTTCAGGCTTTCGTTTTCACTGGAAAGACTCTCATGTCCCGCCGGGCACCGGCTGCCCTCGGGTGCAACACAATGGCATCATCTTCTCCGGATTGGTGCTTGGCGAAATTCACAAACACCTACAGGGAGTGAAACAAAGAGAGCGAGACTGCATAAGGAGCCAAAATGCCCTTGTTCCAGTGCATTTGTCACACTCAGGTATGGAAACAAATAGTGGCGGTCACAAGATGGATGGATGCTTGTGGCAATCTTCTGCCCCTAAACTGGACTGTTCTAAATTGAGCTTGTCTAGTTTGGGACATCCTGTCTCAGAAGTAGGAGAGTGCATACACTGATAATAGATTTCTCTGTTTTGGACTACATGAAGGGAATTATACATTTTTCAAACTTAAATGTCTACCATATAGATATACTGTCAAATATTTTCAGTAGTTGTCATTTAATTGAAAATTTAAATGGTAAAGGTTTATCTAGGCCAACAGAATCATATGAAATACCTGGTCCAGTGTTGTCTGGGAAACCGAGTAATCTTCAATATTCAGCATTTCCTTGTTGGCTAAGACGAGCTGGAAGATTTTGGCCAGAGAGGAAGAAGCGATCTCGTACTGTAGAGTATTATAGTGTTTCTCCCTCTGAATGCAGCCTGGAAATGTGCTCTCCATGAATGCTTCAGCCGGGTTCAGATCCGGGACTGTGCCTGCTTTGGCCGCCCTGATTTTCATGGTGACCACGTATCCATCACCAAATCTGCAGGGAAATGATTACAAGAGATGTTTCACAGAATAGCAATGCAAACAAAAAAAACGATACAACTGCAGAAAGCGTGTAGCTGGAAATTTTCATGTGAATAAAATGTGTGATCTTACTTGTATTTGAGGTGCTGGATTGTGCCAAGACACTTGAACGTTCCGTTCACCATGATGGCCAGTCGTGTGCAGAGAGCTTCACATTCCTCCATACTGGAGGATTGTAAAAAGTAGGCTATGATATTATTGCCTATACCTATATTATTTATAATTAGCATTATAAAATGCATGTGCTTTGTCGTGTTCTTGCCTGTGTGAGGTAAGGACCACCGCCCTGCCGCCCTGAATCACGCTCATGATGGAGTTCCAGAGGAACCTGCGAGAGTGAGGATCCATCCCTGTGGTTGGCTCGTCCTGCAGGCACAGGAAAAACAACATGCTAGTAACGATGCTTATCATAATCTGAGATAATTCACACAGAAAGGCTCTTACCAGGAGCAGAAGAGCTGGACAGCCAATCATTGCGATAGCTGTTGAGAGTTTACGCTTGTTTCCACCGCTGTATGTGCCGGCACTGCAGCCTGCATACTCAAATAAACCCAATTTCTGAATTCCCCATTCAGCCACCTGCATCAGAGGGAGATAGAAGTCTCTGACAGAAATCCCCAGAGAGAAATAAATAAGAAGAGATAAGAAAATGGAATATCGTCTCACTCTGCTGATCTCGGATTCCGGGACTCCTCTGAGCCGAGCGTATAAGTGCAGGTGTTCTCTTCCAGTTAGAAGATCATCGATGGCATCAAACTGAGGGCAGTAGCCCATGTTCTGGTGCACATCCAGGATGTTGGTCAGAATGCTGGAGCAACATAAGAAATCAAATTGATAAACAAAAAACTAAATGAGTTTGTTGAGTAAAATGTGTAATTTTCCACATCACTAGCAGCACCCAACAAAATAGTAAAAATAATTGTTTTCAAACTGCTTTCCTAAAAAGTCCTACTGGGTGTTCTAGGTGGTTACTGGTGTAAAAATAGTTGTAAGACACGTTCCTGGATTACCATGTTAACATACCCATAACTTATCCCTAAAATCAGAGGGAAATGATTGGTGAATAACACTGATGTAGAAGCACCTAACCCTATTTGTAAGCCTAAACTTGACATAAACTGTAAACTCGTCCCTTAAATCTGATTGGTTGTTTGGAATATTGTTCCAGGATCAACAAAGATGTTGATCTACAAACATATTGTACTTGGTGAAATCACGTTCACCATCCTAGCCATATTTGTATTGTGTTAGCAGTCAAAAATATACCTTTACAATTATCTAGTTAAACAAACCTGTAACCAGTCACAGCAGCTTCCCCTGAAGTGACATCTATGTCTCCTGTCAGCATTTTGAATGTGGTAGTTTTCCCAGCACCATTCACACCCAGAAGTCCAAAGCACTGTGGGGGGAAAAACAGTTCATGCAAAGCTCATGGAGCTTACAACACAAAGACCAAATGCATCCATTTATTACCTCTCCTGGTGACACTCCTACACATATCCTGTCCACTGCTGGCCTGATCGTTCCCACGTACGTCTGTAGAGAGAGAAAATGCATTCATGATCTCTGTTGTGTGAAGCAATGCCCATCATGCACCACTGTGAGGTGGACAGACTTGCCTTTGATAGGTCTTTTATCTGGAGGATATCGCTAGGGCTTCCTCCTTTGTAAATCCTCTCTCTCTCCTTGGCCACATCCACATCTTCATCAGTTACTGGTGGCTTCTTAAAATCTGACATCCTGTTGAAAGAGACAGCTTATTTATATATATATATATGTGGAAACCACTGGATCTACTCAAGGCTGAATGTATTTCTTCTCACCAGTGATCCAGGAAGAATCTGTACTGTATCAGAACATTCAGGATGAAATAGACGAACCCCTCTACTGCCATGAACGTCACATTCTTTCCCACAAAGTCCCAGCTGAAGGGATCCAGACTGAAGTCCTCACCTGAGACGCACATGCGATGTACAGTACATGAACCTCACAAGAAGTGTCACCAACATTTACATTTTCAGAACCAACTATGAATTATAAAAACTCTATACATGTAGTTAAGTGTTGCTATGCGGTTGTTAGGGTGTTCTTGGTGGTTGCTGGTGCATTGCTATACAGTTGCTATAATGTTCTGGGTGGTTGCCAGGGTTTTGCAAGGCTGGTTGCTAGGGAATTGCTATGCAGTTGCTAGGGTGTTCTGGGTGGCTGCTAGTATGCTGTGATGCGGATCCTAGCGTGTTCTTGGTGGTTGCCAGGGTGTCCCCAGGATGTTCTGTGTGGTAGTTAGGGTGTTGCAAAGTGGCTTCTATAGTATTCTGGGTGATTGCTGGGGTGTCGTCAAGAAGTTTCCAGGGTGTTCTCGGTGGTTGCTTGTGTGTTCCCATGCTGAGTGGTTCCCAGGGTGTTGCTAAGCAGTTTCTATGGTGTTCTGACTGGTTGCTTGGGAATTTCTTTGCAGTTTCTAGGATGTTCTGGGTGGTTGGTTGCTAGTGAGTTGCTATGTGGTTGCTAAAGTGTTCTTGGTAGTTGCCAGGGTGTTGCTAGGGTATTCTGGGATGTTGTCAGTGTGTTGCCAAGCAGTTTCTATGGTGATCTGAGTTGTTGCTTGGGCGTTAGTCTCCAAGTCCAATTAATGGCTCAGATGCCTTCTACAATGTAAGTCTTAGAGACTGCACATCTATTTTATCATCCGTCTAATCTCTTACAGAAGTTTCTAGTTAGTTAGAGAGACATCTCCTAGCCTCTCTAGTAAGTCCTTGTAGATTTTCAGTTAGCAAGAGATCAGTTTAAGGAGATCTAGGAGATCAGTTTGAGCACAAAGCCGCCTTTCCACTATCTCCGACATTCGCATGCGTGTCGGATTTCGCTCCTAGTGGCAGGCGCATGGAACTTTTCAAATTTCAAATTGAGTCTGTTCCATTTTGGCTATCTAAAACAATTGTAGCTTTGAATAGCCATCAGATGCAATGTGAATTTTCAATGAAGACACGGTTGGCAAATGTAAGGTGTTGTATTTCCATCATGTTGACATATAAATTGAAGCTCAGTGACTTTTATGGAGGTCAGATCACAGAGTCCAAACCTTGCCAGGGGCCAGGCAAGGGTCGCTTGCTGCAACCTCAATACGACCGATTGAAATGCAAGGTGGGGAAAGGAGCAGGACTCACCAAAGCGTGCATACACATCCATCACGGCTTGGTTCATTGCCATGTCAATGAGCCCACGGCCCAAACAGAAGTGAGGAAAGACAAGTAGAGCTTTCTTCAGCACCTGGTTACACTTATACAGAGCCTATGCAAGTAGAGACAGATGGAGGATGAAATGAACTTTAACTTTACACTTGACTAATGCATTAAGTCAGATTAAAATTGTAATGATAATATAGGTGGAAATTGGAGGGTTGTTTAAAAGCTAATAAATCGTATTATTTTAGACTAAAATAATTTTGAAGGCTGGGATGTTTCACCTCTGTACTGTCGAACAGGTCTAAGATAAACGTGATGGCACTGCTGTTGATGCCAATGAAGAGGTTGATGCAGGACAGAGAGACGTACGCTGTGCTGGGCACGTTAAACACATATGACATTGGATACATCATGGGAGTCACAGACCATCTATTTCACAAATGAGAAAAAAGACAGATTAGTATATTTTAAAATATTCATACAGGTCAGATTTATGGACACTAAAGAAATAAAATCAGCATTTTTATCTTCAGATACAATTTCCACTTATTCCTTTGAATGCATGAATCATTCTAATTCTGTCAAGATATGCTTCATTTATCAGAAACAACAAGATTTTGTCTTCAGAATAAGGGGTTTGTGCGGGGGTGTCTGGATTGGATTCACACTAGAAGACTCATTGAGCAGAGGAGAGTCTGAGAGACATTTGGCTTTCAATTGCACTGCCTGTGTTGATGTGATCAAGGGCCAAATAAACACACTGGGAAATGGCAACATGAATAAAACACTGGCAAATCACCTTTCAAACCTTTCAGTTGGGTCTACTCATGACCCTTCATCTCTCAGACCGTGCTGTTAAAGGCACTGAGGGTGAACTTTTTACACTGAATACTTTTTTGATTTCAACCCACATATATAATAAGACAAACCTAATATACCTAGAAAGGCTGTTCTGCTAAAAGAAATGTAAAAGGATCAATGAAAGAAGACATTACCCATAAAGCATCAGCAGAGCTATCAGGGCTTGCAAGTTGCCAGGCGAGGTATAGCATTTTTTATCAAATGCAATAAAAATCCCCACAACCATTGCCGCGCTGACAGCATAGTTTATCTGAAACGACAGGACAACAGCAAAACTGAATTATAAGACCATTTTAGAAAACATTAGACAATGCTATAGAATAAATACACTTTTATATTTATTCATTATACACTATAAGGAAACTTAATGGTCAAAACAACATGCTTATAGTTTATTAGTATTTAATTTATGATTTTCATTATTTATACAGGGCTCAGCAATAAGGATGTAGTTGCAAATTGCGCTGATTTGTCTCCAAGATAATGCTTTCTAGCTGGCTAACATTGGTTTTGTTGAAATTGCAAAAATGATTTGTGAAAGTCTGAAAGCATTAGCAAGAATACCAAACCAATAAATAATGTCTTGCATTATATATATATATTTTTTTTTTAGCAAAAGTGTCTTTGGAAATGTATGGCACTGCATGTATACAGTAGCAGTATAATTTCCCGTTTGTCTTTTTGTAAAAAATAAAAAAAGATTTAAATAAAAAAAAAATAATTCAATGAACAAAAGAAATGTATATGTAAATGAGAAATGTAAATATTTCTAGCAATACATTGATAAAAATTAAAACCTTTTTTTTTTGCGGGCCAGTTTTTATAAAAAAAAACTTTTTGTCAATTAAAAATATTTGAATTTAATTAACAAAAGACATGGTAAAGAACATAACGTGATATTTAAAAAATAATAATAATAATTTCAAGCAAATATAAAAATACAATGCTAACATTTAATCTTTTTGTGGGGCCAGTGAACAAGTTGGCAAGTTCTGGTAAGATGTACTGTCTTCATACTAACCATGTCCCAGAAGAAGTTGGCAGTCCAGTACACAATAGGACTGACCCCACTCACAAACTGCAGGTGTTTAGCCTGCGTCACTCTCTCCTGGATCAGATACAGCACAAAACTGGCCGGTACGAAGGACATGGCGAAGATCACGCAGATGGCAACCACTGCATCCACTGAGGTGGTCAGTCTGAGAGAATGAATAAGTAAACAATACTTACATACACAGACGTTTTACATACTCAACTGAGACTGATTTGCAAGTAAAACAACTATGTGACATTCTGACAGCACTACACTCACACTGTGACCTCCGACAGCTGTTCCTTGGTCAGGTTTAGTGGATGATTGATGGCTGTGATGCCGTACTCATTTAAATTGACACCAGGAGGCAGGTTGGCTCGAAGGATGGCATTATTCGCCACGTTCATGAAGGCCACCATAGCGTGCCAGCCTTTGTTATTGAACCACACCTAGGGGAGATAACAAATGGGTTATTTATCTTGAATGGGACGAGCTCAGTAAACTGTGACAGGAAGTGAAGCTGAAAGAAATCTCACCTTGACGTTGTTTTCAGTCTCCATATACCTCAAGAAAGTGCCGAACTCCTGCAGAGCAAGCTTTGAGTATCTGCCCTGTAAATGATCACAACATGAGCATAAAGTGACCCTTAAAAGAATTAATACTTAAGACAACTTAAAACCATAAAATGTTAATGTATTAAAAAAACAAAAAAGTTTTTAAAAATAGAAACTTTTGACAACCAAGACGTGTCTAAATACGTTTTTTCAATATATCTATTGTTTTACCATTTAAAACATTACATTTTTTGTCAAATTAAAGTAATATTTTGCTGACTTTATTTACAGTGTACCCTTACATTTTAGAGCCACTGTAGTAAACAAAATGAATAAATTATATATATATATATAGTATTTAAAATATATATATATATTTTTTTTTTCATATTAAATGATTTCATATTTTCATAAAAAAATAACAAAGCTAAAAATGTCATTCTTTTTTAAATCATAATTAAAAAATAAAAATATGTTTTATTTACTACTTGGCTTTGAGTAGCTTTTTTTTTTTATAATATGAAATATGATTACATCGAATTCACAATGAAAACAATATGAAACATTTACCCCTGTGACATTAAGCAGACGTCCTATCTGAGCAACTGCATTCTGGATGCTTTTAGGATCCACGTCGAGAACAGGAAGTCGGCCTCCGACAGAAATGCCGCCATACCTGAAGGAAAGAGACCGCAAACTTTCATTCTTCCATACATGTAAATCATTGAACGCATATATGTGTTCTCTATGTGTCCACAAGATGGAGTCGTTGTATTTTCTACTCCGTGTTTAAAACACCATTACCTTTGTTCATTTACCCAGTACTTGCTCTTCAAGCTGAAAGCAAAAACACAAATAAGATGAATACCTGGAAACATAAGAGCTATTTAATGAACAATTTGTCATAAATGGGCCACAATACCTTGTCTGTATTAAAATTGGGTAAGTCTTCACCAAATAATCAGAGATGTTCCTTCCAGTCAGATCCATCAACATGTCACCAGTGGATTGAATCCTCTGAAATGTAGGAATCACATCATTATACAACATTTTAAGTAATTTGTAGTGTCATATCTATAGTCGAGAGACAGACCTGGGGAGGAGGAAGACCCCCAGCACCTTCTGGACACACAGGTAACATGGTGAGCGTTTTGGGCGTGCTGCACTGGCAGCTGGGAGACGGACTGATGTCTGTCCACTCAGGGTTATCCAGCATCTCAATGAGCGCCGGGTTCACCAGGGGCATCTCCCACTCTGTGGTTATGTTATTACATGGATAGTCTCTGTGGGAAACATGAATGGTCACAGTAAGTAGGACAAAATCCTCTGGATATTCATTCATATCATGTACACGTACTGTAGAGGTTCATCCACCATACAGCGAGTGCCAAATCCAGGTCTGTTTAGAAGAACCTCGCCAAAATACCTCATATCTGGGCTTTGCATCTCTTCATTACTGGAAACAGACATTAAAAACGCTGTTTTTAACTTCTCAGGTAACTTTACATTGGATAAATGAACTGTTCTATCGTAAGTGTACCTGAAGAAGGTGAACTGTCGGCCGTACATCCATGGGCTTAGAGTAAGACTGGGATATTCTCCGAATGGAGGAACAATCAGCGTGAACATCAGAGAAACCAGGACAAAACTGGCGGGCAAAACAATCTGAGGAAGAGAATATAAACACTGTAAAAGAAAAGTTGCTGCCTTAAATTTATACTGTAAGTACAATCAACTTATATGTATAAATTACATTTAACTGAATCTTATATAACTTATTTATGGACTTCATCACTGTCGTTACAAAGCTAAATGTTTACAAAGCAATGATGCTATTCTGACCTGGGCAAGGAAGTCTTTTCCAGAGCGTGTGGAGTGATGGAACCTCTTAATGAGAAGAGCGAAAAACTGCTTTAGGACCAGAAAGATTCCCTTCACCTGTGGGGATCCTCTGCACTCTTTGCTGGTCGAACCTCCAGAGGTTGACTGACCATTAGCATACGCCGACCTGTCTGCATCTGCACAAAAGATTAAACGCTGTCAAAAGGAAATCTAAGACACAGTTATTTATATAGTTTTTGGTCAACTAATACGGGTTTTCCAAAGGCTGATGCAGATATCTAGAGAACAGCATATAGACAAAATGTAATTAAAAAAAATTAACATTATATTATTGAACAAATGAACAACACATTATTATTATAGGTTGTACAAAGGAAGATGATGGCTCAATAAATAAAATAAAATAAAATAAAATAAAATAAAATAAAATAAAATAAAATAAAATAAAATAAAATAAAATAAAATAAAATAAAATAAAATAAAATAAAATAAAAACAAGGATTGGCTTATACAGACTCTCAAAAAGCTCAAATATCCTTTGATGATTTTTCATAATAAGCCTGGCTGATATTTTGCTCTATAACTAATTTTTAACTATAAAAAATAACTATATCTACAACTATAAAAAGCGAGCTTAACCCTTTGATGTATCCATTTTTAGATAACAATATAATTAAATATATTTTATATTAATATTTGAGAGTTACACATCTGTCCAATAGATGATGTCATCATATATCATTCAATGAATTCTATCAAATAAAATATATAAGCATTAATAAGTCATTAAGAATGAAGAATTATTAGAGTCAAAAGAAATCACTCCATGCGTCAAAGAGTTAACCTGCACCACTTGCACTATTAGCATATTGTTTAGCGGCATGTCTCTGTTGTGTCCATTTAACTCTGTGTTGTTTTAGCAAGGCAGCTTTAGCTGAAGTAATGATGAAGCATTATAAGCCTGAGAGACTAAGTTAGTCGTCACCTTCTTCTATATTCACTTTGACTGCGGTGTCTCTATAAAGACTCGCAAGAGATCTCTGTTGCAGAACTCTGATGTCTCTGATGTCTAAGGGGTTCAACCACAAATATAGACATCACTATCACAATATACAAGACTCACAAGCACCAAACTGACACATATGCACAGTATCTGTACAGCTGAGAATGAATGAGAGATAGTACACTGAAATCTTACCACATGCAGTGTTGATGTGTGCAGCCTCTCCATCAGTTGTGACTTTCAGAAATATCTACAGGACACAAGAGACAAAACCAGATTTTTACAGGCTGTGCAAAGGAGGATGATGGATTTTAAAAAGTTGATCCCTTACTGCAAAATAAAATAAAATAAAATATATATGAAAAATATTAACACAATGATCAACTCATAATTGTTTCAGGTTGTACAAAGGGAGATGATGGTTCAAAATAATAATAAAAAAATAAAAATAATAATAATAAATAATAATAATAAATAAAAAAAATATATATATATATATATATATATATATATATATATATATCCTAATGGCAAACTGTTGTATTTATAACTGATTACGTTTTTTTATTTTATGTTCTCGATGATCTCAAATACAAATGATAGTAAATGAGCCTGTTTGTGCTTGACAGACCTCCTCCAATGAAGTGTCAGACACTCCAAAGCTGCTGAGCCCCATGTCTGCCAGCGTCTCCTCCAGCTCTCTGAACAGGCTGGCGTAAGAACGATGTTTGAAGCCCCGGCTGGGCAGCAGGAAGGTCAGCTCCTGCCCTATGACCTCTATCAATTTGGCCTCTGGGACGTGATGGTGGACGAGGGCCGTTATTTTCTCTATGTCCCCTGAGAGAGCGAGATTATACATCCTAAATTATGATCCTTACAGTTTGATTTCATTGATCTGATATAAACATATGAACTCTTTACCTTCCATCTGTCTTTCTGACACTCTGGGCTGCTCTACGGTGCTGTCCTTAAATTTGGTACAGAGTGAGCACTTACAGGAGCAGTCCTCAGTACAGTCACACTGACCCTGTAAGAACCACAACAACCATGAGAGTCTAGCTGCTTTATCCACTCTCTGTAATAGATGGTAAAAGTCTCACCTCTTTACTGACATGGGACGGCTGCTCTTTAATGCGCCGCACCAGAGTGAGGTAGAAGCCAGCGCCCAGACAGTTCTTCAGGAAGAGAGGAGAGCCACAGCAGTGCAGACGACCCTGAGAGATGATGGCCACACGGTCACTCAGCAGGTCAGCTTCGTCCATGTGGTGTGTGGACAAGATCACTGTACGACCTGAATAACACACCGATACACACACTTTTACACCCAGATGTTAGATTTTGCTCAATTTTACAATAGATTGATTAGAAATAAATAAATAAATAAACTATTTTTACATCTTGATGGATGGCTAGATGGATATCATATTTTTTATATAAAATATATAAAAAATAAAATATGGATGGGAATCAAATGTAGAAAATAAAAAAGAAATAAAAAAATATATAATAACATTTACATTTATTAATAATTAAATCATAAAAACATATGAAAAAAATATATTAAATATATAATAATACAATTTATTTGATGTACATATAGAATGATGAAAGGATGGATGGAAATTCTATATAAAATATTCAAAAGAGATTAAAAAAATATCTAAAATAATAATATTAATAATAAAAAAATAATAATTTTTACACATCGTAATGGATGGATGGATGGATTATATTTATTTATTATGTAATATTTTCTATATAAAACAAAAATATGAATTATATAACATAAAATAATAAAAAAGTATGAATTATAAAATACATATGAAAAAAATATATATATATTAATACAATTAATTAGACAGAAATAAAGTTGGATGGAGGGATGGACGGATATTCTATATAAAATATAAAACAATGTTATATATATAAAATAATAATATTAATAATAATAAAATGTATTATGGCTGGATGGATGCATTTATTATCCAATATCATAGATCAAACTTATTGGAGAAACGAACACTTGAACATACGTCTGTGTGATAAGAACTACGTAAAATGACATTAGAAAAAACTGTATTTGAAGTGTAATTGTATTTTTTAGTTTGGCTCATATACCAGCACGGTATTTCAGCAGAAGGTCCCAGATAGAGCGCCTAGAATAGGGGTCCACTCCTGATGTAGGTTCATCCAGAAACACCACTTTAGCACCGCCGACAAAAGCCATGGCAACGGAAAGCTTCCTCTGCATACCACCTACATAGGAAGACAACATCCTCTTTTTATTCCTCAGTTCAGTCTTACAGTGTTACAGAACAGAATTGAGTTCGTTCTGCAGAGGAAGGGATTGTTAAAAAAGGTATTTATGATCTAACCTGACAGGTTTTGTGCCTCCTCATTCCTCTTGTGAGGGAGACCGAGATCTTCCAGCATGTTTTCCACCTCTAGCTGGGCTTCGGGCAACGGCCTACCCTTCAGTAGAGAGTAAAACAAGATGTGCTCTGCTACTGTCATACTGTAGAAGAGAAAGAGATCAGAACAAATCAGAATTCTGACAGATTTTATATTAGCAGGTGAATCAACATCCTTCCAATGGAAACCACATGAGGGGTTTACGAACTGGTGAAAGATGATGTTATGTTGGGGGCACATTCCCAGAGATTTACGAATGGCATCCATGTCTGTTCGGATATCTTTCCCATAAATATAGGCCGTGCCAGAGGTGGGAGGGAACATGCCGGTGAGAATAGACCTGTGGGAGAGAGGAGAGGAGAAGAGAAGACTTCCATGTTTGATATTCCCATAGATAAACAAAGATCCATTTCACTGGTTTTGGATACGCACATGGTGGTGGTTTTTCCTGCACCGTTGTGTCCAAGGAAAGCAGTGATCTGACCCTCGTAGAAGGTGATACTCAGACCGTCCACAGCGGGTCTAGAGCCGCCGCTGAACACCTTATACAGGTTCTCCACACACACTCCAACCACCAAACCGGACGGTTCGGGCTCGAAAAAGTGCCTCCCTGGAGATAAGAGATTGGAAGGTGATTAAGATATTACATGTTTATTATACAGAAACACTTCAGATCCTTATAAAATACAATTATGTGGTGTGTAAAGGGACATAATTGTGTATAGATATTACAAATTTTTGCTTAAAAGTTCTTAAAGTTACTTAGACTTATTCTGATCTTTAGGGTCAAATATTAATTTATAATATAGTTTAATTATATGTGCGAAAACAGTATATATATATATATAAAATGGGCATGAAACCAGGAAGTAACTTTTATTTTGTTTGAAACCATGGCTACCATGATAAACTTTTTGTTAGGAAAAGGTGTATATACACCTTGATCCGTGAGACGAAAGGAATGTCATTGTCACGATGAAATAAACATATCTAACAACTCTAATATACATTAACCGGCATTAAGACAAACACAGAAACCAGCATTCCAACCTGCCAGCCAAGCAAACAGACGCAAGGCCACCGGGTTCCCACAAAGGGCACGGACAGAGATGTGTTTGTGCATCGTGTGCGATTATACTAGTGTACATGCGTGCGCACACATGCCTGGCGCCACCTTATACAGTGCGCTTGAACTTAAGACAGAGCGCTGGCAAGTGCTGATGGATAAAGCCAGCGAAGCTAAGACTGCAGTAATTACTCCCATGGGGCTCCATCAGTTCAAAGCCAAAAAAAACCTGCTGGATGCCTGCGCTCTAGTCAAGCAGATAAGCCTGGTTAGGTCTTTGAATACATCTGATGGGATCTTTTCCAGGAGTAAGAAAAGAAACACCACCTTCCTGTTTGTTGTAATAGGTTCTTTCACAAAATACTGTAGAGAATGAAAGGTTTCCCCTGATAGATAATAAAGCCCACTGGAACCACAAATGTATCTGTCAGAATTTACAGGTAAAATAATTAGTAATTCAGCAGTTCCATGCGGATACAAACTGCATCAACCAACCTAGCCTGGCTAAACTGGGGCAAGGTGCATAAACAGCACTAATATTAAAGGAACACTCCACCGTTTTTTAAAATAGGGCTTATTCACCTTCTTTCCTACATTTAGATAGGTGGGCAAATGCATTTTTGTCTCAGTGCATGCATTGTTTTAGTTTGACAGGGTCGGCGCTAGCTTAGCTTAGCATAATGAATGGAATCCTTTGTTGCCAGCTAGCATGTCCTGAGTAAAAGTGATATAAAAAAGATATCACGCCCAAGTAGCAGTGCTTCGCCTGTGCTTCCCCCTAATATAGTCCTTAATATATAAGTCAATATATGCCTAGGAAATCGCCTAGTGTTAATCTGCATCGCTATTTGTACTTGTTTTGAATACGCAGTGGAGTGGAGTGGAGTGGAGTGTTCCTTTAAGACTTTCGCTGTGTCTGAAATTGCATACATTTGAATTTGAACTTACTTTTATGTATGAATATGGGTAGTTTGAATGAAAATTGGACGTACTACATCCGCCATGTTGTTACTGTCATGTGATCGACCAGCATCAGTTGTTTTGCTTCACTGTGATTCATAAATCGTTCTCTTGTGGCCTCACGGGATAGTAAAGTGTTCATCGAGTGTGCACTTCAGTATCTCACCGGAAGTACTTTTCGCCAACTGTTTTTCAAATACTATGTATTCGGACATACTACTCTTTTGGCGTACTGTTTTTCGCATGCTAAATAGTAGGGAATTATGCGATTTCGGACGCAGTGTGTGTTAAGAACTAGTCAGCCCAACTAGCAGCTACTTTTCAGGTTCACATTCACAGCAATCTACTTTTTTCTGTAACTTACAGTACATTAAAAAAAAGTTTCGACCAGTCCAAAAGAAAATAATTAGATGACTAAATTGTATGACTAGTCTGCAACCAGCCACTGATGTTCAGCTAGTTTACCTGGTCAGGTCATATGTATTAACTGACTAAAACGTCTCCAAACCTGGTAAACTAGACCTGAGGCACCAGATAAGACCAGCAAACCACCTTAGACTGGTTTAAGCTGTTTTTTCTCCCACACCTGATGAGTCTGTGCTCATGCTGTGATTGGTCGTCTCCTCTTCATCAGGGCTCTTTGGTTCTTTCTCTAGTTTATCCCGTATATCTCCATGTTTGCAGGAGCCTGGCTGCACCGGAAGTTTTTCGGGTGCTGTGTGGTTCTCGGCCTGGTCATCATTGGGGTTCTTGGTCTGGTCATTAGTGTTGTTCACCAGATTATCAAAAGCAGGTTTCTCCACTGCTGACTTTCCAGGAACTGTGTAAAAGATTACGTGTTCATAAAAAGCTGAGGAAACCACGTATAATAAGCTATAAAGACACTCACCTTGTTTTAGAGGCTCAGGTCGGTTCAACCAATAAGAAGGCTGGATTGGAAAGTAAAAAGGCCGACCAATACCATACTGCCCTGATGATATACACAAGATTTGTCACTTATAATCCTCTGATAGGCTTTTTATTATCAAACCAACCTGAATATATTTTACCTGGGAAGACATTATCGAGGTACCATGCGAGAATGCCATAAAGGACCGTATCTAATGCCATCATGATAATCGAGGTGAGAAAGGAGAACTCGTCCCCCTCCAGAAGGCTGGTCTGGATGTTATCCCACTGCAGGCCGAGACCCTGCTCCTCGTAACGGGACAGGTACTCCGTCCCAAAGCCGAACGCCACCTGGGACATCAGACTCTGACACACAATATAACAATCTTAGAATCAGAACATCACATTTAAGTTGCTTTTCCGTTCCGAATTTGTTCCGTTCAGTAGTTTTATCATGCAACATACCGCCATGATTTTTATATCCTTGGTAATGCGGTCCTGCCAGGCGAAGCAAACTATATGAGGCAGGTAAAGAGTGAAGTAAATGATTCCACTGCAGGCTGCCGCCAAGTTCGCCTTGTTGAAAAACACGCTCATGAGGAAGCACTGCATGATGGTTGCCGTGGTGAAAGTGAGCAGGAATAGGAAGAGAATGATGGGATTGCTATAGTTCAGCACTTTTCCTCCCTGTGAGAAAACAAAGATGGGCTTTTATATTCTTTACAACATACATTTGGTTGTACAATACCGCTCAAAAGTTTTAGGGTCGGTAAGATTTTGTTATGTTTTGAAAGCTCTCTACACTCACCAAGGCTGCATTTTTTTTTTTTTTTACCAACAATATAGTAAAAACTAGCATGGGTTTCCCCATGCTGCCTTGTGCGCAGCGCAATTTTACTCACGCTGCTAGGCAGCCTGGACACCATGGACCAGATTTTCCCCTCAAAAAGGGAACCAATCACAGAACGGGGGGGGGGGCAGCAAGACGATGACGACGTCTATGCGACACACCGAAGCAGTTTGTTTATATCTATGGATCCAACATGGCATCAGACGCGAAGTTACCTTTCGATGCAGCCTTAGATAGTGTTCTAAGTAGTTTAGAACGCAATTTCGTCTTCTTCCTCGTCGAATTTCTGTCGCTCTACATACGTCATCTGGTATAATTGAAACGATTGGCTATGAGCTACTTACAGGCGCATTTGATAGACATTCGTAGCGCCCAATAAACGGCTCTGGGCATTCGTAAACCACGCCTCAAATACGAGAAAATGAACATGTGGTTCCCAGACCACGTCTCAATGAGAAAGAGGTCTGACGTTAGCCAGGCTAAGTAAAAACAGTAATATTGTGGAATGTTATTACAATTTAAAATAAGAGTTTTCATATATTTAAAGTGTAATTTATTCTTGTGATGGCAAAGCTGAATTTTCAGCATCATTACTCCAGTCTTCAGTGTCACATGATCCTAATATGCTGATTTGATGCTCAAGAAGCATTTCACATTATTATCAATTGAAAATAGTAAAAAAAATTGTGGTCCGTGATACTTTTTTCCCCCAGGATTGTTTTGATGAATAGAAAGTTTAAAAAAAAAGTATTTATTTAAAATAGTAATCTTTTGTAATACTACAAATGTTTTTACTATCACTTTTTATCAATTTATTGTTTCCTCGCTGAATAAAAATATAAATTTATTCCTATATATATATATATATATATATATATATATATATATAGGAATAAATTTATATTTTTATTCATATATATATATATATATATATATATATATATATACACACATATATATATATATATATATATATATATATATATATATATATATATATATAGGCTACACACACACATATTTTTTTAAACTAGTCTAAATAGTACATATTCAAATGTATCTTATGATGGTAGCCACAAGATGTCAGTAAAAAGATTAAATCTGAAAACAGAAAAAACTAACTTGTGAATTTTGCTCACACTTTAGTTGAAAGCAACCTAAATAAAAATAATATTTTACAGGGACAGCACCCTTTTTTGAAAGTCATGGATCACCTTTGGGAAATGGAACCAACAACCTTGGTTCTGACCAGATCTTTAACCACTATTCTACTGAAGAAAAAGAAAACACTGGTTTACTGGTCTTAGCTGGCCTTGCTTGCTGATATCAGGAGTGTTTTGGACACTATCTCTCACCATGATAATAAGAGTAAGCAGGGCTGTGCTGGACGCCATCATGAAGAATGTGTCGATGAACCATGTGCACCAGAGCACACGGTTAGTGACGCCCATGGCCTTCAGAGTCTCTTTCAACCTCATCTCCTTCTCCAGCACGATGCTCTTCACCGTCATAGAGACAGAGTAGACCCAGGCCAATACCATGAAGATCGGAAAGCAGCGGTTCAGAGTCAGCATGAAGCTGTGTGTCGTCAATGAGAAGAAGAAGATAGATTATTGATCGGAGGAGAAGACTGACGATATGCAACAATATTAAAGTAAGCCGTTAATCAATTTTATGTTACGGATTATAATCGATAAATTGGATACTTAATTAAAATGTAACTATTTTGTCTAAATAAGTTTAAAAAAATAACACTGTACATAACTGCATATGTTTTTGCTGAGTATCATATTTGATACACCAGGCTTTAATGGCTCATATTGTATGATATAGGAGATTATGCTCAAGGAGGAAACATTTTATTCAGAGGCCCAAAGTGAGCAAAAATATTGTGCAGTTAAAGTAAGATGAAATTCTGATAGCCTGTAATGTAAATCATTGAGATCTTTATAACAGTATAGCAGACTACTTACATAAAATGCATATAAATATCAGGCGTCACTATATCTTTCAACAATATGTCTTAGTAAGATGATATTTAAATGCTTAGTTTTATGATCAAAGCTCTGTAGTTTTTATTGTGGGGGGTCAAAACATATAATGCAATGCAATATAATAATGATTGAGAGATGTACAGATAAATGTTGTATCATATTCACTTTAACATGATTTTTCTAAATAATTATGTATGGATAACCAAGTACACCTTCAGTCCAGTAACTTCGTATAACAATATAAATATAGCAAAAATACACGTATACCACGACCTGAAGGGAATTTTTTTGATACAATAGGCTTTATGGATTCATGTTTTTAAAGCGAGTGTTACATGACGCAAAGGTAATCTAAATGTGAAAATGACCATTCACAATTAAATATCCAATAAACAAAATAAAATATGATCAATTACATTTCTAATATTAGCAGATAGAAATAGGTCTAGAAATATCATGCATAAATGTTCAAAATACTGAGTGTGATACTCACAGGTCATCCACATAGCAGGGATAGGGCATCTGCTGCAGGTAGACTCCTAACGGCCATTCCTTCCCAGTGTGGCTCTTTATTATCCCATGTTCTGTCATGTCCTGCAAGTATGCAAATCCTCCCCATATATAACGCAGATCATCCATTGGATCAGCCCTTGGCCCTGGATCCCAGTATCTGATTATAGAATAAATGCAAAGAAAATCAAGATTTGAGGAATGATTGGGGCAGTACTCTTAAAGTACTCTTATCTACCCCTAAAATCTGCATTTTAGTAGTAATATGTACCCTTTAAGGTACTACTTTCAACTTTTACGGGTAAATAAGGCACAAAATTGTCTGTTTAAGGGTGCTACCCCAGTGACAAGCTGTTGTACCCTTAAAGGTACAGTATTTGCATGTTTTTTTTCGAGAGTGTACAGACAGACCTGTCTTTGATCTTGTTGGTGCGCTCTACGACATCAATGTCCATACGGATTTTGAATTTGACATGAGGGGGCACCTTGGTGGTCCAGGAGTACATGTCAACAAATACCAGCCCTGCCCAGAACTTGCTCTCCCCTAGAAGGTCCAGCGCTCGATGGGTCAGCTGGTCCTCATCAGAAATGCCGGAGAACTTGTCCAGGACAAGACACTGTAAATAGATGGGGAGTATCTAAGTATATCATTTCACCTCATTTCTACTTTATCATATCATAGGTATACGTATGCTGAAACGTGTAATATATAGTGCCAGTCAAAAGTTTAAAAACATTACTATTTTTAATGTTTTTAAAAGAAGTCTGTTATGCTCATCAAGCTTGCATTTATTTGATAAAAAAAAAATAAATAAAAAATAAACTGTAATATTGTGAAATATTATTACAATTTAAAATAATTGTTTTCTATTTTAATATACTTTCAAATCTAATTTATTTCTGTGATGCAAAGCTGAATTTTTATCAGCCCTTAATCCAGTCTTCAGTGTCACATGATCCTTATAAAGAACCAAAATAAAGAAAAAAGTAAGTAGCATATTACATATATATATATATACATATACACACATACATACATACATACATACATACATATATATATATACACACATACATACATACACACATACATACACACATACACACATACATACATACACACATACATACATATATATATGTACTCAGACCATACACCGCACACTGCAACAAGTCGGTTTGCATGGCCGTCGTCCCAGAAGGAAGCCTCTTCTGAAGCTGGCTCGTAAGAAAGCCCGCAAACAGTTTGAGGATGAATTACTGGGCATGAATTACTGGAACCATGTCCTGTGGTCTGATGAGACTAAGATAAACTTGTTTGGCTCAGATGGTGTCCAGCATGTGTGGCAACGCCCTGCTAAAGGAGTACCAAGAACATTGTGTCTTGCCTACAGTCAAGCATGGTGGTGGTAGTATCATTGTCTGGGGCTGCATGAGTGCTGCTGGTACTGGGGAGCTGAGCTTCATTGAGGAAACATGGATTCCAACACATACTGTGACATTCTGAAGCAGAACATGATGCCCTCCCTTCAGAAACTGGGCTGAACGGCATGATAACGACCCCAAACACACCGCCAAGATGACGACCAAGTGAGTAGGCCTACTCACTTTTGTTGCCAGCTATTTTGACAATAATGGCTGTAGGTTGAGTTATTTTCAGAGGACAGTAAATATATACTGCTAAACAAGCAACACATTGACTACTCTAAAATATATCCAAGTTTCCTTGTCCCTTGAGAAGATATACTAAAATGGTTGCTTAAATGTAAGGGGTGTATACTCACTTTGTGTATGAGTATAAATATATATATATATATATATATATATACATACTACTTACTATTTTCTAAATATAAAATAGTATATTATATTTAATATATTGTGCCGTAACAATATATTAAAAAGAAATTATGTAAATAATGTAAAATTTCAAATTTTAATGTCAAATTAAAGACATTTTTAAATTAATGTGATGCCATTGAATGCCGGACTGTCAAACTGAATCAGATCAAGTCGTTCCACTGTATTAGAATGTTTGTCTGTATCAGAATTCAAAAAGTATCCAAAAAGACTCATTCAATGAGTCTTCAGTTTAATTGAATTGTTTGCTGATTTGTTTTCAGCTTGGCATAAGATTGTGGGAGTCTATTAGAGATCTTGGAGACATTGTTCTCCATGTGGCCGGTATGCACTGCAGTAAACTGGCCTGCGCTTTCTCTTTGTGTAGGTCGAGTAGACTGACAGCTGTATCGAATCGGACTCATTCGTTGGGTTTGTCTGTCACTCCTCAAGTGTTGCTAGCTAAGACAGACAAAAACTAAAAGACACATGGTTTAGATAGCAGAGGTCTTGCTCTCGCTGGCACAGGCTGCTTTAAGCGCACCCTGTTTTGTATTGAAGGCATTCAGCATTGAACTCTACCACTAAAGAGCTCTTCCACACTGGCAAACTCTCAGTGAGAAATCAAACGGTTTTCTTTGTTCTGCTTGACATCAGAGGCAGAGCCGGCTGAGAGTGACCACTTGGTTTTCACCCTCCTGCTTCTGAGCAGATCTGGGTCTCTTTATCTATGCTGAAATTCTAAATGACGAGTGAAGTTAGAAATTCTAGCTTATCACCAATAAAAGAACTAACAGTGTTATAAAAAAGATATTTTGAATTTCAAAGGCTGTGTTTTTAAAAAGGAATACGACCATACTGCCGACTGTTGTATACTGCATAGCATACTATTCATTCCATTCAAAATTCACTTTTAACTGATAAAGACACTTTTTAAATACATTTTTACAAAATATTTCTATTTTAAATAAATGCTGTTCAAGATGTAATCAAAATTAAATATGATAATTTAAGAAGAAAGAAAGGTTATGGATAATGAAAATGACTATTGTAACAAAAAATTGTTTAAAAATTATTATCACTTATTATTGGTTGTTTTAACCGCATTTAATATGATGGTGGTGCATCTTGATATTAGTATTACATCCTGATATAAATAGCTATGTTAGGCATAATAACAAATTGTTAGCTAATTTTGATTATACACTCACCTAAAGGATTATTAGGAACACCATACTAATATTGTGTTTGACCCCCTTTCGCCTTCAGAACTGCCTTAATTCTACGTGGCATTGATTCAACAAGGTGCTGAAAGCATTCTTTAGAAATGTTGGCCCATATTGATAGGATAGCATCTTGCAGTTGATGGAGATTTGTGGGATGCACATCCAGGGCACGAAGCTCCCGTTCCACCACATCCCAAAGATGCTCTATTGGGTTGAGATCTGGTGACTGTGGGGGCCATTTTAGTACAGTGAACTCATTGTCATGTTCAAGAAACCAATTTGAAATGATTCGAGCTTTGTGACATGGTGCATTATCCTGCTGGAAGTAGCCATCAGAGGATGGGTACATGGTGGTCATAAAGGGATGGACATGGTCAGAAACAATGCTCAGGTAGGCCGTGGCATTTAAACGATGCCCAATTGGCACTAAGGGGCCTAAAGTGTGCCAAGAAAACATCCCCCACACCATTACACCACCACCACCAGCCTGCACAGTGGTAACAAGGCATGATGGATCCATGTTCTCATTCTGTTTACGCCAAATTCTGACTCTACCATCTGAATGTCTCAACAGAAATCGAGACTCATCAGACCAGGCAACATTTTTCCAGTCTTCAACTGTCCAATTTTGGTGAGCTCGTGCAAATTGTAGCCTCTTTTTCCTATTTGTAGTGGAGATGAGTGGTACCCGGTGGGGTCTTCTGCTGTTGTAGCCCATCCGCCTTAAGGTTGTGCGTGTTGTGGCTTCACAAATGCTTTGCTGCATACCTCGGTTGTAACGAGTGGTTATTTCAGTCAAAGTTGCTCTTCTATCAGCTTGAATCAGTCGGCCCATTCTCCTCTGACCTCTAGCATCAACAAGGCATTTTCGCCTACAGGACTGCCGCATACTGGATGTTTTTCCCTTTTCACACCATTCTTTGTAAACCCTAGAAATGGTTGTGCGTGAAAATCCCAGAAACTGAGCAGATTGTGAAATACTCAGACCGGCCCGTCTGGCACCAACAACCATGCCACGCTCAAAATTGCTTAAATCACCTTTCTTTCCCATTCTGACATTCAGTTTGGAGTTCAGGAGATTGTCTTGACCAGGACCACACCCCTAAATGCATTGAAGCAACTGCCATGTGATTGGTTGATTAGATAATTGCATTAATGAGAAATTGAACAGGCGTTCCTAATAATCCTTTAGGTGAGTGTATATATATACTGTATATGCAAAATAGAATGCAGTATGCAACATTTCAAAAACCTTTTTGCATTTTAGATCCAGTTTTGCAAAAATAAATAAAAACTAGTTCATCATACTGAAAATGGAAGGTCAGTGGATTGTGGGACACAGAACTCAACTCCACTCAGCAGTATAGCACATTTTTCATTTCATTGTTCACCACACGAGTAGTATGATTAGTATGAGTAGTATTCTTGTTGCTAGTATTTGATACCTCTCCGTATCTGTTTACGAGGCGAATAACTTGGTCAGTCAGGTTAAAGATGTTTCGCCAGTCAAAGTTAGGCATGTCCTGGGCTCGATCCTCCTCGTGACCGTTGTGCAGGAAGTTGAGGATGTGTTGGCCAGTAAACGGAGTATCCTGGAGGCCTTTGTTGATATAATCCATCACTGTGGGGTTTCTAATGGAGTCCTGAGATATAAGGCACAATAATATTATGGAACTGAAAACTTGCATGAAATATGGTTGCCATGATTTTGCCAAGTAAGACATCCTGGAACGATATTCCTATAGAGGTGATAGGCGAATAAGATTGGTGTAGAAGCCCCTAACCCATTATTGTTGTAAGCCTAAACTTAACATCAACTCTAAACCTATCTCTTAAATCTGATTGGTTTATTGGAAAGCAACAAGGATGTTAATCCAGGAAAACGTTCTAATTGGTAAAATCACGTTCACACTTGAAATACTGTGCTAAAAATGAAAGGATCTCTCATGTATTGGTGTAAGAATGTCTAAGAATGTTTTCAAAGAATGTTTAAGAAACAGAGCTTACCCGAAGCATGTTCATCTGTATTCCATCCTGAAAGAAGCTCCACACCTGTGGGCCCACCTCCTCCCAGGCCCGACCCATGTTCCTAAGTCTTTCTAACTCCTCAAAGGTAGTGTTTGCCTGGGTAAACACACACAAACACACAAACTTACAAAGGTTAGATGCATTCAAATAAAAGTAAGCAAGCACAAATTAAATAATCAGTTTGTTTAGCATTCAATGGCACAGTCACAAAGACAGGACAATTACTCAAGTGGTGGCAACTGGTCGTCTGCTTAGCGTTTGACCACAGAATGACTGAATTCCCACCAGGAGCAGTATACACAGTCCCACTGAAAGCCCTACTGCATAAACAGAGAAACTGAAGCTTTCTAAAGCTGATCTGATGGGACCAAAGCCATGGCCCATTGCCCAGGGCAAGCATGTCCCCACCTAAGCCTGTCCTGCAACGGAGCTCTCTCCAGGGGCAAACCTTACCTCCCTCCTTCACTCAAATTCTTTGTTTTTTTTGCTTCCACATTTCCAATTTGAGAGGCACCAAGGAAAGATTCACAAAGAGCTGCATTTACACAAATGAACTAGTTCAATAGTTTACATACCCTTGAATCTTAACACTGTGTTGTTATAACCAAGATGGTTTGTTTTCATGTTCTGTGATGTTGTCCATGAGACCCTTGTTTGTCCTGAGCAGTTAAACTCAAACTAAAGTTCAGAACGATCCTCCAGGTCCTGCACATTCTTCGGTTTTGACTACATGTCATATTAGTCATTAGGTATTAGTAGTCTTTTTGGTTAATATCTAGTAACACTATTTTGATGGTCCCACAACCGACATTCAACTGACTATAAGTAACTTTGCAAGTACATGTCAACTTATTCTACTAACCCCAACCCTAACCTAACAGTCAGTTAATACTCTAATAAGAGTTAGTTCACAAGTAGTTGCAAAGTTAGTAGAATGTCTAAAGTGGACTTTCAAAATAAAGTGTAACCTTACATGTTTCCCAGAAGACAGTTACTCTGTTCAGTTGGACAAGTAGTCGTTTTTATGCATTTGCCAGTCTATTAGACTTTCAGATGCCAGATGTATAAAAACAACACTGTAAAAAAATATTTTCATGATTTGTTATCACAACTTTTAACCTTTTGTCAAATCAACTTAGATAATTAATGTGGTTCAGATAACATAATATTTTGAGTTTCTATTTATTGAACCAATCTCTTTGTTGTATTAACTAAATTTTTTTATTTCAATTAACTCAAAATGTTATGGCAACCATGGAAACTTAGTTTTTTAAGTTAAACCAACAATATTTTTTTACAGTGAACCTATTTGAAGCAACTTACATGTCATTTAAGGTATATTTTATCAGTTGCTAATACCATTCTTGACTTTTTGAGGTACAGGAATGCTAAGGGTATGCTATACGTGGAAAGAGAGGAAACTCATTTACAAAGCACCCATGCCGAAAAAACCTGCAGTCCTGCTTACATAAGAATCTGAGGGAGCAAAAGCCAGTCAGCTGGTCATATGTCCAGAAGTGTTCCTAAAACACACGTAGCCTCTATGGGAAGCCGTCTGTCCTGCCCATCAGTCAGCCCATCATTTCCCCTCTGGCTTAACCCACTGACATGTCTGCAGCAATGTGGTGATTTATCTGACAGGCCCGGAGCAAGATTAGCTGGTGCATTAATACACTCATCTACTGTTGTTCCAGGTGTGTGTACAGTCAAAGAAGAGCTGTTTCTCTTACATTTTTAATGATCTGTCTGACAGCAGGGGAATCAGGAGCATACAGAATTTTGCCCATCAGGAAAGGCTTGACTGAACTCCACACAATCCTTGTGACCGGATTGGACTCCAAATCCTTCATGAGGTCATTACAGAACGGAGCTGAAAGAGATATGGAGTTATGAGAAACACGAGAACATTCTCTTCTCCTCTTTTCCTCTTCATCAGTCTAAACTAAAGTCTGTGTAAAGTACAGTACTCACTGGCCGTGTGATCGTAGTTGTACTTCCCCTCTCCCCTTGTGCTGTTGATGCCCAAAAAGGCTTTGTAGTTGTTATCCTCGTACCAGTTGAAGGAGGTGACCCTGGAGAAGGCCCCTTCAGTGTAGCCACAGAACAAGCTGGAGGTGGCGGCCATGAGTTGGCTGAAAGATGGCGTCTCATGGGACTGAAGCAATAGAGAGAGCACTTGCAGGAGGTCTTTAGAGCTAGTTCTGTCAAACAGCTGTTGAAAAAGGGGTATAGGAGTCATTTTTCAAAATCAAAATGAATCTGCACTTTTTAATTTAGCTAAAAAACAAAAAAACAATCAATGTTTTTAGAATACAATGGCTCCAAAAATGTATTCAGACAGTTAAGTCACATTTAATGTATGAATGTCATTGCGTTACTTATAATATGTTTTATATTCTATATTTCTGTTTTAAAGCACAAGCTCACTTTTCAACCAAAACGTTTCATAAAAACGTTAGGCACAAAATTGGACAGTAACAATTTGGATACTTTCTGGTTGTCTAACTTAGAACATGGAGAACATTTCATTTCATTTCAGTTGGTTCATTTTTGTATTTAATGCAATATAATTCATATTCCGTATGTGTGACTTCAATGTCCAGATTGGGGATCCTGTGGATTTAACTACTTCCAACTTACAGAACAATAATAAATAATTAATTGTACTAAAATATTTCTGATGAGGTTTGTGCCGAAATCACCATAATCTGCACATCTTTCAACGAAGTAAGGAGTAAGAATTTCATATCTGTCATGGAGTCAGAAGGCAAACCAAATCTTTTGGCACCAAACTAAAATCCCTCTGGGTGGGAAAGTCCATTATCCTCTAAACTCAAACACATCAAAGCCTACAGACACAGGACAGATAATCTGAGCCTCTGGGGTCCACAGTACTACGGCAGGTGAAGAGAGAGAAAAAACAGCGTCTAGAGGATGTCAGATAACAGCAGTCCATTGATTCATACAAACTCCTTCAAACAAAAGCCAGCAAGTTCTGTAAAACACATTTGTTTCCTCACAAGCTAATAAAAAGGGATATTTTTGGAACAATTGAGACAGTAAATTCCTGGATTTTCTCATTACGTTGTTCTTGGTACATCTGCCCAGTGGTATAGAGAACATGATGAAAAAGGAATTCGGGAAAATTAGTAATTGGCGTCAGGATCCCTGTTAGCCGGGCAACAGACAAAAGAGCAGCCCCACCGGGACAGGAAGTCCCTGACTTGTAGAGCTGCAGGCACACTGACACACTTTAACCAGCAGACATTGACGTATAACATCCGTGCTGCGTTTCCCCCTTTTCAGCAGGGTATAAAAGCCCTCAACTGTCAACTAACCACATGTGAACCTCAACCTTATTTATAATGAATCTGACTGAGCAGTGGCTGAAATTAGCTTTCCGCACACACACCAATGATATCTCCATATCCGTATGCTTGCGCAAAAAGTCACGCAGAGGAAATCGTGATTTCCTGATCGCTAAAAATACAGTTGAACTTTTGTAGGGCCCGGAGGTCCATTACGCACCGCTCTCAGCTTCTCAGACACGGCAGGCAGAAGTCGGGCCCAGAAGTGAAGGTCCAGTCCATTGGAGTAGTTATCAAGAACTAGAGGAAGCTGGGAATGAGAGAAGAGAAGGAAATGAGACCATCAAGTTAGATAGATGTACAGTGCATTCCATACATTAACAGTTCATGGGACAGATTTACTAAACAGGGCAAATTAGCATGAGAACGCAATACCAAAAAAGCGTAAATGAGAGTGGAAAGTTATGTGCTTGATCTACTGACGAGACGACGTGCAAATTAAAGAACACAGACACAGCCGGATCATTTCCATAATGACCAACGCAATCTACCAAGAGCAGCGCAAATTAGAGTCTGGCACAAATGTGACACAAAAAGTAAGTGAATACAAGCAAGTAAAAAAAAATAAAAAAAATCAGTCAGTTATTTTAGAATCATTGACATACTATTATAGTTTTTGTTAATTTTTTTTATTAGATTACATTTTTTTATTTTATATATTTTCAAGTAATTTGTTGTATTTTTGTCATTTTTATTTTTAATGTCTGTGTCTATATAGTTTTTTATTAAGTTTTAGTTTTTAGTTTATTTAGTTCTAATTATTTAGTTCTTCAACTTGCCTTGGCAACTACCTGAAATTAATTATATTTTCATTTAATTTTTATTTTAAGTACTGAAAATGTTTTTATGGTTTCAGTTTTTAGTAATAATTAAGAATAACAACACTGGTTTCAGTTACATTTATGTATAAAATATATGTATAAAATGAAATTAACATTTTAAACAGTGTCCAAATTATTTTAGCTGAAGTAGCAAAGCAGGGTTTGGGAAATGCGTGTACAGCTCACATCCTGTCTACCGAGATGTAACACTTCCAGAAACAATCTTTCTTCTACAGAATCCAAGCTACTTTACAATGGACCAGGAGGGACCAAGTTCAGGAAATGCCATGTGTGTGTGTCACAGGAGCAACCTCAAATATGAGACATCCTTCCTATCAGCCTCTCAATCTATCTCTAATGCTAAAAGTGACTTATAACATGTTCATATGGATCCAGCCATCAGTGTTTGCATATGACTGACAATTAGAGTCATTATACTTGCAGTGTTCAAGTGTAACGTGATGCTAACAACACATGAGTGGCTTTGGATAAAAGTGTCTAGCAAATTAATAAACATTAATGTGTTTATGTATCTGTTCAGAGGGGGACGCTTGGATAAAATAGTCTTTAGTAAAGTCTATCAGTATTATTATTTAAAGCCCTCATAGCGTTTAGTCCAGCAGAGGTGTGTTGACTGTAATCTAATTAGTGAAATAGGCCAAGTCGGTTCCCTTCACTAACACTGATCGGGTGACTCAGGCTAACGCCCCGCTGTCCTCTCCCCACGCTCATTTAGAAACCATAAACTACCAAGAACAACCGGGAAGGGTGTGTGGGGTTACTAACTCTACAAAAATGTAAGAGCTATCATCAAACAGGAAGTACAAAAACATGCACTTGCTGTTACTATAATCAATCATTAATCTTCCTTTGTTCAGTTTCACTTACAAATGTCAAATTTAACAAATTTAACTGTCAGGAACGTTAAAAACATTCCTTAAAATATCTTCTTTTGTATTCCACAGAAGAACAAACAGGTTTGGAATGACAAGGGTAAGCAAATGATGACAGAATTAAAATTTTGGGGTGGACTATCGCTTTAAGCTGGTCTTTTTGGTGTATACTACATTCTGAACCATAATTATTTGTTGCTTCCACTCAAAACATGAGCTGATTTGACTTCCCTCATAGTTGGCATAGCTATCTGTGTCAGCACTTCCTCTACACCCAAACCCATTTCCAACATTTACAGATGATATTAGTGATTTTATTGAGTGTATGAGTAGACTGACCAAGCGGAAAAGTTTGAAGAAGTCGAGGTTAGCATAGAATTTGTCCTCAATGGTCTGAAGACGCTGCGGTGTGAGAACGCACATGGCATTGCGCACAGTATACAGGCCCCAACGGCTCGGGAAAATTAGGAAACGCTCAAGAAGAGTCTGACTGCAGGCGATGTCCTTCAGATGGAGATCAGGAACTCCATATGCAAACTGAGAGAGACAGACAGTGAAAAACAGAATGAAAAGATTAGGAATTGAGGGCAGTTAATGCTATGTTAGTCTGAGCTGGACTTAAACATTCAGCAGTAGTAAAATGTTGCTGGAAATAGATAAAAATAGATAGTTAGAGTAATCTCTAAAACTATCTGTCATGTAGGCCTATCTGTCTGTGACTGAAATAGAACATATCAAAACCGCAACATAACAAATCAGTTTTGTTGCAGCAATGTTTTAGTAGTGTTGTTTTAGCATAACACTGAAAAAGAGACATAAATGCAATTTTTTTTAGCATCAACTATTTTTTTTTTGTTAGATTGAGATTTTTACTAGCTAAACTTGCTATGCTAACGATCTGCACCCACTATAAAGACATATTAGCATTAGCATTATATGTGACAAGAATACATACAGTTTCTATGAAAAAAAAAACTGGTTTATTTATCATTTTAATACATTTTTAATGAATGCTTTGAGTACACACAGATCACTCATATAGGCCAACGGTATGTTATCTAGCTAATGCTATCTAAATTAGCACAATTCACAGTACTGATCAATGTATGATGACAGAAAACAAAATGGTAAACATTTGAAAGACATAAAAATGCATGAGCAACAAAAGACCCCATGTGTTTTACCATTAGGTTTGAAAATGCTAATTAGCTAATGTGCTAACGGTCCTCTCATAGTGTACAACATGCACAGGTTAAAAGTCAAAACAACATACACACATGCAGATAGTCAGCCAAACTCAACCTGTACTCAACCTTCATCAAACATCTATTAAGAAACACCCCATGGAATAGCATTTCAACTCAAGGAAGGGGCACAAAAGAGGATGGCAACAAAATTGGAGGAAATCATTTACATCCAAGACATCCTGGAACAGCTTTAACCATCGGCTTAAATCACAAGAAACACTTCTGAGGTGTTGTTGCCTGCTACCATTAGACAATACAACATCTGCTATTTATATAGAATGACATAATAGTACATGTATGTTTACATCATCCTTATGCTTTTAAATTATCTGTATGTGTGTAAAATATAGATATCACATATTTGATACTGTATGTGACATATTGTAAATAATGTGAATACAAATAAAATTATACTGTTCAAAAGTTTGGGAACAGGAGTTTTTTTTTATTATTAATGTTTTTATTTAAGATGCATTAAATTGAGCAATTGATCAGTAAATACATTTACAATATAGTGCTACAAAATATTTATTTCAAATAAATGCTGTCGATGCACTTTCTATTCATCAAAGAATCCTTAAAAAAAGTATCACAGTTTCCACAAAAATATTAAGCAGCGCAACCATCTCCTTCATACTTGTTTCCCTTCTTACTTTGAATTTGTTTTATGTCTGCAACTTTTATCATGAAACAAGCAGGGGCAAAAACAATGGTACAGTATCCACAGTATGTACAAGCAGCAGCTAACAACAATATTCAGACATTATACACAACTTCGCTGCATTGGAAATCGAATTCTTCCCAATATAGTATGCGAAAACCAGTACGCCAAAAGAGTAGTATGTCTGAATACATATATTCGAAAAACAGTAGGCGAATAATACCCGAATGACTTCGGCCGAGATTCTGAAGTGTGCATTTGATGGACACTTTACAATCCCATGAGGCTGTGGGAGAGGATTTATGAATGGAAGTGAAACAACGCAACTGACGCTGGTAGGTCACATGACAGAAACAAAATGGCGGATGTAGTACGTCCAAATTTCATTCATAATACCCATTTTCATACTGTATATTTTTTTAACGTTGACAAAGTAAATTCACATTCAAACGGAGTACATTCTCAGACAGTACTCGATTTTGTACGCTGCACTTGTGTGTCTTTGCCTCAACAATGGGCTACACACTTATAGATGCAAGCTATGGCTCAGAACCAGTGTGCAAAAAAACCCAACTGGAAAACCTCCAGCTTCATGCATCCACTCTAACCAGCTTCCTCTCTCTTTCTCTATTTCATTGGTAGCTAAAGACTTATCCAACCAGGACATTCCATCTTCTTCTGTACGCCCCTGCTGGCTGACTGGCAGCACCTCTGAGAAAGCCTTCAAAATGCCTTGCATTCCTCTCCCTTACATTTCCATATGAAAGTGACTCGGACCCTGATGTTCTTGTGTTCATGCAATCACTTCCTCTAGACCTGCTCTTCTCTTTGTCCACATCGCTGCCCTCAAGATCAAAGGAGACAGGGTCTCGTGCAAATCATCATCGGTGCTTTGTTCTCACTGGAAAATAAACCCACAAAGAATCTCGGGGCAGGGTAACATGGGGGCGAGGTTCAGCCAGAGACGTTCTGCCATAGGTTGGGGGTCTGATTACTCACAGGGCCCTGGGATGACAAATATATACATCACAAAAGGTCTGTACAGAGAGCTGAGAAACCCAAACATGCAGTCTGATGCTGAACAAACGGGCACTTGAGAACCGGCCAAGATTCTCTCAGTCTCAAACAGAGACATTCAAGTCCACCAACAAAGCAGCAGAGAAAGCAGATGAATTTTTGTCTCTGCGGCGAAATCAATCTGCGTATCATTCACGATTAAATTAGGCAATCACAAAAAAGGACGGTTCGGGTTAGTGACCTCTCTGAGTTTTGGAGGCTTCAAGCTGAACCCTTAGCTGTAATGTAAATAGATGCAATGATATTCTGGCAGTTACAGATTAAAATGACTATTTTCATATTGCAGGCAGTAAACGGATGATTTTTATCATCTTAATAAATGATTACTGTTTTGTGTAAAAAAAAAAAAAATAATAACTAAAAAAAAACTATAAAATGAACCGTTACTGTTATTACTAAAATATACTGCTACAAGTGTATTTAGGCATGAAAAATGGATATTTTTATTTTGAGATTTGCTAAAAGATTACATTAAACATTGTGTTTTTAAGATTAACTTTAAGGGAGTGTTAGATGACAGCAATGGTCACCAAAATGTAAAAAATAGGTGAAATGAGCATGCACATAAATAAAAACAAATATGGTATTAATATATCGTCCATTTCTAGAGCCAATTTCAATTATAATGGCCTAAATGTGAGTTTAACCTTAACCTTTTTATTCATTTTACATGCAAAGAGGCTAAGCAATCTTATTACATACTCCTCTGGAATATTTCATTCTAATGGATATTTATAAGTCTTAAAGGTACAGTAGTAAAAATAGTTTAATTGTAAGGTTTTTTTTGTCTTGTTTCCAGACAAAATTTCTAAAATCACTCAAACAAAATGTATTTACTTGATGGGCAATATAGCAAAGATTAAGACTTTTTTTAAGATTGTGTCTTTAATATAAATGTAAACAAGTAAAAAACTAAATTAATATTTTATTGTTTCTTCTCAAGTGAACTTATCTTCTTTTAAAATTTTACCTGAAAAAAAAAAAAAAAAAAAAAAACGAATTAAACCGCATACTGTATTTTGCAGTGTGGTGGGAAATGGACATATAAAATTATTCCAATTATTCCAATATTTATATTGGATATTTCTGGATCATATCATTTAAGCAGTCCAACACAGTTTACCTGTTCAGGTCGGATCTGTGAATGAACCAGCTGATGCACCACAGATTCTGTTAGAGGAACATCTCTGAGCAGGTATGAAGTGAGAGTTTCGTCATCCTTCAAAATGTCCTCCACTTTCACGCCTCGACCTGCACACGAAGTGAACAAAACGTGTGAGAACAGGATTCCAGAGTGAAGAATTTCAATAGGATGAAAGAATGTCGCACTTCAACATTTAAGAGATGCTCAGCTGGAAGGATTTCAGCAGCATGACAATCATTCTAATGAGATGAACAGATAGCTCTGGTATGCCAGGTATCCATGACCTGCTGAAATATGGCCAATATATCGCTGTGTTTATGCTTATTTTTGAAAGAAAGTGTGAAGAGGATGTGATAGAGGAGAGAGATTCCGGTGTGAATCAGTGCCAGGAACCTAGAGGAGCCAGAGACCATTTCACACGACACAAAAAACAAGTCATGAGCCTTTTTTCTCAAGGGCCACGAAGCTATTAGCACTTTGAACGCGAGCTGCTGCACGTAGGACTAAGCTTAAGACAGGTTCTTCTGCCAGGAACCAAAAGATCATTCATCCCTGCCCTCAGCATAATGCCCTGGACAATTATTCAGTCAATCACCAGAGAACAATCAATCACATTCCACTGAAGGCCATAGACATTTGTTTTTCAAGCGAGGACAGGCCAATTAGAGCTTTCAGCGAAGGAATGCCAGACTCAAACCCAGACAACTTCTATTTGTGTGTCCCGTCATGAGGTAAACAAATGGAAGTGCTTTCTCTAAAAATAATAGTATGGAAGGAGCATAAGCTTCTTAGCATTCCCCATGAAAGGACCTCTTCAAGGCAGATTGAGCATGTGATGTAATCTGAGAGAGCGGTGTAAACAGTGAAGGAATGGCTGGGAAGCCGAGGTGACGTGAGGTTTGCTGACCTGCGATCAGTTCAGGATTGGTTCGGAGAGTGTCCATGAAGTTGCTCATGGCCATGAGTTCTCGCCATAGCCGTCCCAACTGCAGGAACTCTGCATCTTCAAACAGCAGCTCCTGCGCGTCCATCCAAAACCGAGCCAGTCTGAACAGTGAGGGGTGCATGTGTATTAGAGCAACGGAGGACTAGATCATCTGCATCATTTGCACATGAAACATATCAACTCACATTGAGTTGTTGTAGTTGGATACCAGGCCTGGAGACTCTCCACGGGTCGAGTGCTGGAAACAGGGGTTGTTGGCGTTGCAGAAGATCCCTTGGATCCATGGAAGGATGCCAGTGGAGGGCATGGCTTTGTTTGGAAAATGACCTGTGGTGGAGCAAACTGGTCATTAATGCCAACAAATGAACATATGCATCACAAACATCAACCATTATCAGTGAGAACGGTTGCTTTTTGAATGTGACTAGAAATACTGTAATACAGAATAAAAAAATGAGAATTATTATTATTATGATAAAATAATATTATCTATTTTTTTACTGTAATATATATATATATATACACACAAAAATGGACAAAAATATTACTTTTTTATTTAAATAATAATAAAAAAAATTCTATGAAAATAAAATGTTTAAAAATGTATTTCATCTTCAACCATCCATACATTCATGTTGGCGGTAAAGAGGGTTCGCTCTTCTCAGCCAAACCAGTCCAATGAATAGCACCACAGGCCACATAATCTCCATAAAGAGCCGAGTCTGGGGTTAAAACACAAGAAAATTCATTAGAAAGGCTCAAGAAGAAATGCAGACAAAGAACATCTATCCTACAGATCCTACAGTAAATATACAAAACTTTTGAGCTGTATATATATTTGTCAGATGAAGTTGTTCAGGTCCTAGTTCAAATCTTAACCCATATTCATTGCATAATGTGACTGGAATTTCCTTTTGCTGAGTTAAATGTAGTAATTTCCAGCTTTCCTATGTGTATAGTGAAGGAACAAGCTGATCACCTTCTGCCTCTTTCGGATAGTCCAGTTTTTCCAGAGGAGCAGCCGCACTTGGCTGTTGGTTCCCATGACTGCGGCTCTTCACCCCAACAGGGGTCACGTACAGGTGACCTACCTGGACAAAACAACCAAAGAAAAGACACATTGTATCACCATCAGACATGTCAAGATGTTTATAAGTCTGATTAATGCAACAAATATGAGTTAAACGCACCAGTGGTCTAATCCCATTCTAAGAATCCATATATGACTTCATGCATTTAGTTCCAAAGAAGTTTTTTTAACCAGTGAGCAACCCAAAGGCAGCCGGGAAAGAAAACCAACCTTTCTTCAACCCCTCAGAAAAGTACAAAATAAATACACTGTATCTAAATCATAAGACCAGTCATGAGACATAATGAGACAAAAAATGATTTGTGTGGGCTGTAAATACAG
The DNA here is from genome assembly GCF_951802725.1 of Rutilus rutilus. NCBI lineage: Eukaryota > Metazoa > Chordata > Actinopteri > Cypriniformes > Leuciscidae > Rutilus > Rutilus rutilus. Next base: position 9,657,355 of record NC_140228.1, read on the forward strand.
ATCAGCATATTAGAGACAAACACAGTGCTCTTACGTAACAGGCCTGCATGCTCCTTTATGCAACACTCAATAACCATTCATCCGGAAATGGCTAAAGGACACATGCAAACCATAATTAAAAAGACAGAACTCACCTCAGGAGAAGAAGGCTCTTTTACGCTTACATCTGCTGAAGCTCATGGCCGTCTTCACTCGACTGACTGTAGGTTTGCTGCAGACGCTAAGCAGGTTTGTAATCTGATTGATTTAAGCTCCTTTCACCAGTGTGAGAGCCGGTGCTCTGAGCCCAATCTATGCTGCGTTGGACCTGTGACCTAGCTAACAGTAATTGGTGATGAATAGGAACTCTTATAAATTCATTTTCATTTACTAATAGTAAATATATATACTGCCCAGCCTCCCCAAAAAAGTCACTGTTTGGATTTAAATTGGCAAATTCTTAAGAGTCTATGATTGGATCATTATTGCAGTGATTATTATGTATATAAAATGTTATATGTTTGGCAACTAATCCTTCTTATCCTAATTGATGGAGTGTGTAGCTTTTCATTTCTTAAACAACCATGTAGGAAGACGCATCATGGCCATATTCCAGGATGACAATGTTAAGATTCATCAGGCTCAAATTGTGAAAGAATGGTTGGGAGGGAGCATGAAGAATCATTTTCACACATGAATTGGCACCAGAACTTAAATTCATTGAAAGTCTTTGGGATGTGCTGGAGGAGGCTTTACAGAGTGCTCGACTCTTGCATTGTCAATACAAGATCTTGACCAAACATTGATGCACCTCTTGATGGAAATAAAAGTTGTGATGGTTTTTGTTTTGCAAGTTGTCACTCCTTTACGCCAGTGAATATATCAATTATTTCTGTATAAACACATACCGGTCTGGCTACAAAGAAAATCTATTGGACATTTCCATCGTCACTGCACAGGAAAAAAGTTCAGAAAACAAACGTCGATCTTTTGTGACAACATGCCCCAATGGTGCACACAATGGCAGAAACTTTCCTCCTGCAAATAAATGCAGTTGTCATTCACAAAACGTTTCAATGTTGCCTCAGTTTAGTATTAGCATTTTAAAAACTTAGTTACATACCATATACACTCACCTAAAGGATTATTAGGAACACCTGTTCAATTTCTCATTAATGCATGGCAGTTGCTTCAATGCATTTAGGGGTGTGGTCCTGGTCAAGACAATCTCCTGAACTCCAAACTGAATGTCAGAATGGGAAAGAAAGGTGATTTAAGCAATTTTGAGCGTGGCATGGTTGTTGGTGCCAGACAACAGTATTTCACAATCTGCTCAGTTACTGGGATTTTCACGCACAACCATTTCTAGGGTTTACAAAGAATGGTGTGAAAAGGGAAAAACATCCAGTATGCGGCAGTCCTGTGGGCAAAAATGCCTTGTTGATGCTAGAGGTCAGAGGAGAATGGGCCGACTGATTCAAGCTGATAGAAGAGCAACTTTGACTGAAATAACCACTCGTTACAACCGAGGTATGCAGCAAAGCATTTGTGAAGCCACAACACGCACAACCTTGAGGCGAATGGGCTACAACAGCAGAAGACCCCACCGGGTATCACTCATCTCCACTACAAATAGGAAAAAGAGGCTACAATTTGCACGAGCTCACCAAAATTGGACAGTTGAAGACTGGAAAAATGTTGCCTGGTCTGATGAGTCTCGATTTCTGTTGAGACATTCAGATGGTAGAGTCAGAATTTGGCGTAAACAGAATGAGAACATGGATCCATCATGCCTTGTTACCACTGTGCAGGCTGGTGGTGGTGGTGCAATGGTGTGGGGGATGTTTTCTTGGCACACTTTAGGCCCCTTAGTGCCAATTGGGCATTGTTTAAATGCCACGGCCTACCTGAGCATTGTTTCTGACCATGTCCATCCCTTTATGACCACCATGTACCCATCCTCTGATGGCTACTTCCAGCAGGATAATGCACCATGTCACAAATATCTCAACCCAATAGAGCAGGCATTCTCAACCCTGGTCCTCGAGGGCCACTGACCTGCAGAGTTTAGCTCTAACCCTAAATCAAACACACCTGAGCCAGCTAATTAAGCCTTTCAGGATTACTGGAAAGCTATAGGCAGGTGAGTTTGATCAAGGTTGGACCTAAACTCTGCAGGACAGTGGCCCTCGAGGACCAGGGTTGAGAACCCTTGCAATAGAGCATCTTTGGGATGTGGTGGAACGGGAGCTTCGTGCCCTGGATGTGCATCCCACAAATCTCCATCAACTGCATGATGCTATCCTATCAATATGGGCCAACATTTCTAAAGAATGCTTTCAGCACCTTGTTGAATCAATGCCACGTAGAATTAAGGCAGTTCTGAAGGCGAAAGGGGGTCAAACACAGTATTAGTATGGTGTTCCTAATAATCCTTTAGGTGAGTGTATAATCAAAATTAGCTAACAATTTGTTATTATGCCTAACATAGCTATTTATATCAGGATGCAATACTAATATCAAGATGCACCACCATCATATTAAATGCGGTTAAAACAACCAATAATAAGTGATAATTTTTAAACAAATTTTTTATGTTACAATAGTCATTTTCATTATCCATAACCTTTCTTTCTTCTTAAATTATCATATTTAATTTTGATTACATTTATGGCTGGGGCTTCAAAAACATATTCTATGCACACATAATGAGGATAACACATTCTGAGAGGTACATCAGAACAATTTCAAGTAAAAACATGAACTCAAATATGACATCAGCTGTGGTTTTAATAAGTTACAAGTGTGTATTCTCACATGTACCTGTTTTTACACTTGAGGGAAGGTAAGACATCTTGAAAATGCTGTTAAAAGAATCAGTTTATACAGTATAATCACATCAGATACATGGGTGCCATTTACAAAAGCCACCGATTGAGTGTTAAACTGGTAAAATGTAGTTTAGACCAGCTAATTTGTGTTGGACAACCAGTCAGTGGACTCTCATAAATGAAGGCACTTGCTTTGGCTTGACTTGCTTGTTTTGGGTATACTGACATTTAAGTTGTTGTTGATATGACCATTAAAAAATAATACGAAAAAGGAAACTTTGGGCAAACCGTTACAATTTGTTATGTACACTTAATAGAATGTGGGCCAAATTGCATTTCTAAAAGCTCTCTAATAGACTTATAGCATTTTTTGCATTATAAAAGAAACAAGACAAAAAAGAAAATACCTTTGCACACTTTAACAAAAAACAAGCGTACATCTCTCAGACAGGTCAGATTACATCCGTCTGTTGTTCTTGAAAAACAAAATTAACACTGCATGTAGTTCAACAATTCAGTAGCGTGAAATGTGTGGTTCCAAAGTCTAGTAAGTGCATTTTATGATTATAATAAAGTGACGATACTCAACTGTAACAGCTTGGTCATTTTGGTTTTGGTGTAAAACATAAAAATACAGAAATATACAGAATATATATATATATTTATATATTTTTTTAAACAAAAAAATCCATATACAGTGTAAATGAAATTGCACAGTGACAGTGATGTTCTGGTGTTATAATGCAAAAACGGGTTGTTTTGACTTTGTGCATAAGTGATGCGATGAAGTAAAAAAACATTAAGTGCATACTGTGTGAATTCTTGTCCAAGTGGTTTGTTTGATTATTACAAACAGCAGATGCACAATATATTAATATAAAGATATATACCATGTCCTTGCATCTCTTCACAGTTATGGAAAACCTTTCCACAAACACAAAATGGGGCCGTTGCTAAAATTCACAGGTCCGAGACAAAATCGTAAAGACAATGACCTCGTCCCGGGATGACATTCCCGGTTGCCCCTTAACCAACAGTTCTGGAGTCAAATAAGTGTCCAGATCTCAAACAAAATGTGCCTCCCTGTGTTCGAGATCCTGCATACGGTGCGATCTGAGTCTCTGGTACACGGGTTTGGTCTCGTTTTGTCCGAGTTCCTCCGGGCTGGAGCCGGGAGACTGAGGAAGCAAAAGTGGGCTTGTGTTGTGGGCATCCAGCTCCGGTGATGGTTCTGGATCCAATTCTGTCTCAGGTTCATCAACCGAGACTTCCACCCCAAACCCTTCCTCCTCCTCATCGTCATCGTCATCCTCCTCTTCTTCCTCGGTGCTGTTTGCGGTTGCTCTACTCGACTTAAGCTCGACCTCTGTTAATGTTTTGGTTTTGCTACCTGGAGGTTTGTAGAACGTTCCAGGAGGAGGTTGCAGAGTTCTAGGAGGCCTGAAGGCTGTGGGAACGGGGCAGTACTCGCTAACGTTTCCTTCCCTGCGTAAAGTCCGTCCAGGCCTCACAGCAATGGTGTATGGTCTGTTAGCAAGAGCAGTGCTTACGGTTTTGGTGTGTTCTGAAAAAGACGATGACGTGAGAGAAGAAGTGTGAACGTTGGCATCATTGGTCCCGGAATCAGAAGGATAGGTGGTTGTAATCACAACGGTCTTTGGAGTGATGTCGTGATGCTTATACTGCCTGTCCCATGTCCGCCGTAGGGTCTGCGTATCGATATAAGATTTCCTGTAATGGTTTCCCGCTCTGGACTTGGGCTTCTCCTCTTCGGACACCTCCTCGATGACGGGATCACGACCGTGGTTGTCACCCTGCTCTACGGAGTTCTTCACGTTACATTCGTCCACCTTGGCGAGGTTGAGGAGCCGCTCGGCTGGCATGCTGATCGGTCGAGAGGCCAGCTTGGGTCTCGGCGGCCGAAGCTGAACTCTGGAGACGTGGTTGCGGCGGCTGAGGCCGGGCGAGTTCCTCATTTCAGGAACGCTTGACGAGAGGTGCCTGTTGATGTCCACTGTATCGCCACCTGCATGCAAAGACAAAGAGAGAGAGAAGTAGAAGCTTTCGACGTATGACAATATGCCACTTTATGGTTTTTTTTAGCAAAGTAAAACAATACTGACCTGCAGCGAAGTCTTTGTCAGAACTTATCTTCATCTCATCCACCAGGTGAGTAGAAGGTATTACAGAGGAATGTCTTTTATATGTCTTAGCCTTTGACTGTTGCTGCTTTGAGAAATGAAACAAAGATGGAAAAATGAAGCAGATACTGTTAGGAATTTTTATTTGGTTCATTTAGACATCTAAGGTTTGGTTAGTTTGGTTTGGTTACTGGCCAAAGGTGGTCAAGATAGTTCAAACCAGCTAAACTACCATCTTGACCAGGTAGTGACTAGTTTAGTTTCTGATGGACTTTCCAGCAGGGTAGCGACTTTGATTATATTGAAATAAACAATATTTTTTAACCATTATTATAATCAACATCATAAACATCAACAAACCGCCTCACCTCCTTAATGTCCACCATGGACTTTGAATGTCGGCTAAGCTGTTGTTGTTTCTCCCGTGAGGTGAGACGTGATTTGATGGGGAGCGGAGAGCTCTCGGCTACAGGGGAGGAAGGAGGAAGAGGACTCAGAGGAGTGTCGAAGATCATCTCGTAATGGCGGATCAAAAGCTCCACGATCAGGGCCTGGTAGGGGTAATCTACCAGAGAGGACAGAGAGACCTCCGCATCGGCCTGTCGGGGCTTGATCAGTGTGGGCCCAAAGATGATGCCCAGATTACTGGCAGTCATCTTGTTCTCATCTGCCCTTTCTGACACCCTATTAGAAAGAAAAATGTGATTACAAACTGTGTTTTCTGACGCCGTTTTCATCTATATTCTAATTAAAACATATACTCATTAAAACACCTGTGCAAGTGTTGAATAAGGAACTGCAGGGTTTTGTAGTGGGCTGGAGGAAGCTGACGCAGCAGGTCTTTAATCTTGAAGAGGACTCGGTTGAGCTCTACGCTGATCTGCGGGTTGTCGGATGCGGGACTTCCTCTAGACGCCTCTACTTCATCAACAATGATACTCTGACTCTCTTTGGCCAATCCGATGAAGTCGTTATAGTATCGGAAAAGAATGAGGGGCTCTGGGAGCTGAGGGGTATAAAATTAGCATTTTTTATTACACAAACGTATACATCTATTTTTATTTTATTTTATGAATGGGTAAATAAATACAATTTTATAAAATGAAATAAAATAATATTAAATACATTTTATTAAATTTAAAATACTGAAATAGGGTGGAAAATGCTTTTTGCAGGGCAAATGTTTCTTAAATAATTTTGTTTAATATTTGATAATAATAATAAAAAAGTCACAAAAAGATGTAATGAATTTATAAATGTATTAAGTTGCATTTAAAAAACATAATTTTGACATATACCTGGCGTAGGTAGAGTTTGAGGACGTTGCTGATATCGTGAGGGTAGAGATCCGAAAGCTCAACCAGGTCTTTGCCATTTTCAAACGCCTGACAAAGCTTCTCCACCCGTGATTTGGCACCGTTAACACGATAAATTCCCTTTAAAAATACAACAAAACATCCCCTTTCAGTCTCCCTCAGCATTTACATTTCATATCCTCCTGGAAATACATAAGACATAGAGAGGAAGCAGCTTTCCTGTAGCTCAAACAGTAGAGCGTTGACGCTTGCAACGCCAAGATCATGGGTTTGATTCCCAGGGAAATAAAGAATCGATAAAAATGTAAATGTGTACCTTGAAATGCAATGCAAGTTGCTTTTGATA